>NC_092709.1:89050769-89705554 GCF_047496885.1 Scyliorhinus torazame
GGTGGCAGAGGCCGCGAGCACCATGGCCCCAACCCGCCAGGACCTGAACTTTTACGCCAACAGATCCTTCCAGAAGCCGAGTGGGGACCTGTCTGGAACCTCGGTGCAGAGGTGCACCTGCACCGTCACAGCGGTCCTATCTGTCCAGTCGGCACAATATATCAAATTCAATGTGGGCCGAGCTTACCAGAATGCCCAGCCAGTGGGATTCGCCACTATCGCCGGGATGCTCCAGGCGGTGATCTTGGGGATGCATGTCCTCTTACGAGCACCGGCGCATGAGGGACGGTCTTCACAAACCATGAGGAGTTCCACTCGATGAACGTGCAGCTGGAATTCATGGACCATGAGCTGCCCATCATGCATATCTGGGTCCGATACCCGGGGCAGTGTGCACAAAGCCTTCATGCCGGCACACTCAACGGTTCCCGACATTTTCAAGGTGTACCCTCAGTTGAAGGGTTGGCTCCTGGGCCACACAAGATGCCCGGGCAGCAGGATTCTCCCCGATCGCCGGGCAGCCCCAGGTCCAAGGGCTGATAGACTGTACACATGTCACCTTGAGCACACCACGCCAGCTGAGTGTGCCCTATGTTAACAGAAATAGGTTCCACTCACTCAACATACAGCTTGTGTGCGACCACCACCTTAAGATCATGCAGGTGTGTGCATGCTTCTCAGGGAGTGTGCACAACAGTTACATCCTGGGGCAGACAGACATCTCGGCCTCTTTGAGGACCACCCCAAGATGGCCGGTTGGCTCTTGTGGAATAAGGGGTACCCATTGAGGACCAGGCTAATGACGCCAGTACGGAGGCCGGAGACCAATGCGGAGGATCGATACATCATGGCCCATGTGGCCACCAGGGCTGCCATTGAGCGGTGCATCGGACTCTTCAAAATGTAGTTCTGATGCTTCGACCAGTCTGGACAGGAAGTCACTTCCGCCAAGGAGGAGGAGGATGAGGAGGCGCCAGACCAGCAGGGCCTGGAGGACCATCCAGAGGAGGAACTAGAGGACCCAGCTGCTTACCATGTCCCGTGGCCTTCGATGAGCCTGGCGGGCATCCTCTGGGGGCTCTGGGGCTTGAGGGCCCCGGCGCACTTGATGGCAGCACATGCACAGCCACGCTGCCCTGTTCCGGATGCTGTCTGCGAGACTCGGCATTGTCAGAGAGGTGGAACTCGGGGGAGCTGGTGGCCACTATCCCCACTCCATGGGACGGGTCTGGATTGGCACTCAGTGCCCTCTCCTCCCGGTCGGTGCCCATAAGACCCTGGGATTCACCTTGGGATGGTGGGGCAACTGAACTGAACCCTGGCTGCCCCTGCATCATCTGACTCTGCCAGCCCTGGCAGCTCCCCAATGTCTGAACCATGGAGTCGACGCCCTTGGCAATGCTCCTCAGGTACTGGGCCATGCTCTGCAGTGCCTTGGCAATTCCACCTGCAACTGGGTCAAGCTCTACAGCGCCTCGGCTATTCCCATTCGAGACCCGGACATGCTCCGCAGTGCCTCATCAAGGTCCGGCTGGTACTGGGCCACGTCCCCCATCGAATTGGACAGTACAGTGAGGCCCTCAGCCATGGTTGTCACCGACTACGCCACGCCTTGGACACCTCCACTAACGCTGCTGATGTCGTTCACCAGGCTCTCCACTGCGGTCACCACCCTAGCAGTGATGGCCTCAGCACCACGCTTTGCCGGTGACATCTCCTGCACCCGTAGCCACTGGCACTCCAATCGGCTATGGACCTGGAGTGTCGCTGACATCTCCCTCTGAATATCACAGCCGCACCCTAACGTCTGCATCAGCTCCGGTTAAACCTGTTCCAGAGGCTCAGCATCTAACTGGGATCCAGTTGGGTCCTGGAATCCAGCAGACCTCCGACTGCTGTATCACTGGCCGTTACAGCCTCCACCTGATGTGCATCAGCAACTGTGTGGTCCTCACCAGAATGTGCCCCAGAAGCCTGTCCACTAACATTGCCTACCGAGGTGTGTGTCTCTGCGCTGGTATAGGGTGGGAATGACAGCTATGCATCGATGGTGGCACCCTTGGAGCTCTCCACCGAGGTGGTCTCATGCGGGGCCGGGCAGAGGGGGGTGGCAACCCTGAATGGGCTGGCACCGTCGGCTGGTTGACCTGGAGAAAGGGCATGTAGTAAGTGGGAGGGATGGGTCATTCAGGATGGCAACAACAACTCATGTTTGACAGTCCATCTAGGTGGGGCCCAGTGGATCCTCTCCTCTGTGGCATGCACCGACCTCCACGTTGGTGTCCAATCTCTCCTGGGCCACCCCAATAGCCTCCAAGGCCTCGAAGGTGGGGAGGATTCTAATGTCCGGCACCCTGCCTCCAGTCTGGGCCTGCTGAGACACAGAGAGCATCGTTAGCTGTACGCATGGTTCAGCGAGGGGTGGGGGGGGGGGGGGGGGGGGTGTTCTGGGGAGGGTGTGGTTGGGGTGGGGGGGAATGTTTTGTGGAGGGGCAGCATGGACGGGCCAGGGCACGCCACGGTGCTGGGCAGAGACGGTGCCAGGTGCAGGCTCGTGCGGGGGTGGTGGTGCCAACTCACCTGTGCAGCTTGGTGCATGTCTTTGACCTTCTTATGGCACAGGGCGCCGGTCCTCCTGGCCACGCTGCCTGAGCTAACGCTGCTTCCACTTCATCCCAGGTGGCTCTGGCTGCCCTGTGGCTCACCCTCCAGGACCCTCGGGGACACAGGACATATCTCCTGGCCTCAGCCGCCTCAAAGAACCTCCCCAGGTCTGCATCCCTGAATTGTGGGGCCGGTCGTCTAGACGCCATGGCTGCGAGCTGAGTGGGGTTGGCTGTGCAAGAACAGTTTAGGTGCGGTTTAGGTGTTAGCGGGGGGTTGGCAAGTGCGGTCTCGGGGAATAGGCTGGCGAACCTTCATTTGCAGCATGAAGCCCGTGGAGCCTCAAGTGGACCAATCAACATTGTATTGCGGTGACGGTCTTGCCAGGCCAAGTGCCAGGAAGCTCACGGTAGTTCCCACTCACTACCACACTTAGAAACTTTTTGGAAGAATCGCGCCCATCGTCAGGCTATAATACATACATCATCGATTACTGAACCAAGATTTAATAAGTAAATCAGAACAGGTATTGAAAACAACTTCCATTGATATTCCATGTGCTTTACCATATTACCTTGCAAAAATTCATTGTAAAATAACATGGCATCTAGTACAATGTCTCAATCTTCACAGATGCATAGGAAAACAATATATATATTTTTTTAATTTAGAGTACCAATTCTTTCTTTTCCAATTAAGGGACAATTTAACGTCGTCAATTCACCTTCCCTGCACAGCTTTGGGTTGTGGGGGTGAAACCCACACAGACACAGGGAGAATATGTAAACTCCACATGGACAGTGACCCAGGGCTGGATTTTGAACCCGAGTCCTCAGCGCCGTAGGCAGCAATGCTAACCACTGTGCCACCGTGATGCCCAGGAAAACAAAATATGACACTGAACCATTCAAGAATATATCAGGAGATGATTGCTTCGCTGGCAGCTTTCTTTGGTCATGTGAAAATATATCTGTATTACGTTTTAATGCACTTTCCTCAACAGACGGTCAAGGTTACCAAAATGCTACTGATCATGCAATTAACACATTGTTTAAAACAATTAATTGCTTTTGTTTGCAGTATAACAGGAATTTAAAGTGATTGTCGACACGAGTTGTACACAACGGGCATGATCTATCAGTCGCGTTACGGCCAAAAGGCAGCGCAGCGTGACCGATAGATGCCGGGAAAGCCCTCTTCCGGGATCTACCTGACTCACCACGCAAGATCTAACGTGATCTTACGAGATGCTGGGATGACGTCACCCAAGCACAATGCAACGCCATCTCAAGACCAACCGCAACATCGTCATCAAACCAGCAGACAAAGGAGGAGCCACCGTCATACTGAACAGAACGGACTACTGCAAAGAAGTGTACCGACAACTCAACAACCAGGAACACTACAGACAGTTACCTGCAGATCTGACCAAGGAATACACCCGCCAACTCAACAGACTGATCCTTGGATCCAGACCTTCGGAGCACCCTACGTCCTCTCATCCCACGTACTCCTCACATTGGAGATTTCTACTGCCTACCGAAAATACACAAGGTCAACACACCAGACCGTCCTATCATATTAGGTAATGGGACCCTGTGTGAGAACCTCTCTGGCTACATCGAGGGCATCTTGAAACCCATCGTACAAGGAACGCCCAGCTTCTGTCGCGATACGACGGACATCTTACAGAAACTCATGGACCAGTTGAACCAGGAACATTCCTCGTCACAATGGACGTCTCAACACTCTACACCAACATCCCCCATGATGACGGCATTGCTGCAACAGCCTCAGTACTCAACACCCACAACTGCCAAACTCCAGACGCAATTCTGCAACACATCCGCTTCATTCTGGATCACGTCTTCACCTTCGACAACAAGTTCTTCATCCACACGCACGGAACAAATTCGCACCTCAATATGCCAATATCTTCATGCACAGGTTTTAACAAGACCTCCTTACCGCACAGGATATTATACACCAGATACATCGATGACATTTTTTTCCTTTGGACCCACGGTGAAGAATCACTGAAACGACTACACAATGACATTAATAAGTTCCATCCCACCTTCAGACTCACCATGGACTACTCTCCAGAATCGGTTGCATTCTTGGACACACTCATCTCCATCAAGGATGGTCACCTCAGCACTTCGCTTTACCGCAAGCCCACGGATAACCTCACGATGCTCCACTTCTCCAGCTTCCACCCTAAACACATTAAAGAAGCCGTCCTCTATGGACAACCCCTCCGTATACACTGAATCTGCTCAGACGAGAAGGAGAGTAACAGGCATCTACAGACGCTGAAAGATGCCCTCGTACGAACAGGATATGGCGCTTGACTCATCGATCAACAGTTCCAAGGTGCCACAGCAAAAAAATGCACCGACCTCCTCAGAAGACAAACACGGGACACAACCAACAGAGTACCCTTCGTCGTCCTGTACTTCCCCCGGGCGGAGAAACTACAACATCTTCTTTGCAGCCTTCAACACATCCTCGATGAAGATGAACATCTTGCCAAGGTCATCCCCACACCCCCACTACTTGCCTTCAAACAACCACGCAACCTCAAACAAACCATTGTTTGCAGCAAACTATCCAGCCTTCAGAACAGCGACCATGACACCACACAACCCTCCCATGGCAATCTCTGCATGACGTGCCAGATCATCGATATGTGTACCACCATTACAAGTGAGAACACCACCCACCAGGTACGTGGTATATACTCGTGCGACTCGGCCAACATTGTCTACCTCATACGCTGCAGGAAAGGATGTCCCGAAGCGTGGTACATTGGCGAGACCATGCAGACGCTGCGACAACGGATGAACGGACGTCACACGACAATCACCAGGCAGGAATGTTCCCTTCCCTTCAGCAGTCAAGGGCATTCAGCCTCTGATCTTCGGATAAGCGTTCTCCAAGGCGGCCTTCAGGACGCGCGACAACACAGAATGGCCGAGCAGAAACTTATAGCCAAGTTCCGCACACATGAGTAAGACCTCAACCGGGACGTTTGATTCATGTCTCATTACATTCATCCCCCACCATCTGGCCTGGGCTTGTAAAATCCTACCAACTGTCCTGGCTTGAGACAATTCACACCTCTTTAACCTGTGATTATCCCTCTCTCCAGTTGCTCCGTTTGGACCTGTAAAGACTTAATTACCTGCAAAGACTCGCATTCAAAGTATCGTCTTGCACCTTTGACTTTGTCTATATATATTTCTGGAACCTACCTCTTCATTCACCTGAGGAAGGAGCAGTGCTCCGAAAGCGAGTGATTCAAAACAAACCTGTTGGACATTAACCTGGTGTTGTAAAACAGGAGAAAGACATTTTCCAGCAGAGGCGGCAGAAGAGGATGTTGGGAGAAGTCAATTCAGTCACCTCAACTGTACTGTGGGTAGCCGAAGAACCCCTCCAGTGACAAACAGGAGGAAGAACATCGTCCAGTAGAGGATTCTGGGAGAAGACCCCCCCAAAAAAAGTGATCTCTCATTTTCCTGGGGTTTTTTGTGCCATGGTTTCAAATTGTTATGTACTGTTTCTGCATAACGAATCAGCTTCCTTGCACATTCTCCCCGTGTTTGTGTGGGTTTTGTCCCCACAACCAAAAAAATGCGCAGGATAGGGGAATTGGCAATGCTAAATTGCCCCTTAATTGGAAAAAATGAATTGGGCAATCTAAATTTATTTAAAAAAAGAATCATCTAGCAGCTGCATCCCTCAGCATTTCTTCCACATTCTCTCTCCCCTACTCACCATTCCCTCACCCAATTTCACATTCTCTCCCCCATTCCCTCACCCAATTTCACATTCTCCCTCCCCCCCCCCCAGTCCCTCACCCAATTTCACATTCTCTCTTCCCCCGTCCCTCACCCAATTTCACATTCTCTCTCCCCCCCAGTCCCTCACCCAATTTCACATTCTCTCTCTCCCCCAGTCCCTCACCCTATTTAACATTCTCTCTCCCCCCCCCCATTCGCTCACCCTGTTTCACATTCTCTCTCTACCCCCCAGTCCCTCACCCTATTTCACATTCTCTCTCTTCCCCCACCCATTCTCCTATTTCACATTCTCTCTCTTCCCCCCCCCCCATTCCCCTATTTCACATTTTCTCTCTTCCCCCCCCCATTCCCCTATTTCACATTCTCTCTCCTCCCCCATTCCCCTACTTCACATTCTCTCTCTTCCCCCCATTCCCATTTTCACATTTTCTCTCTTCCCCCCCCCCCCCCATTTCACATTCTTTCTCTCCTCCCCATTCTCCTATTTCACATTCTCTCTCTCCTCCCCATTCCCCTATTTCACGTTCTCTATCTTCCCCCCATTCCTCTATTCCACATTCTCTCTCTACCCCCCATTCCCTCACCCTGTTTTACATTCTCTCTTCCCATTTGGGCAGCATGGTAGCATTGTGGATAGCACAATTGCTTCACAGCTCCAGGGTCCCAGGTTCGATTCCGGTTTGGGTCACTGTCTGTGCGGAATCTGCACATCCTCCCCGTGTGTGCGTGGGTTTCCTCCGGGTGCTCCGGTTTCCTCCCACAGTCCAAAGATGTGCAGGTTAGGTGGATTGGCCATGATAAATTGCCCTTAGTGTCCAAAATTGCCCTTGGTGTTGGGTGGGGTTATAGGTTGTGGGGATAGGATGGAGGTGTTGACCTTGGGTAGGGTGCTCTCTCCAAGAGCCGGTGCAGACTCGATGGGCCGAATGGCCTCCTTCTGCACTGTAAATTCTATGATTTTATGATTCCCCATCCCCATTCCGTCACCCTATTTCATATTCTCTCTCTTCCCCTATTTCACATTCTCTATTGTCCCCTATTTCACATTCTGTCCCCCCCATTCCCTCACCCTATTTCACATTCTCTCTCTTCCCTCATTTCACATTCTCTCTCTCCCCCCATTCCTCTATTTCACATTCTCTCGTTTCCCCTATTTCATGATCTCTCTTTTCCCCTATTTCACATTCTCTCTTTTCCCCTATTTCACAATCTCTCCCCCCATTCCCTCACCCTATTTCACATTCTCTCTCTCCCCCCATTCCACATTCTCTCTCTCCCCCCATTCCTCTATTTCACATTCTCTCTCCTCCCCATTCCCCTATTTCACATTCTCTCTCTCCCCCCATTCCCCTATTTCACATTCTCTCTCTTCCCCCCATTCCCCCATTTCACATTCTCTCTTCCCCCCATTCCCCCATTTCACATTCTCTCTCTCCCCCCATTCCCCTATTTCACATTCTCTCTCAACCCCCCCATTCCCTCACCCTGTTTCACATTCTCTCTCCCCCCCATTTCCCTATTTCACATTCTGTCTCTCCCCTCCCATTGCCTCACCCTATTTCACATTCTCTCTCTCCCCTCCCATTCCCTCACCCTATTTCACATTCTCTCTCTCCCCGCCCCCATTCCCTCACCCTATTTCATGTTCTGTCTTTTCCCCTATTTCACATTCTCTCCCCCATTCCCTCACCCCATTTCACATTCTCTCTCTTCCCCCATTCCCCTATTTCACATTCTCTCCCTTCCTCCCATTCTCCTATTTCACATTCTCTCTTTTTCCCTATTTCACATTCTCTCTCACCCCCCCCATTCCCCTATTTCAAATTCTCTCTCTCCCCATTCCCTTATTTTACATTCTCTCTCTGCCTCCATTCCCCTATTTCACATTCGCTCTCCCCCCATTCCCCTATTTCACATTCTCTCTCCCCCATTCCCCAATTTCACATTCTCTCTCCCCCCCATTCCCCTATTTCACATTCTCTCGCTCCCCCATTCCCCTATTTCACATTCTCTCTCTCCCCCATTCCCCTATTTCACATTCTCTCTCCGCCCCCCATTCCCCTATTTCACATTCTCTCTCCCCCCCATTCCCCTATTTCACATTCTCTCTCCCCCCCCCATTCCCCTATTTCACATTCTCTCTCCCCCCATTCCCCTATTTCACATTCTCTCTCTCCCCATTCCCCTATTTCACATTCTCTCTCCCCCGCCCATTCCCCTATTTCACATTCTCTCTCTCCCCCCCCATTCCCCTACTTCACATTCTCTCTCTTCCCCCCATTCCCATTTTCACATTTTCTCTCTTCCCCCCCCCCCATTTCACATTCTCTCTCTCCTCCCCATTCCCCTATTTCACATTCTCTCTCTCCTCTCCATTCCCCTATTTCACGTTCTCTATCTTCCCCCCCATTCCTCTATTCCACATTCTCTCTCTACCCCCCATTCCCTCACCCTGTTTTACATTCTCTCTTCCCATTTGGGCAGCATGGTAGCATTGTGGATAGCACAATTGCTTCACAGCTCCAGGGTCCCAGGTTCGATTCCGGTTTGGGTCAATGTCTGTGGGGAATCTGCACATCCTCCCCGTGTGTGCGTGGGTTTCCTCCGGGTGCTCCGGTTTCCTCCCACAGTCCAAAGATGTGCAGGTTAGGTGGATTGGCCATGATAAATTGCCCTTAGTGTCCAAAATTGCCCTTGGTGTTGGGTGGGGTTATAGGTCGTGGGGATAGGATGGAGGTGTTGACCTTGGGTAGGGTGCTCTCTCCAAGAGCCGGTGCAGACTCGATGGGCCGAATGGCCTCCTTCTGCACTGTAAATTCTATGATTTTATGATTCCCCATCCCCATTCCGTCACCCTATTTCATATTCTCTCTCTTCCCCTATTTCACATTCTCTATTGTCCCCTATTTCACATTCTCTCTCCCCCCCATTCCCCTATTTCACATACTCTCGCTCCCCCATTCCCCTATTTCACATTCTCTCTCCCCCATTCCCCTATTTCACATTCTCTCTCCGCCCCCCATTCCCCTATTTCACATTCTCTCTCCGCCCCCCATTCCCCTATTTCACATTCTCTCTCCCCCCCCCCATTCTCCTATTTCACATTCTCTCTCCCCCCCCATTCCCCTATTTCACATTCTCTCTCCCCCCATTCCCCTATTTCACATTCTCTCTCTCCCCATTCCCCTATTTCACATTCTCCCTCCCCCATTCCCCTATTTCACATTCTCTCTCCCCCATTTCACATTCTCTCTCTCCCCCATTCCCCTATTTCACATTCTCTCTCTCCCCCCATTCCACATTCTCTCCCCCCATTCCCCTATTTCACATTCTCCCTCCCCTCCATTCCCCTATTCCACATTCTCTCTCTCCCCATTCCCCTATTTCACAGTCTCTCTCTCTCCCCCCATTCCCCTATTTCACATTCTCTCTCTCCCCCCCCCATTCCCGTTTCACATTCTCTCTCTCCCCCCATTCCCCTATTTCACATTCTCTCTCCCCCCCATTCCCCTGTTGCACATTCTCTCTCTCCCCCCCATTCCCCTATTTCACATTCTCTCTCCCCCATTCCCCTATTTCACATTCTCTCTCCCCCCATTCCCCTATTTCACATTCTCTCTCTCCCATTCCCCTATTTCACATTCTCTCTCTTCCCCCCCCCCATTCCCTCACCCTATTTCACATTCTCTCTTCCCCCCCATTCCCGTTTCACATTCTCTCTCTTCCCCCCATTCCCCTATTTCACATTCTCTCTCCCCCATTCCCCTATTTCACATTCTCTCTCTCCCCCCATTCCCCTATTTCACATTCTCTCTCCCCCCATTCCCCTATTTCACATTCTCTCTCTCCCCCCATTCCCCTATTTCACATAGTCTCTCCCCCCATTCCACATTCTCTCTCCCCCCATTCCCCTATTTCACATTCTCTCACTCCCCACCCCCATTCCCCTATTTCACATTCTGTCTCTCCCCCCATTCCCCTATTTCACATTGTCTCTCCCCCCCCATTTCACATTCTTTCTCTTCCCCCATTCCACATTCTCTCTCTCTCCCCCCCCCCCCCATTCCCTCACCCTATTTCACATTCCCTCTCTCCCCCCCCATTCCCTCAGCATTTCACATTCTCTCTCCCCCACATTCCCTCACCGTATTTCACATTCTCTCCCCCCCATTCCCTCACCCTGTTTCACATTCTCTCCCCCCATTCAACTACAGATCTAGCAGTTACCTTCGCAAACAGAATCCTTTCAGATAACCTTGCAATATCATGTTACATGATAAAAGTGCAGAGTCAAAATAGACTGTTCAGACAAATTGAAGCATTATTATAACAATGCTAACAAAAGCAGACCACATACAAAAAATACAAGTTTACAGCATGGTTGGTCAGAATTCCCTGTCAAAATAATGACAAGGATAATTGTTGTTATGTTACTTATGCGCAAATAATGAGCTACTTTAGATGAGGGACTGATGCGCAGTTAAAAGTGAATATCCAGGGCAGCACGGTGGCGCAGTGGGTTAGCCCTGCTACCTCACGGCGCTGAAGTCCCAGGTTCGATCCCGGCTCTGGGTCACTGTCCGTGTGGAGTTTGCACATTCTCCCAGTGTTTGCGTGGGTTTCGCCCCCACAACCCAAAGATGTGCAGGGTAGATGGATTGGCCATGCTAAATTGCCCCTTCATTGGAAAAAAATGAATTGGGTATACTAAATTTTTTTTAAAGTGAATATCCAAAATTGATGAGAGTGGTACTACTCTTCCCTTACAAAAATGGTAGCTCACTGTCAGCCATTTTGTTTTGTTGCAAATTGTTTTGTTAACCTTGCCACAGAAAGCTAAGCCTAGTCATTACCTTCTAAAATATCCTTTTAATCTAGTTGTAAAGCGGCAATGAGTGCTAATCAAACTCCCTGGCAATGTGAATTAACTATTGAAGACTTACCCCTTCAGCTATTATTTTTTTGGTGAGATTTTATATTTATAATTTCTTATTTTTCCTTTTTGCTCTCCTTTTATTGAATCTTTCTGGGCCTGATCTGACATTGAATTCACTGTCTTCTTCATACCTTCCTGTCCTGTGCTTATTTCCCTAATCCTTAAATCTTAAGGAGGTCTGTTGGTGCCCTAAGCATTCAGGTTCCAGTGTCCCTCATTGTGTTATGAATGGTTCACACTTTCAGCAACTTAGTGGATGATGCACGATCAATTAAACTCGAAGACGAGGTTGTGTCATAACTGAAGGCTTTTAATAGACTAGATCTGTTCCCCAGCAGCTTTGGTACAGAATGAGGGCTGCTGGGACGGCACTGTTCTTATACCCTGCCTGTCAGGGCAGAGTCACATACCAAACATCCAATGGCAAGCTGCTAGGCTTACCCAATGGTCTACAGCCTCTCGGGTACTGCAATACCTGATACTACCACATTCACCCACTGTTAAAAAAGAATCCGGCGGGGGTGGTGGCCAGTGGTTGCAATTGCATTTAACCTGGTATGATCAGATATGGAGGTACCGTGAGTATTTACAAGTGTGGCAGATATATACAGTCAGTGTTCATGTACAGTTACAGTGTAGCAATCAGTCGGACGGGTGGTCTGGTCGTCCTCTTGGATCATCTGAGCCTCGGTGGTGATCCTGGTGGGGGTCCGGGCATCTGCGACTCCGGGAGCGTGGCTTTGTCATCCATGGCAGCTTCGACACCCCTAGGCGGCGCTGGTGGGGCAAATGGTTGACCCGAGAGGGGGGCGCCTGTAGGGAGCGTCGGTGGGTGGGATGGCCTAGGTAGGAGCGGCGGGAGGACCAACCCCCCAGTGGGGTGCTGTGGGGGGTGAGGGGGTAATGGTTCAGGTGCACGTGGGGTTCCGGCGGGCGCCAGGTCCCGGAGGGAGACTGTATCTTGCCGGCCGTCAGGGAACGCCACGTAGGCGTACTGGGGATTAGGGTGCAGCAGGTGGACCCTCTCGACCAAAGGGTCCGACTTGTGCGCCCGCACGTGCTCCCGAAGCAGGATGGGTCCAGGTGTCGCTAGCCAGGTTGGGAGCGACGTCCCGGAGGAGGACTTCCTGGGGAAAACAAGGAGACGTTCATGAGGTGTTTGATTGGTAGTTGTACAGAGCAGCGACCGAATGGCGTGGAGGGCTGCCGGGTGGACTTCCTGCCAGCGGGAGATTGGGAGATTCCTGGGCCACAGGGCCAGTAGAACGGTCTTCCAGACCGTTCCGTTCTCCCTCTCTACCTGCCCGTTTCCCCGGGGGTTGTAACTGGTCGTCCTGCTGGAGGCGATGCCCTTGCTGAGCAGGAATTGACGCAGTTCGTCGCTCATAAAAGGAGGACCCCCTATCACTGTGTATGTACGCGGGGAAACCGAACAGTGTAAAGATACCCTGGAGGGCCTTGATGACAGTGGTAGTGGTCATGTTGGGGCAGGGGATGGCGAACGGGAACCGGGAGTACTCGTCAATCACGTTCAGGAAATACGTGTTGCGGTCGGTGGAGGGGAGGGGGCCTTTGAAGTCCATGCTGAGGCGTTCAAAGGGACGGGAAGCCTTTATCAGGTGCACCCTCTCTGGCCGGTAGAAGTGCGGTTTGCACTCCGCGCAGATTTGGCAGTCCCTGGTGACTGTCCTGACCTCCTCGATGGAGTAGGGCAGGTTGCGGGCCTTAATGAAGTGGAAAAAGCGAGTGACCCCCGGGTGGCAGAGGTCCTTGTGGGGGGCTCGGAGACGGTCCACTTGTGCGGTGGCACACGTGCCATGGGACAGGGCATCGGGAGGCTCGTTTAGCTTCCCAGGACGGTACAAGATCTCGTAGTTGTAGGTGGAGAGTTCTATCCTCCACCGCAAGATCTTGTCGTTCTTTATCTTGCCCCGCTGTGCATTATCAAACATGAACGCTACCGACCGTTGGTCAGTGAGGAGAGTGAATCTCCTGCCGGCCAGGTAATGCCTTCAGAGTCGCACAGCTTCAACTATGGCTTGTGCCTCCTTTTCGACCGAGGAATGGTGAAATTCTGTAGCATGGAGGGTACGGGAGAAGAAGGCCACGGGTCTCCCTGCTTGATTGAGGGTGGCGGCCAGAGCTACGTCGGACGCATCGCTCTCGACCTGGAAGGGGAGGGACACGTCGATGGAGGGACTCGTCGATAGCGCGCATCGTGGCGTTTGCAATGTCTGCTTTGATGTGAGCAGCATGGTAGCATTGTGGATAGCACAATTGCTTCACAGCTCCAGGGTCCCAGGTTTGATTCCGGCTTGGGTCACCGTCTGTGCGGAGTCTGCACATCCTCCCCGTGTGTGCGTGGGTTTCCTCCGGTTTCCTCCCACAGTCCAAAGATGTGCAGGTTAGGTGGATTGGCTATGATAAAATTGCCCTTAAGTGTCCACAATTGCCCTTGGTGTTGGATGGGGTTACTGGGTTATGGGGATAGGGTGGAGGTGTTGACCTTGGATAGGGTGCTCTTTCCAAGAGCCGGTGCAGACTCGATGGGCCGAATGGCCTCCTTCTGCACTGTAAATTCTATGATTCTAAGGCCCCGGATGGTCTCCATCGACAGGAGGAAGGTTGTGGACTGGATCAGGGGTCTGGCTTTGTCTGCGTAGTTGGGGACCCACTGGGCGTAATAACTGAAAACTTGTCCGAGGGGCAAGATGGTCGCGGCCGTGGGTCGGGCGTGGTCCTCGGATAGGGGGGTGGCGGTGAGTGCTGGCCGCCTGAGGCTCGAAGGGAAAGTTGCCGCGCCGGTCCGGAGTCGTTCAAGACTGCGGCCACGGCTCGTGCTTGGCAGGCCCCCACAAAATGGCCCTTCTTGCCGCACCCTTTGCAGGTGGAGGTGCGGTCTGGGCATCGCTGGCGGGGGTGTTTTGCCTGCCCAGAAGAAGCAACGGGGCCCAACGGAGCTAGTGGGCCGTCTTACAGGCCTGCGGGGACACGGGGAAGGTCAGTGGGGCTGCCGCTGCGGAATGCCACGCAGCCCAGGGGGCCGCCGCGCGGTCGGGCGCATAGGACTGCGCGTTTTGGGAGGCAACATCCATGGACCCTGCCAGGGTCCGTGCCTCTCTCAGTCCCAGGGTGTCCTTTTCTAAAAGTCTTTGTCGGATCTCTGAAGAGCTCATACCTGCTACGAAGGCACCCCGGATTAGAAGTTCCGTGTGCTCGCTGCCCGAAACTTGCGGCAGCCACAGTTTCTGCCTAGCACTAGTAGCGCACGGTAGAAGTCCTCCAGCAATTCCCCTGGGCTTTGCCGTCTAGTTGCAAGCAGGTGACCTGCGTAGACCTGGTTCACAGGGCATATATAATGTCCCTTTAACAGTTCGATCACATCATCATAGTCCTCCGCCTCCTCGATGAGGGAGAAGATTCCAGGGCTTATTCTCGAGTGCAGAAGATGCAGTTTCTGTTCTCCTGAGGGGGTGCCTCCGGCCGTATCTATGTAGCCTTTAAAGCACGCCAGCCAGTGCTTAAAAATCGCAGCCGAGTTCTCCGCGTGGGGGCTGAGTTGTAGACACCCGGCTTGATTCGGAGATCCATTCTTTCAGCTCAAGAGTAGTCTATTAAATTGATGCACGATCAATTAAACTCGAAGACGAGGTTGCATCATAACTGAAGGCTTTAATAGACTAGATCTGTTCCCCAGCAGCTTCGGTACAGAATGAGGGCTGCTGGGACGGCATCTGTTCTTATACCCCACCTGTCAGGGCGGAGCCACATGCCAAACATCTAATGGCAAGCTGCTAGGCTTACCTAATGGTCGACAGCCTCTCGGGTACCGCAATACCTGATACTACCACAGTGGACAAACGTGTTTGGAGTTGAAGGATTCAGGGACAAGTCTAATTAATAGCAGATGTCATTAGACATGATCCTACTGCAAATTCTGGCCCCATAACTTACTTTTGGAAAAAAATAGCATGATAAAATGCAGTGGGGGGGGGGGGGGGGGGGGGGGAAGAGAAGGGGGGCAGTGGGGGGGGGGGGGGGGGGGGGGGAAGAGAAGGGGGAAAAAAGAAACACATTTCAATTTCTTAAGGCATCCATTTTATTCTTATTCTCTAGATAGTTGTTGATAGTCAACAGAATTTACTGCAAGAAAGTTTGAAGTTACTTCCAAAAAGAAAGGAGGACAATATCAAATTTAGGTACAAGTCATCAATAAAGTATTTTTTAAAAACAGCTAAATAATCAGAGGTAAAAAGGCACAAATAAGATCAAAATCATTGCTGACAACAATATTTTCAGAATTAAAAGCTTACTCCTTCAATCCAAGTCTCTTACTTTATATCAGTCATTTTATATACACAAACATCACAATATTGCATTATTACACAGTTGAAAAGTTTACAATGCACCAGTCAATGTGGCATTGCACAAGATGAGTAAGATGAAGTGTGCAGAATCTTGGCCAGATCCCTTTGAGAGTACGGTGTTCAGTTTGAGGCACCACACAAGGAGGATATATTGGCCTTGAGGCAGGTGCAGTGCAGATTCCCCAAAATGGCAACAACAGGTTGCATAGACTCAAGGGAACGCAAGCCAAGTTTAAGAAATTAAGACGTGATATGATGGCGATGTTTCAAATGTGAAGAAGATTCAATAGGATAGATGTTAAAAAAAAACACAATTCCTTCCGGTGTGGGAAATCAAGAGCAAAAGGGATATTATGTTAAAATTAAAGCCAAGACATACACAAAGGAAATTAGGAACTGTTTCAGGCAAAAAGTTGCAGAAATCTGGAATTCACTTCCTTAATAATTGGTGGATGCTGGAACAATTGGAGCCTTCTGGACTGTGCTAGATGTTTGATAGGCAAGAGTATCAAAGATATAGAACTAAGCTGGATAAAATGAAGTTAAGTTTCAGATTGGACATGATCTAACTGGATCTGTATAGTGGAGAAGGCTCGAAGGGCAGAATGGTTTACTTCTGTTCCTATGTTCCCAAGTACAGTATTCAAATTCAGCTGGATTATCGGATGAGGATGAGATGACTCCGTTGAGAAAGAGAGCAGAGGGGAGGAATAGAATGGGGAAAAGAAAGTGATGGTGGAGCAGAGATGAGGCCAGAATGGGGAGTAAAGATGGGGCTAGAATTTCAATGTGCAAATGGAACCAACCAAAACAAAATTTTAACGGGGAATGAAGGAGGTGCAGGAGATCAGTGAGTAGGTGGTGGAGTTGGGAGTGAAGGAAAACAATATTTCAGGCAAAGGAGGTTGGTAAAAAAAAAACCATTTGATTATAAGTAACCAGGCTACAAGTAAACCAACAGAAACTGTAGGTTTTGGAAGTAGGCCCATAATTACCCAGCAGTTGAGATACAATGCATTTTTATATAACCAGCAATCACAGAAAGACCTGCAAAAATACAGCAGCAATGTGAGACCAGGGGCAAAATTCTCCCGAAACGGCGCGATGTCCACCGACTGGCGCCCAAAATGGCGCCAATCAGACGGGCATCGCGCCGCCCCAAAGGTGCGGAATGCTCCACATCTTTGGGGGCCGAGCCCCAACATTGAGGGGCTAGGCAGACGCCGGAGGAATTTCCGCCCCGCCAGCTGGCGGAAACGGCCTTTGTTGCCCCGCCAGCTGGCGCAGAAATGACATCCACG
Organism: Scyliorhinus torazame; assembly: GCF_047496885.1. Taxonomy (NCBI): domain Eukaryota; kingdom Metazoa; phylum Chordata; class Chondrichthyes; order Carcharhiniformes; family Scyliorhinidae; genus Scyliorhinus; species Scyliorhinus torazame. Next base: position 89,067,787 of record NC_092709.1, read on the forward strand.
AGGGGCGCATGCGCGGGAGCGTCAGCGGCCGCTGACAGTTTCCCACGAATGCGCAGTGGAGGGAGTCTCTTCCACCTCCGCCATGTGGAGACCGTGGCGGAGGCGGAAGGGAAAGAGTGCCCCCACGGCACAGGCCTGCCCGCGGATCAGTGGGCCCCGATCACGGGCCAGGCCACCGTGCTGGCACTCCCCGGGGCCAGATCGCCCCGCGCCCCCCCCCCCAGGACCCCGGAGCCCGCCCACGCCGCCTTGTCCCGCCGGTAAGGTAGGTGATTTAATTTACGCCGGCGGGACAGGCAATTTATCGGCGGGACTTCGGCCCATCCGGGCCGGGGAATTGAGCGGGGGGGCCCGCCAACCGGCGCGGCCCGATTCCCGCCCCCGCCGAATCTCTGGTGCCGGAGACTTCGGCAACCGGCAGGGGCGGGATTCACGCCAGCCCCCGGCGATTCTCCGACCCAGCGGGGGGTCGGAGAATGTCGCCCCAGATGTGTGACTGGGTTGGCATTTAAGGGTGATTCTAAACTTGGCTGATTGGGATGAAAAAGTTTTCATATTAGGATTGGGCTGTTTTAAACTAAACCTACAATAATCACAGTGATCACGATTACAAAACAATACTTGCTTGACAACACATGGTACTGAGAATTAATGTACAGATAAACAAGTTGTGCAGAGCAGCCTGATATCACAGCATGTACATTCAAATCATCAGTATGGAATACATTGGACCATTCTCCATACTGGTCATCATAGAAAAGTCAGAAGAAAAAAGTACATAACAGAGTGGGTATGGAAACAGATAAAACAATGAGCGATGGTAAAACACATCATTATTGCACAAATAGGATCAGCTTCATCATTTAGAAGGCAGAATTAAATTTCCTTTGTTTCGCTGTTGATCCATTGAGTTTCCTTTTATATGTCACTGTATGATAAGAGCATACATGACCAAAAATGCATGCATCGCATACACAAATTAAATCAACCCATTGACTTCAGTTCCAAGTTTTATAAATTACCACTGCTGCAGAGAGAAAATACTTTTTCAAAGGAGGTGAAAATCAAATACAGTTGAGATGCACTGGAGTTCAAATGATATTCCTACTTGCAGACTACAGAAGAGCTTTTGAGCAAACCAAAAAGTCAACTACACCACAAAGGTAAACTGTAAAATTAAAAAGTCAAGTACTTGTTGATAATAAAAACTGAACAAATATCATTACTTCAAGAATTCATGTTTTACCCCAAACCAGTAGGAACAAATAAGAAAATGAAAACATATCAATTCCATCAAGTACAGTGATCTCAGTTTAAGTGTAATAAAGATTTATTAACATTAAAATACTGACAAGTAAATCATAACGGATAAAATATATATTTACAAAGAATCGGAATGATAAACTGAAATGATCAAGAATGTGGACAAAACGAGTGCAGGAGGCAAAAGAGGCTGGAATTCTGGCCTTTGCGTCCCTGGTAGCCCGGCGAAGGATTCTCCTTCAGTGGAAAGATGCGAGGCCCCCAAGCGTGGAATCCTGGATCAGCGATATGGCAGGGTTCATTAAATTGGAGAGGGTGAAATACGCCTTGAGAGGGTCGGTACAAGGGTTCTTTAGGCAGTGGCAACCGTTCTTAGACTTTCTGGCAGAACGATAGACATTGGTCAATGGCAGCAGCAGCTCGGGGGGTGGGGGTTACTTTATTTTTGTTTATGTTATTTACACTGGAGGGTCTGAGGGGGTGTATACACCTGTTGTGCTAAGTCGGGGTGTTAATTTATTATTTATGTACAGGGTGGGGGGGTTGTTTTTTTAGATTGTGTTTTGTACTTAACCCTGTTGGGTTCTTTTTTCTTTCTCATTTTGTTATTGATATTTTATGAAAACCTTTAATAAAATTTTTTTTTAAAGTAATCCAGTTTAAGGAAGGTTCTCTCTCATGGCTGAGCATTCAGGATATCTGTGAAAGCTGTCCTGCGAATTCACACCCAATACTTCTAAATGATTATTAATCAAAGTGGCTTGAAACTATGCAACTGCTGACATTAACACAGCAAAGAAGTTACAGTGAAAGTCCCCAAGTCGCCACACTCCGGCACCTGTTCGGGTACACAGAGGGAGAATTCAGAACGTCCAGTGGGACTTGTGGGAGGAAACCCACGCAGACATGGGGAGAACGTGCAGACTCCGCACAGTGACCCAAGTGGGAATCGAACACGTGACCCAGCCTACTTGTGACAATAGTAAAGATGATCAAGATGCATTATTATTGAGCGGGAACATAATGCACACTGTCTTAAGATATAAAAAAGGCAATGCAAATTTTAGTAGTCTGATTGGTTAGCAGTGGCAATGACATTATGCCCCATTTAATGTTGTACTGTAAACGTTTTATTTGGTTTGATGAATTTATAGGACAATAGTCAAATAGGAAGAGATGTCAAGACCCCAGGGGTTGGAATTCCTACCTTCAGATCTCAAATGTTTCTGGAGCTATAGCATCAGAGACCAGGGTTCGATTCTGGCCTTGGGTGACTGCCTGTGTGAAGTTTGCACATTCTCCCAGTGTCTCTGTGGGTTACCTCCGGGTGCTCCGGTTTCCTCCCACAGTGCAAAGATGTGTAGGTCAGGTGGATTGGCCGTGCTAAATTACTCCAAAGACGTGCAGGTTAGATGGGGTTACAGGGTTGGGGCAGGTGAGTGGACCACAATGGGGTGCTCTTTCAGAGGGTCGGTGCAAACTCAATGGGCTGAATGGCCTCCTTCTGCACTGTAGGGATTCGACAGAATATAAACTTGACACCAGTACAGTCCAAATAATACCACTTACAGCAGGAATTGACTCAGTGGAGACTTAGTAGAAGCCCAGGACAGACAAATCAATATGCCTGGCCTGAATCAGAAACTTGGAAAGAGGACTAGTCAATGGTGTGTGACACACTGGTTGGCTTCAGTTCATCTTATCTTCTAATTTTTCTTTGTTGGTTAACACTGCATAGTGTGTGTTGAACTGGGAGTCAGTTCCAAAGATTTTGTCCCAATAGGTAAAGGTTGAAGCATAGTTTCCAATAAAGTTCATGTGGTGGAAGTCATGGAACCGAGCTCCAGCATAAAATGGAATCAGATGCAAGGGATTCATAGGAAGGTCATAACCACTGGAGGCAAGAAATTCAAGATATTAAAATAATACTAATTAAGATTGACAGAGTATCATTACTAGAAACAAATTAGCTACAATAATGGCCTAGATCAGCAAAGTGAAGGCATTCATCATTAACTGCATGACTTTGGTTGTAAGCAGCAACAGGAACCTGCTTGTCCTGTGTGCAGCATGGGTCCCCCGGCAAGGTCACTGCAGAGATCTAGCAGCGCAGCCCGCTGCCAGCAGAGTCACAGCCTATTCAGCATCACCAGCTGAAGACATGCCGCTTGAAGACATGTTCAACTCAATGACAGGCAAGTGTTCTTTGACTCTTTGGAATTTCTTATTTGATGGTGGTAATGTAGCAGTGTATAAGTTTTCATTACAGCTACCCTCCCCCCTCATAAAAATTCTACATAGAAATCTGTGTACCTCCTGAACAATCAGCGCATGTCCCACATGACAAGTCCCAGTGCAACCATAAGTGTGGGCTCCTCTGCAGCCCATTCAGACACACCACAACCTCCAGGATCCTAGTGTAAGTGGGGTCCTTGGAAGTTGCAGCCCTCGATAAAGGCAAATCTCTCAGCGTTTCAGCTTTCGGGACAAGAGCCAGGGCAAACGCCCATTTAAAAAAAAAAATGAATAATGAAAGAAAAGCTAGCACATTTGTTTTTTAAGTTAACTTGTTTAACCAAAGGAGGGAGAGATCATGACAAATTCAGGCCAGTGCTGAGCCTCCTAATAGCTCCATACGAGCACCTATGTCCCCACCACCTGCTCAAGGAAAATTAGGGATGGGCAACAAATGTTGGCCGAGCCAGTGACACTAATATTCTACAGCCAATTTTTAAAAAAAAGTCTGGAAACATGGGCTTTTCCCATGGATTCATATAATTATGTATTAGAATGGATTGAGAACGATGCACAATTAATGGACACAAAACAGACGTTTTCAGGATGACAGGTGTAACCAATGGAATGCCACAAGCATCAATGCTTGAGCCTCAGCGATTTACAATCCACATCAGTAATTTTGATGAGAGGACCAAGAATATTATAACGATATTATTAATGATACAAAACTGGTGAGAAAGTAAGCTGCGACAAGGACATAAAGGTTGCAAAGAGAAGTTAAGGTGATTGGACAAAAAGGTGGCAAATGAAATAGAATTTGGGAATGTGTGAAATGATCCAATTTAGTAGGAATGAAAGGAAAACAGAAATAGGTGTAGTTTTAGCCCCTTTACCCAAGAAAGATTATTACTTGCATTTTTGGGGGGGGGGGCTGCAAAAGAGGTTCATTATTCACCATTTCTTTCAGCACATTTTAATTGATAACAACAGTAACGGTTCGTTAAATGGGCAAGGCCATTCCAATCTTTTGCTTGTAATTTGTTGACTTGCATTTTAAGCAGCTAAATTGTTTCACCTCTACAAATTATTCAGGCCTACCTATGAACATCAATAGTTTCCAGCAGGCGGAAAGCGACCCATGCCCACAGCAGCATCACGTGATTACAGAAGGTCATGATTCCAATGAAGAAGCCTGCTCCAAGAACAATGGTCTCCAACGGATGAGCATATTCAGCTTGCATGCCAAATGGAGACTAGAAGAAAACACTTAAATAAATATAGCATAGTTCAATTTATGGTAAAATTGGACTTTTGGAACCTGGTCCGTGGCAGTTATTGGGCCATAGCAAAGTGCTGTGATTTGTTTACTACAGGTAAGATAAGGCCCTGAGTGTACCTCAGCCAGAATGAGGCTCAAACCCCAGTGGTTTTGGCACTGAACTCTCCACACACTAGGTGTCCAGCTGGGTGAGCCAACCATGTCTCTCCCCCCAACCCCCCCACAATGTCAACATCAGAACAAGTAAAGAGGATATTTGCAGTATTCGATATTCTGGAAACATGGTGGTGGCGGTGGTTACCACTGCTGCCTCACAGCGCCAAGGACCCAGGTTCGATTCCAGTCCGTGTGGAGTTTGCACATTCTCCCCTAGTCTGCGTCGGTCTCACCCCCACAACCCAAAACGATGTGAAGGGTAGGTGGATTGGCCATGCTAAATTGCCCCTTAATTGAAAAAAACATAATTGGGTATTCTAATAAAAAAGTTCAATATTTTCTGAAACTATCCTTCAAATAAATCAAAGTCTAAGAAAGTGGCTCATTACAACTTCTCAAGGGAAATTCGGAGTGGTAAATAAACATTGGCCTGGTCAGTGATGACCACGATCGACGGACAAAAGGGAAGAAAATTTTAAAAGGTGCTATGTGCTTTTCTTTTCTAAACAAAAAAGATCTAATCAATTTCAAAGACTGAATTGCATTTTTTTAAATTTAAAAACACAATCATACAGAAGTATCAGAGGAAATTAAACACAATCAGCAAAATGCTGATGAATCAACATCAAGAACTTAATCTAGCAAATTGAAGTCCAAAATTAGAATGGAAAAAGGGGTAGAATTCTTAATTTTTAAGACTAAGGGTGGATCCGGTGGCACCTTGTCCACTGGCCAAAATGATGGGATGCTGTGCCTGGAGGAAGTGTGAGTTCTCCTCCGACTCTACTGGCAGGCCAGCAGCAGATTAGTCTGCCCCCCCATCAGCTGGTGAGCTCAAAGAGCCTGGCACCATAAGAACCTGGCACCATATTAACATACAAGTCCAGCACACTCGTTTCACTCTCTCCAGTCCAACTGTATTCACCAGACCGTGAGAGGCGCCCATGACCCAGTTGGATCTTTACCTACCACATCTGGAGTCTTCGTCCAACCCCTGCCAGTAAGCTAATGTGGCATCCCTTTGACCCCATTGTTTGTGAGCTTTTATTACGATCCCAGACCATCCACGTGCTCCCGCCACCACACACTCCAACTCCCCCACCCCCCTAGTCGCACCAGTGGGAAGGAGACCCCTGTATTCCCCAACCCCAAGCACTCTATTGATCCGACACAGCAGGATCCATGGATCGAGTAGCACAATGCTGGCCATGAAGACCAGTTCGACATAGAGGTGGGAGGGCAGGAACCAGTCTGCCTCGGCAGAGTGATGTACAGCGCATCAGTGCAGCACTATGGCAGGAAGGTTGTACTCACATTGAAGTCTCTTGCAAACTGAGTCCCACCTTAAGCATGCTATCTTTTAGCAATCGGATTTTAGAACAATGTAATTGCACATTGGTGTGACACAAGATTGGAAGGCCTGAGTGGATTCTCCGCTCCTGCCAGTCACCAAACTCACTGGGGGAATTCCACCAAGAAGTTGCACCATTACAAATTAGTACAACTGCATTATAGAGTAACTGGAATCTTACAGGTTGCATGGAAAATTCTGAAGATTAAGAGGGCAATTTACTCATACTTCTAGCACTTTAGTCAATGTGCACGCAATTTCCAAAAGAAAAAAATAGTACGCTTTGGAACTTACTGTGAAATCATGGTGCACCTTGTGAATATATTTGTAGATTCTCCTATGATGCAACAGTCTGTGCAAGAAATAATGCCAGGTATCCTCAATAACTGCACAACCGAAGCACTGCGAGAGCAGCATGTACCTGGTGATTCATAGGGTATAGTTAGGAGCATGCGCCTCCAATTAACAATTTTGCATATTGCTGGCATCATGCAATTTGAAAGCTTAGAAGAATCGTGGAAAAGATTAAGTAATGATGTATTACATTCATAATACTGATAACATCCTTGTGTACATCCTTACGTACAATCCAAGACGAAGGCATCTGCTAATTCTTTTTAAAGTCTTAACATAATAGATTATTATTCATTTGAGGGCAGCATGGCTTTTTGAAATTCAATTACTTGTGGCCAGGTTAAGGAGGCTGGATCTAGAAAACAAATCTCAGGCTGTAGACGAAGGTGTGATGGAGCCCATTCATCAAGGGAGGCTAAATGGACCTGAACAAAACCTTCCTGCAATTTCACCACCTCCCTTCTTCAACAAGGTTTATGTAGTATTTAACTACAAGTCATTTGGTTAAGCACATCACTGGTTGTGTTTAAAGTGGCAATGGGCCACTGGAGGTTTACACAGAAGACTGTAGGTTCACATCCCACACCCCGAGAATACAATATAGATCGAGAGAGTGCTGCATTGTCAGAGATACTGTTTTTCAAACGGGACATTAAACCAAGGGCCTATCTGCCCCAGCTGGTGAATCTAAAAAATTTATCATTCAAAGAGTAGGGTAATTCTTCCTCGTGTCTTGGCCAACATTCATCCTTCAATCGACACCACTGAAACAGATCATCTGATCTTTTTTCCCTGATTGCTGTTTTTAGGTCCTTGCTGTGTTCAAATTGATTGCCATCTTCCCTACACGGCAACAATTATTAAAATTCAATAATATTAACTGGCTGCAAAGGTCTTGGAGTCCTGAATTCATGAGAGGCACTATAATTCTTAAGCACTCCTTTTTTTTTAAAAGAGAAAAGTCCCAACTAATGTTTCCCAAATAACACAGCAGGTATTCTAATAAAGCAAATGAAAGTCATTTTTGAATTTAAAGAGAGGGGTACAACTAAAATAAACTCTCCACAACCACCAAAGGTACAGCAAATATAATACAAAAGTACCATCTGGGCATAGAATTCCAGGTGTAAGGGATGTTGAAGTATTCAGTGAAATAATAGGTGCCACAGATCATGGGTAACTGGATACAGAAATGATTGAAGAGCAGCACCTTGAAACATTTCCATTGTTTTTCCCAAGTTTCTGGTTTGTCCTGGAAGGAAAAGAAACATAGACAACATAGAAAACAATCTGAATCACAATAAGTCTCTCGCACGAAGAAAAACTTGCATTAAAATAGAAACAACTGTTGGTGGCTGTTAGCCCATGTAACCCCCTGGCAAAGTTCTATTGCACACTAGGTAACTAATGTCACCTGACGAAATTGACAGCACATGAAACCCCTCCAGTACTACATTTAAAACATTGAGTTATCTTAAAAAAAGAGTTTCTAAATATATTGCCTCTGGATTTTACAGCAATGAGATATTATATGAACATAAATATTAAAACTAGCTACATGCAGGCTACATCGATGTGGTCCATTTATTTTCAACGAAGATGTAGAGAAAATGTTTCCAATTGTAGAAATCCACAACTACACAAGATAGCCATGAATAAATCGAACAAGGAATTCAGGAGAAATGTCTTTGCCCAGAAGGTGGAACTTGCGACTCCAGTTCAAATCACCAGTCTGGGCAAGGGTTGCTGAATATTGCTGTTGTCTGTCCAACATTAGGTCTTCAATGGGTTGAAATTTTATGTGAGTCAATGTTCACAAAACTGACGCCATCAGTTTAGCTCTGATATGCTTCTGCGTACTTCTGGCCCCATCAAACATCTTAGGTTGGTGATTGGGCACCAGTTCAGTATTGTATTCGATTACGTGCAAAGCTTAAAATCCTATATTCAGTCCACCTTTTTCACAACTCTGGAATACAAACCACACATTTGCCTCAAGGTTTTATTTCCTTTATGATTTTCTTCAGGAGTGTTCCATTTCTTTCATGAATTTATCTAATCCAAAACTCTGAAGTTCAAGCCTCTCCTGCTCAAAGTTCCAAATACCCATTGCCCCACTCTCATCCAGGCTCCACTGGCCCCAATCAATCAACATAAAGCTCCTGGTCATTTCCATTAAATTCCTATGGGAAATCTCCAGCCACTTTAGCTCTAATTCTGGATCAACAGAGTTCTCTTACTCTGACAAATGTCAATCTTTCACCACTACTGTTGGTTTGGGTAACATTTTCTGCTCTCTGGAATTCTTTCAAAAGCACTTTGCCTCGCAAACTCACGACCTGGTTTTAAAAGACTGCCAAGATTCCACCTCAGGCGGGCTCTTAATAGGAGCCCCAACGGCAATTTAAACGGCTAAAAACACTGTGCGGTAAACCAGAAGGGAATCCGCCCGGACACGCATGGAAAAGGGAGAGGATAGCGGCCGGATTACGGAGGATCCTCTGGAGCAGCGGCAAGGAAGGGAAGCTCAAAGCAAGATGGCGTCGGAAGGTGGCAGTTTGTTATGGGGCCCGGAGCAACAAGAGTTCCTGCGGCGCTGTGTGGAAGAGCTGAAGAAGGAGTTGAAGAAGGAGGTGTTGGCCCCGATATTACAGGCGATTGAAGGGCTAAAGGAGGAGCAGAGGACCCAAGAGCTGGAGCTTCGGGTCGTGAAGGCAAAGACTGTTGAAAACGAGGAAGAATTACAGGGCCTGGTGGTGAAGGCAGAAACGCACGAGGCGCAGCACAAAAGGTGTGTGGAGAGGTTGGAAGCACTGGAGAATAACTCGAGGAGGAAGAATTTAAGAATTCTGGGTCTTCTCGAAGGCGTAGAAGGGGCGGACGTCGGGACATATGTGAGCACGATGCTTCACTCGCTAATGGGATCGGAGGCCCCGACGGGCCCTTTGGAGGTGGAGGGAGCCTATCGAGTTCTGGCGCGAAGACCAAAGGCTGGAGAAATACCTCGAGCTATAGTGGTGAGGTTTCTCCGCTACAATGACAGAGAGACGGTCCTCAGATGGGCGAAGAAAACTCGGAGCTGTAGGTGGGAGAACGCGGTGATCCGCGTATACCAGGATTGGAGTGCAGAGGTGGCGAGAAGGAGGGCAAGTTTCAATCGGGCTAAGGCGGTGCTTCACAAAAAGAAGGTTCAATTCGGAATGTTGCAACCGGCGAGACTGTGGGTCACACACCAAGGGAAGCACCACTACTTTGAGACGGCAGAAGAGGCGTGGACATTCATTGTGGACGAGAAGCTGGAATAGTCTGGCGAGAGAAAGAGCTTCTGGGACAAAGTGGTGGGGTGATTATGTGGGGCGAGGAAGGAGAAAGGGGGGTAGGGGGGGGGGGGAGGATTTTTCAATTTGTTAATTCTGTGATCCTGTAACTTTTCTCTCTTCCCCATGTTTTTGGGGGGGGGGGGGGGGGGGGGGGGGGCGGGGGGTATGAGGAACTGTGGGTGCCGGTGGGACGGAAAGGGGAAGGAGAAGGGAAATGCGCCATTAGGGGCGGGGCCGAGTGGGAAACGCGGGCTTTGTTCCCGCGCTATGGTAATTGTGGCGGGAACGGGGACACAGGAAGGAGGGGGCCTCGCACAGTGGGGGCCGAGGATAAGGGGGGAAGCCGAGGTCAGCCTGAGTTCGCTGACTTCTGGGAGCAACATGGGGGATGCAACTACGCTAGAGGGGGATCTAGCGGAGAGAGGGGGGGGGTTAACTGGGTTGCTGCTGTTAAGGAGAAAGGGGAGCTGTTATGGGATGGGGTGGTCGAGACGGGGGGGGGGCACCGTCGGTGGGATATATGGGTACGTGGGAACCGGGTGAGGAGCTGGGTTAAAAAAGGGGATGGCTAGTCGACAAGGGGGGGGGGGGTAAAGAACCCCCCAACCCGGCTGATCACGTGGAAGGTGAGAGGGCTGAACGGGCCGATTAAAAGGGCACGGGTACTCGCACACAAAGAAATTAAGGGCAGATGTGGTTATGTTGCAGGAGACGCACCTGAAACTGATAGACCAGGTCAGACTACGTAAAGGATGGGTGGGGCAGGTGTTTCATTCGGGTTTAGATACGGAGAATAGGGGGGTGGCTATCTTAGTGGGGAAACGGGTACTGTTTGAGGCAAAGACCATAGTGGCGGATAGTGGGGGTAGATATGTGATGGTGAGTGGCAGATTGCAAGGGGAGGCAGTGGTTCTGGTGAACGTATACGCCCCGAATTGGGATGATGCAAATTTTATGAGGCGTATGTTGGGACCTATCCTGGACCTGGAGGCGGGAAAGTTGGTAATGGGGGGAGACTTCAATACGGTGCTTGATCCAGGGCTGGACCAGTCGAGGTCCAGGACCGGGAGGAGGCCGGCAGCAGCCAGGGTGCTCAAGGACTTCATGGAGCAGATGGGAGGAGTAGATCCCTGGAGATTTAATAGGCCTAGGAGTAAGGAGTTCTCATTTTCCTCCCATGTTCACAAAGTATACTCACGGATAGACTTTTTTGTCTTGGGAAGGGCACTGATTCCGAAGGTGAAAGGGACGGAGTATACGGCCATAGCCATTTCGGACCACGCTCCACATTGGGTAGACCTGGAGGTAGGAGAGGAAAAAGAACAGTACCCACTCTGGAGAATGGATATGAGCTTACTGGCGGATGAGGGGGTATGTCTAAGGGTGAGGGGGTGTATCGAAAGGTACTTGGAGCTTAATGACAACAGAGAGGTTCAGGTGGGAGTAGTCTGGGAGGCGTTGAAGGCGGTGGTCAGAGGGTAACTGATATCCATAAGGGCACATAAAGGGAAGCAAGAGGGTAAAGAAAGGGAGCGATTGATGAAAGAACTTCTGAGGGTGGACAGGCAATATGCAGAAGTACCGGAGGAGGGACTGTACAGGGAAAGACAAAGGCTACATGTGGAATTTGACCTGCTGACCACGGGTAAGGCAGAAGTACAGTGGAGGAGGGCACAGGGAGTACAGTATGAGTATGGAGAGAAGGCGAGTCGGCTATTGGCCCACCAACTGAGGAAGAGGGGAGCAGCGAGGGAGATAGGTGGGGTGAGAGATGAGGAGGGAGAGATGGAACGGGGAGCGGAGAGTGTGAACGGGGTGTTCAAGGTATTCTAGGAGAGGTTATATAAGGCTCAGCCCTCGGAGGGGAAGGAGGGAATGATGTGTTTCCTGGATCAGCTGGAATTCCCGAAGGTGGAGGAGCAGGAGAGAGCGGGACTGGGAGCACAGATTGAGATGGAGGTGGTGGTAAAGGGGATTGGGAGCATGCAGGCAGGGAAGGCCCCGGGACCGGACGGATTCCCGGTGGAATTTTATAGGAAATATATGGACCTACTGGCCCCGCTTTTGACGAGAACCTTTAATGAGGCCAGGGAAAGGGGGAGGTTGCCCCAGACTATGTCGGAGGCGACGATATCGCTCCTTCTGAAGAAGGAAAAAGACCCGCTGCAGCGTGGGTCCTACAGACCCATTTCCCTTTTAAACGTAGATGCTAAGCTCCTGGCCAAGGTGATGGCGACGAGGATAGAAGACTGTGTCCCGGGGGTGGTCCACGAGGATCAAACTGGGTTCGTTAAGGGGAGACAGCTGAACACGAACATACGGAGGCTGCTAGGGGTGATGATGATGCCCCCACCAGAGGGGGAGGCGGAGATAGTGGTGGCGATGGACGCCGAGAAGGCATTTGACAGAGTGGAGTGGGACTATCTGTGGGAAGTGCTGAGGAGATTTGGGTTTGGAGAAGGGTTTATTGGATGGGTACAGCTGCTGTATAGGGCCCCGGTGGCGAGTGTGGTCACGAATAGGCAGAGGTCTGACTACTTCCGTCTTTATAGATGTCTCCGCTACTGTTTGCATTGGCGATTGAGCCCCTGGCCATAGCACTGAGGGGCTCCAGGAGGTGGAGGGGAGTACTCAGGGGAGGAGAAGAACACTGGGTATCATTGTATGCAAATGATTTATTGCTGTATGTTGCGGACCCAGTGGAGAGGATGCCGGAGATAATGCAGACACTCAGGGAGTTTGGGGAATTCTCGGGGTACAAATTGAATATGGGGAAGAGTGAGTTGTTTGTGGTGCATCCGGGGGAGCAGAACAGGGGAATAGATGATTTACCGCTGAGGAAGGTAACAAGAGATTTCCGGTACTTAGGGATTCAGATAGCCAGGAGTTGGGGAACCTTACATAGGCTTAATCTAACACGATTGGTGGAACAGATGGAGGGGGATTTTAAGAGATGGGACATGGTGCCCCTGTCACTGGTGGGTCGGGTGCAGGCGGTCAAAATGGTAGTCCTCCCGAGATTGCTTTTTGTGTTTCAGTGCCTTCCGGTGATGGTCACAAAGGCTTTTTTCAAGAAAATCGAGAAAAGTGTCATGAGTTTTGTGTGGGCTGGGAAGACCCTGAGAGTGAGGAAGGTGGTCTTGCAGCGTAGCAGGGATAGGGGGGGACTGGCACTACCGAGCCTAAGTGAATACTACTGGGCCGCCAATATCTCAATGGTGTGTAAGTGGATGGGAGAAGGGGAGGGAGCGGCGTGGAAGAGATTGGAGATGGCGTCCTGCAACGGAATCAGCCTACAAGCACTGGCGACGGCACCGTTGCCGTTCTCCCCGAAGAAATACACCACAAGTCCAGTGGTGGCAACACTGAAAATTTGGGGGCAGTGGAGACGGCATAGAGGAAGGACAGGAGCCTCGGTGCGGTCCCCGATAAGAAATAATCATAGGTTTGTCCCGGGGAGAATAGATGGGGGATTTGGAGCATGGCAGAGAGCTGGGATTGTGCAACTGAGAGATCTGTTCTTAGACGGGACGTTTGCGAGTCTGGGAGCGCTGACGGAAAAATATGGGTTGCCCCAAGGGAATGCATTTCGGTACATGCAACTGAGGGCTTTTGCGAGGCAACAGGGGAGGTAATTTCCGCAGCTCCCGACGCAGGAGATTCAGTATAGAGTGATCTCAGGGGCATGGGTGAGGGATGGTAGGGTGTCAGATATATGCAGGGAAATGAGGGACGAGGGGGAGATCATGGTGGATGAGCTGAAGGGAAAATGGGAAGAAGAACTGGGGGAAGAGATTGAGGAGGGGCTGTGGGCTGATGCCCTACGTAGGGTAAACTCGTCGTCCTCATGCGCCAGGCTGAGCCTGATACAATTAAAGGTTTTACACAGGGCGCATATGACTGGAGCACGGCTCAGTAAATTTTTCGGGGAAGAGGATAGGTGTGGGAGATGCTCGAGAAGCCCAGCAAACCACACCCACACGTTTTGGTCATGCCCGGCACTGCAGGGGTTCTGGGTGGGGGTGGCAAAGGTGCTTTCAAAGGTGGTGGGGGTCCGGGTCGAGCCAGTCTGGGGGTTTGCTATATTTGGGGTTGCAGAAGAGCCGGGCGTGCAGGAGGCGAGAGAGGCTGATGTTTTGGCCTTTGCGTCCCTAGTAGCCCGGCGAAGGATATTGCTTCTGTGGAAGGAAGCCAAACCCCCGGGCGTGGAGACCTGGATAAATGACATGGCAGGGTTTATAAAGTTAGAACGGATAAAGTTCGCGCTAAGGGGTTCGGCTCAAGGGTTCACCTGGCAGTGGCAACCGTTCATCGACTACCTCGCAGAACGATAAAGGAAATAGGAAGGTGACAGCAGCAACCCGGGGGGGGGGGGGGGGCTCGGGTGGGTCCTCAGGGGCGGTTCTTGTATAGATATTCGTACTTGGTTATGTATATTGTATTAATTTTTGTTATGGCAGTCGCCATTTAGTTTATATATTATTTATTTACTTGTTAAAACGGTCACTGTTATTTATATTGTTTTATTGTTGTGAAAAGGGAAAACCTTTGTATTGTTCTGTTTGGCCGAAAAATTTGAATAAAATATATTTTTTTAAAAAAAAGATTCCACCTCAGGCTCAATTTTCGCTTTCACCTTTAAAAGGCACTGAAACAATTTTTTAAGTTGCAATTGTGTGTGGGCGTGTCTATAAGGTATTATTGTATGGGGAGCGGGCACACAGTGGCTAGCACAGCCGCTTCACAGCACCAAGGTCCCATGTTCGATCCCAGCTCTGGGTAACTGTCCGTGTGGAGTTTGCACATTCCCCCCCGTGTTTGCGTGGGTTTCGCCCCCACAACTCAAAGATGTGCAGGTTAGGTGAATTGACCACGCTAAATTGCCCCTTAATTGGATAAAACGAATTGGGTACTCGTTAATTTATTTTTTAAATATTATTGTATGTGGAGGTAGGTAAGGAGGGAGTAAAATATAACACATTAACAGATAACTAAACTAAGGATATACCACAGAATAAGGAATATATGGATATTAGGGCTCTGCACAACTAAGAAACTAAACATCAGAAGACTGACAAAATCACAGTGAATGACCAGCCTTACTCATCAATCAAATAGGTTGACTAATCTCCCCAGAATTTTCTATTGCACCACCCCTGGCTTTTAGTACACCCTGCACTTCCCATCCCCCTACTGATGGCTGTATCTTTAACCAGCTTGCCCCACATTCTGCAATTCCCTCCTTACACATTTTTGCCATTTCTTTTAAAACCCTCTTCTGTGACTATGTATTTAGTAAGAAGTCTTACAACACCAGGTCAAAGTCCAACAAGTGTGTTTCGAATCACTAGCTTTTGGAGCACTGCTCCTTCCTCAGGAGGAATCTGATTCCTCAGGATTCACCCGAGGAAGAAGCTGTGCTCTGAAAACTAGTGATTCGAAACAAACCTGATGGACTTTAACCTGGTGTTGTAAGACTTCTGACTGTGCCCACCCCAGTCCAATGCTGGCATCTCCACATTATATATTTAGTATCACAGCCAAGATGATTACGGCACATTAAAATAGGTGCTATTAGTTTAAAAACCCTCTTCCTGCAATAGAAACAAACAGGGTGTGAACTAGAATCCAGACGCTAACCGCGCTCCACATTGACTAATGTGAAGTTAGTCTGTGCACATTGTAACCATCCCAGATATGAGCACTACCGCCTGCTTCACTGGCAATAGCTAAATGAAAGTTTGGAGCAGCAGCAAGTAGGTGCACAGTGCCACATGAAGCAAAATTAGGGAACATCTCAGTGGGAAATAGCAGGGCAGCAGTATTAATTTTGAATTGTTCTGTGCGGCCAAAAAGCTGGTGCAAGCACAATGGGCCAAACTGCTTCGTCCGGTGCTGCAAAGTGCATTTTGCTATTGGCAAATTGTAAATACTAACGGATTGTGGAGTGCAAACCACATATGCCATATACTACCATTTGCACAAATTGAGATTGTTTCAAAACATGCTTGGTTCTTAAACGTGAGAATGAAACTGAAGTTCCACGTGCACTAGAATCGTAGAATTTACAGTGTAGAAGGCCATTCGGCCCATCGAGTCTGCACCGGCCCTTGGAAAGAGCACCCTACCCAAGCCCACACCTCCACCCTATCTCCAGTAACCCCACCCAACACTAAGGGAAATTTTGGAAACTAAGGACAATTTAGCATGGCCAATCCACCTAACCTGCACATCTTTGGACTGTGGGAGGAAACCAGAGCACCCGGAGGAAACCCATGCAGACACGGGGAGGACTTGCAGACTCCGCACAGACAGTGATCCAAGCCGGGAATCGAGCCTGGGACCCTGGAGCTGTGAAGCAATTGTGCTATCCACAATGCTACCGTGCTGCCACTAGTGGAATAGAAAGCTAGATCACTTGGGTCGAATGGCCTGTTTTGGTGATGTAAATTCCACGTAATTCCACATTAGACCAAGAAAGTTCAAATTGATAAATGGCAGATAAGCAGTGTGGATTTGATCTAATGCAGAAAAATTAGAGATGTAGACCCAAAAAACTTTTACCATTGAATTGTACCTATGAGAAATGGCATTCTTCATGGCATTGGAATACACTATATTGTTGTATTGTTTTAATACTAAATGTGCATGACATCAAAAAGCTATTGTAAAGACATATACAAGATTGTGGAGCCATATCAATAATGCCTAAATGTTCTATTTCCCAAAGTATTTATCAAATATATAATGTGACACATGACATAAACACCCTTTATCCTTATTGTAACTTTTTTTTGGGGGGGGGGGGGGGGGTTGCGGGGGGAGAGGTGCAATGAAAAGATTAGTAGTTATTCTATCGTGACGGCAAATAGGCCACAGACTATATTTGGACAGCACTGTGGTTACAGTTGCTTCACAGCTCCAGGGCCCCAGGTTCGATTCCCGGCTTGGAGTCCGCACGTTAACCCAGTGGCTGCATGGGTTTCCTCCGGGTGCTCCGGTTTCCTCCCACAATCCAAAAATGTGCAGATTAGGTGGATTGGCCATGCTAAATTACCCTTCGTGTCCAAGAAGGTTGGTTGGGGTTATTGGTTACAGGTGTGGGCTTAAGTGGGGTGCTCTTTCCAAGGGCCGGTGCAGACTCGATGGGCTGAATGGCCTCCTTCTGTACTGTAAATTCTATGAACTAAACAATGAAATTAGCAATAGAGGATGGTTTATAGGCCCACTCTGTGTTACAAAACGCAGATGACAGAACATGGCACATAATAAGACGGCTTTGCACCATCATCTTCCCAATAGCACAAAATCACACGCTCTGACCAACATAAAGCGAGCTGCTAAAGACTTTGACATTATTGTGTGTGTTTGGACACACACAACTACAGCAATCACACCTCAACAACATAACATTAAACAATTATGCCGTTGGGTTGCCCGTGGCGAAGGAGTTTGTTTTTAAGTAAACGAAGACTGTCTTCTAAAGTGGCACAGCAGAAACGTGTTCAGCAAGTTTCGTACGGGAGACTCTTTTACCTGCTGGATTTTGTACTTCTGCATGCAAGGTGTGAACTGAAAGATGAACCCAGGCAAACAGAAGAGGAAATAGACGAGTTCGTGAACAAGTAACGAGCCCCAGGTTGCAATCTGAAACTTGGTATAATTGCTCAACATGTAATTCCAGGCGCTGCGGAAAGGTGCCTGCAGCGGGTTCACAGGAAGCCTCGAGTCCATATACCCCACAACCAGGTAGGCTGAGCTCAGGATGCCATCACCACTGCTATTCATTGCTGTAATGTTGATGCTGTGCCAACGTGCGGGATTGAGATACTCCCGCTGCACTCAAGGCGCTGGTCCTGGAGCCGCTCCCGCTGCACTCAATCCCCCTGTCCTGGGGCTGCTCTCGCTACACTCGGTTCCCCCGATGCGGTCGCCGGTCCTGTAGTTGCACTCGAGTCCCCCACCCCGGTCATGCAGCGCGTTGCTGCTCGTCCAGTTGTATCGACATTCCATCTCAGCTGTATCGACTTCCATCCTATCAGCTGTTTCTTCAGGAACCGCTGCCCATTGGCCGCCAGAAGAAAAGCGTTCCGACGTCAGAATGGAACGCCTGCCGTTGATTGGCCGGACGGGTGGACTGAGGTCGCGAGACCGGGAGCGGGAACCAATAGCGAATGGAGAGTTCCAGACAAGTTAGTGGACAGTGGGAAATAAGAGCAGGCCATTCAGCCCTTCGGCCCTGTTCTACCATTCATTAATTTGATCCTCCCTGCCTTGCCACAATAATTCTTTCTTACTCATGTCCAAGTAAAATCTATTTACCTAGTTTTAAGATTATGTATCTTCCCCCACCCCGGGCTCTCACCAGTAGAAAAAGACCCACTCTACTCGGATCAATTAATTTCAAAAATCCTGAATATGCCAGGGAAAACAAGTCTTATTCGTATCATTCCTCAATCTAACACTCCGCCCCCGCCCCCAGGTAACATTCTGGTATCTGCATTGCGCTACTTCCAAAGCCAATAGTATTCCAGATGGCCTAACCGGGGCTTTGCACCATGTACAAAACTGAACATCCCCCCTGCCACACTTGGTATTCTAGCTCTTTAGTTCTAAAGACAAATATTCCATTAAGCTTTTGACTTCTTTGTATGTGGCACTATATTTTAGGGATTTGCATACATGGATCCCACAAATCTTTTTGGATCTCTAGTGTTCCTAACTTATCATTTCAATTCTGCTCGGGCCCAAAATGGATCACTTCATACTCGTCTTCATTGAAACCCATCTGCCGGCTATGGTGCCATCAATCTTTACATAAACCTTTCCAGAATTCAGAAGCATTTCTGGAATCTAATCGATTGTTCACGTTATCTGCAAATGCTGTTAGATTTGTCTTAATGAGTTCCCATGCTTATGATTTTGCACTAACAGCTGATGTGCAAGAAGTGCTAAGAACTAGAAGGCTACCCCAGGGCAGGTGAAGGGAATCTGGGGTCATTTAAGAGGGAAATCCCCCAGGCTCTGCACTGAGCAGTTACGCATTCCAGTGACTAAGAAGCCTCAGTAGAAATTCCTCATTTTTTCATTGATTCATTCGCCTATTGGGCGGGATTCTCCATCGGCCAACATCGGAATCGCAAAACATGATTGGGCAGAGAATTGGCTGACACCAAATTGCAATTCTCCAGTGCCTCAATGCATTCCACTCCGCATGCAAACGGCGTTAGCATATCATTAGCGAGCCTGACCAGGCATTCTCCGGGGCCTCCGTGAAACTCCACCTCTGATGGGTCAGCCAAAATCCCAACAGCAAGGTTCACTTGTGCTTTTAAAAATCATGAAAGCTGACAGAGAGGGGGTATGGAAAGTGTTCAACATCGCCATAGTGTGCTGACAGTTGTGCCGCTGGCCGGGGGGGGGGGGGGGGGGGGGGGCGAGGGGGCGGCGGCTTCTGCCAGGGTCAGAGTAGCCAGGAGGTGGGTTTGGGATGAACGGGCACAGAACACCATTGCCACAGCTTACAAGGCAGCTATGCAGCTGCGCACGCCACTGACTGCTCAGTGAACTTAGGGCCACGAATCATATGGGTGTCCCCCCAGGGCACTCCCCTAGGTACCCTCTGGCCCTAGCCGACCCATCAGGGTGATGGGAGAGCTCTAGCACAACCAATGCCATCTTGCTGGTTGGGATGAGTGTGTGGGGGGATTGTAATGTGTATTATGCAGCTGCAGCTGGTCAGCCTCCCGAGTGTCAATCACAGTCCCTGCAAATCCCGCACCGTTCTTCAATGGAATCGATTTGTTCCATGTGGCAACGGTGCTAGCCCCTCCACAGTCACTGAATCGGTCCAGGCTCGGTGCCAGTTTTACTGTCATGGAAGTCCACAAATCCGGCCTCGGCGTTAACCGTCTCAGGAACGGAGAATCCCACCCCTTATTTTTAATTGATGCCCCAGTTCTACATTCCCACACAAGGAAAAACAACCTCTTAGCAGCTACCGTCAGAATTTTATGTTTCAATAAGTTCATCTCTCATTCTTTTAAACTCCAATTAACATACACATTGACTTACACATTGATTTTTCAGACTTTCTTCAGAAGATAACACTATTCTATGCAAGGAATCAACTTGGTGACGCTTTTATGAACTGACTCCAATGCCAGCATATACTTTCTTAAATAAGGAGACTAAAGCCATTTGCAGTACTTGAGGTGGGATTCACCAACGCAGTGTACAGTTGTAACAAGACTTACTTATTTTTAAAACGCCAACCTCCTTGCAATAAAGGCCAATGAGCCATTTTTCTTCCTGCATGCTAGCCTTTTATAGTTCATGCAGGGCACCTAAATCCGTCCGTACTGCAAATTCTGCCGTCTCTCCCTTTAGACTAAATGTTAAATGTGGACTGTATAATGTCAGGAAGTTAATGAGGGCTGTAATCCCATTAGAAATGTTTTAACATTATTTTCCGCTAGACCCGTTTGCACCTTTTTGGAGTTACTGCTCCCAGTCTCCCAAAGTCCAGAGTTGTTGATTCTCTCTCTCTCTCCCCCCGACCCACCCTCTTGCCAAACCTCCCACTCCCTGACTCACCCTAGTTTGCTTCTGATTGAAGATCCAATCGAAAGTTGGAGTACCGATGTGGTAGAAGTATGAGTTTTAGTGGTGCTGAAGAGCTACAATGAATGTTCATTTGTTTACAATGCTGCCGCTGGGGATAGACATTTAATTTCTAACTGCTCTGAAATTTGCAACGTCAGAACATGTTGCACTGTTAAGGCAATTCTAATTTGTGCATAAGGGGAGGCGATGGCGTAGTGGTATTGGACTACTAATCCAGAGATCCAGAGTTATGCTCTAGGGAGCCAGGTTCAAGCCCTGCCATTGCAGATGGTGAAATTTGAATTCAATAAAATCTGGAATTAAAAATCTAAAAGGTGATCAACAAAATCATTGTCGATTGTCATAAACACCCATCTGGTTAACTAATGTCCTTTAGGAAGAAAACTTTAGGAAGGTCATCTTTAGCTGGTTTACATATAACTCCAGATCCACAGCAATGTGATTAACTCTTAACTGCCCTCGGGGTTGGCCAATAATACTGGCTCAGCCAACGACACCCACATCCCATGAACAAATAAAAACAAAATATTGTCTAGATGCTTCTGAAAATATTCCATTGTTAGGTTTGTGCTCAGAAAAACAAGCCATTAAGTTAAAGATAAAATTTAAATCATGGAGATAAAAAGGTTATTCCCCCCAACGTGTAAAATTGTATTACAGCTTTTTGTCTCGGTGGTATTATAGGTATTACAGAACCTGATAGGCTGGAGGATGTATGGTAGCTTTGTGCTGCCAGGCAGGGTATAAGAACCAGTGCTGCCCCAGCAGCCTTCATTCTGTACCTGAGCTGCTGGGGGAAACATCTAGCTTATTAAAGCCTTCAGTTGGACTACAACCTCGCTTTAGTGGTCATTGATCGTGCATCAATTTAATAAGCTAGTTTTTTTTTTAGAAGAAAGGATGGAGCTCCGAATCAAGCCGGAGTGTCTGCAACTCCACCCCCACGCGGTGAACTCAGTGGCAATCTTGAAGCACTAGCTGGCGTGCTTTAAAGGGTATCTCGGGACGGCCGAAAACACACCCACGGGAGAGCAGAAACGGCAAGTCCTGCACTCAAGGGTGAGCCCGGCGATTTACACCCTTAGAGGAAGCGGAAGACTTCGATGCAGCAATAGAGCTGCTAAAAGGACACTATATTCGCCTGGTAAACCAGGTCTACACCCGGCACCTGCTTGCAACAAGGCGACAAACCCCTGGGGAAATTGCTGGAAGAATTCTACTGTGCACTCCTGGTGTTGGGGAGAAGCTGCAGCTGCCCGCAAGTTTCGGCGAGCGAACACACTGAACTCTTAGTCCGGGACGCTGTCGTGGCAGGTATGCTATCCACACAAATCCACCAGCGACTGTTAGAAAAAGACACTCTGGGTCTCAGGGAGGCACGGGCCCTGCAGATTCCCTGGACGTGGCCTCCAGGAACGCCCGCGCTTATGTTCCTGACCACGTGGCAACCCCCTGGGCAGCGTGGAACCCCTCCGCAGCCGACCCCGAGACTTCCCCCATCCCCCCACAGGCCTGCGCTGCAAGGCAGCCTGGCAACCCTGGGAGGGCCCACTGCCAATTTTGCGGGCAGGCCAAGCACCACCACCAGCGCTGCCCGGCCCGGTTACCTGCAAGGGATGCGGCAAAAAGGGCCATTTCGTGGGGGTATGTCAGGCCCGTGCGGTTGCCGCAGTAAATGCGGACCGCAACCACAAACATCTCCACGGTCCCAGTGCGGCCAGCGGTCGCCGCCATCTTCCTATTCCAGGGCCATGTGCTGACCCCGGGCACAGCCATCTTGTTCCGCGGGTGCCACGTTGGAGGGATGGGCACCGCCATTTTGTGCACCCCCAGCCATGTGCGACTAATGGGAACCGCCATCTTGGATGAACCCCCAGGACCCCAGCTCGGCTGACCACGCACTGCCCGAAGAAAACTCAACTTCTGCGATTAGACCCTGGATCAGTCCCGGCCTTGAACACTCAACTGCTACAACGACCATATTCATCAACGGGCACGAGACATCCTGTCTAAATCAACTCTGGGAGCACGGAGAGCTTCATACACCCCGACACGGTAAGACGCTGTTCTCTCCTCATCCACCCGTTAATCAAAAAATCTCCCTGGCCTCCGGTTCTCTCACAGTGGAAATAAAGGGGTTTTGTGTAGCAAACCTCAGTCCAGGGAAGGGAGTTCAAATATTTCCGTCTCTAAGTCCCTCCCCACCTCTGCACAGCTACACTCCTGGGTTTAGACTTCCAGTGTAACCTCCAAAGCCTAACCTTCAAATTCGGCGGCTCTATACCCCCCCTCACTGTCTGCGGCCTCGCGACCCTCAAGGTCGATCCGCCTTCCCGGTTTGCGAACCTCACCCCGGATTGCAAACCCGTCGCCACCAGGAGCAGACGGTACAGTGCTCAGGACGGGATCTTTATTAGGTCAGAGGTCCAAAGGCTACTGAGGGAAGGGGTCATTGAAGCCAGTAGCAGCCCCTGGAGCGCTCAAATAGTGGTGGTAAAGACCGGGGAGAAACATAGGATGGTCATCGCCTAGTCAGACCATCAACAGGTTTACGCAGCTGGACGTGTATCCTCTCCCCCACATATCCGACCTGGTAAACAGGATCGCGCATTAGAAGGTCTTCTCCACGGTGGATCTCAAATCCGCCTACCACCAGCTCCCCATCCGCACTAGTGACCGCAAATACACTGCCTTTGAGGCAGATGGGCGGCTCTACCACTTCTTAAGGGTTCCCTTCGGTGTCACCAACGGGGTCTCGGTCTTCCAGCGCGAGATGGACCGAATGGTTGACCGGTACGGTTTATGGGCAACATTCCCGTATCTCGATAATGTCACCATCTGCGGCCACGACCAGCAGGACCACGACACCAACCTCCGAAAATTCCTTCAGACCGCAAAAATCCTTAACCTTACATACATGAAGGATAAATGCGTGTTTAGCACCGACCGCCTAGCCATCCTCGGCTACATAGTGCGAAATGGAGTTATGGGTCCCGACCCTGAATGCATGCCATTATGGAGTTCCCCCTCCCTCACTGCTCCAAGGCCCTGAAGCGTTGCCTAGGGTTTTTCAGCTATACCCAGTGGGTCCCCAACTATGCGGACAAGGCACATCCCCTGATCCAATCCACAGCTTTTCCCTTGTCGATTGAGGCCCGCCAGGCCTTCAGCCGCATCAAAACAGACATTGTAAAGGCCACGATGCATGCCATTGACGAGTCCCTCCCCTTCCAGGTCGAGAGCGATGCGTCCGATTTAGCTCTGGCAGCCACCCTCAACCAAGCGGGCAGACCGGTGGCCTTCTTCTCTCGTACCCTCCATGCTTCCGAAATCCGCCACTCCTCAGTCGTAAAGGAGGCCCAGGCCATAGTGGAAGCTGTGCGACATTGGAGGCATTACCTGGCCAGCATGAGATTCACTCTCCTCACGGACCAACGGTAGGTTGCTTTCATGTTTGATAATGCACAGCAGGGCAAGATAAAAAAACGACAAGATCTTGAGGTGGAGGATCGAACTCTCCACCTACAACTATGAGATCTTGTACCGTCCCGGGAAGCTAAATGAGCCTCCTGACGCCCTGTCCCGCGGCACATGTGCCACTGCACAAGTGGACCGCCACCGAGCCCTCCACGAGGACCTCTGCCACCCAGGGGTCACTCGCTTTTTCCATTTTGTCAAGGCCCGCAACCTGCCCTACTCCATCGAGGAGGTCAGGACAGCCACCAGGGACTGCCAAATCTGTGCGGAGTGCAAACCGCACTTCTACCGACCAGAGAAAGCGCATCTGATAAAGGCTTCCCGTCCCTTTGAACGCCTCAGCATGGACTTCAAAGGCCCCCTCCCCTCCACCGACCGCAACACGTACTTCCTGAACGTGATTGAGGAGTACTCCCGGTTCCCATTCGCCATCCCCTGCCCCGACATGACCGCAACCAGTCATCAAGGCCCTCCGCAGCATCTTTGCACTGTTCGGATTCCCCGCTTACATACATAGTGATAGGGGGTCCTCCTTTATGAGCGACGAACTGCGTCAATTCCTGCTCAGCAAGGGCATCACCTCGAGCAGGATGACCAGTAACAACCCCCGGGGTAACGGACAGGTAGAGAGGGAGAACGGAACGGTCTGGAAGACAGTCCTACTGGCCCTCCGGTCCAGGAACCGGCCAGTCTCCCGCTGACATGAAGTCCTCCCGGATGCCCTCCACTCCATCCGGTCACTGCTTTGTACGACCACCAACCAGACACCTCATGAACGTCTCGTCTTCCTCAGGAAGTCCTCCTCTGGGACCTCGCTCCCGACCTGGCTGGCAGCACCCGGACCCATCCTGTTCCGAAAACACATGCGGGCGCACAAGTGGGACCCGTTGGTCAAGAGGGTCCATCTACTCCATGCTAACCCCAGTACGTCTACGTGGCGTAGCCCGACAAGATACGGTCTCCCTAAGAGACCTGGCGCCCGCCGGAACCCCACGCACACCCTAGCCACCAGTCCCACCCTCCCCTCCATCGGGGCACCTTACAGGAGGATCGGTCCTTCCGCCGGCCCCCCCCCCCACCCACCGCGCTCCCCACAGGTGCTCCCTTCTCAGGTCAACCGTTTTCCCCACCAGTGCCGTCTGGGGGTGCCGAAGCTGCCATGGAGATCGAAGCCATGCTCCCAGAGTCACAGACGCCGCGCCTCCACCGGAGTCACCGCCGAAGCTCCGATATTCAGAGGACGACCAGGGCCCCCGATCGACCGATTGCTTCATTTTAAATTGTAGACTGTAAACTGTAAACCGATTGCTCCATTTTAAATTGTAAATGTAAACCATCAAATGTACATAGCTATCAGAATTGTAAATAGTTACAAAACACTGTACGGAGGTATTATGGTACCCCCATAACTAATTCTACCACGATGTATGGTAGCTCCGCCCTGCTAGGCGGGGTACAAGAACCCGTGCCGCCCAGCAGCCTTCATTCTGTACCTGAGCTGCTGGGGGAAACATCTAGCTTATTAAAGCCTTCAGTTGGACTACAACCTCGCTTTAGTGGTCATTGATCCTGCATCAGTCTCTAAACTGAACATATTTTGTTGGCCCTTAGCCTTGGTTCTTGACAACTTCGAGTTCTCCAGATTTGCAGAAGTGGACTGTGTTCCTAAAAGAATTAGTTGGACACTTGGCATACAGAAACTCTATTGACACGGATTTCCTAACAGTGTAGCTTGGAGATTACGTTCAAGAACTGTAGTGAGTTTCCTCAAATGTCTGAGATGTGACTAACAGAAAGAAAATAATGCAGTTAAAATGAACAGCATCAGCACTTTAGTAAAAGTCTTCACAACGTTACACTGTTTACAGAACACGGTAGAAAACAAGATTGACATACGAATGATTAACCAGCTTACATCAAATCCTTCATCTCCCCAAGTTAACCCTAACATCTTTCAACTTATAGATAGTTGTATCATACTTACACCTGCTCTAAAAAAAAAAGGAGAGATTTACAAATCAAACACGATAAAAAGCTTTATTTAAACAATCAGAATAAAGCAGGAGCAGTTATCACTCTTTACCCCCCCCCCCCCACCCCCACAAAACAAATACATTTTTCAGTGTTCATATTTCTTACAGCATTTAAGCAGAACACTAGACATAACTGGCAAGTGTTACTCAAAAGAAAAGCAGCAAAATGTAACCAGTACATAATTATACTGTACATGGGCAACACAACATGCAATTCAGGGAAAATGCATATCATTTAATAATGTAAACTTACAACACTACTCTTCATGCCAAGAACAAGTAAACCAAGAGTCAAGGAAAAGTAGGAATGCATCAAAACATGGTCATGATTTAATAGAAACAAAGAACAAATCATACATTTCAAAATCCTCCTGCACTCATTTATTCGTTCAATGACTTTAAAATTGGAAATGCATTTAAAAGTTTTGGTACAGTCTTTTTTTTTCCTCTCCAAAATGATAACTTAGTGTTAAACTTTCAATATCTACAAATACTACTATTGATTGGTATTTTTTCAGTACCGAATCAAAAATAAATTAAATATTTAATCAAGTGTTGAAGTGCTGCCAACAGCAAATGGTAGACAAAATTATGGTCCTGTAACCAAACTGTAACTGTTGGCAACTTACATATCAATCTCCATAGTTAAACATATGGAACCAGTTTATTTGCCACTATACAATTGTAACCATTACTCTGCTTTTCACAAGATTTGTGAAGCCACTAACTGTAGTGTCCATAACGAAGTGTTGCTTTGTTTCACACATCACAAGTCACCGACATGTCGGTATTTCTATAGCAGCTTTTGATTTTCAAATCCTATACTTTAAGGCTCCAGTCCAACACTACTCGCTGAAAGCTGTAATGTAGCCCCTTTCTATGTAGTGCTTCTATCAAGTGCAATCATCATGATCTTCTATTCTGGTTGACAAGACATGGTTGTCTGCCCTCTTCCACACTGCTTTAAATGCTTGCTTCTAATGTGATCATCAGAAAAGAAGTGCTAAAAAGTTGAGCTACTTCATGAAATACCATTTCAATGCAGAATCCAATGTTCAACGTATCCAGCGTACTTTAATCATAAAGGCTTGTCAATTACTGTAACACCTAAAAGAGAGAAAAGATTTTTATAGTCCTGTGTGGGGGAGCAGAACAGAAGGTTATTTTAATAGATATGAAATCAACTATGAGCAGAATGTCCTTCTTTGCTCGAGCAAGAACGATGCAGGAAGGTCTGATGGTTCTGGTAAAATTCCTATGGGATGAAAACTGGAAAATCTACCTCATCCTGCAGACAAGAAACATGTACTTAATACACAAGTAACGGGTTGGTACTGACATTTTGTGAAATTCACGGCAAATGTTATGCTGCAACATCAGCTCACAAGGAAAGCTATACTCTGCAGAGGTGAGCAGATTGAAAATTGTAAATAAAACCCAAATTATGAGTAAATGCCTCTCAAGCACTTCAAAGACTTTCCTCTCAATTTGTGCAATTCTGTATTTTTCTCGCAGTAGATGTTAAATACACTGGTCTATAATCCAGATGTGCCTCAACCTTTGTGAAAAAAATCAAATGAGTGAATTTCCCATGATACTGCCTGTAGCAGGACTGGTTTAGCTCAGTGGGCTAGACAGCTGGTTTGTGATGCAGAACAAGGCCAGCAGCACGGGTTCAATTCCCAAAACAGCTGAGACTTCTGAATTCTCCCTCTGTGTACTCGAACAGGTGCCGGAATGTGGCAACTAGGGGCTTTTCTCAGTAACTTCATTGCAATGTTAATATAAGCCTACTTGTGACAATAAAGATTATTTACATTTACAATTTGGAGGAAATTGTGGACACCTTCACACAGGAATTGCATTTTGATTTCAATTGACCATAACCTAATCATTACTATGTTCAGATCCACAAGTCTTAAGGAACTTCGAAAAATGTCAAGTTAAAGCTCCACTAAATTCTTCTCCTTCAAGACTTGTAGATGTCAGGTATTTATCAAACATACCATTATAAAAAGCTTAGATGTCTTAAAATACGTTAATTTTCACACTGTTTAGCTGGTTCTCTTTCATCACTCTCCATCCCTCCCTTCCTTCATTTTTTGTGCAAACAATTGTTGTGTGTTATTCTGCACCATACTCGAGCCGACTGAGCTAACCAACCCCCTCATTGCTGGAAATCTAAAAAACTCCCATCTTCTTTGATTAGAGACAGATGTGCAGTAACTATTTAATAAGGGTCATTTCCTTATACCAGTACCTACATTCTAACTTCCTACTTTTGTTCTCCAAACTACTTTTGCGACCCATCCTTCCATGTACTTTACATTTTGAAAGCCTGCCGTTTAGCGTAATGTTATTTTTTACATCCTTTTCAGCATATTGTCCTATACTGCTTTCTCGTCTCTTTGTATTTGGCCAGAATGAATTCTAATTGTGGTCAACTACATTATGCTGGCCCAATATGACTAGGTTAAATGTTATTAGGTTATTTCTGCAAATCAAAGATTATCATGCCATGCCAGTAACACTGATCCATAATCTTAAACTTCTACCAATCTAAGCATGCTAGCGTGTGGCAGATGTATATGAAATATTCAGATCAATATGGTTGATAGTTCGGGAATTGTAGCATCTTTTAAAGTCACAAGTAGGCATACATTAACACTGCAATGAAGTTACTGTGAAAAGCCCCGAGTTGCCACACTCCAGCGCCTGTTCGGGTACACAGAGGGAGAATTCAGAATGCCCAAATTACCCAATAGCACGTCTTTCGGGGCTTGTGGGAGGAAACCCACACAGACACGGGGTGAACGTGCAGACTCTGCACAGACAGTGACCCAAGCTGGGAATCGAACCTGGGACCCTGGCGCTGCAAAGCCATACTGCTAACCACTATGCTACCATGCTGTCCAAGACTCATCCCTTGTTTGAAACTGTACAGTACGATCAGCTATTTTAATTAGTGAAACAAGCTCAGCATGTTCATAGAAACCAGCTATTAAATAAATCCATTCTACTCAAACCAATTAAACCAAATATCTTCACCGAATGCACCACCTGAAAAGGTGGTGGTCACAGATTCAATAACTTGCAAAAGGGGACTGGAGACATTTGTTGGGCTATGGAGAAAGAGCAGGGGGGGGTCGGACTATTGAATATCTTTTAAGAGCCAGCACATGAGTGTCTTTAAGACAGAGATAAATAGGTTCTTGATTAATAAGGGGATCAGGATTTATGGGGAAAAGGCAGGAGAATGGGGATGAGAAAAATATCAGCCATGATTGAATGGCGGAGCAGACTCGATGGGCCAAGTGGCCTAATTCTGCTCCTATGTCTTATGGTCTTATGAACAATGGACTGAATGGCCTCCTCTGGCACTTCATCATTAATTATTCAAACTCATTTGGATACCTGATGCACAAGATATGTTGAATGAATGTGTGGCTGAAGAGATGGTGTGAGGGGGAGGGTTTCAGATTCCTGGGGCACTGGGGCCAGGTCTGGGTGGAGATGGGACAAATACAAACTTGAAGGGCTACACCTGAGCAGAACCTGGACTAATGCCCTAGTGAAAGTATTTGGTAGAGTGATTGGGGAAGGTTTAAACTAAAATGTCAGGGGGGTGGGAACCTAAGCAATGAGTCAGAGGAGGAGGAAACAAGGACAAAAGACAGAAAGAGGAATAAGAAAAGTGATAGGCAAAGAAACCAAGGACCAGATTCAAACAGGGCCACAGTGAAAAATATTGGGAGCAAGACAAGTAATGTTAAAAAGACAAGCTTAAAGGCTTTGTGCCTTAATGCGCAGAGCATTCGCAATAACGTGGATGAACTAATCGCGCAAATAGACATAAACGGGTTTGATATAATCGGGATTATGGCTGCAGGGTGACCAGGGATGGGAACTGAATATCCAGAGATATTCAGTATTTAGGAAGGACAGACAAAAAGGAAAATGCTTGGAGTGGCAGTGCTGGTTAAAGAGGAAATTAAGGGGGCGGCATGCGGCGCAATGATTAGCACTGGGACTGCGGCGCTGAGGACCCGGGTTCGAATCTCGGCCCTGGGTCACTGTCCGTGTGGAGTTTGCATATTCTCCCAGTGTCTGCGTGGGTTTCGCCCCCACAACCCAAAGATGTGCTGGCTCTTAAATGGATTGGCCACGCTAAATTGCCCCTTAATTGGAAAAGAAAAATAATTGGCTACTCTAAATTTTTTTTTTTTTAAAAGGAGGAATTAACACAATAGTGTGGAATGTGACATTGTGGAATCTGTATGGGGAGAGCTGCGAAACACCAAGGAGCAAAAAACATTAGTGGGCGTCGTATATAGATCCCCAAACAGCAGGTGATGTTGTGAATGGCATTAAACAGCCAATTAGAGATGCATGCAATAAAGGAATATCTGAAACCATGGGCGATTTTAATCTGCATATCGATTGGACAAATCAAATTAGCCACAATACCGTAGAGGAGGAATTCCTGGAGTGTCTACAGGATGGTTTCCTGGACCAATACATTGGGGAACCAACTAGAGAACCGGCCATCCTAGACTCTGTAATGAGAACGGAATAATTGGCAATCTAGTTGTACGAGACCCATTGGGGACGAGCGACCATAATATGGTAGAATTTTTCATCAAGATGGAGAGAGAAGTAGATGATTCTGAGACTAGGGTCTTGAACCTTAATAAAGGAAACTACGATGATACGAGGCACGAGTTGGCTTTGATCGATTGGGGAACGTTACTTAAACGGATGACAATGGATAAGTAATGGCAAACATTCAAGGAGTGCATGGAGGAACTGCAACAATAGTTTATTCCTGTCTGGCACAAAAGTAAAATGGGAAAGGTGGCCAATCCATGGATTACAAGGGAAATTAGAGGTAGGATTCGATCCAAGGAAGAAGCATATAAATTGGCCATGAAAAACAAATAGACCTGAGAATTGGGAGCAGTTTAGAATTCAGCAAAGAAGGACCAAGGATGGAGTTTTCACATTCTCTCCGTGTTTCCAGGGTCTCACCCCCACAACCCTATGATGTGCAGTGTAGGTGAATTGGCCATGCTAAATTGCCCCTTAATTGGGAAAAAAAAGAATTGGGTACTCTTAAATTTATTTTAAAAAAGGAACAAGGGATTGATTAAGATAGGGAAAATGGAGTGCGAGAGTAAGCTTGTAGGGAACATTAAAACTGACTGTAAAAGCTTCTATATTCTATAGGTACGTGAAGGGAAAACGTTTGGTGAAAACAAAAATGTAGGTCCCTTAGTCAGAAACAAGGGACTCTCTAATAGGGGACAAAGAAATGGCTAAGCAACTAAACACATGCTTTGGTTCTGTCTTCACAAATGAGGATACAAATCAGATACCAGAAATGTTGGTGAATGCAGGAATTAAAGTGTCTTTTTCAAATTGGCAGGCAGTGACTAGTGGGATCCTGTGGGTATCAGTTCTAGGGCCCCAGCTATTCACAATATGCATTAATGATTTAGATGAGAACACAAAATTAATATCTCCAAATTGGCAGATGACACCAAGTTGGGTGTGAGAGTGAGCTGTAATGAGGATACAGAGATCCTTTAGTGTGATTTGGACAAGTTGAGCGAGTGGGCAAATGAATGGCAGATGCAGTATAATTTGGAGAAATGCGAGGTTTCCACTTTGGTAACAAAAACAAAGCGGCAGACTATTATCTGGAATGGTGATAAATAGGAGATGGGAATGTGCAGCGAGACCTAGGTGCCCTCATACACCAGTCATTGAAGGTAAGCATGCAGATACTGCAGGCGGTAAAGAAGGCAAATGGTATGTTGGCCTTCATAGCAAGAGAATCAGAGCACAGAAGCAGGGACGTCTTGCTGCAATTAGGCAGGACATTGGTGAGGCCACACCTGAAATATTGTGTGCAGTTTTGGTCTCCTTATCTGAGGAAGGATGTTCTTTCTCTAGAGTGTAGCGAAGGTTTACCAGACTGATTCCTGGGATAGTAGGACTGACACATACAAGGAGAGATTGAATTGGTTAGGATTGTATTCACTGGAGTTCAGATGAATGAGGGGGGGGGGGGGGGGGGGGGGAATCTCATAGAAACCTATAAAGTTCTAACAAGACTAGACAGGGTAGATACAGGAAGGATGTTCTCGATGGTGGGTGAGTCCAGAACTAGGGGTCACAGTCTGAGGATAGGGGGCAAACCATTTAGGATAGAGATGAGAAGTTTCTTCACCCAGAGAGTGGTCGGCCTGTGGAAGTAGTTGAGGCCAAAACATTACATGTTTCCAAGAATCTATGTTTTCAAGAAGCAGTTAGATGTAGCACTTAAGGCGAAGGGGGTTCAAAGGATATGGGGTAAAGCAGGATTAGGCTATGAGTTGTATGATCAGCCACGATCACAATGAATTGCAGAGCAGGCTCAAAGGACTGAATGGTCTCCTCCTGCTCCTATTTCTATGTTTATACATCTCATGGTCTGGCGGAAAATGGTAGATTTTAAATAGTTCCATTTGCAACAGCTTGAGATCAAAGCATAGAGACGAGCAGGCACAGTCATTCTGAATAGTAAAATGGCCCCACAAGTCTCGTCAGATATTTATAGAACAAATATTAATTAGAGTTGGTGAGTACAAACGGCATATTTAAAAGTGTAACAGAAGATGATCCCATCCCTTTATCTCCACCATGGTTGTGTCTGGAGTTATTTTTCAGATTGAAGATGCATTTGTTTGAAGGAAGTAGCAGAGAAACAAGATGACATCTGGGTTGCAGCATGTGGGGACTCAGCAACATGACCAATACCTTTTAAGAAGTGACTAATAATTTTTCACCTCTATCCCAATTTATTTCCCCTTTACAGGTCAAGTATGATCTGTTTGGTTATCAAAAGTGCATTTGTAAGTCAGTTATCAAAGGCTGGCATTTTCCAGCCGTTCCCGCCAATGGCAAACCAACCCCCGCGGAAGAGAAACACATCGTGGGGGCACAGAAAATCCCACCACTAAATTGTAGAATAAAGTAAATAAAATTTTACAGACGGTAGATAACACCTTTCTGTTGATAGCTCATCAACTTGAAATGTCTGCATTTGTTGCTTGACCTGCTGTTTGTTTTAATTACACATTAAATAATTACTTTTATTGCTCAAGGCAAGCATTTGTTGAAAATGGCAAAAACTAGAATATTTGTACGGATATTACCCATGATAAGTAATGTTCTATGTTGTAAAAGGCATGATGCTGTATATTGCGAGTTTCAAAGAAAAGGTCCATTTTCTCTCAATTTAAAATATTTTTATAAACATGAAGTTTAAATGACTGTTATGTTTTGGGACTGTCTCTTTAATTTATGAAAAAATGGAGTGGTAATGGGATCATGTAGCCTGCTTAGAATTCTGTCCAACAAGCACAGGTGGGCGACCGGATGGCAGTGTTTAGCACTCCTGCCTCACAGTACCACGGACCCGGGTTAAATTCTGGCCTTGAGTCACTGTCTGTGTAGAGTTTCCACGTTCTCCCAGTGTCTGTGTAGGTTTCTTTTGGGTGCTCCGGTTTGGCCCACAGTCCAAAGATATGCAGGTTAGGTGGATTGGCTATGCTAAATTGCCACTTAGTGTTCAAAATGAGATGTGTAGGTTAGGTTAACGCGTTATATAGGGAGGAGAAATGAGTTTGGGTGGGATACTCTTTCAGACGGTCGGTGCAGATTCAACTGACTGGGAAGAAGGTGCAAGGTGGTCACACCTTTATGCAATGGTACAATTAGTCGTGCTGACTCAGGGTAGACCTGTGAATCCCAAGTCTCACAGGGAATATTAAGAACGTCAGGACTCATGAAAAGATTGTACTTTAAATTGTCGGTTTAATTCCAAGATAGCATGAGGTTGGGAACCTATAGGATAGATAATTAACATTTGTATCTGGATACAAAGCCCATGTGATTCACGTTGCCATAGAGATGAGCTGTGAAGGGGAAAAAGGCAATAAAATGTCACTATAGTACCGGGTTGCAGGTTTTCCAAGATATACCTGATGAAGTGAGAGCGAGCAGGAGAAAACAAGAGCGAAACCAATTACGGGGTTAGAGGCGGTCAGTCCTGCACTAAAGAAAGAAAATACTGACTCTTTCAGTTACCACACAGATTGTGGGTGGGACTTCATGCTCAGCTTGATGAAACTGAGTTTGTGTGGATTTGAAGGTGGCAGGTAAACTAGCCTATCTTGGGCTGGAGGGAGGAATCTCCAATGTAACCCTCACAGTGAAAGGCAGTTCTGGGATTAAAATTTATCTGGGTGGGAAAGTAAAAAGGAAGAAAGCCATCGGGAGCCAAGAATAACTTTGGACTGGTTCCTGGAGAAGAAAATATCCACTTAAGGGACAGCGAAAACATAACTACAGCAGGATATTTTCAATTACCTTCAAAGATAAATGGGCAATTTCTTTTCTGCAGCTTGGATTATAAATTAGCCACTGAATAATGTTTAGACCATGTTACTTTTAGTTTGTTTTCCACAGTAATGTTCTCAAAACATGAAAATAGTTTTGTGTTCAGTGTCACTGGAAATTCAAATGAAAGCAAAATACTGTGGATGCTGGCAATCTGAAATAAAAACAAAGTTACAGAAAAGCAGGACTGGCAGCATCTGCGGTGAGAGAAAAACAGAGTTAATGTTTTGGTTTAAGTATGACTCTTCTTCTGAACTGAAGAGGGTAGAAATGTGATTAGTTTTATACTGTTGAGACTAGGTGAAAGGGATCTGGTGAAATAAAAGGGAAGGCAGGTTAAAAATCAAAGATGTCATGGAACAAAAAGCAAAGGGAATGAGGAAATGGTCACAGCAAAAGGAACAGAGCATTGCCCCAGAGTAAGTGTTAATAGCAGAATAGAGGTCAGCTCTGTTTGAAAGCAAAAAAAAGAAAACAGGGTACGTTACACTTGGGGGAAAAAAGATTCAAACTGGATGACAGAGTTCATGATCTGACGTTGTTGCACTCAAATGTTGAGTCCAGGCTACAAAATGCCTAATCGGAACGAGAAGTGCCGGAGATGGAATATATGAAGGTGAGAGAAGGGTGGAAACTGGAAGTAAATTAATATATTTTTAGTTCTACACGAGATTGGAAGCAGCACTGATAGTGATCGATGTAATGGGAAAGCAAGTGGGATGTGGCCCCGTGTAGGACTGGAATAAAGAATGTTCTATATAACCCACAAAAAGAAAGGCATAACCAGGGCCCATGTGAGTACCCATAACCACACCCCTTATTTGGAGGAAATGGGTCAAGTTGAAGAATTTAGGTTGGAGCCATAGCTGGCATAAAGGAAAATGGTTGTGGTGGTTGGAGGTCAAATCACCTCAGTTCCAGGACATCACTGCAGGAGTTCCTCAGGGTAATGTCCTAGGTTCTGCATGGTGGTGCAGTGGTTAGCACCGTTGCCTACGGTGCTGAGGACCCAAGTTTGATCCCGGCCCTGTGTCACTGTCCATGTGGAGTTTGCACATTCTCCCGTGTCTGCGTAGGTTTCATCCCCACAACATAAAGATGTGCATGGTAGATGGATTGGCCACGCTAAATTGCCCCATAATTGGGGAAAAATAATTGGGTAATCTAAATTTGAAAAAAAAAAATGGATAGTGTCCTAGGTCCAAGCATCTTCAGCTGCTTCATCAATTTTTTGAAGTAAATTTAGGGTATCCAATTTTTTTTCCAATTAAGGGGCAATTTAGCATGAAAAACCACCTACCAGGCACATCTTTGAGCTGCTTCATCAATCACCTTCCTTCAATCATAAGATCAGAAGTGAGGATGTTTGCTGATGACTGCACAATGTTCAGCACCATTCACAACTCTTCAGATACTGAAGCAGTCTTTATCCAAATGCAGCAAGGACTGGATGGATAATATCCAGGCTTCAGCTGACTAGTGACAAGTAGCAATCATGCCAAACAAGTTTCAGGCAATGACCATCTCCAACAAGAGAGGATCTAACCATCGCCTCTTGACATTCAATGGCAGTACCAAGACTGAAACCCCCACTATCAATATCCTGGGGTGGTACCTTTGACCAGAAACAGAACTGAGCTAGCCATATCAATACTGTGGCTACAGGAGCAGGTTAAAGGCTAGGAATCCTGTGGCGAGTAACTCACCTCCTGACTCTCCAAAGCCTGTCCACCATCTACAAGGCACTAGTCAGGAGTGTAATAGAATACTCTCCACTTTCCTTGATGAGTGCAGCTCCAACAACACTCGAAGCTCGACACCATCCAGGACAAAGCAGCCTGCATGATTGCTATCCCTTCCACAAACATTCACTCCATCCACTACAGGCACAGAGTAGCAGCCGTGTGCATCATCTACAAGATGCACTGCAAGAACTCACAAAAGTTCTTTAGGCAGCAGCTTCCAAACCCACAAGCACTACCACCTAGTAGGACAAGGGCAGCAGATACCAGGCGAACACCACCATCTGGAGGTTCCCTTCACCATCCTGACTTGGAACTATATCGCCGTTCCTTCGCTGAGTCAAAATCCTGAACTCCCATCCTAACAGCATTGAGGGTGTACTGACACCATAGGAACTGCAGCAGTTCAAGAAGGCAGCTCACCACCACCTTCTCAAGGGAAACTAGGGATGGACAATAAATTGTCTAGCCAGCGACACCCTCATCCTATAAATTTTTTAAAATTTATTTTTTTATTATAAAAATAAATTGCTCAATGAGGATGCCAGGAGGAAAAGGGGAATGGTGTTGGATGGGGACTGTTCAGGCTTCAGCTCAAGCGGGAAGAAGAGAGCTCTCAGACCATTGTGGTGAGAGATGGAGGTTAGAGGGATTGGAAGCATATAGTGAAGCGGAGGCAATTAGGGCCAGAAAACTGAAAATTGTTGAGATGAGGTAGGGCATCAGAAGAATCACGAATGGAGAGAGAAGAGAGACACACGAGAGAGAGAGAGAGAGAGACACGAGAGAGAGAGAGAGAGACACGAGAGAGAGAGAGAGAGGGAGTCACGAGAGAGAGAGAGAGAGAGAGAGAGACACGAGAGAGAGAGAGAGCGCGGGCGCGCGAGAGAGAGTGCGAGAGACAGCAAAAAGAAAGTTCAGTTTGGCAGTGAAAATTCAAGTCTCTTTTAAAAAGTTCACTCTACGGAGATCATAAACAATATACCTCAATACTCTGGGCCATGGAGCAAGTGCAATATATGTCTGCTGTGCTGACTTATGAATTGAATCTTGAAGAACCTCGCCCATAAAGCAGGAAATAAATCAAATATACAAATAATTAATCATGTTTGTGTTGTCCCAAGACAGTTGCAAATATCACACTGTTTCGTCCAACCTTACTCCGGCAGTGGAGAATGATGGATGCATCAAACCCACAATTTGCACACATGTCAAAATGAATGATGTCACAAGGTTATCATTTCTCAACTTCAGCTGCTTAGATCTTGAGTGAATGATTTGGATCATTCATCAACCAGAAAAACATGGGAAAAAAACAAAATATGAAATGAAAAGCAACTCGGTAAACTAATTCCTTTGGTGTTTTGCACCAAAG
Source organism: Scyliorhinus torazame (assembly GCF_047496885.1). Lineage (NCBI taxonomy): Eukaryota > Metazoa > Chordata > Chondrichthyes > Carcharhiniformes > Scyliorhinidae > Scyliorhinus > Scyliorhinus torazame. The sequence continues at coordinate 89,105,446 of NC_092709.1, forward strand.
ATGAAAGATGCAATATCCCATTAAACCTGCAGAGGGAGAGCTTGGACACGTATACAACAGACAGGCGACGCCAGCTCAATTCATCGAAAGAACTCTCCAAGGTGGTCTGTAAAATAACACTAATGGAGTGCTGTAAACATGGCTATACAAATACTGAGAAAGAAAAGGCAGCAATTTTATTTTTCACCTGCATAACTTCTTCCTGTGCTCATACACTGTGGTAGAAGTATCCATTTATCTAATGCTGGGTTGTAATATTCCACAGATGCAAGGTTACAGGAGCCATCATCTCCACCGGCTACATACAGCAGACCATTTACTGCACAGACACCTGTCAGGAGTGGAGGCAGGACAAAGAGGTTAGTTTGTTTCCTGCACCTTGTGCACAAACAAAAATAATAAACAAACATTTGCTTAGCCAATCCTACCTGCATTCCTCCTGCACATATTCATGTCTGCAACCTGCTTCCAGGTATTTGCAGAGGAGTCATACATTTCCACACTTTTCCTCACCAGTGGGCCATCATGACCTCCAACTGCATAGAGTAAACCACTGAGAACTCCCACACCTGCAACAATGCAAACAAGACCCAATTACTCATGATTGCTGATAAAATGATCTCCTTTCTTGAAACGAGGGAGCGTCCATGATTCTGCCGACCACAGTGGATTGTAACAATATACCTTGCATAACCCACCATTACCCTCCTGAATCCATTTTTCTTGATACTTGAATTGGTGCAGCGGCTGGGGGAAGTGGTGGCAAAGACAGGGAATGAGAAGAACATTTTTACAACTGTTTCAGACACCGCTCCCATTGTAAGCTAATTTTAATCATATAAAAAAAACACAAGTGAATTTGGCTGCAGTCATGAATTTGGCTTTCCCTTTGCTGAATAATGTTTTTGACTGTTACAAAGATGGGGCTGTATTGTATTAGCAAAGTGAAAGCTGTTCATAAGAGACATGAGCAGTAACTTCAGGTACACTGCACTATAAATAAAATTCAATCCCATGTAATTTATTTGGAATACTGCAGTGCACATGACAAAAGTAACCATATGAAAACATCCCAAAATGCTTCAAAACTAGTAAAATTACTTTTTGTGTGTTTAATCCAGAGAACTGTTAGAGCCATTTTGCATACAGAAGGGACTCGTAAATAGTAGTGAGATAAATGAACAAACAATACGTTCTAGTGATGTCGGTTGCGGCATGAAAATTGACCAGGAAAATTGACTACGAGAACGCTCCAACTGTTCTTTAAATAGTGCCATAGGATCATATACACCCACCTGAGAGGGTAGGTGTGGCCTTCGTTTAAGGTCTCATCTGAAACATGGCACCTCAGACAGTGCAGCACTCCCTTTAGGGATTGCTCTGAAGCTACAATTGCATTTAAAAATAAATAAATCACAGGAAGATGCATAACTTCCCTTTTTGAAATATTGCATTAAAAAAGGTATTAAAATTATTTCCGGTGTAATATTTGTAGCAAAAAAATATAACTTTCCAACAAATTTTAGAATATTAAAAATAGCAGAGGAAATCGGATTGTTATTTGCAGATAATTCAGAAATTAATGAATGTTAAAGATACTGTTATAATTTATTTGCTCCAAAAGGTGATCATCAACAGGGTATGTTACTGCCTTTCATTGTATCATAGAATAATACAGCACAGAGGAAAGCCCTTCATTCCATCACATGCCAGATCCTAGAGAGCTAATGGAACAATTCTACTGTTCTTTCCCCACAGCCGTGTCAATCTTTCCCATTCAAGTGCAGTCTGTATTTTCCAAATTCCCACCTGCTCCACTGCGACGCGTGCTCATTTCAGCAATGTAGGTCCATTCATTTTTGGCTGAGTTGTAGGCCTCTACAGAGCTAAGACATTGCCGTGATGCTCCATCATAGCCACCTACAGCATACAGCACACCTAGCAAAAACACAAAAAATGTGGTCAAAAACACAAAAAATGTGGTTAAAGGACAAGAGCTTTTGTATATATTTACACACCATAATGGAGAATACAAGGTTCGGTTCATAGATTTTCTTTTCAGATGGTACTGAGATTACCTCCAAATATATTAAATATTCATAGATGCCATTTCGTATTAAATTTTGACAATGTAGAAAGTAAGAGATTATACACCCCTAATGAAAGTAAGAGATTATACACCCCTAATTAATAATAATAATCTTTATTGTCACAAGTAGGCTTACATTAACATTGCAATGAAGTTACTGTGAAAAGCCCCTAGTCGCCACATTCCGGCGCCTGTTCAGGTTCACTGAGGGAGAATTAAGAATGAACAGCACCTATACTTGCTCAGGAAACTAAGGAAATTCAGCATGTCAACATTAACTCTTACCAACTTTTACAGATGCACCATAGAAAGCATCCTATCTGCTGCATCACAGCCTGGTATGGCAACTGCTCAGCCAAGACCGCAAGAAACTTCAGAGAGTCGGGAACACAGCCCAGTCCAGCACACAAACCTGCCTCCCATCCGTTGACTCTATCCACACCTCCTGCTGCCTTGGGAAAGAGGGCAGCATAATCAAAGACCCCAGCCACCCAGCTTACTCACTATTCCAACTTATTCCATCAGGCAGGAGATACAAAAGTCTGAGAACACACTCAAACAGATTCAAAAACAGCTTCTTCACCGCTGTTACCAGACTCTTAAACGGCCCTCTTATGGGCTTATCTGATTAATACTACACTCCTGTATGCTTCACCCGATGTCGGTGTCTATGTATTTACATTGTGTTGCCCTATTATGTATTTCCTTTTACTTTATTTTCATGTACTAAATCATCTGATGAGCTGCTCGCAGAAAAATTCTTTTCACTGTACCTTGGTACATGTGACAATAAACAAATCCAAATGCTCCTTCCAGGCGAAGCAACTATTTTTTTATTAATAATATTCTTTATTAGTATCACAAGTAGGCTTAACACTGCAATGACGTTACTGTGAAAATTCCCCTCGTCACCACACTATTGTTGGGGTACTCAGAGGGAGAATTCAGAATGTGCATTCATATAAGCACATCTTTTGGGACTGTGGGAGGAAACTGGAAAACCCGGAGGAAAGCCATGCAGACACGGGGAGAACGTGCAGACTCCACACAGACAAGCCGGGAATCAAACCCGTGAAGCAACAGTGCTAACCAATGTGCCACCATGCCACCCTGGCACTTCTTACTTGTACTTCTTTCAATTTTGTCTCATTTATTCGCTGCTCAAAATGTGGTCTCCGCTGTACTGGGGAGAACAAACGCAGACTGTCCCCATTCAATAGCCTGCCATCATTCAGTAGCAAGGTTTACGCATAAAGAATGGCGCCCTCTTAATGAGAGGTATTCAATGTGTAGAACTGTACCACAGCAAGCAGTAAAATGGCTTTGGGGTGGGCAGGCCGGGGAGCAAATAAATCTGAATAAAGTGGATTCCCACAGAGGTTTTCTGCATTGTTTTAAAATGTTGACTTCATTGACTATGGACAAGCATAGTATATTATTATGTACCCACGAGGGGCTGAGAATTTAAACAAACATAACTTTAAAAAAAAATACAAACCAGCATTAATTGCATTTGCAAATAGTTAAGAATTTATTACAAGACTGTTAACTGGGTGGCTGAAAAACTATCTCCCCTTCTCAGAGCTATACCACAAACCAGTCATGTCACTAAGAGGCCATGATTTCTTGTAGCCCATTTAAGCTGTGGCAGGAAATGTACATAATTCCGGTTTATATTGTAGAAGAACATAATAGAAGCGAAGATCCAATTATAGTGACAAATTCCAACATTACAGTTCACTAACCATGCAAGTGAATTAAACAGCACTCCCATGACAAAGAAATTACTAACCATTTGTAGTTCAGCCTCTGGGTGAACTATTATGTAACAGTGGGATTTCTAAACCTTAAGCGTTAAAATAAATACCACAGTATAACTACTTATTTCCAGTATTTTGTATGTTTTACAGTTGGAAACCTGAAACTATAATGCATAATTTCATTGGTTAAAAAACCTGGGAGCATCAATTTGCTATCTTCTAATAAAAATAATAATCATTACCCTGTAGTGACAAAACATGAACTAAACAAAAATTGTTGAAATCCACCTCAGCCTACTCCCAAGGGCCCCACTATCACAAATCACAGTCTTCAGGCAATCTGAATCAATCCACATAATATCAAGAAACAGCTGATACACTGGGTATAGCACCGTCGCTGTGCCTTGACAACATGTTGGCAGTAGTACAGAAGAGCTGTGCTCCAGAAATAGCTGCGTTTAACCAAAATGTTCCAGTACAGCTACAACATCTACCCAACAACTTGGAAAATTGCTCAGCTATGCCATGTCCACAACAAAAAGGAGAAATCCAAACCCAGCCAATTATCACCCCATCAGAATACACCCAATCAGCAAAGTAATGGAAGTTGTTGTCGACAGTGTTGTCAAATGGCATTTACTCAGCAATAACTTGCTCACTGGCTTTGGGTTCTGTCACGGCCACTTAGATCCTGACCTCATTACAGCTTTGGTCCAAACACTGACTTGACAAAAGTGAGGCGAGAATCACTGTCCTTGACATCAAGACAGCACTTAACCCAATTGCGGCATTGAGGACCCCAGCAAAACTGGAGTCAATGGGAATCAGGGGCAAACTCTCCACTGGTTGGACTCAAATCTAGCACAAAGGAAGATGGTTGTTCTTGTTGGGGGTCAATAACGTCAGCTCCTGGACATCACTGCAGGAGTTCCTCAGAGGAATGTCCTGGGCCAAAATGTTCAGTTGCTTCATCAATAATCTTCCCTCCGTCACCTAATGTCAGAAGTGGGGATGTTTGCTGATGATTGCACAATGTTCAGTACCATTCCAAATTCTCAGCTACTGAAGCAGTCCATGTGCATATGCAACAAGACCTGAACAATATTCAGTCTTGGCCTGATAAGTGGCAAGTAACATTTGTGCCACAAAAGCATCAGGCAATGACCATCTACAAGAGTGAATCTATCCCAGAGGGTTGCCATTGACCAGAAACTTAAGTGGATCAGTCATATAAATATCATGGCTACAAGAGCAGGTCAGAGGACAGGAATGCTGTAATGAATAACTAATTTCCTGATTCCCCAAAGCCTTTTCATCATCTACAAGGCACAAGTCAGGACTGTGATGGAATACTCTGCACCTGAGTGGATAGGTGTAGCTCCAACACTCAAGACGCTCAACATTCAAAAGCAGCCACTTGATCGGTGCCATGTCCACAACCCTAAACATTAATTCCCTCCACCACTAATGAAATAGCAGCATGTCCATTGTGTACAAGATGCACTGCAGCAACTGACCAAGGTTCCTTTGGCAGCACTTTCCAGACTTGCGACCTCTACCTGAGAAGGACAAGGTCATCAGGTACATGAATAAACCACCACCTGTAAATTCTCCTCCCAGCCACACACCATCCTGATTTGGAACAATGCCACCATTCCTTAAATATCACTAGGTAAAAATCCTGGCGCTTATAGCACCATGGGAGGACCTACATCCTCTCATGGGTAATCTAGAGGTGGACAAGAAACTGACCATGTCTGTGACATTCACATGCCATGAATGACAAAAAAAGGCAGAACAGGTTTTAATTTCGAGTACAATATACCTGATTCAGCAGAACTCACCTCCTACAACACCCACACCAACACTACTCCTCCTGGTGTTCATTGGGGCCACATGAAACCATTCATTCGCTTTGACGTTGTATACCTCTACAGACGATAAACCTGCAATAAAGTAACATATTATGCACCAAATATCACACACACACACCGTATATCAAAAATATATTGAAGTAGACTGTTAATCGTATTCAACCAATCAACAATTCTTATATAAAACTTCACACAACTCATACAAATGTGCAACTGGCAGTCTCATGGCTTACTCCACAGGTCTACAATAGGTGTGGGTATACATCTGGTACCAGTACTAACAACCAGAGGTAATGAGTTTATAATCCCCGCATGGCAAGTTGTAAAACCAAATTCATTTTTTCCCTTTTTGGGCTATGAAAGTTTCTGGACTGTCATAAAAACACAACTAGGTCACAAATGTGATATTTCTGATCATTTTAAATGATCAACTTACCCCTGGTTTCATTTATCTTATTTTTCTTAATTTTATTCACCCGTTTTTCTCATTTATTTTGAAGAAAGTATTAAAATACATTCAGTTACAGATCTAGGGGCACAGTACTTCATCATGTGCAAGCCCAGAAAGTGAGTATCAGCCGGCTATTTGAGAGCGTCACATGAAAGCTCAATTCTGTCTGTAACAGAATTTCACATCCATGCACTTTCTAGGAGGGCATCACTGGATATTTAGCAGAAACTCAGACCAAGTCCTCTTTCCTTGCCAGGAAGCAGAGGCCAACCGAAAAAAAACGTAATTCATCGCTCCTTCATGGCTTTAGATTTGGAGTAAATTTATCACCCTAGCCTGCTTTATTTTCTACTGGGCTACTTTTATATTTTCCTACGATGATGTACATATTTTCCCATTCCAAGAAGTCGCCTACCTCCTACCCAATTTCCATTTCTCTGATTTGCTGCATAATCTCGCTCTCATGTTTTGCCTTCACTGCTGTTTAGTTTAACCCATCCCCACCACAGCACCCACTCACACACCACCACCCCCTCCACACCAAGATCCAGTGTTTTCCAGCTCTTTATGGGCCCACAGTAGGTCTATCAATAAGAGCTGGCATACATCTGATAACGGCTGTGATATCACAACACCCCCACCACATTATTAATCATCATACTATTTCAGTACATTTAAGCATTGTAAATTTACTGGAAGTTACTAATATATCCAAAATTAAATAGCAGAAACGATTCCAAGCAATTTATAGTCAGATAAGAAAAAGAAACGATTTGCAAAACACAGGCAAGTTATTTAGAATTGAAAGTGATACAAACAAGCGGAAAGCAAGTTTGTTAATGAGCTTTTTCAGATTGCATTTTAAACATATCAACATAAGTGAACAATTTAGACCCAACAGCAAATATTACCAACAATACACAGTTCATGTATTGTGCCACCTGATGATCTAAACACTTCTCAAACAAGTTGATAAATGTAATGCTTTTACAGGGTAGAATATTTTAAAATAAGGGACAGGATCGTTTTTGGATCGTACTCTCAATAGGTTCAGAGGGCCATCTATCTACACAACTTTCCTGGAGGAAGCCATTGTACAGCTGCCAACTAACAGGGCTCCTGGAGACGGGCTGCTAAACAGGCAGGTTCTGCAGGTGGGAGGGCCAGTCGGAACATCCAGGAGAGGTGGGTGCTGCTGCTGTACTTGGGAGACCATGAGGTTGCCTCAAGATGGAGGCACCCTCTGAAGACGACAAAAATCAGCATAAAGAAATGCGAGCACAGCTTGCAGGCCATCATTGGGTAGAGGAATCCCTCCACAAGATGGCCTGCCGCTACAGCTATGGCCCTCCAGCACCTCGCTGGCTCCCCAGTCTACTGCAAGGAGGTCACCAATTTTTTCTGACATGGGGGCCCTTCTTTGCTCATTAGGCGTTGGATTCGCCGGTCCCCCAGCCATGTGTTTCTTGGCGCTGCACCCTTTGCTGGCGGCGAGATTCTATCTTCCCGCCCCTCTCAATGGGATTTCCGATTGTTACCACCCCACGGCGCCGGGAAACCCGTGTGTGGAGGTGCGCTGCCAGCAAGAAAAGTGAATCGCAACCAGGGAGAATTCTGGCCTAGCATCCCGCTGCTGCCAGGCAGGTAGTTGGTGCCTTTCAGACCTGTCTCCATCAAGATTGCTCAGAGGCTGAAACACAACATAATCTTATATTTATATAGCACCTTTAATGTAATAAAACATCCCAAAGGGCTATGAGACTGGATGAGATTACAAAGGCAGGGAAGGGCGAAGTCAGGGAGGGATTTGAAAAGAAAAATTAGAATTTTGAATTCAAGGCATTGCTTGACCGGGTGAGTGGCGAACGGAGTTTTGGATGGCCTCCAATTTACAGAAGATAGAATAGAGCAGATAGTTGGGATTGCATGGAAATAGTTCAGAGGTAACAAAAGCATGAATGAGGGTTTCAGCAGCAGAAGAGCTGAGAAAAGGGCAAAATCAGAAGTGACTGGATGATCATGTCGGGTCAAATGTGAGAACAAGGCTGCAAACAACCTGGTATAATCACAGGCTGTTTGCCATGGAGAGGGATCGAATTCGTAGCTAGGCAATGGAGTTTGGAGCAGGAACCAAAAACAACAGCTTCAGCCTTCTCAATATTTTCTTGTGAGGAAATTTCCACTCATCCAGATGGTGGTGAAAAAGAGCTGGGTGACACTAACATACATGTGAAAACTAATGCTGTGTTTTTGGATGAGGTTTCTGAGCATGTAGATGAGGTTTCAGCACAATATTTTCTGAAACGACCCTGCCATGTGGCTGCTAAGATTCCTTTCAAAGTGTGTACTTAAATCCTCTTAATCCAATAATGCATTGCAGAACAACATGGAAGGCCAGCATACACAATTTGGGCATACCTGTACTTCCGTCAAATCCTCCCACTGCATACAGCAGTCCATTCAGTACTGCTGCTCCCAGAGTGCTCCGTCTGTCCTGCATGTTAGCATTGCTCATCCACTGGTCTTTGACTGGATCATATGAATCAACTGTTCTCACTCTTAACGAACCATTAAAACCTCCAACAGCATAAACCAACCCACCCATATACATCACACCTGCAGGGAACAGGAAGGATAAAAATTGAAGTCAACTCTTGGATGACAAATGCACTTCTCTCTCGCAATCAACAGGCCCTTCACAGTCCTATGACTGTATCAAAACATTGCACTCTCTGCAATTTCATTTAATTATCCTCTTAATTGTCATTTGTACAAACAAAAAAAAAAACCTTGTGTTGTGGAACAAAATGTTGATTCAGATTAAACAGTGGGTGGATTAGAAAGGAAAATCAACTTGGACTTCATTTCATTGTCATCTTTTGTTAACAAAATTCAGGTTGCCTTGGTCTATCACATTAAAGTGTATTAGTTGTATAAATAACCATTTTGCATTACAGATTTAATAAGCCTCACAAGTGTAGAAAATCTGACAAGCACCCAGAACCTCAAAATCAAGGCGGTACATGAAAAGATCTCCTTGCTTACTTCTTTTAAAGAAAGATCTAACCATTTTTTTGGAATGAGTAACTGTCCTCCTGATTATAGTGACCTTTACCATGTTCTCAAGTAGGCACAGAAGAATTTGCTGGCAAAATAATTAAGAGTTTAATGCACCCATGTTATTAATGTTTAAATCATCCAACAATGTGATTAGCAATAATCCGCGAGTTGAAAATCGTCACTAATTAGTGGACAATTTGCACTGCTCCAGTTTGAGCCATGTGAAAAGAGCAGCTCACCATCTGCCTCCATGAGTTAAAGCAGACTCATGTAAATTATTCATCCTCTTTCAAATTACATTAACTTTGAAATCAAATCACTACATTTATAGCCTTTCCAATGGAGGCATGATCAGGCTCTAGCTCATAAATCTGTGGTGATGTCTTGCTATTCCAGAGCTAAGTTATCATGAATTGGTAATCCAGGGATAAATATGAACTGCATTTATTTTAACGTTGTAAGATTGAGTAACGGGTGCAGCACATCCATGAATGAAGGAGGATTATAATAAGAATACAGCTTTATCATTTGACTGGGACTTCCATTTGTTAATAATTCCAGTTTGAGTTTTGGCTATATTTTGACGAAAATGAGACTCTGTGCCTCGAACACATAAATAGTCAGTTCAATAACGAGGGAGTATTATATTAACAAGAAGTGCCCCGCTTCTAATCTTTTAATTGAGATTCCATGTCCTTGTTCTGGTGGTTTGGTTAGATTTTAAAGACTGAAGAGAAGTAGACCTCCTAATATCCTGACCAACATTCTTCCCTCAGCCTCTCTTATTAAAATAAATTAACTTGTCATTCATCACTTTCTATTTACAGACAGCAAAACAGCTGCCAAATACCACAATATAGTAATAATGCCTGTGCACGATGTGCTTTATGTGATTTGGCATCATACAAAAGCAAGCACTTCCTTTCGAGAGTTCTGCTGTGGCCATTAATTGGCAGCTTTGCTGCATTAAAAAAATCTTGTTTCAAATCATACCCAATCTAAAAACTAAAGGTATATCAGTTCCTCAGGATAAAACTTCAATGATTATGACACAACTTTGCACAAGGCTTTCCACATAATCAAAACAATCCAGGGTACTTCTACCTTCTTGCAACCCAAAGAGTGTCATCAGATAAACTGGACTGCCAGTTACGTGAAGGGATGTTAAGACAACTAACAAATCGCTTGGTCAAAGCGATAGGTTATCAAAGACACTTTATAACTGAAGTCAAGATCATCCGAAGCCAAGTATTACTGGTCTACCTGCTCTACACCTCCGAGAGGGAAGTTCAGCAACTTGGTACCAACGCTCCTCCGCAAAATCATAACACTCCACGCTACGGATAGCTTTTGGCGCCTGACCACCAACCACTACTAGCACCTGAAATTTAAAGTAGTGTTCAGTTAAACGTCTGCATTACATCTTAAGCTGCAGAAGAAATCATTAGCTTCATTATTTTACTTTTGAAAGGAAAACAAAAACTAAGATCAAATACACCCATACTGTGAAAAAGTGCTCTTCCCTCAACTAAACTCATGCAGTTATTCAAAAAGAGGGTAAAAAAAGAGAGAGAAAAAAAATCTCTCAATCAATTGTTAGAATGAGGAAAACACAATATTGTTACATTATTTTGATATGTAGTCTAAATGGTTATTAATGAAACTTGCCTTAATATCCTGCCCTGATTTTGTCACAAAAATTTATATGGCTTTCTGTAATAGAAGATGCAAGCAGTTATATCATCAATTTAGCCAATCTGGCAATCTACAGTATTATGATTTGATTCACTCCTAGATAGTTCCTGTGCATGGAAACTCAAAGAGGATGATATTTGGCTGAACGCTTACAGCTGGAGTAAATTAAAGGGGTGTTGGTAGCAAGGATGTTATGAAATCTGATCAAAGTTGTGTGGATGTGGCAATAATTAATGTGTTCGACTGCACAAATACTGAGATATTGAGAATCACATACCTTCGGGAGGCTCACTGGAGTTCTTAATCTTGTTCTGGTTGTTTTCATCAATGCACGTTGATCAGCCGGAAGCAAATGATACTTCATCGCTTCGATGAGGTAATCTTTGCATGCATTACTATTTTTAACCAGGGTCTCCTCTTCTACTCTCTGTTAAACAAAATCAATAGTAGTGAATGCCATAATCAAGTTTAGAATAATGTTTAGCACATTACTTTCAAAAGTATTCTTCCCCTTTATCAGTTAAAAATAGTGTTGTCAATAATCCCATAAAATCAACATCAACTATTGGATTCCAGTCCACCTTCAGAACACACACAGATTTCCTCTCCGCCACAACACATCAGTACACTGATGGGCTGCTATGCTGGCTCTATTTTTAAGGTGATGGATACAGAAAGGTAAAATACCTCATCTTAATTTCATCCCCACAAGTCTAAGATAATGCAAAAAGGTCAGACCGTAATTATTTGCAACTTTCAATAATTTAATTCACAATGATTTGATCCTTGCGAACCATAATTTAACTTCAATGCAGTAACGTTACCTGCACCAAGTATTCACGTGTAAGAAGGGGCAGCCGGACATGTTCCATCAGTCGGGCCATGTGCTCTTGCCGTGGTTCCTTATCATGCTTCACCCAGGAGATGGTTGCTTCAAAAACCTGATTGAGGTAATGATCGATTAGTATTACTGTGCAGCCTTTTATCCAATTGTTTCATAGACCACTACATATTAGCTCAGGCCTGTGGGTTTCAAACCATGCTGTCGGGGAAACCTTTCAAAACCAAAACACTCGAGACAGGAACCCCCATCCTAACTCAAAAGTACCGCAATACAACTGAAGACAATAACTGTAGAAAACATTTTATTAAAAAAATAGATTTTAAAAGTGAATGGTTTTAATAAGTATCCCATGCCTGACTTCTTCATCCTCAGTTTTCAAAAGACCAGACTAAAGCAACCAGACCCCATCCCCGTCCTTTAAATTTTGAAGTGCAGTAATGGATGAGGCCGGCTCAAAAGATTTCAAGTTAAGAAACACAGAAAAAATATGGAATGCTACCACTTTGGAGACACTGCACAGTCCCAAACGGACACAGATCAAACCAATCTTCTGGGATTAACTTCATAGAATTATGGAATCCCGACAGTACAGAAGGAAGCCATTCAGCCCATTGGGTTTGCACCAACCCTCCGAAAGAGTCCTTACCCAGGCCCACTCCCCCGCCCCATCCCATAACCCCACCTAACCTGCACATCTTTGGAACCGGAGGACCCGGTGGAAACTCAAACGCGGGAGAATGTGTAAACTCCACACAATCACCCATGGTGGGAATTGAATCTAGGTCCCTGGTTCTGTAAGGCAGCAGTGCTAACCACTACCACCGTGCTCCCCCTCTTGAAAATCTGTGAAATACACAGACATTGCAACATTAATCTGAGCACTGAACAGTGCCTTGTGACATCGAAACACTCTAGAAACATTGCATTCTCCTTGAATTCACCAAAAATGAACACAGAATGGAAGAGTAAGATACGGACAACAAACGCACAAATGGGGGACATATAATTTATTGACATGGCCAGATTTAAATTTCTCATCAGAACTCATCAATTAACGAGCATCTTGTAAGCTCTCCCTCAGTGTTATTGTGTCAGCAGCAAAGTAACATCACTGACCTCGAAGAAAGCTGCTCACAAAGATTCAGCAATTGCTGTGGAGCGGATATCATTCCAGGGATAGGGGGTCTCCGGTATACAGCAACATTATTGCAATTGAATGGGCAATTGTAACGATGCACATTCACAGACTTCATTAGTGAATACAAAAGGTATTATTAATAAGAACTGTACAACAGCCGCATATCTCACACAAAACGTCTCTGCCTAGGAGCCTATCTCCCCAAAACGTCTCTGCCTAGGAGCCTATCTCCCCAAAACGTCTCTGCCTAGGAGCCTATCTCCCCAAAACGTCTCTGCCTAGGAGCCTATCTCCCCAAAACGTCTCTGCCTAGGAGCCTATCTCCCCAAAACGTCTCTGCCTAGGAGCCTATCTCCCCAAAACGTCTCTGCCTAGGAGCCTATCTCCCCAAAACGTCTCTGCCTAGGAGCCTATCTCCCCAAAACGTCTCTGCCTAGGAGCCTATCTTCCCAAAACGTCTCTGCCTAGGAGCCTATCTCCCCAAAACGTCTCTGCCTAGGAGCCTATCTCCCCAAAACGTCTCTACCTAGGAGCCTATCTCCCCAAAACATCTCTACCTAGGAGCCTATCTCACCAGAGGGTGAATCCACACTCTCAAGGCCCGATTGGTCGCCCAGGCCGGGGGACCCTCCCTTTGCTGTGTTTCCCTTCAAGGAAGAATCCTCACCCTTTAACTCCTTTATACATTCTTTAGTAACTAATTCACTTTGTACTAAATACTAACATTATATACAAGAGTTGGGCAATGAGGGGTTTTCTGTTTCTTGTAGAGAGCGGCAAAATCCTATTGTCGGGAGATGCCTCCATAGGATTGACATAAATAGGAACTGTACTAATGGTGATTCTTCTGGCACAGGCGATTCCCCACTACTTACTTCCATGGAGACACGAGTTATGTTGACAACTGGTCGAGCAGGTGCTTACGGGTTCGAAAACATTTCTCAATAGCAAGACCGAGTGACTCTCAACTCGAGTGGTCCTGTTGTTTACAAACAATCCGTCCCTCCACGTCCGCTTGGCATGAAAGAGGTCCAATCTTAGAGACAATGGCCGGGATTTAATGGGGGGGGGGGGGGCGGCTCGCCGAATCTCCGGTGACGATTTTCGGGCGCCCGGGATCGCCACTGCGCCGGTCGGAGGCCGTTGAAAGCCCCCCCCCCCCCCCCGGTGATTCGCCGAGTGCCCGCCGAGTTCGACCGAGTCCCGCCGGCGTGAGTTACTCAGGTCCAACACAGCGGGACCTGGGAGGTGTGTCTGCGGGAGCCGTCCTGGAGTAGGGGCGGGGGGGGGGGGGGGGGGGGGGGGGGGGGGGGGGGGGGGGGATCCAACCCCGGGGGGCCTCCACGGTGACCTGGCCCGGGATCGGGGCCTACCCAACGGCGGGCGGGCTGGTTCCGTGGGGGCCTATGTTCCTTCTCGCTGGGGCCCTGTAGGGCTCCGCACATTGCCCGGGGGCCGGCGCGGAGACGGGAACCCACGCGCATGCACAGAATCACGCCAACCGTTCCGCGCATGTGAGGAATCACGCTGGCCGTAGCGTATGCGCGGAATCAAGCCAGCCATAGCGCGCCTGCGCAAACGCATGTCAGCTGTTCCGCGCGGGCTGGAGCTGCAGGCCCACTCCGGTGCCGACCTACCCCTAGGAAGGGGAGCATTCCTGATTATCGGGGACTGTTGACGCCGGAGTGGTTGGCGCCGCTTTTCACACCGGCATCAGAACTTGGCCGCGGGATTGGAGAATCCCGGCAAATAATTCCGGGGACCATCTTGATCCACTGCCAAAGTTTCTGACATATACGCCTTCATTACCGTATGGCTTGCTGGGGTGACACGGTAGCACAGTGGTTAGCACTGCTCCCTCGCAGCTCCAGGGTCCTGGGTTCAATTCTGGCCTTGGGTGACTTGTGTGGAGTTTGCACGTTCTCCCAGTCTCCTTGGGTTTCCTCCAGGTGCTCTGGTTTCCTCTTACTGTCCATAGATGAGCAGGTTAAGTGGATTGGCCATGCTAAATTGCCCCTTAGTGTCCAAAGATGAGTGGGTTAGGTTAATGTTATTGAGATAGGGCGGTAGAGTGGACTTAGGTGGAGTGCTGTTTCTGAGGGCCGATGCAGACTCAATGGGTCGAATGGCCTCCTCCTGCACGACAGGGATTCTATTCCATGATCTCTTTGGCTGGCTTCCTCCCTCCCTGGCAAATTTGGAAACACCTATGCAATGGATGGCACGATAGCAGTGGTTAGCACTGTTGCTTCACAGCACCAGGGGCCCGGGTTCAATTCCCGGCTTGGATCACTGTCAGTGTCCACGGAGTCTGCACGTTCTCCCCAAGTCTTTTTTTTTTTTTTAAATAAATATTTTTATTCTCCATTTTCACATTTTCTTCAGAATTTACACCCCACTAACAAACAGTAAATGGTAACGAATACAATGTCAATCCCCTTATTAACAACAACAATCCCATCCTCCCACCACCCCCCAAACAACAGCCCGCATGACAATATAAGCATCAAATAAAACAAATCCTCCCAAGGTGGAAATAAAAAAGGAAAAAAGAAAAAGGAATCAGGAATCGCTATGGTCACCATTGACATATATAGTCCACCCCCCCCCCCCGCTAATATTCAATGCCATTCAATCCCCGAAAGAGTACCGTGAATGACACCCATGAATTGTAGACCCCCCCCCCCCCCCCCCCCCCCCCACCACCCAGACTCCTCCCCTCCACTTCCTCTTGTAAACTCCTCCCCACAACCTTGGTTCCTTCCCCCAACTTTTCACCCGGCTAGACTCACCGAAACCTGTGCTACCAGGCTCCGATTGCCGCAGCCCCTCCCCCCACCTCCCGTTCACTGGCCGGCTTAAACCGGCCAGCGTGGAGGCCCCTGCCCATGTCTCCTTCTCCCTTGCCCGGTCCCAGGAAAACCAAGAATTCCCCTTTAGCACACAACCCCAACATACACGCCCAAGCCCCAAAAAACCATCATTGCAAATGAAAATCCCATCTCTTCCCTTGTTCAAATATATACAGCGTCGACTCATTTAGTACATACACCAACACGCCGTGAAAAAATAAAGTTACATGAGGCTACAGCGGGACACGACCATTTCTCAATTCTGCCACAGTCCTTCTGCCTTCGCAAACTCCTCCGCTGCGTCCGCCGTCCCAAAATAACAGTCCTTGGATTTGTAGGTCACCCTCAACTTAGCTGGATATACTATACCGCACTGCACCTTGCTGATGTACAGTGCCCTCTTCACCCGGCTGAAGGCAGCCCGCCTCCTCGCCAGCTCCATCGTAAAGTCCTGGTATATGCGTATACCAGCTCCAGCCCACTGCACCACCCGCTTCTGCTTTGCCCAGCACAGGATTTTCCCCTTCACGCTATACCTACGGAAACACAGAGTTACTACTCTTGGCGGCTCAGTCGCCTTTGGTATAGGCCCCCATGACCGATGAGCCCGATCCAGTTCATATCGGGAGGGATCGTCCCCCTCTCCCAATAGCTTCGCCAACATAGTGGCAAAATACTCCGTCGGCCTCGGGCCTTCCACCCCTTCGGGCAGACCCACAATCCTCAGACCCACAATCCTTCCATTTTGGCTCGCAGACCCTTGTTGGTCTCTATCACCCTCCACAACACCTTCCCCATCGAGGGGTGTTGATCACTGTGCTGCGATAATGCCTCTTCCACTTCCTTCAGTGTCTCACCTTGCTCCCGCACCTCCGCCGCTGCGCTTGATACCGCCGCCCTCACCGGGGCAATCGCCTCCTCCACCAGCACTTTCAATACCACCCCCATCTTCTTCTTCATCGCTTCCATGTGTTTTGTGAACTGTTTTTCAAGTTCCACAGCCATCACCTTGGTCATTTCTTCTGCTGTGAGCGATGTGGCCTCCCCTGGTGCTCCAGCCTCCGCTTTCCTTACAGTTCCTGCGCTGACTTTTTCACTCCCCAGCTGACTTCCGTTAACCCCCTTTTTCACGGCCATTTTTCTCCCAAACTTGGACATTTCTCCTCCCTGTGCCTTCTTACAGCCTTTTCAGCCTCCGTTGCCCCCGGCACCAGGCGTTAAAACTCCAAAATTCCTAATCCCGAGCGGGACCCCTCCAGTGTGCGGCTGCCTCCCACCCGCCATCACCGGAAGTCATTCTCCCCAAGTCTGCGTGGATTTCCTCCAGGTGCTCCAGTTTCCTCCCACAAGTGCCAAAAGACATGCTTGTTAGGTCAATTGGACATTCTGAATTTTCCCTCCGTGTAAACTAACAGGCGCCGGAGTGTGGCGGCTTGGGGATTTTCACAGTAACTTCA
Organism: Scyliorhinus torazame; assembly: GCF_047496885.1. Taxonomy (NCBI): domain Eukaryota; kingdom Metazoa; phylum Chordata; class Chondrichthyes; order Carcharhiniformes; family Scyliorhinidae; genus Scyliorhinus; species Scyliorhinus torazame. The sequence continues at coordinate 89,122,666 of NC_092709.1, forward strand.
TTGCAGTGTTAATGCAAGCCTACTTGTGACCCTTATAAAGATCAGTATTAGATGCCAGAAGTCACTGGGAGTTTTACAGTTTTAATAACAGCTGACAAATGCTGACAGTTTCACTATTGTTACAACCATAAAATCCAGGCCATTCTTTTTATTGAAGTCAATCTAATACACATTGGAGAGATTTTTTACCCAAATTACAAAATAATGTTTATCTTAGAACATCTGATGGCTCAAATGGCAAAGAATTATTATATTAAAAGGACTGCAGTATTTATTTTTCATACAAAGGCAACCGAAGGAAAACAAGTTCAGACCTCGGTCAAGACCAGAGCTTTTTTAAAAATAAATCCGAATTCCCAGTTCCTGAAAGAATGAAGCCATAAGATTCCACAGTTTATAACAATATATTTTTGCTATACAAGAGTCAAGCAAAGCAAACACTCAATACGATCTTTGGTAACCAACTACAGTTTGAAATCAAAACCCAAGTTAAACATGAATTAACAGGCAAATTGTGGTCAATTATAAACTTATAAATTATATATTAAATGGCCGATACAACAAAAACAGATCTTACAAATTGGCTCAAGTGGTCCACATATATATGTCATCAATCTAATCAATCCTTCAAAACTGCCTTGCTAAAAGAAACTGTAAATTTGCCTATTCTCAGCTTCTAGAACTTCTTCAGCCTGCTTGTCCTGCACCACTGGAATCATTATCTGAGTTCTATGGCTTGGCGTCCTTTGTATACTTTCAACCATTTTCCATCTCCCAGAAGTTTTGGATTTCAATCCTAGTTTCAGTCCTAGTTTCCTTAGAAAGCTCAGATTATTTTTTTAGTGTTCCCTTTCAATTCAAAAAAATACAACCTGTGAAACCACAGATTCCATCAAAAAGGCAGTAATAAGCAATGACTTTTGAACAAAACCAGAGCTAATAAATGGCCATCATATTTTAAAGTAGATGAACTAAATAAAGCTAATGTCCTGGAACTTGTGTATGTGAATCTCTGGAATATTTGATTTCAAATCAACCATAGACTTCCCACAGCGCCGAAGGAGGCCATTCGGCCTATCGAGTCTGCACCAACCCTTTGAAAGAGCACCCTACCGAGGCTCACTCATACATTCTATCCCCAAAACCCACCTAACTTGCACATCTTTGGACACTAAGGGGCAATTTAGCATGGCCACTTCACCTAACCTACACTTCTTTTGACTGTGTGGGGAAACCAGAACAACTAGAAACCGGAAACATCCGAGGAAACCCACGTAGACATGGGGAGAAAGTGCAAACTCTACACAGACAGTCACCCAAGGCTGGAATTGAACCTGGGTACCTGGCTGTGCTAACCACTGTGCTACCCTTATCAAACAGATTATTAGTGAGATCATTGTTGGAATATTGTGCAGTTCTGACTACCCTACATTTATGTGATTAAAAACCTAGGGAAGAAATAAAAATGAACTTCTAGTAAGTGCACAAAATTGGAGGTAACGGATTTGAGAGGCAAGTGTGCTGCCTGATTTGGATATGTGGCAAATAGCATTCCAATGGATCAATATGGCCTCTATTTTTCAGCATTCATATTAATAACTAGGATGAAGGAATAGAGTTACATATACAAACTTGAAGACGTTAAATTATGAAGCAAACCAAGTTGGGTGAATGGGAGCAAGTAAGTTACAAAGGGTCATGGAAGTGGTGAGTATGGTAGATCGAGTTTAATGTCAAGGGAATTGTCAGCACATGTACTTTAGATCGGAGAAAGTTAAGTTGGAATCTCTTATTGATGACAGAATAGGAGCAATGGTGGAATGCAATAATTTAGTGATCACTGTTGCAATGAAACTCAAATACTTACCTTCTTTAGCTTAAAGGTCAGAAAGAATTCCTGACGAACCTTGAACCCCCTGCATATGTGTCAGCTGGGAAATGGCCGCACATGCGTAATTCAGTTAATTTACTCTTCAGGCCGAGGATTGGCCCTGCAGCCTGCACAGAAGAAAAAGAATGGCATGAAACGGCATGACTGGAAGGGAACGCCATTGTGAGTGAGTGTTACAGGGAGCGAAATATGCGATGGGGAAAAGGAGAGCTGCCAAACCAGGGAGGGGCAGAGGGAGAGGTCCCAAAAGAATGTTCCAGCTAAGCGACAAAGCCAGGAGTCAAAATTAGGTCCCACTAAGAGAAAGGAGCAGAGAGGTATGTTCCAAATTAAAGAAAGAGCTGCAGCAAGCAGACTTTAAGGAAAGTGGGTACGAGAGACACCCTGAAGATTCAAGAGGGCAGCCAAAGGTTGGTTACTCTGTGCTGCAGGCCACTGGGACAACAGTATCCCGTTGGAGCACTGATGTCCTACTTGGCACGTCCAATGATCTAAAACTGTGTTTGGAAGGTGACGCTCAAGGGTACTTGGAGATCATGGGGAAAGGAATCTCAGTCAAGGGTCATTGTTGAAGCCATTCAAGTGGAGCAACATTTGGAGAGAACTCCAAAGAGAAATCTACAAATGTGGGAATTGTAAACCCTCATGAGAAAGGTAAAGTTTCAGTGTGATTGGTCAGCTCAAATGGAATGTTGAGAAATCCATGGAGCTGTTTTGGTCACATTTGTCATTTATTCTGTGTGGTGTGCTGAGCCACAGTGCCCTTGTTAATTCACATGTACCTCATACATACCCAGAATGTTCCAGTATAAGATAGATATTGTAAATTGTTTTATTTTTCTGAATTTCTTTAAAGGAGTAACATGTGATTGGATAGAGGGGAATCTATAGATGTGCTATACAAGGTGACCAATCATCCTTTTTTTCATGGGACTGCCCCATAATTCAAGCCTTTGTCCAGTGTTGAAAGGTGCTCCCAAAGCCCAGACATCAACGCCCCTCGGCCCACACTCAAATGATACCAATGTCAGAGCGTATCTTAATCTTTCCCGCGGAGATAGTAATAGACCTTTTCATTCCAGGTTGTGTGTGGGGTCGAAGCCTGATTGTAGGTGCTCAAATAGGAGTCATGGAAGAGCTGATGTGAATCAGGAAAGTGATAACTCTAATAAGGCTTTCAGAGGGATAAGTGGTAGTTTCCAATGACAGATGTCAAGGGTAGATTCTTTGAGAAGGCATACGATGGCAACATATGAGAGTTTGGAACTAAAGGTGATACATAATGCAACCACTGCTGCCAGTGGTGAAGGGAGTGAATGTTTAAGGTAGTGGATGGAGTTCTAATTAATCGGGCTGCTTTGAGCTGGATGGTGTCAAGTTTCTTCAATGCTGTTTGAGCTGCATTCATCCAGGCAACTGGAAGGTTTTCAATCACACTCCTATTTGTAGGTGGGGAAAAGGCTTTGGGGAATCAGGGACTGAATTACTCACTGCAAAATATCCAGCCTTGGATCTCATCTTATGTGTCTCGCCAATGTTGACTCCCAGAATGAAGATGGTGGCGGGTGCTTTAACGGCAGCAATGTAATTTGAATGTCAAGGTAAGGTGGTTAAACTCTCTCTCTCTCCATCAGTGCAAACCATTCAGTCACTGAAAGTAAGCGTGCAGGACAGCAGGCAGTTAAGAAGGCAAATAGTATGTTGGCCTTCAAAGCGAGAGGAGTTGTGTATAGGAATATAGATGTTTTACTGCAATTGTATAGGGCATTGGTGGGGCCACACCCGGTGTATTGTGTGCAGTTTTGGTGTCCTTATCGGAGGAAGGATATTCGTGCTATGGATGGAAGGAGTGCAGCAAAGGTTTACCAGTCAAATTCCTGGGATGGCAGGACTGTCATATGAGGGGAGGCTAAATTGGTTAGGATTATATTCATTGGAGTTCAGAAGAAGAAGAGGGGATCTCATAGAAACGTACAAAATTCTAACAGGATTAGAAAGGGTAGATTCAGAAAGAATGTTTCCGGTGGGGAAGTCCAGAACTAGGGGGTCATAGTTTAAGGGGTATACCTTTTAGGACTGAGGTGAGGAGAAGTTTCTTCACTCAGAGAGTGGTGAATCTGTGGAATTCACTACCACAGAAAATAGTTAAGGACAAAAGGTAGTTGTGTAATTTAAAGAGGAATTAGATAAAGCTCTTGGGACTAAAGGGATCAAGGGATATGGGGGAAGGCGGGATCAGGGTATTGAACTTGATGATCAGCAGTGATCATAATGAATGACGGAGCAGGGTCGAAGGGCCGAATGGCCTCCTCCGGCTTCTATTTTCTATATTTCTAAGGTTGCAGAATTTGTTCAAAGTTGAGAAAACGTTTAAAAACGTAAATCATCACACCAAGTCTCACCATAATTTAATAAAGCATAGTGTCACCACCAATTCTGCACTAGGCAACACAGTGACCCCTTACTCAAAGTGGATTAAAGTCATTGTTGGTCAGAAACTGGAATTCAGACCTCCAGCTATTAGAATTTCTGTCAAGAGGATGGGAGAGAACAATTAACACTGCTTATACCTCTTCCCCCCACAAACAAAAAATGTTTCCAAAAGTATACTAATTAATCTGTGTCTCTGTTTTCTTCTTTTGAATATAAAGTGAAAAATAAATAAATTCAATGTTTCACCTTTTATAGCTGAACAGATCAGCAGCATATTGCACAATATTCATATTCTGACAGCCACTGTGCTGTCATAGCAACTACCAGCCTCCAACAAATTACTAATTAGCAGCTCTACAGGACAACCAACCTACACAACACTTCAGAAAGTCACGCATGCATAACGAAGGCAATTTACTTCATGAACCTAGGCCTATGCCATTTTGTGGCAAGATATTTAAATGGAATATGCTTAACCCCATCTATACAGTGCTGATCTTCCATTTCATCTCAAAATTAATTTATATTACAAAATCACTGCAAATGGATATATTCCGGTTCCCTTTGATGGTGAATCTGCAAGGTAGATTTAGCAACAACCAACCATTGCACAATTTAGAAAATTTGTATTCACAATTTCAGCTACTTTTATATTGCCACCATTTGAATTCATGTTTTAGACGATCGGCGCCTGTGAACCAGCTTGAAAATCCAAAGCCCATGAAACTTGAGTGTGCGAGTATATAGAATTTACAGGGCAGAAGGAGGCCATTCAACCCATCGAGTCTGCACCGGCTCTTGGAAAGAGCACCCTACCCAAGGTCAACACCTCCACCCTAACCCCATAACCCAGTAACCCCACCCAACACTAAGGGCAATTTTGGACACTAAGGGCAATTTATCATGGCCAATCCACCTAACCTGCACATCTTTGGACTGTGGGAGGAAACCGGAGCACTCGGAGGAAACCCACGCACACACGGGGAGGATGTGCAGACTCCGCACAGACAGTGACCCAAGCCGGAATCGAACCTGGGACCCTGGAGCTGTGAAGCAATTGTGCTATCCACAATGTTACCGTGCTGCCCCAGAAGTACTATTTCAGTCACTTGGTTATTTCTGCTTCTGCAGAAACCACTGCTATAGGCAACATTGTATTTTTAAGTTACCTAATCAGTATCAGAACATTCAATACCATCCTGGCAAATTTGTTGTAAGGGTTTTCAAGGGTTTGGATCAATACTGCAGAGTAATATTGTGCTTTGACCTTTGGACTACTCCAGGAGTTCTCATTTTTTAAATCGTTGGACAAAATTCACTTGGAAGGTCTGACAGACCACATATTCCACCCCCTCCATCGTGCCTCCTCTCCCACCTGCCATGGCAAAGTAAAATTGAGTTATAGTCACAGGAACACTGTTATCACTGTTGTTGGGACTCCCGTAAGAGAAGCCCAACAATTTGCAAGACTGAGGGAAGACTACTGAAGCACAGGAGTGATAACACTGACCAATAGGTATCTCTTATGGTGAAACAAGGTGAAACAAACTTTAATTTAAACACATGGGTGGTGTTCTCTCGTGAGAGGTAGTGTCAATGATCCGGCATGACTTGCAGAGGTTGCCGTGACAGAGTTGTGTGGTGTCATGGTTCTCCTGAAGGCTAGGTAGTTTGCTGCGAACAATGGTCTGGTTGAGGTTGCCCGGTTGTTTGAAGGCCAAGTAGAGTGTGGGGATGGCCTTGGCGAGATGTTCGACGTCATCGGTGACATGTTTAAGAATCCGAAGATGATGTCGTAGTTTCTCTGCTCCGGGGAAGTACTGGATGACGAAGGGTACTCTGTCGGTCACGTCCAGTGTTCATCTTCTGAGGAGGTCAGTGCGGATTTACTGTGGCGCGTCGGAACTGTCGATCGATGACTCGAGTGCCATACCCCATTCTTACAAAGGCGTTTTTCAGCATCTGTAGGTATCTGTCGCATTCCTTTTCATCCGAGCAGATCCTGTGTGTAGAGGACTTGTCTGTAGGGGATGGCTTCTTTAACGTGTTTAGGATGGAAACTGGAGAAATAGAGCATCATGAGGTTATCCGTGGCTTGCCATAGAGTGAAGTGCTACGGTGTCCGTCCTTGCCATGGCAACCACTGCAAGACATGCTGGATCATCGACATGGACACCATCATTGGATCATCGACATGGACACGGTAGCATAGTGGTTAGCACAATTGCTTCACAGTTCCAGGGTCGCAGGTTCGATTCCCGGCTTGGGGCACTGTCTGTGCGGAGTCTGCACATTCTCCCCGTGTGTGCGTGGGTTTCCTCCGGGCGCTCCGGTTTCCTCCCACAGTCCAAAGATGTGCAGGTTAGGTGGATTGGCCATGCTAAATTACCCTTAGTGTGCTAAAACTGTCCTTAGTGTTGGGTGGTGTTACTGGGTTATGGGGATAGGGTAGGGATGTGGGCTTGGGTGGGGTGCTCTTTCCAAGAGCCGGTGCAGACTCGATGGGCCGAATGGCCTCCTTCCGCACTGTAAATTCTATTACACGCGAGAACACCATCTACCAGGTACACAGTACATACTCATGTGACTCGGCCAACGTTGTCTCCCTCAGAAGCTGCAGGAAAGGATGTCCTGAGGCGTGGTACAGCAGCGAGACCTTGCAGACCCTACAACAACGGATGAACGGACACCGCGTGATAATTGCCAGGCAGGAGTGTTCCCTTCCAGTTGGGGAACACTTCAGCAGTCAAGGACATTCAGCCTCCGATCTTTGGGTAAACATTCTCCAAGACAGCTTTCAAGACACACGACAACGCAGAATCGCCGAGCAGGAACTGATAGCCAAATTCCGTACCCATGAGGACAGCATCAACCGGGAATGCGGGTTCATGTCACATTACATGTAACCCGCACCGTACTGTCCGTGTTGCTAAATCTTACTAACTGTCCTGGCTTGAGACAATTCACACGTCGATTAACTGTGAGTATGACTCACTCCACTCACACTCTTTGTTCCTGTAAAGACCCATCTTGCATTAGTGTCTCTCCCATATATGCTGTGATTGTGAACATGCTTCCACTTCACCTGATGAAGGAGCAGTGCTCCAAAAGCTTGTAATTTCAAATAAACCTGTTGAACTTTAACCTAGTGTTGAAAGACTTCTTACTGTGTCCACCCCAATCCAGTGCCAGCATCTCCACATCATTCAATTTATACATCGCCCCAAAACCTTCACCAATTGGGCAAAAGACTATGGGCGGGATTCTCCTATCGGGCAGCTAAGTGCCGACGCCGGCGTAAAATCGGGAGTGTTTTACTCTGGCATCGGCCCCGGTTCCGGGACCCCATTCTGTGGCCCACAGTGGGGTAGCATGGCGCTGGAGCGGCCCACGCCGCTTCAGCTGTCGATCCCGGCCTGAATCTAGCGCTGTGGGGTCCGTGCATGTGTAGTTGGGTCAGCGCCAACTAGCGCATGCGCAGTGGCCTCCTTCCCTGCGCCAGCCCCGACATCAAATGACGCAGGAGCTGGCGAGGAGGAAAGGAGGCAAGGGGCAGAGAGGCCGGCCCGCCGATCGGTGGGCCTCGATCGCGGGCCAAGCCACTATGGAGGCCCCCCCAGGGGTCGGAACCCCACCCCCACAGGCCACCCCAGCACCTTCAATGACGGGGTCCCGCCGGCTCAGAGGATGTTAGAACGGCGCCGGCGGGACTCAGCTTTTTGATGATGGCCGCTCAGCCCATCCGGGCCGGAGAATTGGCGCGCCGGCCCGCGGTGGAGTCGTCGTCGCATACCCTGACCAGCGCCGCACCAACCACGCCGGCCCCAATGGCGGCGATTCTCCGCGGAGAATCGTGTCCCGGCATCGGGGAGGCGTGGCACGATTCGCGCGGCCCGCCGGCGATTCTCGGATCCGGCGGGGGGGGGGGGGGGGGGGGGGGGGGGGGTCAGAGAATTCCACCCATGACTCCTGGGATTAGTGTTTTTTTACACCATCGACATGCAGAATTTCATGAGCTTTAGTGCTTGTAATGATATGCCGACATGTAACCAATGGGTCATCAGGACAAGACACAACCAATGGGTAATCAGAACACCCAGCGGTGGCATCACCACAAGAGGGCACCACACGACCACTATAAAAGGACAAGGCACACAAGCCCTGCCCCTTCCACCGGCAGAAACCTAGAGAGCAAGACGTATGTGGTTAGCAGCACCGTCACACCATAGCATGTGGTCTAGAGCAAGTTTGTATAGTTAATAGAGTATACTGTGTTACTAGAGTCAGATTAGTAGAGCGTAGAACTCATTTAGGAGCTTTGTTAATCGTTCAAAAAATACGTTCAACTTATCTCAAGGTCTGGAGTATCCTTCAGCAACGCCTACACCAAGTAGCGGCTTACATAACAACACAGTACTGACTTCAATTTCTTCCACAGCTAAGTAGCATTTATCCTCCACTATTACTAACTGTTCTACTGAAACATGAATTACATTACCCATATCCCTCTTAAACACTGTTGATCTTGGGTGCAAGATTAGGTTCTAGATCCATACTCAGACAATGTTTTCCAATAGCAGAGCACAGATAAGCATTTATACAGTATCTGAACTGTTTCTGCAATATTACCATTTTAATGTCAGTTCTTTATTACCAATATATAAACATTTTACAGCTCTCGCATTTCAGTTAGTTTTCCTCAATAAGTCCCAATACTATACAGCTTCAAAATTACCTCCCTAATATTACTTAGTAAATCATTGGTAAAACAACAATGATTGAAATGAATGAACAAAATGAATGAAAAACGCTTATTGTCACATGTAGGCTTCAAATGAAGCTACTGTGAAAAGCCCCTAGTCGCCACATTCCGGCACCTGTTCGGGAAGGCTGATGCAGGAATTGAACCGTGCTGCTGGCCTGCCATGGTCTGCATTAAAAGCCAGCTCGTTAGCCCTGTGCTAAACCAGCCCCTTGCTAAACCAGCCCCTTAAGAAGTGGTGAACAGAATAAAATAATCTGTGAATCATGGTAAATTACAGTAATCATCATTTTGCTTTCACAAAATCTATTCTTGGCTCTCAATCAACAATGGAACATCACATTAAACCTCAATCTAGTTGTATCAAGCAAATTTGTGAAATAACGAAGAAGGAAAAAATAAGATACAAGTATAGCTTATTGCACACACTTCCAATTTATTTTTGTCATAATTAGTCATGCTCTTGTGGCAACTTTTTAAGGACCAGAATTTTAAGAATAGCAGTGAGGCTAACAGCAGCAATCGCTTTTGCATTCAACTCAAGAACATGGACTGGGCTGAGGGGGCTCTCCGATGGACTTTGGGAATTTACCCCTTGGGGACTTAACCCCCTTGGCCCACCGCGCCAGGGCCACACTAACAAATACCTGCACCTGACCAAAGCATCAGAAACAGGTCGGCACCAGCCAATACCGTTCATTTTTCGGTACTCGATTATTTGCCCGATCGTGGATCACTTGGTTGGTGCTGAGCAGTGGAATATTCGGCCCCATGGCAGGTCCATGCTAGTAGCAAACAACAGTACTGCTTGCCACCAACAAATCAACAAGGGTGTGTTCTGCATATCCATAGATTCCCCACAGTGCAGGAAGCGGCGATTCAGCCCATTGAGTCTGCACCAATTGTCCGGAAGAACACCCTACCTAGGCCCACTCCCCTGCCCTATGCCCGCATCCCCAGTAACCCCACCTATCCTGCACATTCCCGGACACTAATGGGCAATTTAACGTGGCCGATCCACCTTACCTGCACATCTTTGGACTGAGAGAGGAAACTAGAGCAACTGGAGGAAACCCACTCAGACATAGGAAGAACATGTAAACTCTGCACAGACGGTCACCCAAGGCCAGAACTGAGCGCAGGTCCCTGGCACTGTGAGGCAGCAGTGTGAACCACCGTGCCAGCGTCCGCCCCCATATTAAATATGGCGCTCTGCAAATTTCTCTTACAGCATGTCTCGGCGAGGACTCTTCAATCTGATTGATGAACAGCCTAACTGTTCTTTTTCTTGCTGAGGATGTCAGAGTCTTCAAAGGGTGCTGCACTAAACAAGAACAAGTCTCAGCCGCAAAAGCTTTGTTGGTAGCTTTCGGCATAGAGTAGAAAATGGCATTCTTTCCCACTGACCACAAACTCCGGGATAATGTAATTTTTCTATCTACGATGTTGCCAGTCAGGATTAATTGGAGGATGTGAGCACTCGGTCTTTTAAATGTTCTCTCCAGCTCTGCCCAGCAAATTTCCTAAATTTTAATTTTTTTTTTTTTTATATAAACGGAGAGCTTGCTGCCTGCAAGTTACCAGTTCTATTTTTTAAATCACCTTCCCCACTTACCTCCTTCGCCTTCTCCAGTCAGCTCACTGCCTCCAGTGAGGGGTCGAACCATCAATCCGAGAGAGAGAGCGAGAGACCAAGGTTAATCTTACCTTGTGCAGGCGTTCCCCTTTGTTCACAAGTTTGCTTCCAGTTTCTCTACACTTTTCCAAAACGACGCACCTACTTACTTTCTCATTTGCACTGTGGGAAATCTATGGATATGCATGTTAATAAAGTTCAAACCCCAGTTGGGGGCTATTTCTCAGCCTGGGCCTGTCTGTGATTATGGTACGAATTAAATAATGGCATGATGAGAAAACTGGTCAATGGGAAGATTGGTCAAAAGGTTTGATACAATACAAGAAAGACTGAAACTACTCATTCCAGCTCCCCAGGCCCAGGTAAAGAATGCTGCCCTAACCATTTTCAGAGTAGTATTGCCGTAGGCCAACTCTGCCTAACTTGAAGTCTGAAAAGATCAGCGAAGGTCGAGCCATTCCAAAACACTGGACCTCGGCAACTCCTGATAAAACTAACTCGCCATAACCCAGGGCCGTAGGAATTTAAAACAAAGATAAGTTCAGGAAGAAACAAGTCTATTCTGACCTTTCAATGTTCCCTCCGAGGACAAAATAATGGTACGAGTGATATGACCAAACATGGTCTGGTCTTTGCTTCCGTTTATATTTCCGATCAAACTCCTGACCACACTGTTGTCACATAATCTTGATAAAGATAATGTATAAATACTGATCTAATTCTCCGCGAAAAGCACGGAACTTGTGAAAGACTGAGCAGTTTTGTTGACTGCTCTCTGACTTCAAGTTTCAGCCATTACTGCAAGCAGTTGTTTTCGAAAATAAAGCTCGTTATTCTGTCTTAACGAGTGTGGTGAATTTTTCTACCACAGAAGCAGGAAAATATTGACTTTGACATTTTGGCGCAAGCGAGCAGTTACCAATATCCTGAGTGAATTCCGTGGGGGACTGAAGAAGTGATCGAGCCAGACCCGGAGGAAAGAGACAGACGCCTGCACAAGGTAAGATTAACCTTGGTCTCTCGCTCTCTCTCTCGGATTGATGGTTCGACCCCTCATCCCTGATGGAACTAAACAGGTGACGGTGCTCGAATCTAAATTGTTAGTTGAGTACTCCGGGTCAGGGACCCCCAACTGTGGTTAGCCTTAGGTCAGGGACCTCTTGCGTGTTTTACAGGTTTAAGTTTGGGTCAGGGACCTCTCATACAGTTTGGGTCAGGGGCCCTGCAATTTGATTTGGTACCAGGGATTTTTTGATTGCCTGGGGCACATTTTATTGACATTATGGGACAGAGTTTAGACAAAACCGGGGGCAATTCCCCTCTATTTTTCATGTGCTCTGAAAACCCTTCTCACGAACGTAATTTACAAAGATTATCTGCAGCGCTGAACAATAAGTTGGGTAATGATATTTGGCCACTAGGGGGCACTTGGATCTACGATAATTGCATTTCTGCTGAGAAAATCATTTGGCAGAGAAACGCCGGTTTTAAGTGGAAGTATTTAATCTCAGAGTGGTAAAAGCAATCCACTAAGTGCCACGAACAATCACTATTAATGAGTTGGAGAGATAGCGCCCGTAGAAAAGGGATTGATGATTGTGTGGATGGTAAAGCAAAAAATTGGAAGACTTTAAAATTGGAATGTGAACTTTGGGATAGAAAGCATAAACAAGGCAAAAATAAAAAATCTCCAACCAATAGGCAGAGAAGGCTAGCCAATCAAATTAAACGAAAGGAGGATCCTCCCAGTTGCTCTGGCATGCCGATGTTTCCTTATTCAGGCGATACGGAAGGAGGAGGAGGATTTAACCCCTGGACCCCACCCTCATCCTGCACACCCTGACCCTACAATTCCACCGTCCCAAGTCCAGACACCCCCTTATGGTCCCACTGCCAATGGAACTCCTGCTAACGCATCCCCCGTAGCAACACGCACTCGGTCACATACGCAAGCCGTTAATATGGAACAACCCTTCACCTCTGTTAATCAGGCTTTTCTTGATTTATCACTCCAACCTAAGGAGGAGGAAACTTTTCCACCACCACCTCCCCCCGCAAATTATCCCATTAGGAGTGTTATTAACCCCCACGCTGGTGATAATGACGACCCATTCATTGAGGTGTGGCAGGCTTTTAAACCCCATGAGCTATGTTTGATCATGGCCCAATGTCCCTCCTGCAAAGAGGACCCAGAGGGGTTTGAGTTTTTGAGGAGAACTGCGACCATGTACGGTGCTACCGCACGTGATCAATATTCTCTGATTTATTCATCCCTTCCCCCAGAATTAGGGGAAAGATGGAAAAATGAATTAGGACTTCATGGGGACACGTGGACGGCCTTCAGCGCCGCACACCAAACGGAGGACGATCAGCGTACTTTAATGTTCCCCGCACTAAAATGGGCTCTCCGTAAGCCCGTTGACATCGCCAAACTCCTTGAATGTACCCCCACTTCTAAGGAAGGATGGTCCAGAATTTTTTGACCGCTTTTGTGGCGTGTACACTCTTTACTCCGGGGACATTGCTTTCAATGCAGGCACACAGTCTCCCAAATTTAATGCACTATTAAATGCAGGTTTTGCCTGACCGCGTAGCATCCAGTATTAAAACTAAAACATGGACTGGTCTGACAATTCTAAACCTCAAATGAAACGTGCTGTGTCTTATTATTGGAGCAATGGCTGCAACCGTGAGACCTGTTACAAAGACACTTCGCCTAGAATTAAATCCGAATTCATCCAACGTCCCTCTCAAAGAAGAGCTCCTAAAGGTCAGAACTCTCAGACAGATTCACGTTACTATCGCCCAGATTGCACGGACCTTCCTGAATTTGGTTACCGCTCACAGGCTCCTTACCCCTTCACTCCACACATGGAGGATTTCGACAGCACTCCTCCGCGTCGTCCTCCTGCCAAATATAATATCACTTGCTTCAACTGTCACCGTACAGGCCACTACGCTAGGGATTGTCCAGCACCCCGACGACAAGGTAGATTTCAACCCCGTCGGCAGACACCCTTTACTACCTCTAACCCCTACTGATTAGCCAGATCGAACTTTCCGGTCCTCTCAACAGACCACTCTGACGAACCCACCGCTACGATTTACATAGAGGGCGTGCCTATCCCCTTCCTGATTGACACCGGCGCGACTCATTCTATGCTAGACTGGACATTAATTCAGAAACATTGCTTTCCCCTTTCTGATAAGCATGTGGAACTTGCTGGTTTCATGGGGGAAGGTGCTGTTTATCCGCTTACGAAGCCACTCTCTGTTCAATTTGAGGGCCGGGAATGTTGCATCCCTTTCACAGTTACCCGCGCCCTCGGTGTCAAGCTGGCCGGACGTGACTTGCTGTGTCCCTTGCAGGTGGAAATTGTTTGCCTTGATAACGGCATTACTATATCAGCTATCCCACAGGCCCAGCTTTGAAATTTTCCCCTTTTCACTACTCCACAGTGGTGGTCGGTTGATTTTGATCCCTCACACTTATCACCTCCCTTAGATATTCCCGATCCGCACGTCACTCTTTGCTACGATCATACAGGATGCTCGCCTGATTTGGAGAGCATTTACCAAGACGCCCTCGGTTCTCTACAATCCGTTTCCTTTGTTGGCCTCGCTAAGGGAAAAGAAGGGTCTGCCTTTCTTGTCAATTTACCCCATGGCTTCTGGTGTCAGTCGGGACTTGTCACCCCACAAGACCCTTTCTGTGAACGAAGGCTACAGTGTCAAGTCCTTGGGATTTCTGGCAGCTGCACTGCGAGGACAAGCTGATCCTTTCTTTAATGGAAGTCAAATCCTACCCGCAGGCACTTAATATTTTCAACGCCCATTTGTCCTCATTGGCACACTGCACCACCATCGTTCAGTCCAATCAACGACTTCTGAACTACCCACAGATTTGTGGGCGGCCTCCAAACACGAAGTTGGTCTCACTAATGTCCCTCCCGTTGGTATTAAAGTTAAACCTAACATGCCCTTCCCCTCGATTTCACAGTACCCTTTGCGCCCAGAGGGTGAAGAAGGAGTCTCGGTCATGATTCAATCGTTCCTTCAACAGGGAATTGTGGTACCATGCCAATCGCCCTGTAACATCCCGATTCTTCCAGTTCCTAAGATAGGAAGACCATCCGAATGGCATTTGGTCCAAGACCTCCGACGTATTAATCAGACAGTGGAACCCTTACATCCTATTGTCCCAAACCTGGCGACAATCCTTAGCAATGTCCCACCGGAAGCAACTGTTTTCACCCTTGTTGATTTACAACATGCCTTTTTTGCAATACCCCTCGCCCCTGAATCACAGTATTTGTTTGCCTTTACATTTAAGGGCAACCAATACACTTGGACTAGGCTCCCACAGGGCTTCATTCATTCTCCAACCCTTTTCTCACAAGCATTGCACTCCCAGTTAGCGACATTATCAACTCCTGGTGGCTCCACCATCATACTATATGTTGATGACTTACTCCTTGCCAGCCCGGACTTCAACGCTAACCAGAGTGACACCATTTACCTGCTGATCCGTCTCCATTCATGGGGATATGTGATCCCGCCCACTAAAGTTCATAAAGGCCAACGGCAAGTCAAATTTTTGGGTGTCCTAATAAGTGCTACGGATCGCTCCCTTACTCAGGAACGCCTTTTTAGGATTGGTGAACTTTTGCAGACAATGGATTCTGAATGTTACTGACCATACTAAAGATTTAACTCCGTACTCCTCTCAAAATGCTCCTCTTAAGTTTGAACTTCCTGATTCAGCAAAACAATCTTTTGTTACTCTCAAATACGCCCTGGCTACCGCCCCAGCACTAGGACGACCTATGTATGACAGACCCTTTCAGTTGTACGTTAATGTTCTTGATGAATGTGCCACTGGTGTTCTAACACAAGAACACGGTGACCGACGTTGCCCGATCGCCTACTATTCCACAAAATTGGATCTGTAGCTTGCGGTCTACCTCCCTGCACCCAAATTCTTACGGCTGTCCATTTGTTAGCACAGGCAGCCTCTAATCTGACCCTTCACCAGCCAGTACAAGTGCACACCTCGCACTCTATTGTGGCTCTCCTAACGTCTCAGCAAACCCAGCATCTGACTCAAGCCCGCTTGAGCCGCTATGAGGTTTCACTATTGCAAAACCCCTACCTCCCTTTTCATTACTGTTCCACCGTAAATCCTGCTGTGTTCCTCGAACAGCCCACCAATAACCTTGCGGACCCGCCACACGATTGTTTGCTTCGGAATCACTTCCTTACCGCGCCGCGCCCGGATTTAACGGACCGGCCTATTGATAATCCAGATCTAATTTTTTATGTTGATGGCAGTTCCTCCATTTCTCTCACTGGCATCCCACAGCGGGATATGCCGTGGTAACCGACACTGACGTGCAGGAAGCAGCAGCCTTCGAGACCCCTGTCTCCGCACAAAAAGCCGAGCTATTTGCCCTTACTCGAGCATGTATTTTGGCCACAGATAAAAGTACTAATGTTTACACTGATTCTAGGTATGCCTTTGGCGTGACCTACGATTTTTGTCACCTCTGGCAACAGTGAAGCTTTCTCACCTCTGCGGGAGCTCCCATTCAAAATGCTCTTTGGGTTAAAAATCTCCTCGATGCTATTCAGCTTCCCCATCAATTGGCAATTATTAAATGTGCTGCGCACACAAAGGGAGACACTCCTGTTCAATTAGGAAATGCCCGTGCTGATTCGGCTGTTAAGGCTGCGGCTATATCAGCCTCTCTGATTGTTCCTAGTGGAGCTAATCATTCTCTGAACCAGGTACCTGCATTAGGAACGAAGGGCATGCCAGACATAACTGAAGTTCAAAATTTACAGAGGGATGCCTCTGATTCCGAGCGCACACTATGGAAGTCAATGGGGTGTTCACACTCCTTGACACAAGACCTCTGGCTTACTCCCGTTGCTCAAGTTTGTATTCCGAATTCTTTATTGCCGGTACTTATTGATTATTTGCATTCTTGTACCCATCTTGGCAAGGAGGGAATGGTACAGCTATCCTGAAAACTTGGTGGCACCCAGATTTGAATACAGCAGCGCAAACGCGGCTGGATCGATGCGTTATTTGCATGAAACAAAATAAGGGTAAAGGCATTAAATGCCCTCCAGGAACCACTCCCTTGCCAGATGGCCCTTTTGCCTGTATACAGCTTGATTTTATTGAATTGCCAAAAGCACAGTGCTATAAATATTGTTTAGTAATAATCGAGGTGTTTAGTAAATGGATTGAAGCCTTCCCCACCACTAATTGTACGGCACATACAGTAGTGAAGTTGTTGTTAACGGAAGTCATTCCTCGTTTTGGGGTACCCAAAATGGTGAGCTCAGACAATGGACCACATTTTGTAGCTTGGATCAATACTGAATTGTGCGAAGCACTCGTAATTAAACAGCAACTGCACTGCGCGTATCACCCGCAGGCTACAGGAATTGTGGAAAGAGCTAACGGGACTTTAAAAGAAAAATTATCTAAATTAACTGAAGAAACTGGGTTAAATTGGCTAAAAATATTACCCTTGGCACTGTTTCACATGCGAGTGACTCCCCATTCGCGGACCGGACTGTCAGCTGCAGAGATATTCTATGGTCGGCCAATGAGGACTCCCTGGGATGCCCATGAAAAACCCCTAGAGGGAGTAGACCTCCATGTGATGGGGGAACAAATGCAGAACTATTTGAAGCAATTAACACTTTCTCTGAAGTTTCTCCACTCACAGGTAAAACAGGCACATCTCCCAGTAACGGCAGGGACAGCCGTCCCTCGATATCCAGTGATCAAACCCGGAGACCACGTGTTGGTGAAAAACTGGGACAGAAAGAAACTAGGACAACGCTGGAGCGGACCCTTCCTCGTACTGCTGACTACACCGACTTCCGTCAAACTTGAAGGACGTTCAAGTTGGATACATCTATCCGATTGCAAGAAGATAGTCTCCAACCCAGACGGGAACACAGGATGAAGATTTACATTATAATTTTTGGACTCTCTGGACTATTTAGCCTTAATGGCCACTCGGTAGTATAAAAAAAAACTACCTAAACGAGACTTGCCTTCCAATACCTATTTATATATGTCATATCTTTATGCCGAAAAATTGAACGTAAGCAAGTGTTGGGTTTGTACCCACGTCCCCGTCCATTCGAGGGAAGGAATACCTCTCCAATCCCTCCCCTTTCATATCGCAGAGACGGTTGAATGGATTTTACGACAAAATCAAACAGGGAGCAGGGGAAATAGGGAAATATGGAGATCTGCTGGCTATGACATGACTAAATTTTCAGCTTCGTATCAACCTACCTATAATCATGCCTTGACTCCACCCTCCCTCACTGTCCACTCGTATAATGTTCAAGGTTCCATGTGTTTTAATAAATCAGGGAAAGGAAAGTTAATGGGGCAAAGTAGGTACAACCTTACAGTTGACTGGCAAGGACCGGTACAGGCATATCCAACAAGGGCATGTTTAACTGTGATTGGTCCAAGGTATGGAATATAACCTCTAACATTTCATGGGGACAGACATCCCCAATCCCCTGGATGACATCAGCTGATGATTTTACAGCCTATAATGGAACCTATTTCATATGCGGCACTAAAGCATATCCATGGCTCCCCATTGATTGGACAGGATCCTGCTTTTTGGGATATGTTGTACCTCAAATGCGTCACCTATCCACCCTTAAGCACTCCCCCTCGCGAGCAAAAAGGACTATTCCTAAAACAGAACAGTTCTTTATGATGGCCTTTCCCTTGTATTGAACGGGCAAGGCATCCGACGAACTGATCCACATGGCCACAGCATTGGAACAACTGGCGAACGTAACGGCAGCAGAAGCCAGGGAAACTGGACAGGCACTGGCTGAGGTCTCAGCTGAGCTAGTAGCTGTCCGGACCGTGGCATTACAAAATCGACTGGCTTTCGATTATCTGTTAGCCGCGCAGGGAGGAACGTGCGCTATCATAGGTCATGAGTGCTGTACTTATATTCCAGGTGGCTCTGAAAATACCACTAACCTCGCCGACCATATTAAGAGACAGGCTGCTCAAATTCAAGAGATTGGCAGTGAATTTCATGACTATAACCCGCCGGGTTTGCTAGGATGGTTGGGTCACGGATTATTTGATTGGACCTTTAAGGCCTTCATTCTACAACTCCTAATTCTACGAGGGATAGGATTGCTTGGTTGCTTGTGTAAATGCATTTTCAAACGAGTCATGGATATACCTATTTAACTAGTTGTCATGATATGACAAAAGGAGGGAATATGATATGGTACGAATTAAGTAATGGCATGATTGGAAAACTGGTCAATGGGAAGACTGGTCAAAAGGTTTTGATACAATACAAGAAAGACTGAAACTACGCATTCCAGCTCCCCAGGCCCAGGTAAAGAATGCTGCCCTAACCATTTTCAGAGTAGTATGGCCGTAGGCCAACTCTGCCTAACTTGAAGTCTGAAAAGATCAGCGAAGGTCGAGCCATTCCAAAACACTGGACCTCGGCAACTCCTGATAAAACTAACTCGCCATAACCCAGGGCCGTAGGAATTTAAAACAAAGATAAGTTCAGGAAGAAACAAGTCTATTCTGACCTTTCAATGTTCCCTCCGAGGACTAAATAATGGTACGAGTGATATGACCAAACATGGTCTGGTCTTTGCTTCCGTTTGTATTTCCGATCAAACTCCTGACCATACTGTTGTCACATAATCTTGATAAAGATAATGTTTAAATATTGTTCTAATTGATCTAAAACTTGTGACAGACTGAGCAGTTTTGTTGACTTCAAGTTTCAGCCATTACTGCAAGCAGTTGTTTTTGAAAATAAAGCTCGTTATTCTGTCTTAACGAGTGTGTTGAATTTTTCTACCACAGAAGCAGGAAAATATTGACTTTGACACGTCGCTTGGTTGGAATTCTTTCAAAAATTGAAAAAATATTGCGAGTTCAGTCCCACTGGTGGCTGTAAATATTTTCTGTCAAGCAAGTTTCTTAGGCCATACTACTCACTGTAATCCATGTCACTATTAATGCATCTAATCTGGCTACTGGATCTTTGGTTTTGAAGTATTAGCCATCTTTCCTGGCATTGAACATGGGAAGTCAAGACCAAGAGCACTTTTCAGGCGAAGCAGAGGTAAAGGATGATTCAATAATGCAACCAAGGCAGAGAAAGGTAGAGGACACAAGATGGGAGACGGGAGAAGAAGGGTAGATGGGTGATTTGCCTCAGTGCGTCAATCGAGCACCTCAATTTTGCAACGCCAAAGTCCTGTTCAGCGGGGGGTACGGGAGAGCATCAGGGTGGCTACATTTTTGTTGAGATAACCATTTCATCTTTCTTTAAAGTCTTTTTTCAGTAATCCATTATAAAGAGGACCTCAGCTATCCAATTATACCCTTTGCTTCAAGCACATGACAGGTGACTCCAGTCATGCTCCACCTCGCCTGTGTTTTTCTTCTCTCCGTACCCCTCTGTTTGCTCTGACTTTTTAAATGAATATTTGTTTTCAATTTATCTTTTGCTTTTAATGCAAAGATATACTCAAACCATGAACTTGTCTGCTTTCTCCACTGATGATAACTGCGGTGGGGTGTATTTCCAGCATTTTCTGCCTTTGTTTCAGATTTCCATCAGTTGCAGCTGTTTACATCATTTTACTTAGAGTCCTCTCCAGCAAAGAGATGATACTCTCATCCCATCAGTTTGGGCGGGATTTGAATCTAAAAATGAAACACCTTTGTGCAAACCTTCCATTTTCTGCTTCCTTACATTTTTCCATTGCACTACATGTAGCAGTGAGTGCTTCTCGAAGTCTGGCTTCTTGCATAACCCCAATTTTCATTGTTACACCATTGATAGCCGTATCTTCAGCTGCCTAGGCTCCAAGCTCTGGAATTCCGTATCATCAGCTGCCTAGGCTCCAAGCTCTGGAATTCCTTATCTTCAGCTGCCTAGGCTCCAAGCTCTGGAATTCCATATCTTCAGCTGCCTAGGCTCCAAGCTCTGGAATTCCGTATCTTCAGCTGCCTAGGCTCCAAGCTCTGGAATTCCGTATCTTCAGCTGCCTAGGCTCCAAGCTTTGGAATTCCGTATCTTCAGCTGCCTAGGCCCCAAGCTCTGGAATTCCGTATCTTCAGCTGCCTAGGCTCCAAGCTCTGGAATTCCTTATCTTCAGCTGCCTAGGCCCCAAGCTCCGGAATTCCTCATCTTCAGCTGCCTAGGCTCCAAGCTTTGGAATTCCATATCTTCAGCTGCCTAGGCTCCAAGCTCTGGAATTCCTTATCTTCAGCTGCCTAGGCTCCAAGCTCTGGAATTCCATATCTTCAGCTGCCTAGGCTCCAAGCTCTGGAATTCCGTATCTTCAGCTGCCTAGGCTCCAAGATCTGGAATTCCATATCTTCAGCTGCCTAGGCTCCAAGCTCTGGAATTCCGTATCTTCAGCTGCCTAGGCTCCAAGCTCTGGAATTCCGTATCTTCAGCTGCCTCGGCTCCAAGCTCTGGAATTCCTTATCTTCAGCTGCCTAGGCTCCAAGCTCTGGAATTCCGTATCTTCAGCTGCCTAGGCTCCAAGCTCTGGAATTCCGTATCTTCAGCTGCCTAGGCTCCAAGCTCTGGAATTCCATATCTTCAGCTGCCTCGGCTCCAAGCTCTGGAATTCCTTATCTTCAGCTGCCTAGGCTCCAAGCTCTGGAATTCCGTATCTTCAGCTGCCTAGGCTCCAAGCTCTGGAATTCCCTATCTTCAGCTGCCTAGGGTCCAAGCTCTGGAATTCCGTATCTTCAGCTGCCTAGGCTCCAAGCTCTGGAATTCCGTATCTTCAGCTGCCTAGGCTCCAAGCTCTGGAATTCCTTATCTTCAGCTGCCTAGGCCCCAAGCTCCGGAATTCCTCATCTTCAGCTGCCTAGGCTCCAAGCTTTGGAATTCCATATCTTCAGCTGCCTAGGCTCCAAGCTCTGGAATTCCTTATCTTCAGCTGCCTAGGCTCCAAGCTCTGGAATTCCATATCTTCAGCTGCCTAGGCTCCAAGCTCTGGAATTCCGTATCTTCAGCTGCCTAGGCTCCAAGATCTGGAATTCCATATCTTCAGCTGCCTAGGCTCCAAGCTCTGGAATTCCGTATCTTCAGCTGCCTAGGCTCCAAGCTCTGGAATTCCGTATCTTCAGCTGCCTCGGCTCCAAGCTCTGGAATTCCTTATCTTCAGCTGCCTAGGCTCCAAGCTCTGGAATTCCGTATCTTCAGCTGCCTAGGCTCCAAGCTCTGGAATTCCGTATCTTCAGCTGCCTCGGCTCCAAGCTCTGGAATTCCATATCTTCAGCTGCCTCGGCTCCAAGCTCTGGAATTCCTTATCTTCAGCTGCCTAGGCTCCAAGCTCTGGAATTCCGTATCTTCAGCTGCCTAGGCTCCAAGCTCTGGAATTCCCTATCTTCAGCTGCCTAGGGTCCAAGCTCTGGAATTCCGTATCTTCAGCTGCCTAGGCTCCAAGCTCTGGAATTCCGTATCTTCAGCTGCCTAGGCTCCAAGCTTTGGAATTCCGTATCTTCAGCTGCCTAGGCCCCAAGCTCTGGAATTCCGTATCTTCAGCTGCCTAGGCCCCAAGCTTTGGAATTCCGTATCTTCAGCTGCCTAGGCCCCAAGCTCTGGAATTCCGTATCTTCAGCTGCCTAGGCTCCAAGCTCTGGAATTCCTTATCTTCAGCTGCCTAGGCCCCAAGCTCCGGAATTCCTCATCTTCAGCTGCCTAGGCTCCAAGCTTTGGAATTCCATATCTTCAGCTGCCTAGGCTCCAAGCTCTGGAATTCCTTATCTTCAGCTGCCTAGGCTCCAAGCTCTGGAATTCCATATCTTCAGCTGCCTAGGCTCCAAGCTCTGGAATTCCGTATCTTCAGCTGCCTAGGCTCCAAGATCTGGAATTCCATATCTTCAGCTGCCTAGGCTCCATGCTCTGGAATTCCGTATCTTCAGCTGCCTAGGCTCCAAGCTCTGGAATTCCGTATCTTCAGCTGCCTCGGCTCCAAGCTCTGGAATTCCTTATCTTCAGCTGCCTAGGCTCCAAGCTCTGGAATTCCGTATCTTCAGCTGCCTAGGCTCCAAGCTCTGGAATTCCGTATCTTCAGCTGCCTAGGCTCCAAGCTCTGGAATTCCATATCTTCAGCTGCCTCGGCTCCAAGCTCTGGAATTCCGTATCTTCAGCTGCCTAGGCTCCAAGCTCTGGAATTCCCTATCTTCAGCTGCCTAGGGTCCAAGCTCTGGAATTCCGTATCTTCAGCTGCCTAGGCTCCAAGCTCTGGAATTCCGTATCTTCAGCTGCCTAGGCTCCAAGCTTTGGAATTCCGTATCTTCAGCTGCCTAGGCCCCAAGCTCTGGAATTCCGTATCTTCAGCTGCCTAGGCTCCAAGCTCTGGAATTCCTTATCTTCAGCTGCCTAGGCCCCAAGCTCCGGAATTCCTCATCTTCAGCTGCCTAGGCTCCAAGCTTTGGAATTCCATATCTTCAGCTGCCTAGGCTCCAAGCTCTGGAATTCCTTATCTTCAGCTGCCTAGGCTCCAAGCTCTGGAATTCCATATCTTCAGCTGCCTAGGCTCCAAGCTCTGGAATTCCGTATCTTCAGCTGCCTAGGCTCCAAGATCTGGAATTCCATATCTTCAGCTGCCTAGGCTCCAAGCTCTGGAATTCCGTATCTTCAGCTGCCTAGGCTCCAAGCTCTGGAATTCCGTATCTTCAGCTGCCTCGGCTCCAAGCTCTGGAATTCCTTATCTTCAGCTGCCTAGGCTCCAAGCTCTGGAATTCCGTATCTTCAGCTGCCTAGGCTCCAAGCTCTGGAATTCCGTATCTTCAGCTGCCTAGGCTCCAAGCTCTGGAATTCCATATCTTCAGCTGCCTCGGCTCCAAGCTCTGGAATTCCTTATCTTCAGCTGCCTAGGCTCCAAGCTCTGGAATTCCGTATCTTCAGCTGCCTAGGCTCCAAGCTCTGGAATTCCTTATCTTCAGCTGCCTAGGCCCCAAGCTCCGGAATTCCTCATCTTCAGCTGCCTAGGCTCCAAGCTCTGGAATTCCATATCTTCAGCTGCCTAGGCTCCAAGCTCTGGAATTCCGTATCTTCAGCTGCCTAGGCTCCAAGCTCTGGAATTCCATATCTTCAGCTGCCTAGGCTCCAAGCTCTGGAATTCCGTATCTTCAGCTGCCTAGGCTCCAAGATCTGGAATTCCATATCTTCAGCTGCCTAGGCTCCAAGCTCTGGATTTCCGTATCTTCAGCTGCCTAGGCTCCAAGCTCTGGAATTCCGTATCTTCAGCTGCCTCGGCTCCAAGCTCTGGAATTCCTTATCTTCAGCTGCCTAGGCTCCAAGCTCTGGAATTCCGTATCTTCAGCTGCCTAGGCTCCAAGCTTTGGAATTCCGTATCTTCAGCTGCCTAGGCCCCAAGCTCTGGAATTCCGTATCTTCAGCTGCCTAGGCTCCAAGCTCTGGAATTCCTTATCTTCAGCTGCCTAGGCCCCAAGCTCCGGAATTCCTCATCTTCAGCTGCCTAGGCTCCAAGCTCTGGAATTCTCTCCTAACACACTTCATACATCCCTCCTCCTTCAAGACAGTTACAAATCTACCCCTGAAAATGCTTAATGCTTAGAGTAACTTTTGGACATAGCAATAAAGACATAATAAAGAATACCATCCCACTCAGTTTTGAATCCTAACTCAGCATTCCCCATGTAGGTAGGTTGGAGGGGATTATTTTGATTATTTTGACCTAGTTTTGAGGTAGGATATCTTCAGAAGGCTCATGACATGGCCATGACACATTGGCAAATGCTTTCTGTTTTCCCCCACATACGAATACTATGTTTTCCCCCACATACGAAGCAGATAAAGCCACTTTCAGGTTTGAAGGGCAACACCAAGTCTGAAACCCCCCCCCAGAAAATGCTACGAACTCACAGCAGATCGGTCCAAATGTGTGGAGAGGGTGCGCGAGAGGGCATTAAAAGTTCATGTTCTGGAGATAATCTTTTATCAAGGCTGAAAATGATATAATTCATTTAGGAGGCTTTGGGGGGGGGGGGGGAATCTAAGGGAAAGTGTTTTTATCCAGCTGGTGGCGATGGTCTGGAATGCCCTGCTTGGGAGGGTGGTAGAGGTGGGTGGTAGAGGTGGGTTGACTCACATCTTTTTAAAAATACCTGGATGAGTACGTGGCATGTCATAACATTGAAGGCTATGGGCCAAGTGCTGGCAAATGGGATTAGGTAGGCAGGTCAGATGTCTTTCATGCATCGGTGCAGACTCAAAGGGCCGAACAGCCTCTTGTGCACTATTATTCTGTAAATCATGTCAAGCTGGAAAGGAGCAAAACAGACACAAGTGGCAAAGTACATACAACTAGAATGACCATAAATCAAAAACAGGAGATTAATTATCAGATGGTGCGAAGAATAAAAACACATAATAAAGACAAACTACATATGAATAAATTAGACAGTAGAACATCTGAAATAGAAAGCAAAGCAAAAGAGTCGGACAGTCTAAAAAGAAAAAAGTGGGCACCATCAAGAACATAGCACAAGGGACCCCTTGTGCTGATGGCACCTAAAAGATCTGCACTGACACCTCCATTTTTTTTCTCCATTCTGACTTTATTTACTTTCCCTCCAATTCCTTTATCCAACATTTTTCACTTCTCTCTTTGACCTCCTTCCCCACCACCTTCTCTCTCCCACATGAACTGCCAATGTGTTTCAAACCAGGAACTAGAGTTTCAAAAGCTGCTTCACAGTGCTAAATTCTCAGGGAAAAACATCCTTTTTTGCATTATCGTATTGTCCCTCTGCTTTCATTCTTTTGTCAATTATAATTTATGGGAACAGTTCCCTATCTACATAATCAAACAAAATCATCATGACACAGTGCCAGTTCTTGCCACATTTCCTGCAGGGAGTAATGAAAAAGATAATCAAAAAATTCTGGCACAAAAGTAATCAGCACTGCTGTTACGACATTTGAGTATATGGTAAAAGCTTTTCTTAACTCCACACCATGATTGCTGTCTCCTTCCTCAAAGCCTGTCCACCTTTACAACCTGTCCAACCTTACAGCACGCAAGCAAGGAGTGTGCCTCAATAAGTGCAACCCCAACAACATTCAAAGCAGCTCAACACCATCCAGGACAAAGCAACAGACATAATCCGCACCCCACCACCTTAAATATTCAGTCACTTCATCAGCAGCACACCATGGTTACAGTATGCACTATCTACATAGCGGACTGCAGGGAGTTGCTAAAATTCCTTCAACAGCACCACCCAAGCCCATGTACTCCGCCACCAAGAACAAGGACAGCAGTCACATGG
This sequence comes from Scyliorhinus torazame, assembly GCF_047496885.1. Taxonomy (NCBI): domain Eukaryota; kingdom Metazoa; phylum Chordata; class Chondrichthyes; order Carcharhiniformes; family Scyliorhinidae; genus Scyliorhinus; species Scyliorhinus torazame. Next base: position 89,148,758 of record NC_092709.1, read on the forward strand.
GAGACACCACATCCAAGAACCCTTCCAAGTTACACACTATCCTGACTTGGAACTGTATCAGGATAGGATTTAACTGGGCAATTGTTAATGTGTGTGGCAAACACCAATGACACAGCTATACTAGAACAGGATGGCTAGGGTTAAGGACTAGCTCTGGTGGACGGCTATTCAGCACAATAGCTGGGATGTTATCAAGGCTCAGAGACTTTGTTGCGTTCACTGCAGTTAACTGTCTCTCCATGAAGAACATCAAACTGGCTGACCATTAGCTTTTTGAGAGTGGAAAACACAGGAGGAATCCGGGTAGAAACATCTGTTCGTCACTTTTACAATGCCAACACCTCAGCCTTGTCCCTCGTACAAAAAGTTGGATTTACCATGTTTGAGGTAGGAGATGTTCACAAGTGCACCTCCTCCTGTTAGTTGCTTCATGCCCACCACTATTCTCAGCCGAATATGGTGGGGTTAGTGATTTTCTGGGACAATTTCACTCTGTTTATAGACGGCTGATTTTGATGTTTATCAAGGAGACAGCAGCTTCTCTGGTTTCTCCCCTGAAGGCGCCAAAAGCTAATCGTTTTTAAGTAGGCACGGCCTGGATCAATTAGAAAGAGCTGTATTTAGAATCATAGAATCCCTACAGTGCAGAAGGCCATTCAGTCCAGTGACCTTCCAAAAGAGCACTCCACCTAGGCCCTTACGCTGCCCTATGCCCATAGCCCCACCTAACCTGCACAACTTTGGACTGTGGGAGGGAACTGGATCACCAGGAGGAAACCCACGCAGACACGGGGAGAATGTGCAAACTCCACACAAGTCACCCAAGGCCCGAATGGAACCCAGGTCCCTGGCAGGCAGTGAGGCAGTAGTGCCAACGGCTGTGCCACCGTGAACACACAAATACCCACATTAATGATTCTGGGACGATAGATTCCTCCATATCTATAACTGAAATTTGATTATCCAGTTAAGTATACGAGTCTTATACATTATATATTACACATCTGGCATACTATGTGCAGTTTTGGTCTCCACATTTAAGAAAGGATATACTTCCATTGGGGGTAGTCCCCAATCTGAAGGCAATGTATTATGGTGAGAGTATGAGTAAATTAGGTTTATATTCTCGGGAGTTCAGAAGAATGAGTGGTGAGCTCTCTGAAACCTATAACATTCTGAGGGGGCTTGATATGGTAGGCACAGACATTGCTTCCATTAGCTGAGGAATCTAAACACAGGGGCAGTTTCAGGATAAGGGACAATCATTTAGGGCCGGGATGAGGAGAAATTACTTCACTCAAAAGGGTTGCGAATCTTTGGAATTCTCTACCCCAGAGGTTTATGGATGTCCCATCACTGAATGGAAGACTGGGAGACACAGAAAAATAGATTTGATATCCAATATCAGCCATGATCACATTGATTAGCAGAGCAGGGTTTAAGGGCCTTTTTGTTTACTCCTGTTCTTATTGTTTCTCGGCTTCTCTCTCTAGTACACTATGCAGTTTATGTCTGAATTCAACAGTGCTGACTGCTCTGTATATACCTGTTATTTTCAGCTTCCAGACTGGCAATTTTTCATACACCTTTGCTTATAACCATTAGGTTCCACAACAACATTGCCCCATATTTTTATTTGGCAACAGCATTCAGACAGTGAATCTGCATTCCCATACTACTGAAGCTTTACGACTAACAAGTTAAAGAAATAGGAGACAGCACCTGCAGAAATGTCCACTAATGTGGATTTACAATGCTGTTTTGATCATTCATCTAGAAACAAAAAGGAATGCCAATAAGGAAACTCAAACTCCATTGATTTTCAAGGCACTGACAGCTGGCCAGTCAAGCTGTAGAGATGTGTGCCTTGATTGTTTAGATTTGTTTCAAAGATAAGTGACATTTGTATTCAGTTTAGGAAAAAAGTGGATCTGAATGAGCTGATTGATCCGTCACGAAAGGTCATCACAAAGGAACCAAAAGCACAGCAGCTACACTTTGAATGAAAATCTAGTGTATCAAACGCTTGTTTTCACAATTATTTGGTCGAACTTTGATTTTAGGTTTTCCAGAAAAAAAACAAAGACACAACATTAAAAAAGGATCAACTTAACTACTTCAGTCACATTCAATCAATATCCTAAAATCTTGGCATTCTGAATTCTCCCTCTCAACCCCAACAGGCACCGGAATGTGGCGACTAGAGGATTTTCACAGTAACTTCGTTGCAGTGTTAATGTAAGCCGACTTGTGACAATAAGCCACATAATTTGGACGTGAAGAACATCCTCGCTGTATTATTGGATTCAGTGCCACATTTTCCAAGCTACAAACAACTGGTTCAAAGTCTTGGCCATTACCCACATCTGGTGGATAGGAAATGCACAAAAGCAGGAGTGTATTCCTAGCACTGAACCTTTCAGCCATCCTTGTAAGCATTTGGATTTGACTGGACACTTCACATTCTCATATTTATATCAATTTAAACTCTTACAGAATTACATTTTGCTTTACCTTTTCTTCTGATGAAATTGTGAGCATGTCACTGGCTATCAGACTGCAGACTTGATCTATACCAAGATTGAGGAATTCGTCTCCCAGCACAACCTCCGAGAAATGCTGTTCTGTTCAAAGGAAAAAAAAATGTTATTGCACAAATTAGTTTTGTTTTAAGACAGTTAGTGTTCCTTAAAACTGGGACTGCCTCAACAGAAAGAAATACTTGCACAAAATACCCCCCAGGAGAAGAATATTGCAGTCAACATAAAAATATAAACAGAAAATGCTGGAAATGCTCAGCAGGCCAGTCAGCATCCGTGGAGAGATAGAGAAAGAATTATTATTTCAGGTAATCTACCTATAGTCAGAACTTCATCAGTTACGTTCATTTAATAAGCAAAAGAAAAACTGCTTTTACTGTTAAAGCTCTCACAATGAAGTGGCATCCAGATTATCCCGGTTTTATGGTTATCGAAATGTAATGCTGATTATGTGAATATAACATGTCTAACCGAATTGTTTAGAAACAGTCGAAGGTCACATCTTTTCTTCAAAGCAAAAGTTACAAACCTCCTTAGGAGGGATAGACAGGCGATGTCTCTCCCATGATTTCACTTACACAGTTGAAGTATAACATCACCTTGCTAACATACTTTTTATGCTGCAATACTTTTCAAGCAACAACACAGCATTAAGTCCCAAATGTCTTATTTTCGTAATGACTCGAACAGAGTTTTGGACTCTTACTTTCATAAGGCAAGAATGGGTGCCACTTGGCACGACTTGCTCTTTCCCAGCCAGTTCTGATTTAGTTTCGGTATAACATGAACAGTATTACCAGGTGATAACAACGGATAGATGTTTGTATGCTGGTCACATTTTGTTTGCTGCTGCTTCTGACAACCACTTTCTTTATGAAGTCACCTGACAGCTCGTCTTAAGCTGCAGCAGATGCAACAACCCAATTCGAGGTTAACCTGGAGAGAACCACTCACCAGCAGCGAGTAACTAACAAACCCTTGTTTGGATCTTGATCACGCTTTAAATAACATGTGAGTTGGAGCATCATGAGATAAAAACATTTGTGCTTCTTATTGCACTCTTCCCCAGTTCATGCCATCGTAACAAGGTCAATCATCAACAAAATCCTCTTTGGAATGCCATTTATTCACCAAATCATTTTGTTTACTTGAATAACCGAATCACTACAAGACTTTTTCCAAATGGGACACTTCAGGATAATTAGAAAGTTGGCAAACAAATATTTTGTACTAATTTTGTACTCAAGTGAAGCAATTTCTGCCAAAGCCTTGTGATAACAAGATGTGGAATGAGTGATTTTGTTCGTGACTGGCTCAATTTGTGACGCAAGAAGCACAGGGCGTGATTCTCTGCCCACATTGCGCTCAAGGGAGAGCGCAACGCGGCCGGAGAATCCCGGAAAAGGCCCCCAGCGAGCCTCCCGACAGCCTCCGCGCCTCACGAGATTCATCGAAGTCCCACGAGACATGGAGTCGGAACTCCACCCAAAGGAGGCGGGACAAAATGAAGCTCGTGCAAGTAGGTTACAGACCAACTTACGACCTACCTGCTCGGGATCCACCGACCTCCATCGATTCTCTGGCCTCCCAGGGAGGCCGCAGCTTGGCACCGATCAACGCTGGCCCACACAAACATGGACCAGGCAGAACGGCATTCAGGGGTTCTCCCTGACCATCAGAAAGCCCTGGGTGGTCAGAGTAAGTGCAGGGTGGGCTCCTGGAATGCGGGCACCTTGCCACTGCCATCCTGGCACTGGCAAGGTGCCTAGGTGGCACTGCCAAGCCAGCAGGAGCATTGCCTGGGTGCCAGTGCAAGGGTGCCCGAGTGCCAGAGTGGCTCTGCCAAGGGCAAGGGGTGCCATGCCCATGAAATGAGGGTGGGTTTGAAGGGCGAGGAAGTGTAGGGCAGGTTAAATTGGGGCCTCTGGGAGTTTGGAGAGGTGATGGATGAGGGTCCTGGAAGGGAGGGGTGCTGTAAGAGGGATGAGGAGGGCCTGAAGAGGGGGAATTGCATTGCGGGGTGACCTCACTTGGGGGAGGGGGGGGGGGTAGCGTCCACAGGGGAGTGACATTGCCCATTGGTCGAGAGTGCACCCACAAGCTCACTTGGAGTTCGAAAAACCCTTTCAAAATGGCGGCCCAATAGCGGAGTCCAGCTCCCCGGCGCTAAAAAAAAATTCGAAGTGTGGACTAAACAGGTGAGAAACTCCCCAGGGCCCAAAAAAGTGACTTGTGTCACTGAATAGTGCTGGGGAACTCGCCGGCAGAGCTGGTGGGAAACTCATTGAAAAACCCGCCACAAATTAACTTAGAAATTTTATGGGAGAATCGTGCCCACAATCTTTCACTAGAGCACTTACATCCTGGTTCAATCTTAGTCAATAACTAGTCAGTTGTAATGCTCAATACTAAAATATCCCACAGAAATTTTCTTTAATATTTAATTAGGTATACTGCAAGGAATTGCAATTCTGCTTGATTATAGACAAATCCTCATTAATTCAAGCACCCCACCATTTCCACTGAATCATGACCCCGTTTGCACGTATTTTGTACGATATCTTGAAGAAAATGCATGTGTATCTTGCGTGATGAAATCTCCATTCAGACGCTGGTCATGATTCTATTAAACTAACTGCACATATACTGTCATTTTATTGGCATTGCAACTCTGACAAGCTGGGAGTTACATTTATTCAATTTTTATCTTCCCGGTAGACAGATTTGTCAAATGTGAAACAGTTACCAATGGAAACAAGCCAAATGTTTATGGATATTCATCTAATTAAGACTTTTTTTCTGAGCAAGACGAGAATCAAAGGGCACAATTTCTACATTTGTGAATCCAAAGAAGGAATGCAACAAATTATAGAAGAACATTAATAATTCTAGAACTAGCAAATAATTAGAAAATGTAGTTCAACATAGATAAATGTGAGAAACTACATTTTGGCAGGAAGAATAGGGAGGTCACATTATTTGGAAGGTGCAGGTTGGGTTGGAGTAGAGGAACAAAGGGATTTCGGAGCACATCCATCAATCACTAAAAGTCACACTTCAGGTTAGCGAAGCCATGTTAAAATAGCAAACCAAGGTTGAGGTTTTATTTCCAGAGGAATAGAATTAAAAGTAGAAGTTATGGTAAGCCTGTATCGAGCCTTAGATCACACTTAAAATTACTGCATGCAGTTCGGGTGCCAGATTATAAAAATGATATAGAGGGGGCAGAGGAGATTTTCAAGGATAATGCCAGAAATGAGTGGGTATACACTTCAGGAAGGGAGTGCCGGTCTAAGTCTCCTCTCTTTAAAAGAAGGTTGAGGAATGACCGAGGAGGTCTCTAAAATTCTGAAAAGATTTAGTCAATACAGAGAGAATGTTTCCTCTTGTGAGGAAGAGCATAACTAGCAGCCATCAGTACAACATCGTCAAGAAATCCAAATGGGAATTCAGAAGAAAGTTCTTCAATGAGTTGTATAATGGGGAACTCACTACCACAGGAAGTGATTGAAACAAGTATCATGGATGTATTTGAGGGGAAATTGGACAAGCATATGAGGGAGAAGGGAATAGATGTTACAATGGTACATTTAGATATAAAAAGACGTGAGGAGGCTTGTGTAGAACATTCACACCTGCATGGTTGGGCCGAATGGTCAGTTTCCTATCCTAACCTCAGCATCTCCAGACTACGAGGGGCAACAGAAAAATAATAATCCAGACCCTTGCAATAAATAAAGTGTATGTGCCTGGCTGTTATTGGCAGAGTAGACTTTAGTTATGATCATCTTGTGATCCAAGACTGAAACAGTCTATGTCGAAATGCAGCCAAGACCTGGACAATATCCAGGCTTGGGCTGACCGTGGCAAGTTACATTCACGCCACACAAGTGCCAGGCAATCACCATCTCCTACAAGAGAGGATCTAACCATCACTCTTTGACATTCAATGGCACGATCATCGCTGAATCCCCCACCAGCAAAATCCTGGGGGGGGGGGGGGTTACCATTGATCAGAAACGGAACTGGATTAGCCATATTAATACAGTAGCTCCCAGAGCAGATCAAAGACTAGGAATCCTGCGGCATATAACTCATCTCCTGATTCCCCAAAGCCTGTTCACCATCTACAAGGCACAAGTTAGGAGGGTAATAGTGTGATAAAGCCAGGGGAGTCCAACGAGCTTCTTAAAAGTCTTTTATTTCAGCAACATATATTCACAGGGCCCGGTTACCTTTCACCGGGTCCTCATTCCTTTTTTAGCTGGCTCTACAGTTGCCTGCCTTTTATGCGTGCTGGGTTAACTCATCCAATTAAGCACGGGAAACAATCATCCCCAGCTGGATGAGTCCTGTCTCGGTTACAACAAATGGAATACTCTCCATTTGCCTAGTGCAGCTCCAACAATACTCAAGAAGCCTGACACCATCCAGGTCAAAGCAGCCGCTTGGCTGGTACCTCTTCCATAAACATTCAATCCTTCCACCGCTGACAAACAGTGGCAGCCATGTGCACCATCTACAAGATGCACTGCAAGAACTCACCAAGACTCCTTTGACACACCTTCCAAACCTATGACGACTACCATCTGGAAGGATAAGAGCAGCAAATATCTGTGAACACCACCACCTGGAGGTTCCCTTCCAAGTCTTGACTTGGAAATATATCACCGTTCCTTCACTGTTGCTGGGTCAATATCCTGGAACTCCCTCCCTAAGAGCATTGAGGGTGTACTGAAACCACAGGCGCTGCAGCGGTTCAAGAAGGCAGCTCACCACCATCTTCTCAAGGGCAACGAGGAATGAACAATAAATGCTGGCCTAACCGGCGACACCCACATCCCGGAAATGAATTTTTAAAAGTGACCACTCGAACAAAGTCGTGGAATACTCCGACAGCTGTAGAACCATATCCCAGGATAGTCCATACATTTATCACCAAAATCAACTACACTTTTAAAATTGATATGTGCGTCTGTGCATATACACACAGCCGTCACAATTTGTGCACTTACAAGATAAAAGGTTAGTGCAAGAAATGCAAAAGTTGCTTTACAGACATTACTATTCAACTGTTCAAGATCTATGTTGAATTGGACAGCAAGTGAATTAACAATCCCAAGGAAACAAAGAAGTTTCCATAAATAATGTAGCCCAAAACAAGAGTTTAAAAAAAAGAAAGCAAGTTATGTTAAACAAAAGCACACAATTAAATTAGCTTTTTGCACTGTATCCTTGTATTGGCTTACACTTTTTGAAAGAAAGCAAAAAATTATATGCCTTAAATATATTTTTACAACTGACTTGCCCTAACCCGATCACGAATGACATTCTTGCGAATGGGGAGCATCTTTCAGCTGCCTGCATGAGGGACCAAAGATTTATTGTCCTCCCACACACTTCCCCCTCCACCTCCGCCACCCAGCCTACAAACATTATCAAGATGCTCAAGATGACGGATGCTTGTGCTGGAGAATGAATATTTGCATTCAAATGCCTTCTAGTCATATATAGTATGATTAGAAGCAGAGCAAAGCTCCCTCTACTCTATCGCGAAGTGCCCCAGTTCTAGCCACAGAAAAGCACCTCCCGCTGCACTGGTGTGATATATTTTCCTAATTATCATACTGGTTACTTGGAACTTTTGAGCCAAAACTATCAACTTTAGTTCTTTTACAGCTAGTTTAATGCTGTGGGTCACCGAGCCCCTTGCCACTAGCATGCAATAGTTAACTGCATTTATATGTTCAGTGAACATCTCAAATGTTTAAAAATATTGGATCAATAACTAGAATGTATTGTAATTCACCCAGAATACGAACATTTCTGTATCCACCTATTCACTCTAAAAGAGTATGCAATAAGATTCTGTTTTTAAATTATTTTCCAGAATGTGGCACAAGTAATTTAGAGATCACGGATCTCCATTTTGCAATGAAAATTTACACACTAAAGCATTTACAGCTCAAAAATAGATTAAAGACTGGTGTCACAAATACATCAATAACGCACAAAGCAACAAAAGACTAATTTATATGCAGCTCATTGCCCGAATATTGAATACTTTTTCAGTCAGAATTAATCATCAAATATTTACCGTTATCCAAAAATGGGGCAGATGGGTCATTACAATACGAATTTCCTGCAGATATGTCTGCCTCATTAAAACATATACAGAAGGAAAGAGATTTATGCATTGAAAACATTTGGCTCTTCCTATTAAACTTTTAACATGAATAAATTGAATCGGTATGTTGGATGGCACACTACTTTTAAAAACAGAACCCATGTGCAATAATCTCATTAATAAGATTAAGCAGACAATAGTGTGGCTCTAAAAACACCATTTGAAACCAAGACAACTAGCAAGCACCAAAAATGAGTGAAGGAATATGTAAAAATTATTATTGTGAGCTGTTTGCATAGTAAATAATCCAACCCACTCAAAATCAGCAGAGGACTATTAATTTGTTCGAATGTAATTTGCATCTAGCTTACAAATGGAAAGCTGCAACACAAGGCATGAGATAAGCCTTTTCTGTAATAGTTACTGGTTGCTAAGGTGACAGCGAGTGGAGAAATTTAAGCATTAATGGAGAATTCTGTTCAGAAGATGCTTCACCTGAAAAATCAGCACCTTCATCAAACACAATTTTCATAAACCAGATAACAGCTGTCTGGCTTTATAACCTATTCTGGTAAATCAAATGCTGCAGCACCAGAAAAAAAACCCATAAAATTTCACTTTACCTGGTTGCCACACTTCCAAATTGAGCATAATTGAAAACAATAACCATCTAAAGCTATGTGCTGCACAATACAATGGTTTCAATTCAACTCACAAGTAGTCATGAAAATAAATCCCAAAGCCCAATTATTTTTCTACTTTTCCTTGCCTTCTCTACTTCCTACACACACAAAATGACATTTTATTCTCTTCAGCTAAAATATGGCACAGCCCAGTTGCCAGATACCTCCATGGGCACCATCCCTTTAGCTTCTCGCTCTTTCCCTCAACCAACCAATTTGGGAAGCTAACCAGCTTGACAAGGCACTACGTTGTGGGCAGCATGGTAGCATAGTGGTTAGCACTGTGGCTTCACAGCACCAGGGTCTCAGGTTTGATTCCCTGCTGAGTCACTGTCTGTGCGGAGTCTGCACATTCTCCCAGTGTCTGCGTGGGTTTCCTTCGGGTGCTCTGATTTCCTCCCACAGTCCAAAGACGTGCAGGTTAGGTGGATTGGGCATGCTAAATTGCCCTCAAGTGTCCAAAAAGGTTAGGAGGGGTTATTGGGTTAGGGGGATAGGGTGGAAGTGAGGGCTTAAGTGGGTCGGTGCAGACTCGATGGGCCGAATGGCCTCCTTCTGCGCTGTATGTTCCATGTTGCTTAGCAAACTCTATTAATCTACAAATTAAAATTCACAACCAAAACAAGACTTTCATGCCATTGGTCTTGGCTGTTTTTTGAATCCAAGTTCTAGAACCAAAATATAAAATTGTGTTACGTTCATTCAGTGGAGCAACCAGTAAAGTAGCATGTCCAAATTGCTTTTTTTCTTTTAATTTTTCCAATTAAGGGGCAATTTAGAGTAACCAATCCACCTACCCTGCACATCTTTGGGTTGTGGGGTTGAGGCTCACGCAGTCACGGGGAGAATGTGCAAACTCCACACGGTCAGTGAGCTGGGGCTGGGATCGAATCAGGGTCCTCAGCGCCGTGAGGCAGCAGTGCTAACCACTGCGCTACCGCCCTCATAGCTTTTCTAAAATGATGTCAGTGAATAGTAATTAAAGGTTCTGGTGTGAGCAGACTTAGTTGACCTCAGTCAAAAAGACAATAAGAACCTACAACTGAAGTCAGCACCTCTGCAACAGGGAGACAATAATCAACCAGGATCTTCCCAGCTCCTGATTGCTATCCAATCACCAGCTGCTAGAAAATCTGTGCAGACATCAGATATCAGCAGATTTTGGAGATTAGGAGAAAGTGAAAATTGTTGTGCAGCATAAGGTTTAATAATGAAACGGCCATGTTTTAAAAACAAATCCAAGCCAAAAATCAAAATAGTTAATAATTTCTGAATGTTCACTTAACTTTATTATTATATGAAATAAATCATTACTTATATGAGCAGTAAATGATTTTGGAGTATTCGTGAACAGCCAGTTTGATTGACAGAATTGTTTTTCTGTATGTCAAAGCAAGGACAGCAGTCATTTGCAAATTAATAAAATGAATCACCACAAAAACACCATTTCAAGTACTTAAACACAAAAATGTTACTTGTGGAACATTATATCAATTTGAATAATTTGAACTATGGTGCTCACCAGTTTTCAAGCTGTAACACAGTAAATGAGCATGGCAACAAATATATACATTATTAATCAGGCTATGACCATGCTAAAGGCACAAAGCCCAAGACAGCAATTATGATATTTAGTTGTAAAGTTTTTCAAATCTTACATAGACAATTGCATAATATTTAAACCCCACCCCAAAAAAACCTTTCAATACAAAAATGTAATTTCAACATTTTATGGGGAACATATAAACCGGGTGCTAATTAACTTAGTATTTAATCATCTCTAGCGAAGTTGACATAACACAAAATTGTTCTGGATGTCGAGACTTTCTTTTATTTTTAAAACTCCACTTGGTTGACAACTGCAGTATTCTGTGTGGTAGTGAGCCATGTAAGCTAAAGGGTCCCAACTTAAATTCCTCAACTACTCAATTCATCTGGATCTTTCCTAGCGAGGGAGAGATCCAGATCATGGCATCACACAAGATCTCGTTAGATCCAGTGAGGTGCTCAGAGCGTCGCAAACCTCACGAGAGGCACTTGCGCGATTAAACGGCCTCATCACATCAGAGTCAGGTGCGACGATGCCGTTCAATCACGCCCACTATCTCCACGTCGACTTTGCCCAACTCCTTCATAATTTTGAAAGCCTCTCTCAGGTCATTTCTTACTCTGCTCTTTTCTGATGAAAAATGTCCCAACCTGTTTAAGTGTGACTATTCGGATTCGGACAACCTAACGGAAGATAGCCATTGCTTATGTAATGTAATTATTCCCTAACAATTGGGGAAATTAGATGGGTAGGGGAAGAGAAGAAATGCTTTTTTGTGTAATTTTCAATGTATTGTTGCCGTAATCATCCCATCAAGCTGAAGAGATGAATCTTTGCTTTGACTTTCAGCGTCAGTACGGTCACTGGCATTCTCTAAGATACATAAAGAAAAAATAAATTCCATACATAATGAATGGATTATTGGCCATAAACGTGGCTTAAAGGACACAGTTCTTTTGGACAGCACTTGCCTGCATAGGTGTTGGCTTGATTCAAGAGTTCAGTGCAGGCATGCATGTCAGCAAAAGCCCGAATCCCTAAACAATTAGTAGGATGAAGCTGGGACTCCAGGAAATCACAACAGGTCTTTCTCACATCCTGTAATTGCAGTAATCCTGCTGCTGGAAGTAATACCTGTTAATGAATAGTAACAAATTGCAATTTGTCATAGGACATCAACATCTGAACAATCAAAGATACTGCACAATTGGACAGGAAGACATCACAAAGGATCCCATAAACTGACAACACAAACACATCTTTAAAGACTCATGGTGGATGAATTTCTTTACTTGATTCTCTTATGGTTAGGCGCATTTTGCAGCTTCTCTTCAAATTGGTCCAGTTTTTTTGCCTCCAAGGGAAGAATTGTTCTGTTAGCATAATGAATGCCACACAAAGTTGCCGTATCCAGCTTACGATGGGAGAACTGATGAGCCTTACAGCTTTTTAAAATTCATATCCTGTGTGCCAGTGGCACTGTTGAATTTCAGGTCCACCAAGTGGCACAGAATGTCACATGACATTTTATCAAGCGGTCAGCTGGCTCACTAGTTAAGGGCACCACGGGCAACACGGTGGGTTAGCTCTGCTGCCTCACGGAGCCGGGGTCTCAGTTTCCATCCCGGCTCTGGTCACTGTCCTTGTGGAGTTTGCACATTCTCCCCGTGTTTGCGTGGGTTTCGCCCCCACAACCCAAAGATGTGCAAGGTAGGTGGATTGAACACGCTAAATTACCCCTTAATTGGAAAAAAATGAATTGGGTACTCTAAATTTAAAAAAATAAATAAAAATAAAAAAATAAAAGGTTAAGGGCACCACCCAGTACAACAACATGGCACATCAATCAGAAGGTCCAAGTTCAAATTCCAGTCTGTGGTCTTGTCTGAGCGGTGAGGGCTGCAAATGCGACCCTACATTTAGCAACAACAACCCCAGTCCAAAGAGGCTTACAATAATAGCAAAGTCAGAAGTCCTATTCCAGAGTACACGCATGCAAAAAAGGTTGCCCAGAAACAGTTTTGGTTCACAGCCAGGATTGGAATTCCCTAGAGTCCCAACAACCTGCCAACAGCCTTCCCATAGGTCAATTTAAAAAAAAAAAAATTTATATAAACGCTGCGGATTCTGAAGGTGAAACAAAAACACTGAGCAACAGAAATACACAGCTCAATCAGCAGCTGTAAAAAGACAAGTTAGGATCCTGAAGGTAAACCTTAGTCAGAATCTAGTATCTTTTCCCTGCACAAGGTGTTGACTGATCTGTTGTGCATTTTAGCATTTTCTGTTTTTGTTTCATTCCACTGGCAATCACTTGAGCCAGGTTCACACATCAAACCCGGATACTTGGTCACGATATCAGAGGCCAACTAGCACCTGCGGAACTGTACCCCCGATGAATCACAGCTTTCAGCTGGGGGAAAAATTAGATGAAAACCCAGTGATTGGGGCGTTTCTTCCATCCGCCCCCCCCCGACATTTGCTACTTCTTCCACCAAAAGGTCTTTCCTTCTTTGTATTAGCATGCAGTTCCAGGATTGCCATTAGCCCACATCCAATTGGTAACTTTCCACACCATGCAGACAGCACAGGCATAACAAACCTTTACACTCATGTATGCATGCACGTCAATTGTGGGGGGTGTCAGTGCACTTCGACGAGTGGTGCAAATTATCTGGTCCAATGTTTCACAAACTATTTTTCAATGTGACCTATTTTAACACTTGAAAATGAACGTGACACCTGGGCCGGGATTCTCCGCGCCGAAATGGCGATCGCCGCAGAGAATGGGGCCTCAGACCCGCGATCGGGTCCGACACCAGGATGCAATTCTCCAGCGTGGTTCACGTATGGTTCCACCCGGCGGGGGTTCGACGTCGCGGCTGCTCGTGGCTGTCCTGGTAGAGGGGGCAGGTGGATCAGTCTCCGGGAGAGGGGGGGGCCTCCATGACGGTCAGGTCCGCGATCGTGGGCCACCAATCGGCGGGTGCACGCGAGTTGCAGGGGGGCCTCCCTTCTTTTGCGCCGGCTCACTGTGTGGCTCCGCCATGTTGCGTGGCGCCAGCACGGAACCAGCCACTGTGCACATGCGCACACCCGCAGCCAGCAGTGTATGGCCGCATACGGCAGCTGGAGCAGCGCACAGCACTCAGACGCCGTGCTGGCCCCCTGTGGGCCACGGAATCGCTAAGCCAGGAGGTCCGTTGACGCTGGCGTGAAACACTCGTGTTTACACCAGCGTCAATACTTAGCCATGTTTTTGGACAATCCCGGCCCAGATGCCAGTAAAAACACAATAGCAATAAAGCAGCATTTTACCATTTTTTTCGAACAATAATTAATAATTACTGTCTGTGGTTCAGCATATAAACATATGAACATATAATGCAGGCCCACTGTGAAGTTAAAGTGACAGAGGCTGTACGTGTTTTAATAGTGAACATTTGTAATTTCCATTTCCCCTTTCCCCTCGCTACAGATAGTGCCCACTCAGTTCTCCTCTCTTCTTGATTTTTCGTGGTCTACTGCTGTGTCTAGGTGTGTCCTCAGGATGCACATCAGAGGAAAATCCACGCCCTGTGATCTATGATGCCCTTGAACGTTCTGTAGAGGGCCTCGAGCTGGAGGGTCCTGTCCGACTTACTGGTGTCACAGGTGTCACCCAGTTCTGCCCGCTTTCTTTGAGATGTGCCAGTGTCAGGAGAGAGGGATTCACAAGAACTGGAGACCGTCATCGTGTCCTTGGTGGCATCCATGGGTTGGCCTCCAGCACTTCCTCCTCCCTCAGTGCCTGTTGGCAGCTGATGTGAGCACCAGAGGCCTCTGCGCCATCTGGTTCGGTCAGTCTGGTAGCTCCCCATTGTCTGCAGCATGGTGTTGACGCCCTCAGCAATGCCCCTCAGTCACTGGGCCATGCTCTGCAGTGCTTCAGCAATGTCCACCTGCTTCTGGGACAAGTCCCTCAGCGACTGGGACGACATTGAGGCCCTCAGACATGCTGGTCACGGACTGAGCCATGTCTTGGGCACCACCGCTTGACGCTGTCCTTGTGGTGCAGGCTTTCCTCTGCAGTCGCCACCCTAGCAGTGTTGGCCTCAGTGCCATGCATTGTCGGCATCATCTCTTGCGCCCGTAGCCTTTGGGGCTCCTCCAATCGGCTATTTACTTTCTAGAATGTCGCTGACAATCCCTCCTGAATCTCACGGCTGTGTCCTCGATTCTGCATCAGCTCTGGGATAACCTTGTCCAGAGGCTCGGCATCTGACTGGAACTCAGACTGTTGTCTCTTTTGGATGTTCCTGCCTCCATCTGATGTGCATCAGCAACTGTGCGGTGCTCACCAAATTGTGCCCCAGAAGCCTGTCCACCAGAGGTGTGTGTCTCTGCGCTGATAGAAGGTGGATGTGATAGCTGTGACACCTCGATGTGGGGCTCCCTGGCGCTCTCCTCAAAAGGTGGTCTCTTGGGTGGCTGAGGGGGGGGGGGGGGGTGGGGGGGGGGGGTGTGCACGCGGATGACTCCGGATGGCCCAGGCCCATTAGATGGAGATCCTGCGAGACAATGGACATGTGGTCAGTGAGAGGGAAGAATAATTTTGTCTGACATGAACTCACTTGAGACAGGTCATCTGGGTGAAGGGGCAGTGGCTCCTCACCTCTGCGGACCAGACCAACGTCGCTGATCTGATGAACAAGTGCAAACATTTGATGCAGAGAGGGTGCAAGGTGCCAGATGTCAGGAGAGAGGTGGTTACTTACCCTTGCAGCTCGTTGGAGATAGTTTGCCTTCTTCCTACATTGGACGGTGGTCCTCCTGGTCATGCTGCCTGAACCGACAGCCACTGCCACTGCCTCCCAGGCGGTATTGGTGGCCTTGCTGCTGGTCCTTGGGTCTCCTCAGGGGACCAGGATGCCCTGTCTCACATTGACCAGGGTCGAGAAGCCTTGGGAGGACGGCATCCCCAAAGCGAGGAGAAGGTCTGCGCGCGGCAATGCTAGTGTGTT
This sequence comes from Scyliorhinus torazame, assembly GCF_047496885.1. Classification (NCBI taxonomy): domain Eukaryota; kingdom Metazoa; phylum Chordata; class Chondrichthyes; order Carcharhiniformes; family Scyliorhinidae; genus Scyliorhinus; species Scyliorhinus torazame. Next base: position 89,164,660 of record NC_092709.1, read on the forward strand.
GACTGGGAGGGAATGGTGAGGGAGCATTTGAAAGCAGCTCCCCCTTGTTTAACGGCTGGACACTGAGGCGCGAGTCTAGCGAATCAGACGGCGAGATTGCGAATAATGGTGAGAAGCTCGTCGGGGCTCATTTTCACAACTAAGTGCCATTAAATGCAGGCTGCGACCTCACCAACGAGGCTGTTGAAGAACACCTCACCAATCGCACCCAAAATTACACTTAGAAATGTTTCTGTTAATTCGCTCCCATTAACCCGGTTTCTCTCTCTGGGGTTGCTGCCAGACTGGGTATTTCCAGCATTTTCTGTTTATATGTGTAATAAAGTAATGAGTAATGATTTTGACCTCTGATGGGGTGAATTGAAATGATTTTATGACCTCTCGAGAGATGTATGGTTACCGATTGTTCAACATCCCGAGGGTTTGGCCCGAATTTCCAAAAGCAAGCAAAATATAAGTGCCAAGAGTTATCAAAATGTTTTCAAAAGGGTTTACAAAATCTTTGACAGTTCAAAAAATGGAACGTGTTGCTTAGAGACAAGATATGAGTACCGGTGTTCACTCATATACAAGGCCATAGTATCTAATATGTTGGAGTTGCAGAGAATTGAAATGCAGCTGCTGCAAAACTGGATGGAGTACGGTGTATGCCCATGCTGCTGCCGGGAGAATGAGCAGTCAGTTATTGCCATTTCTTATAGTTAAGTGGTATTTTTCATTCTGCCACTCCCAAAGAGCTCCACGCATATTGGCTACTTATTAGCCTGGGTTTAAATTTGCACGTTACTTGTCTCAGACAAAATGGGTTTTATTAACCAAGCCAGCAGCATTTCAGAAAAGGGCTGTTTGACTGTAGAGATTGCAAGTCAGCAGAAAGGCTCTCTGGCTTCAAATCAGTCAACTTCAGGGAACACCGAATACACACAGCAGAGTAAAGACTTGCAAAATAGACCATGCTGCCAGAAGTCCAAATGCTTTGTCCTAAATGTCAAGGCAACTCAATATCTATCAACAGCACAGCTCATCACTATGTAACCCTTAATCGCAGCTCCCCTGATAGGGCAGACATGTCCTCATCTTTCTCTTCTCCAGTCACCACTATATATGCGCATTATACATGTAAATACAGAATGTAGTACTGCTGTCATTGTGTAATCACTAAAATTCACTAACTGGCTAGCACACAAAGAATGAACACAATAGACCAAGTCCCCACGCCGGCAGGAAAACTGGCGCCTACAGCTCCCGAAAGTGAGGAATTCTCCGAACGGGCTAGGTGGCCACCGGAGGGGTTGGCACCGCTCCAGCCCGCGCCAAAAGACCGGCGCGAGTTCGCGCATGCGCGGAATGGCCGGCGTGATCTCACGAATGCGCGGAATAGCTGCTGTATTTCCGCGCATGCGCAGACCTGCCAGCGTCTTTCCGCGCATGCACAGGGGATTCTCTTCCCGCGCGGCCCCCGGGCAATATGGCGGAGCCCTAAAGGGGCCCGGCAGGGAGGAAAGAAGTCCCCCCCCCCCCCCCAGAACAAGCCCGCCCGCAGATCGGTAGGCCCTGATCGTGGTCCAGGCCACCGGGGGGGGTCCGGACCCCCACCGCACACTTACCTGCCAGGTCCCGCCGTGCGTGAGGTGAGTAATTCACGCCTGCAGGACTGGCTGAAACTGGACGGCCGCTCGGCCCATCGGGGCCCAGAGAATCGCCGGGGGGCCGCTGTCAACGGTCCCCGACTGACGTGGCGGGAATCCCGCCGCCGTGCGAAAAACGGCGGCAGAGAATAGGGCATCCGGCATCGGGGCAGGATTCGCACCTCTCCCTCAGTTTCTCCGACCTGGCAGGAGGTTGGAGAATCCTGGCCCATAGCTTTATACTAGTAATGGAATTAAAAGTGTTTTAGATCACTTAGTTGCTCTGGAAAGTTTCATTGAAACCTCCACTGGTTGGAGCCACCTGGCACCTTCAGTCCCTGCACACCACAGCGCAGTACATCTCCAGCGAACCCAGGGAGGCCACGTCCTCTTTTTTAGTGCACTGGTTGCCATAAAGCAGGTGGGTTTAAGGAGCCCAATGAAATGGACAGGCCAGGTAGAAGGTAAGTCAATGGGATTTGGCTGATCGGGAGGCTTGTCTTGGGAGGGAGGATCAGGGCTTGCCCAGCCAGTCAGATTGGGGAGGGATGGGTCTTAAGAGTCAGGCCCAGAGTTTGGGGGGGGGGGCATGCATGGAGTCCCATGTGACTGGGACTAGGGTGTCAGGAGTGGGGGGGGGGGGCGCGTGCGAGAGTCGTTCTGTATGTTTAAAATAGTTAGAAGTACATATTTTTCCTCTTTCAGGGTAACTGTACATACCGTCCAGGAAGTTCCCAATTTGATCCGTGCATATGCTGGCATCAAGCATGGGGGCAGGAGATGGGCAACGGGAAAAGGAGAAAATTCAGCAAGTTTTAAAAAATAAATTTAAAGTACCCAATTCATTTTTTCCAATTAAGTGGCAATTTAGCATGGCCAATCTACCTACCCTGCACATCTTTGGGTTGTGGGGGCGAAACCCACTCAAACACAGGGAGAATGTGCAAACTCCACACGGACAGTGAGCCAAAGCCGGGATCGAACCTGGGAACTCGCCGCCATGAGGCAGCAGTGCTAACCACTGGGCCACCGTGCTGTCCCGCAAGGTTAAACCCTCATAATAATTATATTGTGACTCTCACAGAAATGCATGTGTCTGGACCCAAGACATGTGTGTTATTGGGTACAGCATTATTACTCGCCGGCTTTTATTGGCTGTCCTGACTCAACCATTAATATCAACATCTCAAAATACTTCTCACATAATAAATCTACACCAATACAGCAGCTATTTGGGATACAGAAAGATTCAACATAGTATGCTAAATGTAGAAATTGATATATATTGTTTTCTTGATAACTGTTGCAGTAAGGTTTTTAAAAACCTAGGTGATGGTATCGAGTCTGTGTGTCTAATAAAGCTGTAATTCGAGACGACAATGGCAGCGAACTCTGTCTGGGAGAAGCAAGGAACGACAACACCACGAACAGATGCCTACTTATGTGTGTAAATAATTGTACCAAGTGTACAGAGCTGCTGCTGTTGAGCGGGGGCATAATACCGTACGATGGCTTCTCAGGGAAAATTAAAACGTCAGCAGCAGCGACCCGTGGGGGAGTGGGGGTGAGTCCTCCGTTGGGAAGTTGTGGGAAGACTGAGGCGCGTGGGGTCACATCTAGTCAATTGCTATTGTATATTCTCTTTTTGCACTATGTTAATGTTCACTCTATTTTGCTGTGTTAGGGTTATTACTATTTATTATGAAAAACTTTGCAAAACTTTAATTTAAAAAAATATTTTAAAAAATTAAAGCTGTAATTAAGAAATTGTAAAAAGTGAGGTAACCTTGGTTTCTAACCATTTACTTGTTTTTCCTTTTGTTGAACAACTGTTTAACTGCTAATTGTAAAGCTATTTCTTTGATGTTAATGTGGTAATTATGTGTTTAAATTAAAGTTTGATTTATCATAAAAATATACCTATTGGACAGTCTTCACTCCTAGGGTGAAGTATCCTTTCCTCAATTTTACAAATTTATGTTGGGGTCTGATCAGGTATCCTAACGATAGGAATAAGATGAATGACCAGTTAACTTATATTTAGATTCTATTGACTGGGATGACCACCAGCCAGTGCACCAAGAGAATTCCCTGTTCCTTTTCAAATAATCACACCTGAACAGTCAGATGGGAACCCATTTACCATCTCATCCACAGGGCCACTGAATAGGATGACACAAAGCATTTTGACTAAGCAGACCAGGTAGTATGCCTCATGGTTAAGCTAACCAACTGACTTCAACCGGATAGAAATACCAAACTCTTCCAGGTGAAGTAACCTAGGTATGCATTAGCAGTCAGATGCAAGAACAAGGAAAATAAAAAAGTTCCTTAATATTTAAGGTTGCACTATCGAAAGCTAAAAAGAGAAACCTCTAAGGTCACTGAGCATTCAGAAAGTCCTGAATACATAAAACAAGGCACAGACAGGATTTTGAGTCACGGACTGAATAGCTTCCTTCATTACTGTAATGATTCTATGGCTCGGTGTACAGCAAACCAGTCAGTCCTATGTTTCCGTTCTATCCTGCAAGTTTATTTCCTTCAAGAATCCATCCAATTTTCTTTTTTTGAAATCACTTGTCATCACCGCTTCCATCGGCAGCAAGTTCCAGGGCATTACCAATTACTGTATAAAAAACATTCTTCCTCATATTATCCCTGCATCTCTTGCTCCTAACCTTAAATCTGTGTTTCCAAGTCTATGATTCATCAGCTAATGGATACAATTTTTCTTTAGCCTAAACCTTTCATAATCTTGCGCACCTCTGTACCAAATCTCCCCTCAATCTCCTTTGTCCTAAGGAAAACAACTGCAGCTTCTCCAAGCCAACCTTGTAACTAAAATGCCCCTTCCCTGGCACCATTCTGGTAAATCACTATTGCACCTTCATAAGGACCTTCAAATCCTTCCTGCTGACCAGAACTGGATGCAATACTCCAGCAATGGCCTAACCAAGCCTTCATAATGGTTCAGCGAAGCCTTGCTGCTTTTGCACTCATACCTCGATTTGTGAAGCCAAGATCCCATATGCTCTGAACAGTCGTACAGACTTGAAAAGTTAACTCCATTTCCCTCTCCACAGATGCTTCCAGATCTGCTCAGTTTTTCCAGCATTTTCTATTTCAGTCCCATTTGCTTTGATAACTCCTCTCACTGTATGTCCTGCCACCCTCAAAGATCCATGCACATGAAACTCCCAAGCCCCATGTCCCTCTACACTGTGCCATTTAGTCTATATTGCCTCTCCAAATCCCTTCTGCCAAATGTATCACCTCAGACTTCTCGGTATTTAATTCTATTTGCCACTTGTCTGTGCATTCAGTCAGTCTCGCTTTGCCCTGTTGCAGCTGATCAGTATTATTCTCATTTGTCTGCCATATCTCCAAGTTTAGCATCTTTGGCAAATTTTTAAATTTTACTCTATGTTTCTATATCAAAAAGTAATTTACATATACCAAAAAAGGTTTTTAGAAGCAATAATCGGAGGGGACGATGAGCCTAATTTTAATTAACCAGCCCTTGTCATAATATACACCAGTATATCATGGTGCAGACACACACTGTTGGACACACAGTGGGACCAATCAACACACACATCGCAGCCAATCACCAGTGAGAGCACACGCACTATAAAGAGAGGGGACATCAGAGTTCCGCTCATTCGAGTTGCAGCTAGCTAGTAGGACAGAGCTCACAGCCTGCAGCATAGACATTCACCATGTGCTGAGTGCATCGACTGGTTAGGACAAGGCAAAGGTCTTTAGTTAAAGCTAGTATCGTGTTAACCCACAGTGAGAGTATGTTAAACAGTTGATGATTCAATAAAATACTGTTGCACTATTTCAAGTGTTGGTGACCTGTATGTGTTCCACGGATCCAGAGCGCCCAACACAACAGCCCTTTCGTGTAGTACTTTGTCAAACACGCTCTTAAAATCCAGACAGCCAACATGTATTGCAATCGCTTAATCATCCTTCCCTGTTACTTCATTAAAAATTTCAATTAAGGAGCAGCATGGCGGCACAGTGGTTAGCACTGCTGCCTCACAGCACCGAGGTCCCAGGTTCGATCCTGGCTCTGGGTCACTGCCCGTGTGGAGTTTGCACATTCTTCCCGTGTTTGCGTAGGTTTCGCCCCCACAACCCAAACATATGCAGGGTAGATGGATTGGCCATGCTAAATTGCGCCTTAATGGGAAAAACTTAATTGGGTACACAAATTTTTTTTTAATGTTTTTTTTTTTTAATTAGATTTGACAGATCGTGTTCGACTTTTACAAATCTGTGCTGACGCTCGTTAATTAATTCAAACACCCAAGTGCCTGGTGATTTTCTTTCCTGATGATTCTTTCTAAAACCTTATTCGTCACAGATGTTAAATCAACTGGCCTGCCCTTCCTTGAATATTTGCCACTCTCTAATCCTCTGGCACCTTTTCCATATCTGGAAAGATTGGAAGATTATGGCAAGCCCTTAGGTCATCATCAACCCCACTTTCGTTAGCAGCTTGAGGTGCAAGCCATCCAGATGGGGTGACTTATCCATTCTAAGCATTGCCAGCCTTTCCAGTACATTCTTCACCCCATGGATTAATTCTACCATCTCCACTTTTATCGATATTTTGTCAGCATCCCAGGCCTTAGTAAACATTAAGGGTGGGATTCTCCGCCGCGCCACACTTCTGCCCTGACCAGCCGATGGGATTCTCCTTTATGCCGGCCGGTCAATGGGGTTTCCCATTGTGGGGCAGCCCCACGCCGTCGGGAAACCCGCGGGCGCCAGCATAATGGAGAATCATGCCGGACGAGTAGCCCGGCCTTAGTATTCTAATGTTGCTCTGCACCTTTAAGCATGTCACCCTCTTTGTCCCCAACAGGAACCCCCCCTTCTTACGATTATATGTCGATGGAAGATGCTTGGGTTCGCTTTTATGTTAAATGCCATTCTACTCTCAATCTCGATCTTTGCTGATTTTATTGTCCTCTTCACTTCCCCTTTCAGCCTATTATATTGTCTGTTTCCCACTTGAACTTGTGTGAACACTTGTGTCAGGTCGCTGAACCACTATACCGTTTTCAGTATATTCTAAAAGTGGACCAACTTATTTCCAACTTTGTTATTCTGATCATAGGACCTAGAAACGGGTTTAAACCCCAAACAGGCAAGCTTTTATTTGAAGCTTCCAGAAATAAGCTTTAATACCCTGAAAATGCTAAATGCATTTGGAAGCACTGTTCGAATGCAGGACAAAATAAATCTGTAGATACTAGCTTGGTGGCACAGTATGTTGATTTTTTAGTTCTGTTATTATGTGGTAGCATGTGGATTTATAACTGTGCATATTCTGTCATTCCAATGCTAGCTGCAGTATCTTAGCGAACTTGCTTTCTCACAGGAAGGAAGAAATTTTACAACCAAATACAATCAACCTGATCATGGAGAGCGTTCCCAGCAGCTGGTAACAACTTAAAATTGACAGGGAACAAGGTGCAAAATACTTTCTAAAGTGGCATGTAGTGCAAAAGACAGTAACCCAAATGGAGAAAACTTTAACAAAATGTCAAAAAGGGGGAATTTTTTCAGTGCATGCAAATTGATTGACTCAAACTATCCAAGGCTTGGGGTTCCCAATTGTATTCAGCCACTGTCCATCTAGCACAGTCATCAATTTTAATCACAATTTTTTGGTCCTTTTGCTAAATTTGACTAAAACGCCAGAGAACATGAGCTGAAACTTCACCTCGGTTGTAATAAAATAAACTGATTCCAGTAAACACGCGAGACTGTCAAGACTGTCATAAAAGCCCAATTAATTAACATGCTTTAGGAAAGGAAAGTTGCCGTTCTTATCCAGGTTGATTTATACACAACTTCAATCATATTTAATATACAACCACTCGATGCTTCGAGACTGATCTGCCATTTAATATCATGGCTGAACAGATATTAGCCCCAACCCCGCATTCCTGCCTGCTCCTGATAACCTTTCACCCCCTCGTTAATCAAGAATCCATCCCGCTCTGCTCAAAAAATATTCAAATACTCTGCTTCCACTGCCTTTTGAGGAAGAGAGCTCCAAAGACTCGCCACCCTCTGGGAGAGACAAAAAAATTCTCCTCATCTGTATTAAAATGAGTGACCCCTTATTTTTAAACAGTAGCCCCTAGTTCCAGATTCTCCCACAAGAGGAAACATCTTTTCCACATCAACCCTGTCAATACCCCTCAGGATCTGCTTCAATCAAGTCGCCTTACTCTTCTAAACTCCTGCGGATACAAACCTAACCTCTCCAATGTTTTCTCATAAGATAAACCGCCCATTCCTGGTATTAGCCTAAACCTTCCCTGAACTGCTTCTGACACATTTGCATCTTTACTTAAATAAGGAGACCAATATCATAGATTATCATAGAATTTACAGTGCAGAAGGAGGCCATTCGGCCCATCGAGTCTGCACCGGCTCTTGGAAAGAGCACCCTACCCAAGGTCAACACCTCCACCCTATCCCCATAACCCAGTAACCCCACCCAACACTAATGGCAATTTTGGACACTAAGGGCAATTTATCATGGCCAATCCACCTAACCTGCACATCTTTGGACTGTGGGAGGAAACCGGAGCACCCGCAGGAAACCCACACACACACGGGGAGGATGTGCAGACTCCGCACAGACAGTGACCCAAGCCGGAATCGAACCTGGGACCCTGGAGCTGTGAAGCAATTGTGCTATCCACAATGCTACCGTGCTGCCCAATATTGTACACAGTACTCCAGATGTAATCTCACCAGTGCCATGTACAACTAAAGCATAATCACCCTACTGTTGCAATAAATTTCCCTCACAATAAACGATAACACTATTAGCTTTTCTAATTATTTGCTGTACCTGCATACTAGTCTTTTGTGACTCATGCATTAGGAAACCCAGATTCCCTCTGAATCTCAGAGCTCTGCAACCTCTTAGCATTTAGATAACAATTTTTTAAAATTCTTCCTGCCAACATGGACCATTTCACATTTGCCCACATTATACTTCATTTGCCAGATCTTTGCCTACTCACATAACCAATCTATATCCCTTTGTAGCCTCCTTATGTTCTCCTCACAATTTACGTTCCTACCTATCTTTGTGTTGTCAGCAAATTTAACAACGATAACTTCGATCCCTTCATCCAAGTCATTAATATAAACTGTGAAAATGTGAGGCCTAGGTACTGATCCCTGTGAAACACCACTTGTTACACCGTACCAACCAGAAAAAGATCCATTTATGCCAACTCTGCTTCCTGTGAGCTAGCCGGTCTTCTCTCCATACCAATATGTTACCCCCCACACCGTGATAATTTATTTTCAACAATAACCTTTGGTGTGGGATTTTATCAAATGCCTTCTGAATAATAAATCCACTGGTTCCCCTTTTTCCCCAACATGCGACTTCTTCATAAAACAGCAATACATTGGTTAAATAAGATTTCCATTTCACAAAACTCTGCCATATTGCCTTGAATTTTTCTAAGTGCCCTGTTATAATATCTTTAATAGCTTCTAATGTTTTCCTCATGACAGACGTTAAGCTAACTGGCCGATAGTTTCCGGTTTGTCTCCCTCCCTCCCTTTGAATAAAGGAGTTACATTTGCTATTTTCCAATATAATGGAACCTTCCCCAAGTCCAGGAAATTTTAGTCAATTAAAACCAATGCATCAACTATCTCACTAGCCACTTCCTTCAAGACCCTGAGATGAAGCCCATCCATCCAGACCCGGGGATTTGTCAGCCCACAGCCACAACAATTTGCTCAATACCACTTCCCTGGTGATAGTAATTTTTCTGAGTTTTTCCTTCCCTTCCATTTCCTGACTTACAGCTATCTTTGGGATGTTATTTGTATCCTCTATAGTGATACAAAATACCTGTTCAATTCATCTGCCATCTCCTTATTTCCATTATCAACTCCCAAGACACATATTCTATAGGACCAACACTCACTTTCTTACCTCATTTCTTTTTAAAATATCTACAGAAACTCATATTTCAAGCTATCTTTCTTTTGTACTCCAATTGTTTGCTCCTTATTAAGCTATCTCTGCTGCCCAACAGGGTTGGCTCAAAATAGCTCTTTCCCAAATCTTCAACTTACAGCCCTTCAATAAGGGGCCATGATGGCTTTCTCAGGACAAGTAGGCATGGGCAATGGATACCAATCCTTCCAAGAATTAATAACCATCCTTCAAAAAGAGAAACTCGAATTTAATTTTAAAAGTTGGCTTATCTACAAGAAGGATGTAAATAATGATTATACAATCAGCAGTAAAGGAACAACATTCAGTGCTCAGCTTGCTGACAATGGCCCAAAAGGTTTAGCAGGTTTTTGAATGGATACATGCTCGAATCCGGAACCCTCTATCATGCACCTAGTGTAGTGGGCTTGTGGTGGAGCCCACTAGGGAACAGGCAATTCTGGATTTGGTGATGTGTAATGAGGCAGACTTGATTAGGGATCTTAAGGTGAAGGAACCCTTTGGGAGCAGTGATCACAATATGATCACCCACAGTTGAGAGGGTAAACTGGAATCAGGTGTAACGGTATTACAATTAAATAAGGGTAACTACAAAGACATGAGGGAGGAGCTGGCCAGAGTTGATTGGAAAAGGAGCCTAGCAGGGAAGACAGTGGAACAGCAATGGCAGGGGTTTTGGGGGGGTTATTCGAGAGGCACAACAGAAATTCATTCCAAGGATGACCCTCAAGCAGGCTCTTGACCCTGCGCTGAAAATGATGACTGCAAACATTATCACCAACATCAGAACACTTGACGAAAAACTCAGCTTGTTGACACAGAATCTAAGAATCATGAGACAGAGCTGCAGAACACAAAAAAAGGCTTGCTGGAACGGAGGAAAGAATCCGAATGTTGCAAATGTTGCTTCCTTGGCTGAAGTTCACATTGCATTCTTGGAAAACCAGCTGTGTGGTATGTCACAGGTCCTGGAAAATTTGGAGAACCGAGGCCGGGAAAAGAATGTCTAGTGGCAGCCTACCAGAAGGAGTGGAGAGTAAGACTGTTAAGTTTTTTGAGAGCTGGCTGCCATGTTTCCTTAAGCTGGATGTGGATGTTTCAAGTTGGAAGGGGTACATTGTATCCTGTCTTTGAGGCCTAGGGACAATCAACATCCCAGGCCAGTAATTATTTGCTTTTATAACTTCAACGATCGGCAGAAGGTTCTGGTGGAGGCAACTCACAGTGGGACCTGCCTACACGAGGGAGCAAGGATCTCATTTTTTCCAGGACTTCTCGGCGGTGACACAGCAAAAGCGTAGAGGCTTCAATGAAGTTAGAAAACAAGGCAGCTGGAGTGAATTGTACCCTGCGACCCTGTGGTTGATATCCAACGACTCTGCTAAGTCTTTTGATAATCTGGTTCATGCCTAGGTCTTCGTCAAGTCCATAGAAGGCGAGGACTTGGATTGAGAAAAGAGTTGAAATTTGAATTTTGGACTTTTTCCCTGCTATAACGTTTTGTTTGATTTTATTTTGCCACATATCCTGTTTATGTTAACATTTGGGCATTATATTTAATGTCTTATCCTCAAGAATATCAGGGTCTTTTATTCGTGGTAACTGTGCCACGTGACAATTATCTGTCGCTTTCCCTTCTTATCCATACTGGTTGCATGGTATCTTTCCTTTAATCGTGGTGGAATCAAGTTACGCCATTGCCCTGAGGTGAGTGAAAGGTTTAGGTCTTCATGGGCGGGTCCAAAATGCGGGAAAGACATTTAGCTCCCATTCGCATGTTGGCTTATAGTATGGCCGCATTGTTAGCTGTATAGTCCTCATTCGTGTCGAGGAATGTCCCCTTAGACCTATTGTGGTCGTGATTTGTTTTGTACTTCTGTTGTGTTGGGAGTTTATATGATGTTGATTGAACCTGGAAATGGTATCCGAAAAAATTGCATTTTAGGGATATTCTCTTGCCTCTGATGTAACGCGAGATGGGGGGAAGGTGTATTTTAATGCACGCCTGAATGTGGTGTAAAAATCCAATCCCATTTTTCTTCTGATCGGGAAATTCATTATCTTATCAAAAGAAAAAAATCCTTTTCTTAAGGAGAAAGTGGACATAGCCTTGTTACACGAGTCTCATTTGAATGACGAGGAGCACTTAATGTGGGAATGGGTGGGGCAGGTCTTTTTTGCCACGTTCTCGACTGGCAGCAGGGGAGTAGCAATTTTGGTCAATAAAAACGATCCCTTTTGAGATGCAGAATTGTGTGAAGGATAAGGGGAGGTACATATATGATTATTAAGGAGCTTGTGTACGGAGAATCTGTCTCGATAATGTTAATGGCCCTCCAAATCACTACTCAGAGTTTGTTAATGAAGTCTTCATGGACTGCAGAGCTGGTTTTGAATGCTCGTGGGTGGAAACCTTAATTGCCATTTTAATCCTTTGATGGATAAGCTCCCAGTAACCAAAGGGTCCCACAACCCTACAGGCAAGGGCATTGGCATCAGTATGTGAGGAGGTGAGATACCTAGATGTGTAGAGGACTTTACATCCTAGGGATTAAGAATTTACATTTTTCTCAGTCCCTCATCAATGTCATACCAGAAGTTATTATTTCTTTGTGTCTCGGACAATCCTATATCTGGTATCCTCCTGTTCTATGGGTAGAATCGGGATCTCTGACCATGCTCCGGTCTTCCTTGAGGGCTTCCCCTCCCCACCCCAATCTAGATCATGGTGTTTTGACGTCTCTTTATGTATGGTACGAGTTTAAGCTTTTCTTTTTTCAGTCAGTTCCCTTTCTGAAGTGCTGAAGTGACCCCACTCTATTTTGAGGGGAGACCTGTAAGGCGTATTGCTAGGGGGTTGGTTATTTCTTATATAGTTAATAAAAGGCACCGAATGCTGGAAAGCCACCACCAGTTGGAGGCTAGATTGCCAAAGGGAAGGAAGAGTATAGGAGGAACCCTAGCCAGCGGTTGTTTGTGGGAGGTTAATGCAGCTCGGGTGGCTCTTGCTAGCTGGCCAACCGGAGTGTAAACTTTGCGAAAAGCAAACATTGTATGAATTTTGGAACAAGCCAAGTAGATACTTCGCTTTTATGACTAAGAGGGCTGATTCGAGGGCTATCCCCTCGGTGTATGATTCTAGAGGTAGTAGAGTAATTAAAAACAAAGATGTCAAAATGGCATTTAGGGATTTTTATGCTGAACTGTAAAAGTTGGGCCAGTCTGGAGATGTGTTGACACATATGAAGTGGTTCTTCTCTTCCCTTGAGCTTCCCTGTGACTTGGGATCAATGTTCGGCCCTTAATGCTCCGATCTCTAAAAGTGAGGTGGCTGTGAACATTAGAGAGCTTCAGCCTGGCAAAGTCCCTGGGCCAGATAGTTTTGGATGGGAGTTTTTCTGTGAGGTCCAGTTAGTAGATTATGTCGGTATGTCCTGTCATTCTTTTCAAACAGGTCTGCTACCACCGCTGCTCCGAGAAGCAAATATTTCCCGGATTTTGAAGGCAGGCAAGAACCCCGAAGACCATGCCATCTATAGGCCAATCTCGCTTTTGAATGTTAATTTGAAATTGTCGCCTACGGTGTTGGCACATCAGTTAAGAGGGAATTCTCCTGATGATCATCAGGAGGACCAGACTGGGGTCTTAAAGGATCAGTTTTCTAGCAATGTCAGGTGGTGACTGAATGTGATCCAAGTTTTCCAGAAGCGGACATTGAATGAGTTAGTGATCTCCTTGGTGCAGAGAACATTTTTGACAGAGTGGAGTGGAATTACTTAACATTTACGTTGTGGAGATTTGGGCTGGGAGAGGAATATGTTAAAATAAATTTAGGTGTTGTACCACAGGCCTTTAGCAGTAGTGCTCACGCATGGTTATAGATCTGAGAGCTTTGGTCTTCAGTGAGGAACTTGGCAGGGTTGCCCCCTGACCTCCTTGCTGCTATTCACATTGGCCAGAGTCTTTGGCAGAGGGAATTAGGCAAGATCCCTTGATATTGGGCCGTGATGTGGGGGAAGCAGCATAAGATTACACTTTATGCTGACGATATACTGCTGTTTAAGTTGAAGCCCATTGGTTCAGTTCCCACTATCATTGATGTGATATTAGCACAGTCTCAGGTTACAAGACTAATTTCACAAAGTCGGAAACTATGCCAGTTAGAGAGTTGAGCGGTAAACCAGCACCCCTCTTGCTAGTTGGTCCCCTTTGGCATTCATTTATCTCGATGTTGCAATTACTCCCTTTTCTAAACAACTATATGTGGCTAATTTTCCTCAGTTAATTGAACCTATTAGTTGGCACTTGACTAGTTGGTCTTCCCTGCTAATATAATGGCTGGGTAATCCTTGATTAAGATGAATGTGTTGCCTATATGATTATATTCATTGCACATGTTGTCAATCTTGTCTGCTAGATTCTGAAAAAGTGATTAATGGCATGGTTAGCTTGTTTATTTGGAATAAAAGCCTCGTTTAAAGTTCACCAAGTTACAGATCCCAGCTTCCAAGAGGATCTCGAGTATTAGACTGTACCAGTTAGCCTCTCATGTTAGGTTTATAAGGGACTGGGTTAGAAAGGGCCTTACCGCCATATGGCTCAATATTGAAGTAGACCAGTCGGCTTACCCGTTGCGGGTCTTGTTATTTTGTGGAGACTTTTAGTCAGGTTCTGCTAGGTGCGAAAATCATATTATTAATATGCTTAAGAGTTGAATGCTGGTTCGTAAACTAGAAGGGAGATCTAAACTGACTTCCACTCTTTCGCCTGCCAGGTCTTGTGGACGATGGATTGGATACTTGGGAGAGACAGATGCATTTGTAGACTGGGAGATGTATTCAGTGGTGCTTCCTGGTCATCCTTTGAGCAGCAATGCTAACAATTTGACATCCTGAGACATTCCTTTATTAAGTGTCTGCAACTTAGAGACGTTATCTTGAACAAGACAACTTTGCACCTTGATTCCCCAGTGGAAAAAAATGCTGATTTCTGCAGAGCCTAAACAGTTCATTATCAAGTTTTATGATACTTTGTGTTCTAGATCCGGTGTTAATACATGGGGTACCTTGCAGTCTTGGGAAAGAGACCTGGCAACTAATATTGATGAGGAGCTATGGGGTAGTTATGTGGGATTATGCCAATAAAATGTTGGTATGCGATAGAATAAAGGAGACTCAGTTCAAGACTCTACACTGCTTGCATATCACACCACATTTGAGACACAGGTTTGATCCTGCTATTTCCCCCGATGTGCTTGGTAGTCAAGGGGGACTATATACACTGCTCATGGACCGGACGGGTGTCAAGATTCAGTCCTGTTTGTCTGGTGTAGTTAAAGGTGCTTGAGAGGATATTTGACAGGGCTTTAGAACTTGATCCTTGCTTCCTAATTCTGGCTCTTTCATTTAGGAGAATTATTAACGTTAATGAAAAAAGGCAGTATAGCATCCCAACCTTTGCAATTCAAAAATATCATCTGCTCCTGGATTAGTGACAAGTAACCTTCAATTCAAAACCGGCATAGAGAGTCATGGAATGTATCCCTATGGAATTCACAGGCTCTGCTTTGCCTGAACTGCTCCCGCAAGGTTTCCCATCAGCCATACTGCAAGTTGTGATCCTGCTGTACATAAAGATGTGCATCTTGCTATGTTATCCCATCATGTTTATTTGGCCTTATCCTTTGTCCTCCTCTTCCACCCCCTCCCCATTTTCTGACTGATAAGCCTACTTCTTATGAACTGTTTTCTGAATTTATCCAGTCTTTCTCTGTTCTTACATCTGCAAAAATATTTGTTCTGTACTGTATCAGTTACATTTTGAAAATTTGTTGAGTATTCTGTTTAAAATAGAAAACTCTAATAAATATATATGTATATTTTTTAAAGTTCACTTAGTGCTGAATACACCAGTGTTTAACTTTTTTCTAGATGTTTAGTGGGTGTACAAGTAGCCCAAAGCTAGCATGGACTCGGTGAGCTGAATGACTTCCTTCTGTGCCATTCGTGCCATTTCATACCTTTAAATGACAAGTCTATGGGCAAGCTTCTGTTATGACCAATGTGTAGAGTGTAACTCAAGTTGCTGAAATCTTGAAATGTCCAAGTATGAAAGCATGTATTCCGGAAGTTGCTTTTCGACTATTAAGGCAAAATAATTGTTTCAAACTATCCACAGAGAGTTGGAACGGGCAAGAGATTATTCCTTTGGACCCGCTATTGTGACTGAAGAATTCAAATGACCATAAATTATTAGGAAATAAGATCAATAAGAGGTGATTTTGGTTCTGGCCAAACAGAATTCCATGTCCTATCCAAGGAGCACTCATGCTTCTGGTTGGTCATTAATGACTTCTTACATACAATCAGAAGAGGGCAATAATTGATGGAGGCCAAGTGTGAAAAATGTGTGGGTAGATTAAAAGTTGACTTGTGCGATGAGAGGACTTTTTTGCGACTTTGCTAAAGTGTCCAAATCTCACAGGAAAAACCTCAACAGTGATAAACAATATGTTACAGTGAAACTTTTGCTATCAACCAAGACATCCCTTGGCTGATTAGCAGATGTTCACCAAACTACTGTACATCAAAATACTTCTCTACACCTAGAGCCCTCTCCAACACTCCACTTCATTGCTCTTGCTGATGAGGGCAATGAGCCTGCAAAAACTTGCCAATCAACATTTTTCCTATGTACTGCAATTCCAGCCAGCCAGAAATGTTGTGTTTGCGATTGTAGCTGGGGGAGCATTTCTGGTCATGCTCTTGGATCTGCAGCAGGTCCGCTATCTAGTCAGAAAAGGGTGCTGACAAGGAAGTGAGCCAGAAAATCTGCTGAATGCACCAGCAGAAAGGCCAATCTATTTTTAAAAGAGAAAACGTATGACAGCCTCAACACCCATTGGTTTTCTATAACCCATCGAAAATTGCACAGATAATTGACATTCACATTTTAGTTTTGTTTTTCACCCAATCCCGTTTCAGTCAAGATCCCACTCTGATCATTTTTTGATGGGGCAGTGATTAAGCAGAAAACCCTTCATACTATTTTGCTTTTAAAATCCTCATTTATTAAGAGATAAATTAGTGCATGGAGAGGAATGTTTTTTGATACTAGCTCAGTTTTATAAAAGGATCCCAATGTTAATTAAAAAATAAAATTACTGAATATTACTTAAAATTTGATTAAAGCTTAATTACTGTAGTGATAAGTTGCAGACCAATGAAATTCTGACTATGAAAGAAAATAATACATTTACTTGCATAACAGAGGCAACATTATCCTTAATTATGGAGGAGGCTTTCATGTATGCTGATGTCCCAAGCCTACTTAATCTAGGTTTGCACTAGTTACACCAGTCATTCCACCTTACTCCGCCCCGTACCCCTCACCCCATCGAAGCCTTTCCAATTTTCTCCTCTCACTTCCTTTCCTCCACTGAAGGCAATATTATTGATAGACCCCATTCAGTATCTTACTCAAATACTTTAAAGTTGATGTACATTTCAGATTCAGTAACAAAACAATATGTGCACCGTGACAATGAATGCCAGCAGTTCATGCAAAGCTAAAAGGGCTTTCAATGTCGATACCTCTGCTTCGAATAGTGTGGCTAGACAGCCATGAGAAGCAGGGAACTCTTTAGTGGAGTGCTTTTCAATACATTTGCCCCAGCAGCCAACCTGGAATCTAGATATAGCTCACTGCATTTCTGATTAGTAATAAAAATGAGCAGACAGTCATGCGAGCTCATACCCATATTTGCAAGGTGTGTACATGCACTTTAATCTTTTTAGGGGTTTGTTGGCAACAGCAAGACAAAATCCAACTTGAGTGCTTTCTGATCATTGAATGGTGATAGATGCTCTCGTAAGTTAACACATGCATGTTGATTAAAGGCATACGTGTGTATATGCAAGGTATTTTCTACTAAAATTAGTTAAATCAATATCACCAGAGCAATAGCAGTAGTTAGTCAGAAATTTATATTGGATAACACTGCTCATTTTCCCCTTCCTAACCAAAATGCTGAAATCAATTGCAGTGCTATTTGACCATCAGGGTGCATCACAGCTGAGCCCTATCCAGTCCTGACCCGAACATCCACCCAATCTATACTTTGCAGCAGGACAACAGCAAAACATTCTGGCTGCTTTTCCATTGCTCTGCCATAGGAGGAGCTGATGCCATCTGTACAAACCAACTGCTGCCCCAACTAAAATCAGCTCAGTCAGCACAGACCTGTAATTTGGTTCACACATGGTTCAGCACCAACCTGCTGCTAAAGCAGAACACATCCAATTTAGCGCATAATTCATTTGAATTTGAGACTACGGCTTACTTAACCTTGATTTCGTCATCTCTTCGAATTTTGTCACACATAAAAACACAAATATACATACACAGAAATGTACACACATTTACATACATGTTTATACTGTTACATGTACATGTAAAAGAACATTTAAAGCAACAGGTTAGCCAAACAGCCAAAAATTCTGAAAGCTTGTTCAAATTTGCATGGGCCTTATGATTATTAGACTGCAATCACATTCAAAGTTCTAAAAAAAAAAGCATGTCTACAATTTCATTGTAATTATTTGATTGTTTTATCATGGTTTGATATTAAACATGATCTACTCACACAGTACCTGTACATTCTCTTCTGTAACCTGAAGTTCAGCTGTGTAAACATAGTCAATAAGAATGTTCAATGTCCAGCTGTCCACTTCCTTTATGCGAACTCGCTTTGCTTTACTCTCACTCATTTCACCTGAAAAAGATAAAGCATGCCAGCTGTTCACCTTTCTATCTCGCAGCATTACAAAAGCGGAGCCTTTATAGTGTACCTTTATCAATCACTTATATTTTAGACAAAGCATTGCTTTTATACACCCTTGTAAGGGCATGTTACATTTCAAACCAAATGAATTCAGAAAAAATGCTACTGAATGGCATTCCATTGCTGTGTTCCATAGTTTTTCTGGGTAGGCTCCTTGTTTGGCTACTGTTGTATTTGTCTTCTTCTTCAGCGTATTCTGTCAGAAATGAATGGTTATATTTCCTTATCATTGAGATTGCAGGTGGGGGTACCCAGTGTTTTATCCAGTGAGTGGTTGAGCCATTCCGACAGAGAAATCTTTGGTTTTACTCTAATTTCAGGAGTTGTTGACTTCAGCTGAGCTGGTAGAAGGAGCTAGTTCCATACCCTGGGTTAGAGGGGTGAAAAATCGGCAAAGTTTCCCACTTCCCAGAACTGCTTTATAGCAATCAGGTGGGGACTCACTGACTACAAACTGCTGGCTATATAACATGGTGATGGTCCCATAAGCTGCCTGCTTTCTTGATGCAATGTATTCTTTCTGGGGCTTGTGTTCGTACATTTCACGATTCATCAATGTCACACAGTATCTTTACAGTGCAGAAGAAGGCCACTCGGCCCATCTATTCTGCACCCACCACCCCCTCCCAAAAGAGCACCATATCCAGGCCAATCCCCGTCCTACCTCCGCAATCCCACCCAGCCTTTGGACACTAAGGGGCAATTTAGCATGGCCAAACCACCTAACCTGCACATCTTTGGACTCTGGGAGAAAACCCACACAGACACGGGGAGAATGTGTAAACTCACATCAGTCACCTGAGGTCAGAATCGAACCCGGGTCTCTGGAGCTGTGAGATAGCAGTGCCAGCCACTGTGTCACCCTGATCCAATCGAACCCGGGTCTCTGGAGCTGTGAGATAGCAGTGCCAGCCACTGGGTCACCCTGATCCAATCGAACCCGGGTCTCTGGAGCTGTGAGATAGCAGTGCCAGCCATTCTGCCACCCTGATCCAAAGTAATTTACACACGGCCTCCTATTATTCTTTTGAAGTATGCATCTACTGTTAGATACTTTCCTCATCCTCCATTCCTTGGTATATCAGGATTTTGAGAACAGACCCAGACCTCATTGCTACACGGGACAATGCTTTAATAGTCTGGGCTGACCACCAAAATACAATCATTTTTTGCCATTTACCATTTCTCATTAAAAAAATGGTAATACAAGTTTGAAAGCACAAATTCCACATTACAATACAAATTCTCAAATATGACACTTGCTGCCAATGTGCAAGAATTACATTATAGACAGTGACCAACAGCTTTCTGTACATTCAACCTCAAGAACTACAACACTGGACTTCTAGTGACGAGGATATGCTGAGTAGTGACACATCAGGTGGCTCACCTCCAGAACACAGAAAAATAGTCAACCTTTCACTAACTTTAGCCCCAAAATTCAGACTCATTCAGCTCCTCAACTAAAAAGGCAAAGAAGAGTAGTATGCCAGAAAACAGTAGCTGGAGAGGCAACTGGGAAGCCAGAAAAGGTGGAAAAGGCCAAGAGCAGGGAGCGAACAAGTCAGCCCAGCTGACCCACAAGGCAGGGGTTCCCCAGCCACTGCCAAGAAAGGGAGACTGACGACCCAAAAGTCACGCCCCACACACCTGGAGAGGGATGGAAGACATTCCTAACTAATGAACTGACCGCGATCAAAGATGAGATCAGGGTGGAAATCCAGGTGGTGGTCAGGGTGGCGGAGGCGCTGGCCGCCATGCAGATGGCGCTCGACGGGATGGGAAAGCTGGAGGCACAGGGAAGAACGATCCAAGAGCTCGAAAAGGCATCAACCGGCCAGAGTGACTGGATATTGTCGCAGAGATAAAAATGTTGGTGGTGACCCAAGAGAGCCTGAAGGGGAAGGTCGAGGACCAAGAGAACTAATCCAGCGACAAAATATACAAATAGTGATCCTGGCAGAGAGGTTCAAGGGTAAAGACCCAACTGACTACGTGGCCCAGATGTTGGGCAACTTGGTTGAAAGGGACAGCTTCCCCAAACACCGGATATCGATAGGGCCCACGGGTCATTTGAAACAAAGTCCAAGACCAGGGATCAGCCGAGGACAATGATTGCCAAGCTGCACAGGTACCAGGATCGGGAGAGGAAACTGCGCTGGGTTCAGCAGACCAAAGCGAGCAGCTGGGAAGGACACAGAATAAAGGGTGTATTAGGATATTGGGGTGGACCTGGCAGGCAGCACGATAGCACAGTGGTTAGCACAGTTGCTTCTCAGCACCAGGGGCCAGGTTCGATTCCCGGCTTGGGTCACTGTCTGTGCAGAGTCTGCACGTTCACCCCATGTCTGCATGGGTTTCCTCCAGGTGCTCCGGTTTCCTCCCACAAGTCCCGAAAGACGTGTTTGTCAGGTGCATTGGACACTCTGAATTCTCCCAGTGTATCCGAACAGACGCCGGAATGTGGCGACTAGGGGATTTTCACAGTAACTTCATTGCAGTGTTAATGTAAGCCTACTTGTGACACTAATAAAGATTATTATTATTAAGCACAGGGCCGAATTCAACCACGCAAAGTCGGCCCTGTACAAGAACAGTGTAAAATTTGGGAAGTTATTCCCAGCCAGGCTCTGGGTGACATATCAGAATAAAGAACATTATTACACCACCCCGACAGAGACGGACAGGTTTGTTCGTGCGAACGGCCTGGTCAAAAGGCAAACAAAGCAGCGGTGAGGAAGACGCAGGGAGAAATAGTGATGGATGTGGACAATTTTTGCACAGGACTGCACTGCCTTGAAAAGGAGGAGGAGGACTAGCTCATAGGAAAGGGCGAGGGCCGCAGAGTGCTGGAGAGGAAACAGAAAGGACAGCAATGGAATAGTCATGGGAGGGGGAGTAACCCCTGAAGGGGAGCCACCACACTAGCGGGGAAAGCTAGCGCTGGGAAGCATGAGAAAAGGGGCCACGGCACACCTCCCAGCTGGGAGAGCACGCCTGGAAGCAGGGGGGTAGTGGCATAATGATAAGGAAGGGAAGGATCTAAACTGGAACAAGATGGCACCGTAAGCAGCCAATTCGGAGGGCCCCTAGGGAGTCCCCGGAGTGGGACAGACCTACCATGACGGGATGAGGGCCGAGGGCGTAGCCATTCTGATAAGCAAGAGGACGGTGTTCACGGCGACAAAGACGGTTACGGACCAAGGGAGACATCATGGTCAGTGGTGTCCTAGACGTGGGACCAATAGTTCTGGTAAATGTGTACGCTCCCAACTGGGACAACACGGAATTTGTAAGTGACCATGGTGGGAATTCCCAACATAGACAGGCAGCGACTGATTATTTGGGGGCAGGGGGCTTCAACTGTGTACAGGACCCACTGATGGACAGATCAAACCCCAGAATGGTGAAAACAACAGGCATTGTTAGGGAACTGGGAATGTTTATGAAGCAGATGGGGGCTGTGGGCCCATGGCAGTTCCTGCACCCAGGTGAGAAGGAATTCTCGTTCTTCTCATCAGTACACAAGTTCTACACCCACATTGACTTCTTTACAGTGGGGAAATCGATGCTTCCAGAAATAGCCAGAGTGAAATATTCCGCAATTGTCATCTCTGACCACGCTCCACGTTACATGGGTGTGAGGTTGGAGGCGGGCCCTGCCCAACGCCCCTCTTGGTCGACAAGGTCTTCTGCCAGAAAACATCACAGGTTATAGGCAAGTGCGTTAACAACCGAAATAGGGAAGTCTAACCATCCACTTTCTGGGAGGCACGGAGGAGTTGATTAGGGGAGAAATTCTACCCTACAAGGTACATAGAGGTAGGGAAGAGAGGGAGGCCAGGCGCGAACTGATCGACTCCATCCTGGAGGTCAACAGAAGATTCTCGAAGGTTCTAAACGTAGAGCTTCTGATGGAGAGGAAAAAGCTACAAATGGACTTTAACCTGCTATCCACTAGGAAGGCAGTGCACCAACTCCACCAGGGTCTTTCTACGAACACGGAGAGGCTAGCCGCCTGCTGGGCTCACCAGCTGAGAAAGCAGGCAGCCACAAGGGAATTAGCACAGGTGAAGGATAGCCGAGGCGGACTGGAAGCCAAACCAAAAAAGGTCAACAAAGCATTCAAGGCCTTATACCGAGGACCGTACACCACCGAGCTCCCTGACAGGGACTCTGGGATGTAGTTCCTCAATGGACTGGACTTGCCAGTTGTTGGGGACGACAGACAGGGGAGCTGGATGCACCAATAGGACTGAGCGAGGTCATGGAGAGCATCAACTCCATGCAGGCGGGGAAGGCTCCGGGATCGGACGGGTTCCTGGCGGACTTCTACAAAACATTTACACTGGCTCTCACCCCACACTTACGGGAGATGCTCGCAGACTCACTAGAGAGGGGCACCCTGCCTCCAACGCTAACACAGGCCATCATTTCGCTGATACCCAAAAAAGACAAAGACCCAATGGAATGTGGATCATGCAGACTCGTTTCGCTACTCAATGTGGACATGAAAATACTCGCAAATGTCCTGGCCAAGAAACTGGAGAACTGCGTCCCAGAGGTGGTTACAGAGGATCAGACAGGCGTTGTTAAGGTTAAACAGCTAACTGCGAATATCAGACAGCTACTGAATGTGATACTGACTCCAGTTGGGGAGAGAACACTAGGGGTGTTCGTCTCCCTGGACGCAGAAAAGACCTTCGAAAGAGTAGAGTGGAAGTACCTCATTCAGGTTACTCGGAACGGTTCACCGCCTCGGTGAACTCCTGTACAACGCCCTCAAGGCAAGCGTTCAGACCAATACTACCAGCTCTGACTACGTCCAACTGCAGAGGCACCAGGCAGGGATATCCGCTGTCCCCACTCCTGTTCACCCTGGCAACTGAGCTGCTAGCGATCGCCCCGAGAGATGCTGGAGGGGAATCCGAAGAGGAGGCAGAGATCACAGAGTCTCACTCTATGCGTATGACCTGCTCCGCTACATCTCGGAACCGCAAAGCTGCATAAACAAGATCACAAAGTTTCTGGGAGAGTTCGGAGCCTTCTCTGGCTACAAACTCAACCTGGGCAAGAGTGAAAGTGTTTCAGCTGAACACAAAAGGGGCGGGGCAGAGATGGAGTGTGCATCATTTAAAATAGCCCAAAGCAAATTCCGGTACCTGGGGATCCAGATAGCCCACGATTGGACACAGATCCACAAGTGGAACCTGACCAGTCTGGAGGAGGAAGTTAAAAAGGGCCTTCAGAGATGGGATACACTCCCACTTTCTCGGACGGGGAGGGTGCAGACGATCAAGATGAATGTACTGCCCAAGTTTCTCTTCCTGTTTAGATCCATACCGATCTTCATCCCCAAGACCTTTTTCCAAAATGATTATGACATTTGCCTGGCCCTCCCGAACTTGCAATACTACTACTGGACAGCCGTGGCCGAGAGTGAGGGGATGGGTGAAGGAATCAAACACAGAATGGGTGAGGATGAAAGAGTTCCCCTGCATAGGAACGACCCTCCGGGCCCATGCCACTACAGCACTCCCAACGCCGCCAACAAAACACTCAACCAGCCCAGTGGTAGTAGCAACACTGTAAACCTGGAACCAGATGAGGCAGCTCTTCGGTCTGACCGAGGTGTTCACATGGCCCCCAACTGTGGCAAGCACAGGTTTCTACCAGTCATGCTAGACACCGCCACCTTTAAGAGGTGGGAGACATATGGGGGGGACACTGGCAGTTAGGGACTTTTACATAGGGGACAGACTTGCGACCCTAGAAGAGATGACGGGAGAGATTGGAATTACTGAACAGACAGGAACTCTGACATCTGCAAATCAAAAACATTCTCCGCACAGCACTGAACAGGGCCAACTCCACCTCTTCCTGCGCAAGGCTAAGTCTCATGCAGCTAAATGTGGTGCACAGAGCAAACCGGACAAGAACGAGCAGGTTCTTCCCAGAGACGGAGGACAAATGTGAACGGTGCCAAAGAGGCCCGGCCAACCATGCCCACATGTTGTGGGCCTGCCCCAAATGTATTGGGTTCTGGACAGCTTTCTTCGAGGCAATGTCCAAGGTTATGGAGTGAGGGTGGAGCCATGCCCGAGTGGGAGTTTTCAGGGTATCAGACCAGTCAGAACTTCATCTGGGGAAGAGGGCTGATGCCTTTGCTACCCTAATCGCCCGCCGGAGAATCCAGCTCAGATGGCCATCAGCAGCACCACCCACAGTTGCAGACTGGCCGGCAGACCCATCAGAATTTCTTCACCTGGAGAAGATCAGGTACACCATCCGAAGGTCTGAAGATGGCTTCCACAAAGTTTGGGGGCCATTCGCCAACCTATTCCAAGACCTGTTCAAAGGCAACAACTGATAAGAGTTGGGGGTTGGGGGGGGGGGGGGGGGGGGGGGGGGGGGGGGGGGGGGGGAGGAGGAGCAAAAAGGAACAACATGTAAACTGTTACCATCTCATCTATCTTTACGTACAGTGTAAAAAAAGTAAACTTTAATAAAAACATGTTTTTTTTTTTTTTAAAACTACAACACAATCTTATACCAAAATTATAAAAGGGTTTGTCTTATTTAAAACATTAAAAGTTGTTTTGTGATTTTGCTATTTCCACCTAGAGTAAAATACTTACAACGTCATGGCTTAATAGATAATCAGATATTTTAAAAATTGAGGCAATGAGACCTTTTTAAAATGGTCAAGTGACTGGCATAAACCCACAAGTATAATGCAGTGCTTAATCATGCTACAAAACTGACCAATCAAAATAATAAAGAAATCATTTACAATCTTATCAATGTGGAAAAACCTCCAACTAAAATGGACGCATTCCCAGTATTAGCACAAAGCATTTCTGTATCAGGCATGGTGTTGCTCAGATGCAGAAGAAATTTGTCTCTCTTCTGATCCAACTGTGTGCCTCAGCCCACTCTCAGAAGAACATCCCTTAATACCAGCATGCCATTATTTCCTACCAGCCAGCCATATGGTCCCCCAAGTGAAACTGCTAATTTAGTGCCAAATCATAATTAGTTTCTTTTTCCAGTGAATTCATGCCCATTAGAAACAGGTTTCACATCACCCAAATTTTAGGAAACATCCTGACAGAACAAAACTTCAATTTTTTTTAGTCTGGTCGGTTCTTCTTACCCTCTCTTCTGTCTCCTCCATGTTCAGTAAGTACAAAGTGCTCAAAGACTTCTTTGTCACCAAGACGAGATCAATCAGCAGCCTCTGCTACATCGCTCAATTCCATTAACTCACCGGACCAGATTTCCTGGAGTATACCCCCACTCCTTGTCCTAGCTCTCTAGTTTCCCTCTTATCTCCTCAGGTGCCCTCTGAGCTCATCTCCTGTTCCCTCAATCCTATTCCGACTATACTATTAGCCATCAACTTTCCCTCCTGGTCCCAATGTTGTTTACTCTCTCTCTTCAGGTGCTGTCCTCTCTACTTTAAATCTGCGTTATCACCCCTCTCCGGAAAAAAACAACAACCCTTGACCCGACCATCCTTGCAAACGACGGTCGTAATCCCAACTCTCTTTCCATGTCCCTATCCCAATTCACCTTGTTTGAATCCCACCAATCAGGTTTCTGCCCCTGCCACAGTACCGAAACAGCTGTCAGTCACAAATGACATCCTGTGTGACTGACAAAATCAAACGTTCCTTTTTCAGCCTTCCTGACCTTTTCTATCGTGCACCTTTGATATGGTTGACCACACCATCCTCCTCCAATGCCTCCGCACTACCATCCAGCTGGACAGTGCTACTCTCACCTGGTTCCATTATCTAACTGTAGCCCGAGAATAATTTGCAACGGTTTCATTTCCCATTCCTGCACTGTTAACATTTGGGATACATTCTTCACCCCTCCAATTTTACATCTACATGTTGCCTCTCAGCAACATAATCTGGAAATCGTAGTGTTAGATCTCACTTACCCTTGGAGTCAGAAGCAAACCTGCAGAGAGAAACAGACTGGGGAGCAGATAAATAAAGCTTACGACACTTACTTTCGTGGAGAGAGGCAAAGAGCAGAGCAGATCGGAGTTTGGGGGAAAAAAGTGCACAGCAACAGTTAAGCCGTAAACAGATTTGAAAGTGAGAATTGCTGTTTGGGATTGAATTATAAAATCGGATTTAACAAATGTTAAACATACTAACGATTAATAACAAGTAACAATTAGAGTGTACAACCTGCTGCCACTGTGCATCAGTGGTGGAAGGAGTGAATGTTGAAAGTGGTGGATGGGGTGCCAATCAAGCAGGCTGCTTTGCCCTAGATGGTGCCAAGCTTTGAGAGCGTTGTTGGAGCTGCACTCATGCACTCATCCAGGCAAGTGGAGAGTATTCCATCACACTCCTGACTTCTGCCTCGTCAGTACGGGCTTTGCAGAGTACTTTACACAGAATTCTCAGCCTCTGACCTGCTCTTGTAGCCACAGTATTTATATGGTCTAGTTCGGTTTCTGGTCAATGGCAAAACCCAGAATGTTGATAGTGGGGGATTCAGTGATGATATGCTACTGCATATCATGGGAAATGGTTGCAATCTCTTTTGGTAGAGATGGTCATTGCCTGGTATTTGTGTGGTACACATGCGATTTGCCACTTGTCAGCATAGCCTTGAATATTGTCCAGGTCTTGCTGCACATGAACACAGACTGCTTCATTGCAAGTTGTCACGAATGGGGCTGAACATGGTCCATGCGAACACCCCCACTTCTGACCTTATAATGGAGGGAGAGTAATTGATTAAACAACTGAAGATGGTTGGGCCTAGGACATTACCCTGAGGAACTCCTGCAATGCTGTTCCACAACTGTGATGATTGACCTTCAACAACCACAACCATGTTCCTTTGTGCTAGGTTTGAATCCAAGCAGTGGAACCCCCCCCCCCCTCTCCCTCTCTATCCCAATTCTCATTTATTCCAGTTTTGCTAGGGTTCCTTAATGCTGCCCTAATGTCAAGGGCAGTCACTCTCACTCTTACCTCTGGAGTTCAGTTCTCTTGTCCATGTTTGGAACAAGGATGCAATTACATCAGGAGCTGAGTGGCCCTGGCAGAACCCAAACTGACCATTAGTGAGCAGGGTGTTTCCAAGTAAGTGCCACTTAATAGCGCTGTCAACAACCCCTTCTAACACTCTGATGATCAAAGTAGACTGATGGGGCAGCAACTGGCCAGGTTGGATTTGTCCCGATTTGTGCGCTGGACATACTTGGGCAATTTTCTACAAGATGCTAGTGTTGTAGCTGAACTGGCACAGCAATGCTCGGGGAACGTCTAATTCTGGAGCCCAAGTCTTCAGTACTATTTCCACAACATTATCAAGCCCATAAACTTTACAGTATTGAGTGACTTCAGCTGTTTCTTGATATCACATGGGAGTGAATCGAATTGGCTGAAGATTGACGTGAGGGGCTGGGGACCTTCAGGAGGCAGCAGAGATGGATCATCCACTCGGATGGCCGTGAATGCTTCAGCCTCGTCTTTTACACTATTGCGCTGGTCACACCCAATCAGGATGGGAGTATTGTGGAGACTCCTCCTCCAGTGAGTTATGAAACTGTCCATCACCATTCATGAATGAATGTGGCAGGATTGCCGAGCTTAGGTCTGATCCATTGGTTGTGGGATCGCTTAGCTCCGTGTACCGATGCTGTAGCCCTATGTTGTTGCCTCACCAGCTTCGACACCTCATATTTAGATATACTTGGGTGCTGCTACTGGCATGACCTCCTGCGCTCTTCAATGAACCAGGGTTGATCCCCTCGCTTGATTGAAATGGTAGAACGGGGGGGGGGGCAACGCCATAGAACACAACGCAGGGCATATTCAAAGTGAAGACGGGACTTCATTGTCTCAAGGACTGTGTGATGGTCACTCCCACCAATATGGCAGTGGACAGCTGCATCTGCGACAGATGGGGTCAAGTAGGTTTTTCTCTTGTTGGCTCCTGCAGAAGAATGGAAGTGCTGTAGTGGGATGAGATTCAATTGTTAGGGGAATAAGACAGGCATTTCTGTGGCCTTAGACATGCCTGGTATGTGGATGCTATGTTGCCTCCATAGTGCCAGGGTCAATGATGTCACTGAGCAATTACAGGACATTTTTTTTTTTTTTTTTTAAATCAGGGAGGGTGAACAGAGGTTGTGGTCTACATCAGCCCCAATGATATAGGTAAAAAGAGGACTGAGGTCCTGAAATCAGATTTGAGAGAGCTAGGAAAGAGATTAAAAACCAGGACATCAAAGGCAGTCATTTTAGGAATACACCCAGTGCCCATGCTAGGGAGTACAAAAAGAGACGGATAGAGCAAATGAACGCATTGCTGCAGAGATGGTGCAGGAAGGAGTGTTTTAGATTTCTGAGCACTGTGGCCAGCTCTGGGGCAGGTGGGACATGTACAAGGATGGGTTACGCCTTAACAGAACCAGGATAAATATCCTCACAGGGAGATCTGTAAGTGCTGTTTGCGGGGACTTTGTTAAGGACTGCATTAAATTGAAGGTAGAAGATTATAAAGTTCCCAAAAAGTGGTAAACCTGAGGATTGAGAACATTTTAGAATTCAAAGGACCAAGAAACTGATAAAGGGAAAATGGAATATGGAAATAAACTAGAGAAATTTAAATAATGACTGTAAAAGCTTCTATAGGTAGGTAAAAAGGAAAAGATTTGCCAAATCACAAAGGAGAGCTTCTTCCATTTTCTAGTTGCTAGCAAGCAAGGCAAAAGGACTGTGAAGATGAATCGTTTTCTTACAACTAAGAGGCGGACAGAGACACAAATAGGCAGCGTACCTACTGGAAAGGATCTCACAACAGAATCTGCTGGAAAGTCCAGGGCAGACAGAGCAGTTCTAGCTCTGTACAGAGTTCCAGGGCCTCTGGTTAACAACCTACAAAATAAGAAACTTAATTCTGGAACAAAGCAGAATAATGGTGATTTTATTAGGTATGGTTTTGTCAATTGTGCCAATGCAAATAAGGATGCAAAGCCCACGTGTGTAAATGAGAGGAGAAGTTTCAGATTTTGAACGAGTGTGTTGGGTGAATATTTCCTTTTCAGGTTGAGACCCCAGAGTCAGTTATTAATTTACAGCTGACTCCAAATGCAAAGATTATGCTACTGTACCTGACCTGTGATAGCACATTAAAAACACGCCAAAACCCATGAGGCTGTCAGCATTCTGGAGTATCTGAGTAAAACTAGCATTTTGCTCCTATTGCCCTTCACGACGACCTACATTTGAGGTTAGATTTTCCCTTTCACAAGGATGAAGACAGCACAAAAGGTCTGCACCTGAAGTGCGCGTTACCCTCTCTTCCGGAGAACCGGATTAGATTGAAATCGTGCGGACCAAGCAGGCTCCCCATTTGCATTAAAGGTAAGTGAACATGGCATGTGTTACGAAGGTTGGTCGGCGTGGGTCGTGAAGGTCAGCCGGTTGGAAAAAGTGGGTCCCAGGATAAAAAGTTTGAAAAAGATAGCACAGCACGGCGGAGTGGTTAGCACTGCTGCCTCACAGCTCCAGGGTCCCCGGTTCAATTCCGGCCTCAGGTTACTGTCTGTGTGGAGTCTGCACGTTCTCCGCCGTGTCTGCATGGGTTTCCTCCGGGTGCTCCAGTTTCCTCCCACAGTCCAAAGATGTGCAGGTTAGGTGGATTGGCCATGCTAAATTGCCCTTAGTGTCCAAAAGGTTAGGTGGGGTTACTGGGTTACAGGGATAGGGTGGAGGTGTAGGCTTAAAGAGGGTGCTTTTTCCAAGGGCCGGTGCAGACTCGATGGGCCGTATGGCCTCCTTCTTCACTGTAAATTCTATGACTGCTCGAGAGTTTAGAAGAATAATTGGCAACCTCGTTGAATTCTTACAGGGCAGGTGCCGGAAGGTCTCCCCTGGCTGAGGGAGGGTTCTAGAAACAGGGGACAGAGTCTCAGAATAAGGGGTCTGCCGTTTAGGACCAAAATGAGGAATTCCTTCCCAGAGGTGATGAATCTTTGGAATTTTCTACCCCAGAAGGCTGTGGAGGCTGTCATGCAGTATGCTCAAAGCAGAGATCGATAGATTTCCAGATATTTAAAACATCAAGGGACAGTGTGGAAAACTGGCGTTAAGGCAGACAATCAGCATGATCTGGTTGCATCATGGTGGACGCCTGAGGGGCTGAACGGCCTGCTCCTGCTTCTTTTACCTATGTCCCTAAAAGCACTGTTCACACCCAGCCTCACCACCACGTTTCTCCATTCCTCCACTGTTGTTAATTATCAGATTACTCATCAAAATCCAGTGCTGAATAAGCTGAAATTTCCTCCAATTAAATATTGGGGTAACTGTAGCAATTACTTTCGGTTCCCACTGCAGACTCCATTCCCTAGCTACCAATGCCATCCTTCTATCTGGCAATAGGCTGAGATTAAGGCTGTGTGTTCACAACCTTGGTGCCACATTTGACCCCAAGACAAGCTTCTGACCTCATATTCGCACCATCACCAAGACACCTAGTTTCATCTCCATAACATTGCTCATATGTTGCTGAAACCCTCATACATGCCTTCATTAACTCTCGTCTTGACGATTCCAATGTACTTCTGGCTGGTCTACCACATTCTACCCTCGATAAACCTTAAATCATTGCTGCCTGGCTCTTAACTCTCACTAAATCTCTCACTAAATCCCATTCCCCTATCACGTCTGCGTTCAATAACCTACATTAGATCCCAGTCAAGTAACGCTGATTTTGAAATGCTCAGTTGTTATTTTCAAATAGTTCCACGGACAGTGACCCAGAGCCGGGATTCGAACCCAGGTCCTCAGCGCCGTAGGCAGCAGTGCTAACCACTGTGCCACCGTGCTGCCCTGCTTAGGTTAATACTTTATTTTATAATGCTCCTGTGAAGCGCCTTGGGATGTTTTATGATGTACTATATAAGTATAAGCAGTTGTTGTTGGTTCAAACTCTGATCCATTAACAGGATTGTAGCAGCACCTGGTTTACTTTCCCTACTCAAAAGCAATCTGGAACACCTCATTCTGGGGCATCTAACGACATGATTGTACCAGATTAACCACCAAATGGTGATATAGCTGAACGGACATGTTTCCACATCAAAATGGTTGTTTGAGTATCATCATCAACACAGAATTCTGATTAATTAAGGATACCTGCCAATGTGATTGTAAAAAAAAAAATTTTTAAAGACAATTGGTTGTTCAAATTTGAATATAATTTCAAATGTTTCAATTGCATTAACTGGACCAGTCGGTGCCCGTCATTAAAAGTCCAATGACCGATAATTCTTACTCCAACATTATTCATCACATTTGGTGGTACTCCATTAGTGGGCTTACACAATAACCATTGACAAAATGCACTGAACAAAAATGTAAATGATTCAGTCAAACTGAGAAACAGTTAATGTATTGATCATAAACAATGTTAAAAGAACCAAAATGATTCAACTGAAACTGTTAAATAGATTTCATTAAGAAAAATCACCATTAAAAATAAATTTCTAAACTAATTACATATATTCAATCACATTTAATTTTATGCAGAGCTACATTGAACAATAATCTTTATTATTGTCACAAGTAGGCCCACGTTGACACTGCAATGAAGTTACCGTGAAAATCCCCTTGTCGCCACATTCCAGCGCCTGTTCGGGTACACGGAGGGAGAATTCAGAATGTCCAATTCACCTAACAATCACACAATATGGAACTTGGGGGGAGAAGACCAGAGCACCCAGATGAAACCCACGCAGACACAGGGAGAACGTGCAGACTCCGCACAGACAGTGCACTGACCCAAGCCGAGAATCAAACCCGGGTCCCTGGCGTTGTGAAGCAACACAGTGCTAACCACTGTGTTACCGTGCCTCAATTACCTGTACCAAGCTGATATCACAGATATCAAATTAAAATCTAGTAGAAGCAGATTTAGTTTTATTTTCCATCTTGTCCTTTCTTCTGGGTGTTTTCACAAATCAGCCCTGGAAAGTCACCGTGTCAGGGTGACTGAATGTCGCTACTCCCTTTTCAATTTTCCCTTTGTCCCTTGCAACCAAACCTAGACCTGTATTCTGCAATTCTTCTATTAATGCCATTGAGGTCAGATACTCAGCACGCAAGAAATCAAACCAAACCTCAAACGCAGTGTTGGACTTCAAAGATAGTGTAGCTTTATTTGCTAGTTTCGGTCCAAACTCTCATCTTGTCTATTGAAACGCATGAGATCTTAAACAAAATATAGTTTTTCACAAATCAAAATAACTATGTCCCGAATGCGCGAGTGATTGGCAGGCCCAGAAGTGGCTGTGATTTCCACTTCATCACAACCGACACACAATTTCACGCTGGCTGGCCAATTAAGAGCCGGCCAGCGTAAAACAGTGAGGCAGAGGCTCCGCGCTGCCAGTTGGGGGCGGGAGCTTATTGGGCAATGGGGACCCAATGCATAACCAGAGCAGAGGTAGCTCCCTGAAAATATACAGGAGCTGGTGAGGAGCCTCAGGGTGCTGTCCAGAAGAGAATCTAAAATTTGACAGCAATTATGGCCGCAGCATCAGCTGGGCTTGCCAGGCGAGAAGACAATACCAGTGGGCACTCTGTTCCCCCTCCCCAATCTCAGACACTGGTATGGTATTGGAGGTAGAGGGTGGAATAATCATGGAATGTACAGTGCAGGAGGCCATTCAGCCGATCGGGTCCACACCTTCCCCTGGAAAGAGCACCCTACCCAAGCTCACCTCTCTAGCCTATCCCCGCAACCCAGTAATGCCACCAAACCATTTGGACATTAAGGGGCAATCTATCATGGCCAATCCATCTAACTTGCACATCTTTGAACTCAGCAACCTGCCTAGCGCAAATTGACATATTGTCTTCCTCCCTCAGATGCACCATCCTCAAGAGGCTTCCAGGGTCCCGAGGACTTTTCCCTCTCTTGACACCAGAGCAGCAGCTGCAGACAAATGCATTTGTGTCACATCCACTCTCGGAACCAGGTACAAGCACATCCTTTGGCTTTAGGTGGCAGTGCACAGTGGGGAGGGCACAGCTCACATGCATGAGAAGCTGGCAGAGGCAGAGAATACCCTGGGTGCAGGCAGTTTGAGGTGTTTTGGGGACCAGGACAGATGGAGGACACCAGAGACAGCAGGTTCTGCATGTCCAGCAGGATGTCCTTGGAGATCCTCAAGGGTCTGCGTATTATGGTCTCTGTCATGAAGGAGGCTATGCGGAGCGTGAGCACTGTATTGACCCTGAGCACCAAGCACGCAGCCTCCTCCAAGAGTGCCGATTCTCATGGAGAAGCAGCTCCAGAACAGAATCAGAGGTTCTTGGCATTACGCTCAGGCCTGCAAGCCGACACACTGGCAGTGATCTCTGGAGGTCACAACCAGTGTGAGAGATAGATAAGGCACCTAGTCACTCAGGTAAGTAATTGTCCATCAATGGCAAGCAGGGCGGTCCAAACCAGCCTCATGCTGGTGGACGAACTGCTTGCAATCTCAGAGGGTTCCCCTCAGGGTATTCCAGATGATGGCAGCAGCTCTTCTGCATTTTCTCCAGTGACTGTGACATCTGATGAGGCTGCAATGACCGAGGAGTACCCAGCCATGGCACTGGACACACCCTCCCAGGCAACACCTGCTCAGGCATCACCAGCCAGGGGATGATTGTCAATGTCATCAGGGTGGACAGGACAGCAGAGACAGCAGGTTGTCCCCATGCCACTGCCAGCGAGGGAGCACACCAAGGCCCAGGACTCGCAAATGCAAGTTTAAGGCACAGTGAGCATAAGAGGGGTTTTCACAGGTTAGATTCTTCCATTTCATCAGTGTTATGCATTATTTTTGATGACTGCTAACACTAGATTATGTTATGTTCCTTTTTCGTTACTCGAGAAAAGAGATATTGATTGTGCTTCAATGGCATGAGGACCCTTCATGTTTTTCACAGGTGCAGTGGCATATGACAGACAGCGAGGGCTGCAAACATTTTTACATAGGCTGTGATTTGACATTGGGGTCAAAGGATTGCTCATCAGAAGTGTCTGGTGAGGAGGTGACGCTCATGGCAGGAGGTTAAAGCCATGCCTTGGCAGCCTTGCAGAATGTGAAGAGATCATAGAATTTACAGTGCAGAAGGAGGCCATTCGGCCCATCGAGTCTGCACCGGCTCTTGGAAAGAGCACCCTACCCAAGGTCAACACCTCCACCCTATCCCCATAACCCAGTAACCCCACCCAACACCAAGGGCAATTGTGGACACTAAGGGCAATTTATCATGGCCAATCCACCTAACCTGCACATCTTTGGACTGTGGGAGGAAACCGGAGCACCCGGAGGAAACCCATGCACACACGGGGAGGATGTGCAGACTCCGCACAGACAGTGACCCAAGCCGGGAATCGAACCTGGGACCCTGGAGCTGTGAAGCAATTGTGCTATCCACAATGCTACCGTGCTGCCCCCAAGATCAGGGCATGCTTGGTGTCCCTGCATCCCTGAAGGTTCTTCACGTCTGCCTCCAGATCCTAACTCTGTGCCTCCCCAGGCTCGTCATCAAACCCACCAGTTGAGTCAGCCTCTACGGCCTGTGGAGCTGCCTCACTACCATCAACCTCCAGTGCGCCCCCCCCCCCCCCCACCGTGCCAGAACCAGATTGTGCAGAGCACCGCAGCGGCAACTATAAGAAACGTATGCTCTGAAGGATACTGCGTTGCTCTCCTGATCAGTCCAGGCATCTGAACCTCATCTTCATCAATCCAATGGTCCTCTCAATCGCCACCCTTGTGGAGATGGGACTTTGTACTCTCCTCTGCTTCCATCCTTGGGTGTTGTGTGACCCCATGAGCCACCTTTTCAATGGATAGCCTTTTGTCATCGAAAAGCTACCCTTCTGTCCGAGCTGAGTGATGTACAGCCTTGGCACCGGAGAGTGTCGGAGGATGGATGATATTTGGAGCTTCCAGAGTACCTCGCACAGACTTGCGGAATCCGTGTCTTGTGATTGCAAACTATCTGCACAGTCAGAGTACAGAAGAGGCCCTTCGGCCCATCGAGTCTGCACCGACATGCAGAAGTTACTGACTTGCCTGACATAGGGTGGTCACCCACACAGATGGAGGGGATATCAGGTCCAATAATCTGGCATATGAAGGCACAGTCTCCATAGAGAGGTGGAGGCTCCTTCGACACTGGACCTCAGACACGAGGTGATAGCTGGAACATTGCCTGTGCATTTGGACTGCAGGATAGTGGACTCTTCTGCAGACCCTTCCGCCTCCCTACTCGCCCAGCACTCCCTGTGCCTTTCTTTCCACAGATTGCTCTCGGGGGCTACCTGGCCTCCCCTCTCTTCTGTCCCTCTGTTCCTATT
Organism: Scyliorhinus torazame; assembly: GCF_047496885.1. Taxonomy (NCBI): domain Eukaryota; kingdom Metazoa; phylum Chordata; class Chondrichthyes; order Carcharhiniformes; family Scyliorhinidae; genus Scyliorhinus; species Scyliorhinus torazame. Next base: position 89,200,559 of record NC_092709.1, read on the forward strand.
CAGAGGACATTCTACCAGCAGAGTACGCAATCCCCATTTGCTGAGATGCAGATGGCACTGCCTCAGGCACTAAAGGCAGAAAGCCTCTAAGAAGATTAACTATACACCCTGCCAATGCTCCGGTACCCTTTCAGCCTGCCCTAGAATGAGAAAACCATCAAAGCGTGATGGCCACCTGCACAATCTATGGGCAATGTAAAATTCCAAACAGTTTGCTTGTTAATGGGCTTAGCTGTCCACTTAAATGGTCAGTGGGCACACTTCCAGCCCCCCACCCCCCCACACATGCGCCAACCGTAATATTGTACAAGCGCACGATGATGTTGGGACACACGCACACCTGATGTGTTCTTATGCAATTTTACACCACTGGTTCAAGTCAGGCACGCACCCACAACATCAACGCAAGATTCTGGCTTAAGAGTACAATTCTTGTTCAATTGGATTTTAGCCCAAGGATACCAGAGAGCAAACACTACAAGTAGACAGTAATGATTCCTACAATTACTTTAGAAATATATCCTCAAAAAGCAGTTAGCCTCCAGTGGAGGCATGTACCACAATTCTTCTTTGCAGTACTACAAGCACGCAGGGACTTTTTTGGGTGGAGGTATATGCGCATTAAAAGTTGCATAACTTAAGAATGCAACTGACAGGATGCCTAAAACAGGAGTCACCGTGAAGAAAACATAATTAAAAACTTCTGTAACTCAGGATTGAATTTTTCAACTGGTACATATTGAAAGTAAAATATTTAGTCGTTTTAAGTCTTGTGATTTGCTTGTGGTTGCTTACTCTTCTCTGTTGCCTTCTGTGTGACTAAATTACAACCTTTGTTTGTGTGTGTGTTGGAGTTAGCTAACCTCATTTTAGCAGCAACTGGCATCCGAGACTTGAAGAAGGAGATAAAACCATCAAGGACACCCATTCACAACCACTCGTGCTAAAATGCACACAAGATGAGAATTGATTATCATAAAATCCCTACAATGTTGGAGGCTATTCGGCCTATCAAGTCTACACCAGCCCCACAAAAGAGCATCCTACCCATGTCTACTCCCCCGTCCACCCTACCCTATTCATTTAACCTAACCCACATCCCTGGACACAATAGGGCAATTTCATCATCACTAATCTACCTAACCCGCACATCTTTGGACGGTGCAAGCACCCAGAGGAAACCCACACAGCCACGAGGAGAACGTACAAACGCCACACAATTAGAAGTCACCAAAGGCTGGAATTGAATCAGAGTCCCTGGCGCTGTGAGGCAGCAGTGCTAACCACTGTGCCAGCCATTATGAGGGGCATAACAGACGAGATCAAATGGCAGACCTCGTTACTTCAGAGCCAGTTGGCAAGAAGGTACACCAGATTTGTTGTACTGACTGGTCTTCTGATTTTTCATCCGTTTGAGGTAGCAGTTAAATTCCATTCAAGAATCATCCACCAACAAGGTTGGAAAAAACATGGAGAAATCGCAGGTATAATTTTGTGCCCAAGTAATACAGCAATCCCCAATGCACAGCACCTGTATTTTTCTCTACCCATTTATTTTGCTACCTACAGATACATGTAACAACTAGTATCACAATACCTGTAAACATTGCGTGAAAGTATGGACTGCAAGCTGCCAGGACGACTCGGTGTGCTGGAATCTCAGTATCTTCAGCTACAAGTGTTACATCACACAAAAGGTTATGGCTGTAAGAGAACAGAGTGAAGATCATTAGTAGCAAACCTAATGGGTTGCTGACACCTCATTGCTGCTTTCTGAGTCAGAGTCAACAGAGTAAGGGAAAGCCCAGGGTTGGGAGCTTTGCGTTTCTGCTGGATGTTAGCCAGAAATACAGTAGGTATGATATCACAATTAAAGGTTAATGAGAGAGAATGTTATGCCATAAACAAGGTCAAGAGGTGTATATTTTCATATACCGTATGGCCATTTATGGAGTTCAAACTCTACTAGCTGCCATGGTGGGATTTGAACCCCTGCTCTCATACCAGTAGTCTGGGCCTCTGGATTATAGTCCGGTAACATTACGACTACACCACCTATTTCCCTACATTTCAATACAGAGAAATGTGAGGTTGTATAAAAAAAGCACAGTGCTGGAAAACCCCAGCAGGTCTGGCAGCATCTGTGGAGAGAAACGAGAGCTCATAATATTTTGAGATGATAAGATTCATCTTTGGAACTGTGCAAGATAGCACACTTTGGGCTTCATAAAATAATACTGCTTGGAAAACAAGTGTCTAAGTGGGATAGAGGAAGAGGGGAGTTTAAGGGCACAGATGAACAAAATCACAAAGTAAATGAAAGGGCATCAGAAAAGGTGCAAAAGTGACTTATTAGACTGATATTGAGAGGTTATATCCATTGGGAACGATTGAATAGGCTAGGACTCTTTTTACAACAACAACTTATGTTTCTATAGCCCTTTTAACGTAAAGTATCCAAAGCACTTCACAGGAACAAGGTCAAACACGTATGACACCAAGCCACAGAAGGATTCAGTCACATGACCAATGCTTGGTCAAAGAGGCAGGTTTTATGGCATGTCTTAAAAGAGGAAAGTTAAGGTGGAAAAGACTAACTTGACAGATTTGACAGGATAGGCAGAAAGAAGAGGTTTCCACTTGTAGGTGGGGCCAGAACCAAGGACCATAAAATAAACTGTTTACCAACAAATCCACAGAGAATTCCAGGGGGGGGGGGGGGGGGGGGGGGGGGGGGCCTTCTTGGGTCAGGTGATCTGTTGCTGTGGTGCAAATATTTTGTAATACTGAAGAGGCAGAAAGGAAGATGAGCATGGATCGCACACCACAAAGTATTATATGCAGAATAAAATTAATTGCTATGAACTGCAGATAGAGGTTTTTTTAAACATATCGCGCTGATGGTTAATGTTTACTTGGCACCTGCTGGGATGCCAAATGTCACCAGTAATTAGCAGTGAATTACGATCAGTCCCCAGATTTCCCCTGTCAGTTCAAGCAACGAGAGAAGGGACAAGTGAAAACCTCAATATCTGCACTTGTGCATCTATAACAGGTTATAAACCTGGCAGCATATTGCCTACTGTGAAAAGCTTAATACAGAACTATAGAACCACACACACAGCGATTTTCTGTTCATCATCAAAATACTAGTTTCAAGCTCCAATGGACATAGAGACATACCTTCTCAGTTCATTCATAACTTTAAAAGCTTTTTTCATATGACGAGGATTTACAGTCACTGGACCCTGCTTCTCAGAAACATCATCCTTTAGATCATGGCGTTTATGTTGGCATAATTTTGTGCACCTGTAAGCAAGAATGAGGATTAAAAATCCATCAGGAAAGGTTTGCAATAGATTAAATATGGCTATTTACATAGCTTTAGTCCGACTAAGTCCGCAAACAATTAAATAATTATACACATTATCATAATACAACTATGCACCAGCAAGGCATTCATATGGAATAAACAATTAAATAATTATACACATTATCATAATACAACTATGCACCAGCAAGGCATTCATATGGAATTACACAGTTCCAATTTGTAAGGAATGATTGAAATACATTAAAAAATTATGGGAAAACATGAAACCAAAGTAAGCCACCACAATCAGAGCTGGCACAGTGGCTAGCACAGCTGCATCACAGCACCTGGGACCCAGGTTCAATTCCATCCTTGGGTCACTGTGTGCGGAGTTTGCACTTTCTCCCCGTGTCTGCGTGGGTTTCCTCCCACAGTCAAAAGATGGGCAGGTTATGTGGACTGACAATGTTAAACTGTCACCGAGTATCCAAAGGTTAGGTTGGATTACAGGGATAGGGTGGGCCTGTGGGCCTAGGTAGGGTGCTCTTTCGGAGGGTCGGTGCAGACTTGAGGGGCTGAATGGCCTCCTTCTGCGCTGTAGGAATGTTATGGTTCTATGGTCCTAATCAAAATACCTGGCATTACAATGACAAGGCTCTTAAAAAATATATTTTTTTTTTTAAAATCACCAGAACTGTGGCAGCATGATTGATTACTGACATTAACTAATATCTCAAGAAACCATTGTATACAATTAAAACACTGTATACAAGGTATGCATGCAGTAAAAGTGCAAAGACTGTAATGGAAAACTGTGTGTCGCAGCAGCTAACAAGGTTCAACCGAGTGAGGAAACCCTTAAATACAAGACCAATAATCCTATACAACTTTCTAGGTTTAGCTGGTTAGGATTCCCCTCGAGACCGATACTGTAAAAAGTGAGGTGGATTTCCCAATGACTGACAAAGAATCACAAAAGGATTTCTGGTTTTAAGACTTTTACTGTAACAAACTAAAATCAACAGAGTCAAACACTACTTGACAGACAACTAAGACACCAAACTAAAGGAAAGGTATCTGCCCATTAACTAATGCAACCAAAGTTGGGAGAGGGTATGGAGGAGGAGTTTTGGTGTGAGGTGCTCCAGAGGGTGAACGCCTCCAACTCATGTGCAAGGTTGGGGCTGATACAGCTGAAGGTGGTATATAGAGCAGACCTCACAAGGGCGAGGATGAGCCGGCCGGGGGGGGGGGGGGGGTCCTGCAAACCACGTTCATATTTTTTAGTCCTGTCCAAAGCTGGAGAATTACTGGAAGGAGGTGTTTAGGTTAATCTCTAAAGTGGCGCACGTGAAACTGGACCCGGGCCCTCGGGAGGCCATATTCGGGGTGCCGGACCAGCCGCGGCTGGAAATGGGTGCGGAGGCTAATGTTGTAGCCTTCGCCTCGTTGATCGCCCAAAGGTGGATTCTGTTAAGGTGGAGATCAACCTCTCCACCGTGCCCTGGTGTGGCGGGGGGACCTGCTGGAATTCTTGACTCTTAAGAAGGTCAAATTTGAACGGAGGGGAAGGATGGAGGGGTTCTACAATTCATGGCCGTTATACATTATGCACTTTTGAGAATTGGATTACATTGAACATTAGGGGGGGGACTGTATGTGTTAATGGTGACTATGGGTGATTCCTGTTATTTTTTTTATATTAACATGCGGGCTAATGTTTGGTGGGAGGATGGGATTGTGGTTATTGATATGGGGATTGACATTGCATTCGTTACTGATTATTGTTTATCGTTGCGTGTAAATTTGGGAGAAAATGTGAGAAAGGAGAAGAAACATTTTTTTTTTTTTTTAAACTAAATGCAACCAAAATACTTTATGACACCTTTTTTTACACTGCACTTCCAGAAGAAATGTAATCTTGAATAAGTTCCAAACTCCTCCGCCTAGCTTTCCAGCAAGATCCCTTCTCCCTGCCACTCTCAAGTCTTCCAGTGTCCTTTGTAAACCATTCCACTCAGTCTTCCATATATACTGATGGGCTCACTAGTGAGCCTATGAGCAGCCAATACAGTGAGAAGACAAGCTGGAAACAACAGGAAGTTTTCAAGGGTACAGGCCAGGGCGAGAGCGAAGACGACAGCGATGGTGGAGCGAGTGGCAGCAGGGACAGCGGATGAGAGGCCAATCAATCACTGTTTGCATTTTGCGAAATAACCGTTTTGCAAAATAACATGCAAATGGTTATGAAAAGCTCTACAGTTAGCACAAAAATTGGTGTTTACATAGCACCTTCGTGACCATAAACTGTCCCTAAGAGCTTTACAGCCAATTATGCACTTTTGAAGTGTAGTTACTTTGGTAACTTAGGAAACACTAGCCAATTTCCACATAGCAAGCTCCCACAAACAGCAATAACCACCAGATAATCCATTTTATTATGTTGATTGAGGAGTAAACATTGGTCAGGATAGCAGGGATAGCTTTCCTGCTCTTCTTTGAAGTATTGCCATAGGTTCCTTTACATACAACCATGGGCAGACAGGGCTTCAGTTTAGTGTCTCACCCAATAGACTGCACCTCTGACAATGCAGTACTCTCCCAATTGTGTCACTTAGATTTTATGCACAATAAAATAATTAACAGTGGAGGCAAATTTCATTACTTTTCTTACTCAATTCAACACAGCAGTGTTATCACGAGATCTATTGTGTACATATGCTGTACAGCAAAAAAGTTTAGTACATCAAAGCCAATACATTTAGTGTAATACATTTATTGTACGAACACTCTGGCTTTCACACATCCTGAACTCTCAGACACCCCTTGGTCCCAAACAACATCCAATATTATACAATTCTATGGGCTAATTTACCTTTGGTTATTCCGATCACTACTTCACTTCAAAACTAGAATTAAAATGTTCCCCCAGACACAATTAAAGTGTCAACAAACAAAATCTAATTGCACTGCTGCCTGGATTTCTTATCTTGAAGCATGGTGTACAAGTGTCCCTACGTCTGAGCGAGAAGCTACAAGCTCAAGTCCCACTCCTGATCTCTATGGCCTTGGAAGGTGCATTCATAACATGACCAAAAAAGTAGATTAGCAGCCTATAAATTCTTTCAATACCCCTGATGGCAGGCAGAAAGGGAAGAGTTTTCTAGTCAACAATGCTGTCGAAGGCAACGAGAAACCACTGCAGTATTTTGGCAAGCATAACACTGGATCGATCCAATGAAAGTCCACAGTCACCAACACCCTCTTAGGCTTTGACAAAGGGTCATCTGGACTCGAAACGTTGGCTCTTTTCTCGCCCTACTGATGCTGCCAGACCTGTTGAGATTTTCCAGCATTTTCTCTTTGGTTTGGGTGGAAATCAGGAATAGTAAGGCGAAAAGGTCACTGATAGGAGTAGTCTATAGGCCACCAAATAGTAACAGGATGGTAGGGCAGGCAATAAGCAAAGAAATAACGGATGCATGTAGAAATGGTACAGCGGTTATCATGGGAGATTTTAATCTGCATATCAATTGGTTTAACCAGGTTGGTAAAGGCAGCCTGGAGGAGTTTATAGAATGTGCCCAGGATAATTTCCTGGAACAGTATGTAATGAAACCTACAAGGGAACAAGCGGTCCTAGATCTGGTCCTGTGTAATGAGGCAGGATTGATTAATGATCTCATAGTTCGGGATCCTCTTGGAAGGAGCGACCACAATATGATGGAATTTAAAATACAGTTGGAGGATGACAAGGTAAATTCAAACGCTAGTGTTTTGTGCTTAAACAAAGGCGATTACAATGGGATGAGAGAAGAACTAGCTACGGTAGACTGGGAGCAAAGACTTCATGGTGAAGCAGTTGAGGAACAGTGGAGAACCTTCCGAGCGATCTTTCAGTGTTCAGAAAAGGTTCATACCGACAAAAAAGAAAGACGGTAGAAAGGGGAAAAATCGACCGTGGATATCTAAGGAGGTGAGGGAGAGCATTAAATTGAAGGAAAAAACATACAAAGTGGCAAAAATTAGTGGGAGACTAGAGGACTGGGAAGTCTTTAGGGGACAACAGAAAGCTACTAAAAAAGCCATAAAGAAGAGTAAGGTAGACTATGAAAGTAAACTAGCTCAGAACATAAAAGCAGATAGTAAAAGCTTCTACAAATATACAAGACAAAAAAGAGTGGCGAAGGTAAATATTGGTCCTTTGGAAGATGAGAAGGGAGATTTAATAATAGGAGACGAGGAAATGGCTGAGGAGCTGAACAGGTTTTTTGGGTCAGTCTTCACAGTGGAGGACACAAATAACATGCCAGTGACTGATGGAAATAAGGATATGATAGGGGAGGACCTTGAGATGATTGTAATCACTAAGGAGGCAGTATTGGGCAAGCTAATGGGGCTAAAGGTAGACAAGTCTCCTGGCCCTGATGGGATGCATCACAGAGTGTTAAAAGAGATGGCTAGGGAAATTGTAAACGCACTAGTGATAATTTATCAAAATTCACTAGACTCTGGGGTGGTCCCAGAGGATTGGAAAGTAGCAAACGTGACACCACTGTTTAAAAAAGGAGGTCGGCAGACAGCGGGTAATTATAGGCCAGTAAGCTTAACTTCGGTTGTAGGGAAAATGCTGGAATCTATCATTAAGGAGGAAATAGCGGGGCACCTGGAGGGAAATTGTCCCATTGGGCAGACGCAGCATGGGTTCACAAAGGGTAGGTCGTGTCTGACTAATTTGGTAGAATATTTTGAGGACGTTACCAATGCAGTAGATAACGGGGAGCCAATGGATGTGGTATATCTGGATTTCCAGAAAGCTTTTGACAAGGTGCCACACAAAAGGTTGCTGCATAAACTAAAGCTACATGGCATTGAGGGTAAAGTGGTAGTATGGGTAGAGGATTAGTTAACTAACAGAAAGCAGAGAGTGGGGATAAATGGGTGTTTCTCTGGTTGGCAACCTGTAACTAGTGGGGTCCCTCAAGGATCAGTGTTGGGCCTGCAGTTGTTCACAATTTACATAGACGATTTGGAGTTGGGGACCAAGTGCAATGTGTCAAAGTTTGCAGACGACACTAAGATGAGTGGTAAAGCAAAAAGTGCAGAGGATACTGGAAGTCTGCAGAAGGATTTGGATAGGTTAGGTGAATGGGCTAGGGTCTGGCAGATGGAATTCAATGTTGCCAAGTGTGAGGCTATCCATTTTGGGAGGAATAACAGCAGAATGGATTATTATTTAAACGGTAAGCTGTTAAAACGTGCTGCTGTGCAGAGGGACCTGGGTGTGCTGGTGCACGAGTCGCAAAAAGTTGGTGTGCAGATGCAACAGGTGATTAAGAAGGCTAATCGAGAGACTTCCGGGTGCGGCGATGACCAGCTGAGTCGCACGTTTCGGCAGCTCCCGGTGAAACGGACTTTTGGGCTCTTGATAGGAGCCCCAACGGCCATTTTGACGGCTAAAAACACTGCGGTAAACCAGAAGGGAATCCCCCCTGGATACGGATGAAAAAAGGAGGAGAAAGTGGCCTGATTGCAGTAGATCCTTTAGAACAGCGGCAAGGAAGGCAAGCAAAAACCAAGATGGCGTCGGAAGGTGGCAGTTTAACATGGGGCCCTGAACAACAAGAGTTCTTGAAATGCTGTGTGGAAGAGCTCAAAAAGGAAATGAAGAAAGAGCTGTTGGCCCCGATACTACAGGCGATCGAAGGGCTAAAGGAGGAACAAAAGACCCAGGAGCGGGAGCTTCGGGTCGTGAAGGCAAAGGCAGCCGAGAATGAGGACGACATATAGGGCCTGGTGGTGAAGACGGAGATGCATGAGGCACATCAGAAACGATGTGTGGAAAGATTGGAGGCACTGGAGAACAACGCAAGGAGGAACAACCTGAGGATTCTTGGTCTTCCTGAAGGTGCGGAGGGAGCGGACGTCGGGGCATATGTGAGCACTATGCTGCACTCGTTAATGGGAGCGGAGGCCCCGGCGGGTCCGTTGGAGGTGGAGGGAGCATACCGAGTGATGGCGCGAGGGCCGAGAGCAGGAGAAATTCCCAGAGCCATAGTGGTGAGATTCCTCAGTTTTAAGGATCGAGAAATGGTCCTTAGATGGGCAAAGAAAACTCGGAGCAGTAAATGGGAGAACGCGGTGATCCGCGTTTATCAAGACTGGAGTGCGGAGGTGGCGAGAAGGAGGGCGAGCTTTAATCGGGCCAAGGCGGTGCTTCATAAAAAAGATAAAATTTGGAATGCTCCAACCGGCAAGACTGTGGGTCACATATCGAGGGAGGCACCACTACTTTGAGACGGCGGATGAAGCGTGGACTTTTATTGTGGAAGAAAAACTGGAATGAGCGGGCTATTTAAAAGAACGTTTGAACAAAGTGGTGGGGCGAATGTGGGGGGCAAAGAGGGGGGTTAAAAAGGGGGGAAAGAGGAGTTTTATGTACTAATCCTGCGATGTGGTAACTTTTCTCTCTTCCACAGGTGGTGATGGGGGGGAGGAGGGGAGGTGGAGGAGATGGGGCGTTGGCCATTGGGGGCGGGGCCAAGGGAGAAGCGCGGGCTTGGTTCCCGCACTATGATAATCATAGCGGGAATAGAGAAGCAGGAAGGAAGGGGCGTCGCACGGTGCGAGCCGAGGTCACGGGGGGAAGCCGAGGTCGGCCAGAGTTTGCTGACTTCTGGGAGGAACATGGGGGGAGTAATTACGCTAGCGGGGGATCTAGCGGGGGGGGGGGGGGGGGGGGGGGGAGGGGGGAATTACTGGGTTGCTGCTGCTGGGGAGAGGGGGGAGCTGGTATGGGAGGGGATGGGCGGGGGGGCACCGCCTGGGGGAGATACAGCTGCGTGGGAACCGGGTGAGGAGCTGGAAAAAGGTGGTGGCTAATCGACAAGGGGGGGGTAGGAAGCCCCCCCAACCCGGCTGATCACGTGGAACGTGAGAGGGCTGAACAGGCCGATAAAGAGGGCACGGGTACTCGCACACCTTAAGAAACTTAAGGCAGATGTGGTTATGTTACAGGAAACGCACCTGAAACTGATAGACCAGGTTAGGCGACGCAAAGGATGGGTGGGGCAGGTGTTCCATTTGGGGCTAGATGCGAAAAACGGGGGGGGGGGGGGGGCTATATTAGTGGGGAAGCGGGTAATGTTCGAGGCAAAGACTATAGTGGCGGATAACGGGGGCAGATACGTGATGGTGAGTGGCAAACTACAGGGGGAGACGGTGGTTTTGGTAAACAGATATGCCCCGAATAGGGATGATGCCAATTTTATGAGGCGGATGCTAGGACGCATTCCGGACCTAGAGATGGGAAAGCTGATAATGGGGGGAGATTTTAATACGGTGTTGGAACCAGGGCTGGATAGGTCGAAGTCCAGGACTGGAAGGAGGCCGGCAGCAGCCAAGGTACTTAAAGATTTTATGGAGCAGATGGGAGGTGTAGACCCGTGGAGATTTAGCAGACCTAGGAGTAAGGAGTTCTCGTTTTTCTCCTATGTCCATAAAGTCTACTCGCGAATAGACTTTTTTGTGCTGGGAAGGGCGTTGATCCCGAAGGTGAGGGGAACGGAGTATACGGCTATAGCCATTTCGGATCACGCTCCACACTGGGTGGACTTGGAGATAGGGGAGGAAACAGGAGGGCGCCCACCCTGGAGAATGGACATGGGACTAATGGCAGATGAGGGGGTGCATTGAAAAGTACTTGGAACTCAATGATAATGGGGAGGTCCAGGTGGGAGTGGTCTGGGAGGCGTTGAAGGCGGTGGTTAGAGGGGAGCTGATATCAATAAGGGCACATAAAGGGAAGCAGGAGAGTAAGGAACGGGAGCGGTTGCTGCAAGAACTTTTGAGGGTGGACAGACAATATGCGGAAGCACCGGAGGAGGGACTGTACAGGGAAAGGCAAAGGCTACATGTAGAATTTGACTTGCTGACTACGGGCACTGCAGAGGCACAATGGAGGAAGGCACAGGGTGTACAGTACGAATATGGGGAGAAGGCGAGCAGGTTGCTGGCACACCAATTGAGGAAAAGGGGAGCAGCGAGGGAAATAGGGGGAGTGAGGGATGAGGAAGGAGAGATGGAGCGGGGAGCGGAGAGAGTGAATGGAGTGTTCAAGACATTTTATAAAAAATTATATGAAGCTCAACCCCCGGATGGGAGGGAGAGAATGATGGGCTTCTTGGATCGGCTGGAATTTCCCCAAGGTGGAAGAGCAGGAAAGGGTGGGACTGGGAGCACAGATCGAGGTAGAAGAAGTGGTGAAAGGAATTAGGAGCATGCAGGCGGGAAAGGCCCCGGGACCGGATGGATTCCCAGTCGAATTCTATAGAAAATATGTGGACTTGCTCGCCCCGGTATTGATGAGGACCTTTAATGAGGCAAAGGAAATGGGGACAACTGCCCCCGACTATGTCTGAAGCAACGATATCGCTTCTCTTAAAGAAGGAAAAGGACCCGCTACAATGTGGGTCCTATAGACCTATTTCCCTCCTAAATGTAGATGCCAAGATCCTGGCCAAGGTAATGGCAATGAGAATAGAGGAATGTGTCCCGGGGGTGGTCCACAAGGACCAAACTGGGCTTGTGAAGGGGAGACAGCTGAACACGAATATACGGAGGCTGTTTGGGGTAATGATGATGGCCCCACCAGAGGGGGAAACGGAGATAGTAGTGGCGATGGATGCCGAGAAATCATTTGATAGAGTGGAGTGGGATTATTTGTGGGAGGTGTTGAGGAGATTTGGTTTTGGAGAGGGGTATGTTAGATGGGTGCAGCTGTTGTATCGGGCCCCGATGGAGAGGATGGTCACGAATGGACGGGGATCTGCATATTTTCGGCTCCATAGAGGGACAAGGCAGGGATGCCCTCTGTCCCCATTATTGTTTGCACTGGCGAATGAGCCCCTGGCGATAGCGTTGAGGGGTTCCAAGAAGTGGAGGGGAGTACTTAGAGGAGGAGAAGAACACCGGGTATCTTTGTATGCGGACGATTTGCTACTATACGTGGCAGACCCGGCGGAGGGGATGCCAGAAATAATGCGGATACTTGGGGAGTTTGGGGATTTTTCAGGGTATAAATTGAACATGGGGAAAAGTGAGTTGTTTGTGGTGCATCCAGGGGAGCAGAGTAGAGAAATAGAGGACCTACCGTTGAGGAAGGTAACAGGGGACTTTCGTTACCTGGGGATCCAGATAGCCAAGAATTGGGGCACATTGCATAGGTTAAATTTAACGCGGTTGGTGGAACAAATGGAGGAGGATTTCAAGAGATGGGATATGGTATCCCTGTCACTGGCAGGGAGGGTGCAGGCGGTTAAGATGGTGGTCCTCCCGAGATTCCTCTTTGTGTTTCAGTGCCTCCCGGTGGTGATCACAAAGGCTTTTTTTAAAAGGATTGAAAAGAGCATCATGGGTTTTGTGTGGGCCGGAAGACCCCGAGAGTGAGGAAGGGATTCTTACAGCGTAGCAGGGATAGGGGGGGGCTGGCACTACCGAGCCTAAGTGAGTATTATTGGGCCGCTAATATTTCAATGGTGAGTAAGTGGATGGGAGAGGAGGAGGGAGCGGCGTGAAAGAAATTAGAGAGGGCATCCTGTAGGGGGACTAGCCTACAGGTTATGGTGACAGCCCCATTGCCGTTCTCACCGAGGACCTACACCACAAGCCCGGTGGTGGTGGCTACACTGAAGATTTGGGGACAGTGGAGACGGCATAGGGGAAAGACTGGAGCCTTGGGGGGGTCCCCGATAAGAAACAACCATAGGTTTGCCCCGGGGGGAATGGATGGGGGATATGGAATGTGGCAAAGAGCAGGAATAACGCAACTGAAAGATCTGTTTGTGGATGGGAAGTTCGCGAGTCTGGGAGCGCTGACCGAGAAATATGGGTTGCCCCAAGGGAATGCATTCAGGTATATGCAACTGAGGGCTTTTGCGAGGCAACAGGTGAGGGAATTCCCACAGCTCCCGACACAAGAGGTGCAGGACAGAGTGATCTCAAAGACATGGGTGGGGGATGGTAAGGTGTCAGATATATATAGGGAAATGAGGGACGAAGGGGAGACTATGGTAGATGAACTAAAAGGGAAATGGGAAGAGGAGCTGGGGGAGGAGATCGAGGAGGGGCTGTAGGCAGATGCCCTAAGCAGGGTAAACTCGTCGTCCTCGTGTGCCAGGCTAAGCCTGATTCAGTTTAAGGTATTACACAGGGCGCATATGACTGGAGCACGGCTCAGTAAATTTTTTGGGGTGGAGGATAGGTGTGCGAGGTGCTCGAGAAGCCCAGCGAATCATACCCATATGTTTTGGTCATGCCCGGCACTACAGGGGTTTTGGATGGGGGTGACAAAGGTGCTTTCAAAAGTAGTGGGGGTCCGGGTCGAACCAAGCTGGGGGTTGGCTATATTTGGGGTTGCACAAGAGCCGGGAGTGCAGGAGGCGAGAGAGCCCGTTCATTAACTACCTCGCAGAACGATAAAGGAAATGGGAAGGTAACAGCAGCAACGGGGCAGCACGGTAGCCTTGTGGCTAGCACAATTGCTTCACAGCTCCAGGGTCCCAGGTTTGACTCTGGCTTGGGTCACTGTCTGTGCGGAGTCTGCACATCCTCCCAGTGTGTGCGTGGGTTTCTTCCAGGTGCTCCGGTTTTCTCCCACAGTCCAAGGATGTGCGGGTTAGGTGGATTGGCCATGATAAATTGCCCTTAGTGTCCAAAATTGCCCTTCGTGTTGGGTGGGGTTACTGGGTTATGGGGATAGGGTGGCGGAGTTGACCTTGGGTAGGGTGCTCTTTCCAAGAGCTGGTGCAGACTCGATGGGCTGAATGGCCTCCTTCTGCACTGTAAATTCTATGAAACCCAGGGGCGGGGGGGGGGCGGGGGGGGGGGGGGGGGGGGGCGGGGGGGGGGGGGGGGGAGGGCTCGGGTGGGTCCTCAGGGGTGTTTTTGTATAGATATTTGTACTTGGTTATGTATATTGGACTGTTTTATTTTATTATCTGGGAGAGTTATTATTTTTGTTATGGCAGTTGCCATTTAGTTTATATATTATTTATTTATTTGTTAAAAACGGTCACTGTTATTTATATTGTTTTATTGTTGTAAAAAGGGAAAAACCTTTTGTATTGTTTTGTTTGGCCGAAAATAAAATATATATTTTTTTAAAAGTAATTGCGGGTACGGCTTTCGCTATTTTCGGGAATACAAACTCCCGACAGTTTTGGTCCCAGAGTGGTTAAGCCACTTCTAATCGGGTCCCATCAGGATGTCGCTAGTAATATGTTGCTAACTTTTTATTGGTTCAATAGCTCTGTTTTATAACCTTTGCTCTAGAGTCGCCAGGTATCTTTATGATACCGCCACGAGGTTCAAGTTCAAGTAATGATTAATAACTCAATACACCAATTAGTAAGATTCAAATCAAAGCACATTTATTATACACAGTAAATCACTACTCATGCATAAACTCTACTTTCTAAGCTATTTCTATCACTAACAGGCCTATACTTCGCTTCGGACTGGCCCACTAGGTCAGGGGAACAAATGGACTTTTGTTTGGGTTCTGAGTCTGCGGGATTCAAAAGCTGGTATGGACTGGTAGCTAGGAGCGCCTATCTCGTAGCGAGCGTTGACTTGAGACTTGCGTTCTTTGGAGGCAGCTGGACAGGTCACTGTCAAGGGTTGGTTCGGGTTGCTGAGAGACCCTGTCAAGAAGGACTATTTGAACTTGGGGGGGCTTTACTTTATAGTCCCCAGGGGCTTTCCACCTTTCGGGGCGGACCCCGTACCTGGTTTCAAGTGATTGTACTTTGGGGGTTTCGTTGGGGAACTTTTTCGTATTTTTGATGGGTTAAAAAGATATAACAAGTTTCTAGGAGCGGTCCACTTTTGACTGCTCACCTCATCGCCACCACTGGAAGTTGTCAAATAAGAAGTGGGTCAGTGTGAGAACAAGTTTAGTCGGGTAGAGTTGGGTGTCAGGGACATGTTTAAGGCAAAGGAATTCAACATTTAAAAGAAAGGAAGTATGTATAATTCAGACAGCATTTTGTCAGACCTGGTCAGTGAATTTTTTTTAATCTTCATTTTTCCCTCGAGTTATTGAACTAATCTTCATCGTATGAGAGATTCTCTTCAGTCTAAGATGAAGGGATTCCATTTATTGATGTGCACATGGGGATTCTAACAGGATTGAGGATAATTTTAGGCAGTGATTATTTTCGCTGGTTTACGAATGAGAAATTTCAGCCATGAAATACCATTTGCACTTCTGAGCTGGCTTGTTCTGTGCAATATTAAGCTAAATTGCAGATCTACAATTCAGGAAGCTGTCAAATTGGTTAGGTGTGGCAGTCTGTTGTGGCTATGAAAGTGGTACAGCTTAGAGATTCATGCATGAAATTGTTGTAACATGTCCACTTCCACTGTAGAAAACCAGGTGGTCCTGATCCAAGTACCATGCCCTAGGAGGGGATAAAAGCAAATTACTGCAGATGCTGGAATCTGAAACAAAAGAACATAAGAACTAGGAACAGGAGTAGGCCATCTGGCCCCTCGAGCCTGCTCTGCCATTTAATGAGATCATGGCTGATCTTTGTGGACTCAGCTCCACTCTCCGGCCCATACACCATATCCCCAAATCCCTTTATTCTTTAGAAAGGGATCTATCTTTTTCTTAAAAACGTTTAAAGAAGGAGCCTCAACTGCTTCACTGGGCAAGGAATTCCAGAGATTCACAACCCTTTGGGTGAAGAAGTTCCTCCTGCACTCCGTCCTAAATCTACCTCCCCTTATTTTGAGGCTATGCCCCCTAGTTCTGCTTTCCCCGACCAGTGGAAACAACCTGCCCGCATCTATCCTATTTATTCCCTTCATAATTTTATATGTCTCAATAAGATCCCCCCGCATCCTTCTAAACTCCAATGAGTACAGTCCCAGTCTACTCAACCTCTCGTCATAATCTAATCCCCTCAACTCTGGGATCAACCTAGTGAATCTCCTCTGCACTCCCTCCAGTGCCAAAAAGTCCTTTCTCAGGTAAGGAGACCAAAACTGAACACACTACTCCAGATGCGGCCTCACCAACACCCTATACAATTGCAGCATAACCTCCCGAGTCTTGAACTCCATCCCTCTAGCAATGAAAGACAAAACTCGATTAGCCTTCTTTTTTTTAAATAAATATTTTATTGAAAATTTTTGGTCAACCAACACACTACATTGTGCATCCTTTACACAATATTATAACAACACAAATAACAATGACCTATTTTATAAACAAAAAATGAATAAATAATAAATAACAAAAATGAAAACTAACCCTAATTGGCTTATCACAAGTAACACTCTCCAAAAATATAATTTAACAGCCCAATATATAATTATCTGTCGCAACGACCTATACATATTATACAGTATATATTAACAACCCTGAGAGTCCTTCTGGTTCCTCCTCCTCTTTCCCCCCCCCCGATCCTGGGCTGCTGCTGCTGCCTTCTTTTTCCCATTCCGTCTATCTTTCTGCGAGGTATTCGACGAACGGTTGCCACCGCCTGGTGAACCCTTGAGCCGAACCCCTTAATGCAATCTTTATCCGTTCTAGTTTTATAATCCCTGCCATGTCGTTTATCCAGGTCTCCACGCCCGGGGGTTTGGCTTCCTCCCACATGAGCAATATACTTCGCTGGGCTACTAGGGACACAAAGGCCAAAACATCAGCCTCTCTCGCCTCCTGCACTCCCGGCTCTTCTGCAACCCCAAATATAGCCAACCCCCAGCTTGGCTCGACCCAGACCCCCACCACCTTCGAAAGCACATTTGCCACCCTTACCCAGAACCCCCGCAGTGCCGGGCATGACCAAAACATGTGGGTGTGGTTTGCTGGGCCTCTCGAGCATCTCCCACACCTATCCTCTACCCAGAAATATTTACTGAGACTTGCTCCAGTCATATGCGCCCTGTGCAAAACCTTGAATTGGATCAGGCTTAGCCTGGCGCACGAGGGCGAAGAGTTTACCCTACATAGGGCATCTGCCCACAGCCCCTCTTCAAACTCTTCCCCCAGCTCTTCTTCCCATTTTCCCTTCAGCTCATCCACCATGATCTCCCCCTCATACCTCATTTCCCTGTATATATCCGACACCCTACCATCCCCCACCCATGTCCCTGAGGTCACTCTATCCTGAATCTCCTGCGTCGGGAGCTGCGGGAATTCCCTCACCTGTTGCCTCGCAAAAGCCCTCAGTTGCATGTACCGAAATGCATTCCCTTGGGGCAACCCATATTTTTCCGTCAGCGCTCCCAGACTCGCAAACGTCCCGTCTACGAACAGATCTCTCAGTTGCACAACCCCAGCTCTCTGCCATGCACCAAATCCCCCATCTATTCTCCCCAGGACAAACCTATGATTATTTCTTATCGGGGACCGCACAGAGTCTCACGTCCTTCCCCTATGCCGTCTCCACTGCCCCCAAATTTTCAGTGTTGCCACCGCCACTGGACTTGTGGCGTATTTCTTCGGGGAGAACGGCAACGGCGCCGTCGCCAGTGCTTGTAGGCTGGTTCCTTTGCAGGACGCCATCTCCAATCTCTTCCACGCCGCTCCCTCCCCTTCTCCCATCCACTTACACACCATTGAAATATTGGCGGCCCAGTAGTACTCACTTAAGCTCGGTAGTGCCAGTCCCCCCCTATCCCTGCTACGCTGCAAAAACCTCCTCCTCACTCTCGGGGTCTTCCCAGCCCACACAAAACTCATGACACTTTTCTCGATTTTCTTGAAAAAAAGCCTTCGCGACCATCACCGGGAGGCACTGAAACACAAAGAGGAATCTCGGGAGGACTACCATTTTGACCGCCTGCACCCTACCCACCAGTGACAGGGGCACCATGTCCCATCTCTTAAAATCCTCCTCCATCTGTTCCACCAATCGTGTTAGATTAAGCCTATGTAAGGTTCCCCAACTCCTGGCTATCTGAATCCCTAAGTACCGGAAATCTCTTGTTCCCTTCCTCAGCGGTAAATCATCTATTCCCCTGCTCTGCTCCCCCGGATGCACCACAAACAACTCACTTTTCCCCCATGTTCAATTTGTACCCCGAGAATTCCCCAAACTCCCTGAGTGTCTGCATTATCTCAGGCATTCCCTCCACTGGGTCCGCAACATACAGCAATAAATCATCTGCATATAATGATACCCGGTGTTCTTCTCCTCTCCCGAGTACTCCCCTCCACTTCCTGGAGCCCCTCAGTGCTATGGCCAGGGACTCAATTGCCAATGCAAACAGTAACGGAGACAGGGGACACCCCTGCCTCGTCCCTCTATAAAGACGGAAGTAGTCAGACCTCTGCCTGTTTGTGACCACACTTGCCACCGGGGCCCTATATAGCAGCTGTACCCATCCAATAAACCCTTCTCCAAAACCAAATCTCCTCAACACTTCCCACAGATAGTCCCACTCCACTCTGTCAAATACTTTCTCGGCGCCCATCGCCACCATTATCTCCGCCTCCCCCTCTGGTGGGGACATCATCATCACCCCTAGCAGCCTTTGTATGTTCTTGTTCAGCTGTCTCCCCTTAACGAACCCAGTTTGATCCTCGTGGACCACCCCGGAACACAGTCCTCTATCCTCGTCGCCATCACCTTGGCCAGGAGCTTAGCATCTATGTTTAAAAGGGAAATGGGCCTGTAGGACCCACACTGCAGCAGGTCTTTTTCCTTCTTCAAAAGGAGCGATATCGTCGCCTCCGACATAGTCGGGGGCAACTTCCCCCTTTCCCTGGCCTCATTAAAGGTTCTCGTCAAAGCGGGGCCAGTAGGTCCATATATTTCCTATAAAATTCCACCGGGAATCCATCCGGTCCCGGGGCCTTCCCCGCCTGCATGCTCCCAATCCCTTTTACCACCTCCTCCATCTCAATCTGTGCTTCCAGTCCCGCCCTCTCCTGCTCCTCCACCTTCGGGAATTCCAGCTGATCCAGGAAACACATCATTCCCTCCTTCCCTTCCGAGGGCTGAGCCTTATATAACCTCTCATAGAATGCCTTGAACATCCCGTTCACTCTCTCCGCTCCCCGTTCCATCTCTCCCTCCTCATCTCTCACCCCACCTATCTCCCTCGCCGCTCCCCTCTTCCTCAGTTGGTGGGCCAAAGCCGACTCACCTTCTCTCCATACTCATATTGTACACCCTGTGCCCTCCTCCACTATGCCTCTGCCTTACCCGTGGTCAGCAGGTCAAATTCCACATGTAGCCTTTGTCTTTCCCTGTACAGTCCCTCCTCCGGTGCCTCTGCATATTGCCTGTCCACCCACAGAAGTTCCCTTTCTTTACCCTCTTGCTTCCCTTTATGTGCCCTTATGGATATCAGTTCCCCTCTGACCACCGCCTTCAACGCCTCCCAGACCACTCCCACCTGAACCTCTCCGTTGTCATTAAGCTCCAAGTACCTTTCGATACACCCCCTCACCCTTAGACATACCCCCTCATCCGCCAATAAGCCCATATCCATTCTCCAGAGTGGGTGCTGTTCTTTTTCCTCTCCTACATCCAGGTCCACCCAATGTGGAGCGTGGTCCGAAATGGCTGTGGCCGTATACTCCGACCCCGTCGGAATCAGTGCCCCTCCCAAGACAAAAAAGTCTATCCGTGAGTATACCTTGTGAACATGGGAGAAAAATGAGAACTCCTTACTCCTAGGCCTAATCAATCTCCAGGAGTCTACCCCTCCCATCTGCTCCATGAAGTCCTTGAGCACCCTGGCCGCTGCCGGCCTCCTCCCGGTCCTGGACCTCGACCGGTCCAGCCCTGGATCAAGCACCGTATTGAAGTCCCCCCCCCCATTACCAACTTTCCCGCCTCCAGGTCCAGGATACGCCCCAACATACGCCTCATAAAATTTGCATCATCCCAGTTCGGGGCGTATACGTTCACCAGGACCACCGCCTCCCCTTGCAATCTGCCACTCACCATCACATATCTACCCCCACTATCCGCCACTATGGTCTTTGCCTCAAACAGTACCCGTTTCCCCACTAAGATAGCCACCCCCCTATTCTTCGCATCTAAACCCGAATGAAACACCTGCCCCACCCATCCTTTACGTAGTCTGACCTGGTCTGTCAGTTTCAGGTGCGTCTCCTGCAACATAACCACATCTGCCTTTAATTTCTTTAGGTGTGCGAGTACCCGTGCCCTTTTAATCGGCCCGTTCAGCCCTCTCACGTTCCACGTGATCAGCCGGGTTGGGGGGTGCTCTTTACCCCCCCCCTTGTCGACTAGCCATCCCCTTTTTTAACCCAGCTCCTCACCTGGTTCCCACGTACCTGTATATCCCACCGACGGTGCCCCCCCCCCCCGTCTCGACCACCCCGTCCCATAACAGCTCCCCCTTCTCCTTAGCAGCAGCAACCCAGTTAACCCCCCCCCCCCTCCGCTAGATCCCCCTCTAGCGTAGTTGCACCACCCATGTTGCGCCCAGAAGTCAGCGAACTCTGGCTGACCTCGGCTTCCCCCCTTGCCCTCGGCCCCCACTGTGAGAGGCTCCCTCCTTCCTGCGTCCCTGTTCCCGCCATAATTACCATAGCGCGGGAGCAAAGCCCGCATTTCCCACTCGGCCCCGCCCCTAATGCCGCATTTCCCTTCTCCTTCCCCTTTCCGTCCCACCGGCACCCACAGTTCCTCATACTCCCATTTCCCCCCCCCCCCCCCCCCCCCAAAAATGGGGAAAGAGAGAAAAGTTAGAAAAGTTACAGGATCACAGAATTAACAAATTGAAAAATCATCTCCCCCCCCCCCTTCCTCGCCCCACAATCACCCCACCACTTTGTCCCAGAAGCTCTTTCTTTCGCCAGACTATTCCAGCTTCTCGTCCACAATGAATGTCCACGCCTCTTCTGCAGTCTCAAAGTAGTGGTGCTTCCCTTGGTGTGTGACCCAGTCTCGCCGGTTGCAACATTCCAAATTGAACCTTCTTTTTGTGAAGCACGCCTTAGCCCGATTGAAACGTGCCCTCCTTCTCGCCACCTCCGCACTCCAATCCTGGTATACACGGATCACCGCGTTCTCCCACCTACAGCTCCGAGTTTTCTTCGCCCATCTGAGGACCGTCTCTCTGCCATTGTAGCGGAGAAACCTCACCACTATGGCTCGAGGTATTTCTCCAGCCTTTGGTCTTCGCGCCAGAACTCGATAGGCTCCCTCTACCTCCAAAGGGCCCGTCGGGGCCTCCGATCCCATTAGCGAGTGAAGCATCGTGCTCACATATGCACGGGCATATGTGAGCACGGTAGCATTGTGGATAGCACAATTGCTTCACAGCTCCAGGGTCCCAGGTTCGATTCCGGCTTGGGTCACTGTTTGTGCGGAGTCTGCACATCCTCCCAGTGTGCGCGCGGGTTTCCTCCCACAGTCCAAAGATGTGCAGGTTAGGTGGATTGGCCATGATAAATTGCCCTTAGTGTCCAAAATTGCCCTTGGTGTTGGGTGGGGTTACTGGGTTATGGGGATAGGGTGGAGGTGTTGACCTTGGGTAGGGTGCTCTTTCCAAGAGCCGGTGCAGACTCAATGGGCCGAATGGCCTCCTTCTGCACTGTCAATTCTATGATAATGATATGTCCCGACGTCCGCCCCCTCTGCGCCTTCGGGAAGACCCAGGAGTCTTAAATTCTTCCTCCTCGAATTATTCTCCAGTATTTCCAACCTCTCCACACACCTTTTGTGCTGTGCCTCGTGCGTCTCTGCCTTCACCACCAGGCCCTGTATTTCATCTTCGTTTTCAGCAGTCTTTGCCTTCACGACCCGAAGCTCCAGCTCCTGGGTCCTCTGCTCCTCCTTTAGCCCTTCAATTGCCTGTAATATCGGGGCCAACACTTCCTTCTTCAACTCCTTCTTCAGCTCTTCCACACAGCGCTGCAGGAACTCTTGTTGGTTCCAGGCCCCATAACACACGGCCACCTTCCGACGCAATCTTGCTTCGAGCTTCCCTTCCTTGCCGCTGCTCCAGAGAATCTTCTGCAATCCGGCCGCTATCCTCTCCTTTTTCCATGCGTGTCCGGGGGGATTCCCTTCTGGTTTACCGCACAGTGCTTTTGGCCGTTTAAATTGTCGTTGGGGCTCCTATTAAGAGCCCAAAAGTCCGTTCCAACGGGAGGTGCCGAAACGTGCGACTCAGCTGGTCATTGCCGCACCCGGAAGTCCGTACCCGCAATTACCGCACCGCCTTAATACCCCTTGTTCCAAATTTTAAAAGATGTATTTAGAGAGGAAAGATGGCAATGCAGGCAATGCAACGCCTCATGAACCCTGAAGAATTTGTGGTCGCAGCAACCAGCAGTAGAGTAGGACAGTGTCCCGTTTGGGAAGAGGAAATTAGAAAGTACCTCAAAGGGGAAGGATGGCACCTTTGGAGCGAATTCTGTGAAAATGAGGAAACAGGTCCCGGGAGTATAGGACATACTTGGTGGGAGAACCAGAGCGAGATTCACACGAAGAGCTTAGGAAAAGCTCGCAAGCCGATGGCAATCGTGTCCTGTTTGGCACAATTGCGAGGCACAGAGGAGGTCGTTAGGAGGCTCCGGAAAGAGATAGAAGGCATACATCGAATGAGCACGGTCGATGTGAGCGAGATAGAGAAAGAAAACGTAGAGTTAAGGAGGAAGTTGGCAGCAAAAGACGGAGAGGTGGATGATGCCAAGTGGGCACACCACCAGTCTTGTCTGGCGCACTTAAGCAGCTTCCAATCCCAGTACAAAAAGGCCTATCAGGACACGTAACGTGCAGTCCTGGTACGAGAGGAAACCGAGAAGCAGGTAGAGGCATTGCAGAGGCAGTGTAGTGACCTGAAGGCAGCGTTAAGAGCACTCCATGCCACCACGGAGCAAAGACAAAGCTCATTAGACCACGCAAAGTGCCGGAAGCAGATTGCAGAGCTGCAATCTCTGCTTTCAGTTCAAAAAGTATTCCAGGAAACCTTTGGATCACAGCTAGATGAGGAAGACGGCCCTGATTGGGAAGAATTGAGTGAGACAGCGCAGAGATATGTTTAGGGAACATGTGTGCAGGGAAAGCCCCAGAAGAGAAAAGCGCCCCAACCCCCCACAGAGCAGAGAGTTCAGGCTCCAATGAACCCAGTCACCACCCACCGCACAGCCACATCGGACGACACGGAATTTTTGTACACCATCCCCTTAACAGTGACCCAATTATGGGACGCGTGCGATAAAATCAAACCGTTCCTCCCCACCTCAGACCCCCACCACTTCTTTGCCAGAGTAAAACAGCAGGCTACCATGTACGGCCTGGATGAGCGTGAGCATGTAAAGCTCACAGTTTTGAGTTAGACCCTTCGGTCGGAGCAGCCCTTCCCGACCCACAGAATGTAGGAGGAGGCACCCTTGCAGAAATGCATACCGCGATCCTAGACGCGATCGGGTATAACAGGGGTGACCCCGTAGATGGCCTCAATAAATGCAGACAAAAGAAAACCGAGCACCCCACAGCATTTGCTGGACACCTGTGGATCCATTTCGCAGCAGTTTTCGGAGACTTAGACCGCGCCCATTTGTCCCCAGACAACATGGCCAAATGGACCCGCACCCTTATCTCCCATGCCACAGAAACAGGACAAAAAGCTTGTGCGAATTATGATCCTCAGAGGAGGCTCATAACGAGAAATGGGTTGTAAAAATATTGTCCCGCTCCTGGGAGCAATCTGTTCAAAACAAACCCACGAATAAAAATCCCGAAGAACAGCAGGCAGAAGCAGACATACACGCAGTTAAGGCACACCAGAACCCCGCATAGGTAAATGAAGGCAAGAACAGCCCCCCACAAAAGTCACAGGAGTGTTACAACTGTGGACATTTAGGACACTTTGCAAGAGAATGCAATGCCCCACAAAAGCAACAGAGAGCCCAGCAGACAGGCACTCTAAATAAGAACAGGACAAAGCCAATACATAGCGTTAGCACCCATTCAGATCAGACGGACCTGAACGGAACAGACTGACGGTGTTCGGGCTCCCCCAGTTGGGTCTGCGACACCCTTTGGGGTAGGTCCAGCCAACCAGTAGTTGCAGCAAAAATACGGGGACAGCACAGAGTTTCTCTGGGACAGAGTAGGGTCCCGCACCACAATTAATTCCTCCACCATGTTTCAAAAGGACACGTGGCCCACTACAGCCACCATCACCCTCAGCGGCTTCACAGGCCACTCACAGCAGGGACACATCACAGCCCCTGTACCCATTCAAATCGGCAACATCACCACCAAGCACCCCATAGTTTTAGTCGATCTACCCCACACAGCAGAACACATTTTAGGCATAGATTTTATGAATTCCTACATCCTTTGATCCAGTCAACCAAGGTGTCTGGAAAATGGCAAGATCCGCAAGAGCCCCCGCAACGCTCACCATAGGAGAATATGCAAACAAGATTAGCGCAGTAGGCAAATTTTGGTTTGACCGGACTACGATTAGCACGGACAAGCAGGTTAAGGCAGTTTTACAAAAGAACAGGACAGCATTCGCAACCCACAAACACGACTGTGGCCGGATGACTGGTTCAGTACAAATCACAGGACCGGACCTTAGACCCCAAAAGCAATATGGATTTCCCCAAGAGGTAGAGGGAGAAATTGCAAAAGTTATCGACAGCTTATGAGAGCAGGGCGTACTTAGATCAGTAGCCTCCACTAATAATGCCCCGATTTGGCTAGTGAGAAAGCCCGCTGGATCATGGCGACTGACCATCGATTACCGGGAACTCAACAAAGTCACCCCCGCAGCAGCCCCCACAAGTCCCGAAACCATGCTCAAACATGGACTCAACTCACAATTCTTTACGGTTTTGGACGTCAGTAATGGATTCTGGTCCATTCCATTGGCAAAAGCTTGTCGATACAAATTTGCCTTCACGTTTAAAAATCAGCAGTACACGTGGACATGCCTTCTGCAAGGATTCCACAACTCCCCCCTCCATTTTCCACCGACAGCTGGCAAATGGTTTAGCCAAATTTTCTCGCCCCGAATGTCTGGTCCAGTACGTAGACGACCTACTACTGCAGACAGACACCAAGGCAGAGCGCATCGAGCTTCTGTCCTAACTCCTGGAACTCCTACAGATAATTGTTTGTAAAGTCAACCCCAAAAAGGCCCAGATTTTGGAAAAAACAAAGTGATACATTTGGGTGCAATTATCACTCACGGTAAACGCGAGATCGAGCATAAAAGGATTGACTCGATTGCTAAATTGCCCCTTCACCAGAACATTTCAGCCCTCCGGTCGTTTTTAGGACTGGTTGGCTACTGCCCAAACCACATTGACAGTTTCGCCAGCAAGGCAGCACCCCCCACAGAAAGGAGCCCCCTGGGAATGGCTTCCGCACAATACGGATGCTGTGGACTCTTTGAAAAGAGCACTCATAGCAGCCCCCGCACTACAAGTTCCAGACCCGCTTTCCCCTTACGCGATAGAGGTAGCAAGCACAGACCGCACCCTTTCGGCCGTGCTCCTCCAGGAACGGCACGAACAATTAAGGCCCATGGCTTACACCTCGAGAGTGTTAGATGCTGTGGAGCAGGGATTTTCAGCCTGTGAAAGGCCCCTGCTCGCAGTTTTCTGGGCAGTTCAGTATTTTTCGTACATTACCGGACTGAACCCCATCACAATCCTCAAGGAACACACCCTCACCCACCTTTTACTGGACGGACGACTTAAGGACAGTACTGGACCTGGTATTGGGGAATGAGCCCGGCCAGGTGGTAGATGTTTCAGTAGGGGAGCATTTCGGTAACAGTGACCACAATTCAGTAAGTTTTAAAGTACTGGTGGACAAGGATAAGAGTGGTCCGAGGATGAATGTGCTAAATTGGGGGAAGGCTAATTATAACAATATTAGGCGGGAACTGAAGAACATAGATTGGGGGCGGATGTTTGAGGGCAAATCAACATCTGACATGTGGGAGGCTTTCAAGTGGCAGTTGAAAGGAATACAGGACCGGCATGTTCCTGTGAGGAAGAAAGATAAATACGGCAATTTTCGGGAACCTTGGATGACGAGTGATATTGTAGGCCTCGTCAAAAAGTAAAAGGAGGCATTTGTCAGGGGTAAAAGGCTGGGAACAGACAAAGCCTGCGAGTAATATAAGGAAAGTAGGAAGGAACTTAAGCAAGGAGTCAGGAGGGCTAGAAGGGGTCACGAAAAGTCATTGGCAAATAGGGTTAAGGAAAATCCCAAGGCTTTTTACACGTACATAAAAAGCAAGAGGGTAGCCAGGGAAAGGGTTGGCCCACTGAAGGATAGGCAAGGGAATCTATGTGTGGAGCCAGAGGAAATGGGCGAGGTACTAAATGAATACTTTGCATCAGTATTCACCAAAGAGAAGGAATTGGTAGATGTTGAGTCTGGAGAAGGGGGTGTAGATAGCCTGGGTCACATTGTGATCCAAAAAGACGAGGTGTTGGGTGTCTTAAAAAATATTAAGGTAGATAAGTCCCCAGGGCCTGATGGGATCTACCCCAGAATACTGAAGGAGGCTGGAGAGGAAATTGCTGAGGCCTTGACAGAAATCTTTGGATCCTCGCTGTCTTCAGGGGATGTCCCGGAGGACTGGAGAATAGCCAATGTTGTTCCTCTGTTTAAGAAGGGTAGCAAGGATAATCCCGGGAACTACAGGCCGGTGAGCCTTACTTCAGTGGTAGGGAAATTACTGGAGAGAGTTCTTCGAGACAGGATCTACTCCCATTTGGAAGCAAATGGACGTATTAGTGAGAGGCAGCACGGTTTTGTGAAGGGGAGGTCGTGTCTCACTAACTTGATAGAGTTTTTTGAGGAGGTCACTAAGATGATTGATGCAGGTAGGGCAGTAGATGTTGTCTATATGGACTTCAGTAAGGCCTTTGACAAGGTCCCTCATGGTAGACTAGTACAAAAGGTGAAGTCACACGGGATCAGGGGTGAGCTGGCAAGGTGGATACAGAACTGGCTAGGCCATAGAAGGCAGAGAGTAGCAATGGAGGGATGCTTTTCTAATTGGAGGGCTGTGACCAGTGGTGTTCCACAGGGATCAGTGCTGGGACCTTTGCTCTTTGTAGTATATATAAATGATTTGGAGGAAAACGTAACTGGTCTGATTAGTAAGTTTGCAGACGACAAAGGTTGGTGGAATTGCGGATAGCGATGAGGACTGTCGGAGGATACAGCAGGATTTAGATTGTCTGGAGACTTGGGCGGAGAGATGGCAGATGGAGTTTAATCCGGACAAATGTGAGGTAATGCATTTTGGAAGGTCTAATGCAGGTAGGGATTATACAGTGAATGGTAGAACCCTCAAGAGTATTGAAAGTCAAAGAGATCTAGGAGTACAGGTACACAGGTCATTGAAAGGGGCAACACAGGTGGAGAAGGTAGTCAAGAAGGCATACGGCATGCTTGCCTTCATTGGCCAGGGCATTGAGTATAAGAATTGGCAAGTCATGTTGCAGCTGTATAGAACCTTAGTTAGGCTACACTTGGAGTATAGTGTTCAATTCTGGTCGCCACACTACCAGAAGGATGTGGAGGCTTTAGAGAGGGTGCAGAAGATATTTACCAGAATGTTGCCTGGTATGGAGGGCATTAGCTATGAGGAGCAGTTGAATAAACTCAGTTTGTTCTCACTGGAACGAAGGAGGTTGAGGGGAGACCTGATAGAGGTATACAAAATTATGAGGGGCATAGACAGAGTGGATAGTCAGAGGCTTTTCCCCAGGGTAGAGGGGTCAATTACTAGGGGGCATAGATTTAAGGTGAGAGGTGCAAGGTTTAGAGTAGATGTACGAGGCAAGTTTTTTTACGCAGAGGGTAGTGGGTGCCTGGAACTCGCTACCGGAGGAGGTAGTGGAAGCAGGGACGATAGGGACATTTAAGGGGCATCTTGACAAATACATGAATAGGATGGGAATAGAGGGATACTGACCCAGGAAGTGTAGAAGATTGTAGTTTAGTCGGGCAGCATGGTCGGCACGGGCTTGGAGGGCCGAAGGGCCTGTTCCTGTGCTGTACATTTCTTTGTTCTTTGTAGTACAGTCAGTCAAATAAGAGCAGCCAGATGGACCCTTCTTTTGCAGGGACGGGACATCACTGTTAAAAGGACCAAGGCCCACACTTTCTTAACAGATAACCTACAGTCCCCAGGCACCCCCCCCCCATGAATGTGAAATCATCTCACCACACCACAACACAGGCCCCTTTCTTGCAAAAACCCCCCCCAGAAAGATAGGTAGTCCAACCCAGAGCCCCAAGCACACAAACACGTGCGAACCCATTAGGATATATGTGGATGGATCTTCCACAATATTAGAAGGGAAGCGCATAACAGGATGCGGCATTTACGTCGAGGACGCGCCCTCGAAGAAATAGCAAGAAAATTACCAGGACACTTAGGCGCACAGGCAGCAGAGCTTGCGGCCATCGCATACATAGTGGAACACCCAGATTCCTTCCCCAGCCCAGCAGACATATATTCGGACAGCCTCTATGTCTGCAACAGCCTTACGGAATTCCTACCCCTGTGGAAAGCAAGAGGATTTGTTTCCGCAGACAGAAAACCCCTCCCTTCAGCCCCAATGCTCCATCACATTCTAGAAAAAGCCCAGGGCAGGACTTTTGGGATAGTCAAAGTTCGTAGTCACCATCGTGAAAATGTAAAGGCCGACGCACTGTCAAAAGCAGGTTCCAGGCACAGATACTTTTGGACACTCCCCGAGAGCGCACCACTGAATGCAGTTTAGGTCTCGCAGACTAATATTGAGGATTTAGTGCAGGTCCAGAAGCAGGATAGCAATCTCAGGGAGATTTTAAAAGGAAACTATCCAGCACCCTATGATAGATTCAAAAATGCACTGACCGCACATGACGGTGTGGTGTTAAAAGACACCCTTTATGTGGTTCCTAAACAGGACAGGAATCAGCTCATTTGTTTGTTCCATGACAGTCATGGACATCAGGGAATTGATCCCACTACAGCCCACCCCAGGCAGCTCTGTTGGTGGCAGAGTTTAAAAGACGATGTAACTCACTACGTTGAGAATTGCATTATCTGTGCCCAGAACAATCCGGACAGATATGCCAAAAAGGCTCAGCTTAGTCACACCCGACCCGTTAATGGCCCCTGGACTAACCTCCAAATTGATTGTATTGGACCATTGCCCCCTTGCAGGAATGGTTATAAATATGTACTCGTGGTGATAGACATGTTTACAAAATGGGTGGAAGCATTCCCATCCAGAACGAACACAGCAAAGACCACAGCCAAGATTTTAACCCACCACATTTTTACGAGATGGGGACTGCCCCGCAGCATTGAATCCGACCAAGGTTCCCATTTTACGGGACGTGTCATGAAGAACGTCCTCACGATATTTGCCATTACCCAAAAATTCCACATCGCATACCACCCCCAGTCAAGTGGTATCGTGGAGCATATGAATCGGACCCTAAAATCCACCCCCAGAAAAATGGTCCAGCAAAACACCACCACTTGGGATTCAGTCCTCCCTTTTGCGCTGATGTTTTTGCGAAATACGGTTTCAACATCTACAGGTTACACCCCACACACCCTCATGACCGGACTCCCCATGAAAGGCACAGAATTTTTATTGGGATTAGATTTGACCAGCCCCGAGGTGACGGCCCTCACACACGAGAAAGCAGTAGAACTGGTACAGCATGTTAAAACGGCTCAGCTAGCAGCTGCAGTGAAATTGGGCACAAGAAAGAAACAGAGCAAGGCCTGTTTCGACAAGACAGTACATGTGACTGAGTTCAGTGTAGGACAGCAAGTCATGCTCTCCCTATACAACCCCAGCACATTCCTGTCACCTAAATATTCGGGCCCGTACTCCATTGCGGACAAAGTCAGCCCTTCCGTCTACAAAATAAAGTATCCCAACGGAAAGACTGCATGGTTCCATATCAACCAGCTGAAGGCATATGGACCACAGTCGAAACACACACCACTTCATGCTCGACGCAGCAACCACGCCCCGCCCACAGCCAACGTAACCCTACCCCCCCCACCACCGCAAAAACACGTCCAGCCCAGCCACGGACTCAACCCCGACTCCACCCCCGAACTCTAGACTCCGCCCGGAACGCCCACAGACTGCAGCAGCAGCGATAGCAACTGTGACTCGGATAATAGCCACAGCACGCCTCCCTACTATCCCCATGCAACAGGACCCACACCCAGCGAATCGGACCACGATTCGAGTGATCCCTTCATGATCACTTTCCTGAACAAACCCCACCACCGACAACCAACCTACAACGATGACCCCGATTCCGTCCCCACAGAACTAGACACCACCTTTTGGCACCGGGATAACTCATACAGACTCGTCCGGAATGACGAGAGCGATCGCAGATCACACCATGCAGCCCTACCCGCCTTGATACACTCGAGAGTTTGGCATCCGGGAGAAGATGACGACTTTGAGTCTGACTCCCAAAACGAGAACCCCTTTGCGACCCTGTTCGCAACCGATAACTGGGGTGTCCAGATGATGTTTTAAAAAGGAACCGCTTGGGAGAAAACGGTGTCCTTTCTGATGGAACCTGCAGCATGTTTAATGTTGTTTGTAGTTGTATTGTTAAATGTTGTATGTAAGACCGGAAAAACATTTTCACAGCCCCACGCCACCACCCTTCTGACGCCCACTGGCAGGAAGAGAAACTAGTTTGGCCCGGACGCTAGTTCAGAGGAACTAGTTTGTCGACAGAAACACAGACCCCCGTTCGTAACTGCCCTTCTGGTTCGAAGGAAGAACCAATACGGCAACCCCCCCACGATGACTACATTTCTTGCCCGTTCTTGTCAGTTGCTCAGGCAGTGGAGAAACGGCATTGGGACCCGCCCTGCCT
The DNA here is from genome assembly GCF_047496885.1 of Scyliorhinus torazame. Lineage (NCBI taxonomy): Eukaryota > Metazoa > Chordata > Chondrichthyes > Carcharhiniformes > Scyliorhinidae > Scyliorhinus > Scyliorhinus torazame. The sequence goes on from NC_092709.1 coordinate 89,231,777, forward strand.
GGGAAACCCCCCCTCTGGTCAGCTACACTCGGCTAGAGCACACACGGCATTGGTCACCGTCCTACCCGGGGATTCCATCCAAATCTTACCCGTTGCGGCCCATACGTACCTCATTTCGGCAATTTTCGTTCAAAAAGCTTTTTGTTTCAGGTGACCCTTAGGTTGCAACCCTATGCTATTTACATCCTCAAACATTTGGATGGTAAATCGCACAGCCTGTGAGACGGCTCGCACTGGTTCAGTATTTGTAAGTGTGTCTTGTCCGAATATTCAGTTTTTTAAAAAATGAGGGAGTCACACATAGTGACAAATTGTAAAGGGATAATTGGCACTGAAGGACAGACATACTAACAGACAAGATATTAAACCAAGATAGTAACAGACACTATGCTTGATCCCACAGAACCCCAGAAGCTCCAGAGACGAGAAGAGAAAGAAGAAGAACCATGAGGACATCCTCAGTGTTGCTCATCACCCTACTGAACATTTGGTTGCGTGCGAACGCGAACCCCCTGGCCCCAACCCCCCCCCCCCCCCCCCCCCCCAGCCGTTAATGATTCACTTCCCCATAGTACCCAGAGCCCAGTCACAAGCGACACCACACCATCTTGGTGTGACAGGTTTATAACCTGGTACTCCCTGTCCTACTTGATAGAATCCCTACTAGTATTGGCGATACCCTGCTGCATCGTGCAGACTATTCGTCTGAGGAAATGGCGAAGGAGAGCCTACCGCGCTCAGTATATAGGATAAGATCCCCTATTTTCGGTTATGACCAGACCCCCGCGATCTATAATAAAGAACATGCGTTTGCGTTCTTTTTGTGAATAAAGAAATGTGTTTCATGAGCGATTGTACAATCCTGAGCTTGACTGCCAAGCCAGGAAAAATGTGAATAATGCTGCTATGATTTTGTTTGTGTCATTAAGGAAGTTAGTATGATTGAATGTTTGAGTGAGTGTAGTTTATTAGGGACAGTTAGAGGTACCGTTTTTCATATTTTGTAATGCATGTCCCTGTTTGACATAGCGCCACTTAGAATTGTCAGTTAAAATTTTCTTGCATAGTTATGGTCAGTGTAGAGGCCATAGAAGAGTGCTCGCTGGGTCAGGGAATGAAGAACAACGCAGTTATGTGATCCTTCACGCTTCGCGTTAGGATCACAAGGAGAGGGTAGCCACCTGGGTTGGCCACTTCCCGACGTAAAATGGAGAACAGCAAAGGCTGAAGGGAAATTCAGCCAACACAGGCAAAAAACTAGCAGGTGCAAGTTTACGGTGTATTAGACTCTGCAAAAACCCAGACAGCATCGATACAAGCAGCCATCTGCATAGTAATGTAGCAGCCATCTACATAGTAATGAGCGATCCCCAGGAACAATCGAAACATTTGAGGTGAACAAAGCCAAGCCAGACTCCTCGGCGCCAGCAGGAGCCAACACAAAAGAGGTTAACAGACACTTAAAGACCGCCCAACGATCAGGGAACAGCTCCAGTATTGGAGAAATCAAACCAAGCGATTGGAACAAAGTACAATCACTTGAAACCAGGTACGGGGTCCGCCCCGAAAGGTGGAAAGCCCCTGGGGACTATAAAGTAAAGCCCCCCCAAGTTCAAATCGTCCTTCTTGACAGGGTCTCTCAGCAACGCGAACCAACCCTTGACAGTGACCTGTCCAGCTGCCTCCAAAGAACGCAAGTCTCAAGTCAACGTTCGCTACGAGATAGGCGCTCCTAGCTACCAGTCCATACCAGCTTTTGAATCCCGCAGACTCAGAACCCGAACAAAAGTCAATTTGTTCCCCTGACCTAGTGGGCCAGTCCGAAGCGAAGTATAGGCCTGTTAGTTATAGAAATAGCTTAGAAAGTAGAGTTTATGCAATAGTAGCGATTTACTGTGCATAATAAATGTGCTTTGATTTGAATCTTACTAATTGGTGTATTGAGTTATTGATCATTACTTGAACTTGAACCTCGTGGCGGTATCATAAAGATACCTGGCGACTCTGGAGCAAAGATTATAAAACAGAGCCAATTGAAACAACCAAAAGTTCGCAACAAGGGCAGACAGCGAACATCAGATGCCTGCTGAACGTAATCATGACCCCACCCGGGGAGGAGACACCATCTACAGAAACCATAGATTCATCCTGCTGACAACAGATGCCACCTACAAAACGTAGAGAAAAGACGAAGGAGTATTGACAGTAAGGGACCTGTACGTAGACAGTAGAATAGCAACCCTGGGGGAACTAACGGAGAAGCTCTAGCTCCCGAAAGGGACCAAGCTCCGGTATTTGCAGCTAGGAGACTTCCTGCGCAATGAGGCTGCAGCATTCCCCCAGCCACACCTCACTGGAGAGACTGTTAGCGCAGGATGAATTAGGGGGACAGTAAATGTGCCGACATATACGGATGACTTTCAGAAGATGCAAGGACCCCACTGGAAGAGACACGAGAAAGATGGCAGGAAGAACTAGGCATAGAGATATGGGGAGGACTCTGGAGCAAAGCACTGCATAGGGTAAACCCTACCTCCTCATGCACAAGGCTAAGCCAGCGCAGCTAAAGGTGGTGCACAGGATGCACCTGACCAAGACACACATGAGTGGGTTCTTCCTGGAGTTGGAGGACAAATGCAAGCGGTGTCAGGGAGGTCCACATGTTCTGGGCCTGCCCCAAGCTGACCAGGTCCTGGACCGCCTTCTTAGAGGCCATGTCCAAGATCTTGGGGGGGAGGGTGGAGCCATGCCCTTTAGTGGAGGTCTTCATGGGGAGAGGGGCCAACGCCTTGACCTTCGCCTCCCTGATAGCCCGCCGGATATTGCTGCTCGGATGGAGGTCGGCAGCGCCACCCATGGCCGCAGACTGGCTGTCTGATCTACAACGAAGACGCGGGCCCACAAGCAGCACTACAGCAACACGCCCCAAGAGAAGGGCAGAGTCCTCAGATGTGGCCTCACCACCTTCGGTTGGCCTCATCTGGAGGTGCAGTTGCTGGGACCCGAGCCCCTCCCCCCACCTCAGGTGACATTGAGGGCGAGGGGGGGGGGGGGGGGGGGGGGGGGGGTGTTCTTTTTATTTTGTTTTTTCTGTTAACCCACCGGTCACAATCTGTAAACATTAACCACTCTGGCAAGATGCATGCCGCAAGTGTATAGTTTAATCGCCATTGTGCCTAGGTTGAATTCAAAGATGTGTAATATTTATTCCTGTTATTTTGGTAGAAACGCACAGGACCATTATAAAACAAAACCTGACAAGGAAATACACAAGGAGATTTAGGCAGCTCGCCAAAACAGTCACTTTTAAGGAGCGTCCTAGATGTAGAAGCGGAAAGGATTAGGGAGGGAATCCTTAGTGTCTTGGCAGCTTAAGGTCAGTAGTGGTGCAAGTGAGATCGAGGACATTCAAGGGGCCAGCAATCATATGGACAATGGGTGAATCGCACTTAATGCTAGTAAGAACATTGAGCATCGTAGTTTTGGATGACCTCAATCTTACGGTGGGTAGGAGCAGGTCAGCCAGGACATGTTCAATTAGTCAAGTCTGATCACTGTTCCTTCAGCATCACTGGGTCAAAGTTCTGGAACTCCCTCCCAAACAGCAAGGTGAGTGTGTTCACACGAGATGGATCTTGGTGGTTCAAGAAGGCAGCTCACCACCATCTCCTCCAGGACAATTAGTGATGTGTAGTCATAAATGCTGGCTTTGCCAGCAATAAACGTATTTTAAAAAACAGACACCAGAGGTTGCCTGGTTTTGCTTCAGGCAGTTGCCATGGAGATGGATTCAGTCAGTGGCTGGCAAATGGAATTTGTGATAGGAAACAAAGATAATGGCTTCTACCTTCTTAATATTTATTTAGTTAGAGGAAATTTCTGCATATCTAGTACCATACAACAGACAAGGGACATGATTTAACAGGACAGAAACAGAGTTCCGTTTAGCAGGGTGTGGCACCGAGAATTACACTATTTAACGGCACTTTGCCGTTTCTTTTAGCCTCGGCGAGGAATGGCCTGCCGAGGCCACACACCATTTTCTGCACTGGCAAGTGCAAGAAGAGTGTTCATGGATCGGGCCATCATTTTTAATAGCCGCCCCGATATTTCAACCCTCCTCATCATCCCCACTGCGGCCGGCGGACTACCCCACTGCAACCAGCGTACCTGACGGGGTCCTCAAAAACCCTTCCCTCCCCTCATCCCACCTCTTAAGGACAAGACACCCCTAGGCCTGATCCCTGGCACAGACAGTCTGGCTCCCACCAACCCCCAACACTGCCTTGGCTACACTCCTCACGCCCTGCTTTCTGAAAGAACTCTATTCCATTGTCTTTCTCCATCATACATCCCCTTACCGAGGATTTTTCCTCCACAATAGTTGAAAAGACTCCACCTTCTCCGTCTCAACACTAGAGTTCAACAATTTCACGTCAAAACCAGTTTTAACGGACAGCAGTTGTAGGTGATTTCCCCACCGTCTTTAGCTCAATAATTTATTTCTTTAGTTGCCTCATTAACATCCTCTTTTCCATGGAAAGTCATCCCTCTTTTAATCTCTCCTGCCTTCCACCCTTTCAACCTCTCCCCCTCCTACTTGCTACCAGTTCCATCTAGGTCAGCGACATGAATCGTTAACTCAGTTGCTCTCTCCACAGATGTGGCCAGTTCTGCCAACATTTTCTGGGTTTTTTTTGGATTTCCAGCATCTGCAGTATATGTATGTCTTGCAAAAAGATATATGGATTTATTGTTAAAAGATAACAACTGAATCAGTGGTTAATCAGAAAACACTTCATTGCCCTGCTTCCAGAACTGCTGTAGAGATCCAGAGCAAAAAACAATGAGTTAAATTGCTGGTGGCACATCACAGGAAATATTTATTATGTATTGTTGTCACCCTTAAATGTTATCTGAACATTTAATATAGAAAAAAAATATTTTTTGATAATCTATTGCACTGTTAAATCTCTATACACTTGCACTGTTAAATCTTTCATCAAAGTCAGAAATAAGTCAATTATGGACGCTATAAAAACCTACTGCATCGAAAATAATCCAACCTGTGCAGATGCCGATGTGTTTAAAGCCCCTTTTAGTTTTTTTATTACATTTTCACAAAGCTGCGCCGTCACAAAAAATGTTTCTTTTTAATTTACTCAACTCGTAGGTCATCCTCAAGCTTTAAATAAACTGAAATAAATTCATGATTCATCACACCCTTCTCTCCCAGTATTCCAAAGCGATAATTCCCCCCTCGGCAACAACCTGCATCACTCGGTCACCCCCAACATCAAGTAGCTGAGATACAACATCTACCATTTTACCTCCTTCCTTTGTACCCACCAGGGTCCCCATCACACCAGCAAAGTGAAAATGACTTATCTGCACGCCTTTCAATTTAGTAGATCATATCTGCTGCTCACAACATGGGTCTGTTCTGCACTGAGAGGGACCAAACATATCGGGTGCTGAACTCCACCACTCAGTCCTCAAGCTCGACCATGAGATTCCAGTCGCTTGTTATTTTAATTCTCTACTCCCTCTCTGACCTTGGCATTCTACACAACAGCGCAGCTCAAAGTTCCAGGGACAGCACGTCCTAACTTCCATGTGACCTGAAACAAAGGTTTTTGATTCTATCTCTGCTTGCAAGATTTTGCACCATTTTGACTATGCATTAATTGGGTGCAATGTGACTCCAACGTTGTGCAAAGCTACACCTAGAGTCTCCACTGGGCCAATTCAATCAGCTGGACACTTTGCACACTTAGTATTCAATTCTATTCAACGTTGAGGAAACAATTCATCCCACTCGCTCTTTCAAAACAATAAAAGTTAGTTGCCTCGGAGTGGAACATGTGCAGAGCATCTTAATTGTAAAACTCAATACACACTGGCAGTAAAACTTGGGTGGGTCGCTTGGCTGTGTCATTTTGACTTTGATATCAGTAGTGTACTAGCGGTCTATATAGATTCCATTTTACTGTGGAAGTGTTTATGTATTATAAATGCACCAGTCTGCTGCACAGAGAGACACCCCTGCAGTTAAGCACCATCTTCAGAGCTCACATTGGCCCATTAAGTTTTAACATTTCCTTCCTAAGAACTCTCTTTTAAGGACATTCATTAGGTGTTGTTTTCTGAAAGGATGCAGGTGAAAATAAATTGTAAATCACATTCAAGTTGTAAAATTCTAACATAACTAATGCTTTATTTGAATAAGACTAAAGTTCTGAATGAGGATGTATTTGCCTTTTTAAAAAGTGATTAATTACTGGACTTGCGGTGGTGTCATGCAAGAGGAAGTCGCACGTTGGGTAGCTCCTGCTCGAGGCTTCATTTTTTAGAATCTAATGCCCGGTCCCAGGGACAATTTTTCGACAAATAAGTGCAGGAAGACACAAGTAAGGAGGGAGATGTCCAAAAACCAAAAGAAAGCCGTGGTGAAGAAGGGGACGAGTGAAGGTTCACCACTGAGCGAAAGGGTCAGCTTGGCAACTGGAAAGCTGGGTCGCTGGGTAGGGCTGCACTGCTAACAGCAGAAAAGACACAGCGGTTAGCACTATGGCTTCACAGCGCCAGGGTCCCAGGTTCAATTCCCGCTTGGGTCATTGTCTGTGCGGAGTCTGCACGTTCTCCCAGTGTCTGTGTGGGTTTCCTCCGGGTGCTCCAGTTTCCTCCCACAGTCCAAAGGTGTGCAGGTTAGCTAGACTGGCCATGCTAAATTTCCCTTAGGTTAGTTGGGGTTGCTGGGTTACGGGGATAGAGTGGAGGTGTGGGCGTAAGTAGGGTGCTCTTTCCAAGAGCCGGTGCAGACTCGATGGGCCAAATGGCCTAAATTCTATGACCGAGGTGATGGTCGTGGAGTATAAAAAACAGTTTGCAAAGCAGATGGAGGTGATGAGGAAGGAGATGATGGTAGCAATGAAGTTGAAGGTGGAAGAGGCGATTGCCGCAGTGAAGGCGGCAGTGTTGAGGTGCGGGAGCAACCGAAAGGGGTGGAGGAGGCCTTGTTGCAGCATAGTGATCAGCTCATCTCGATGGGCGAGGAGCTGCAGAGGCTGGCGGAGGCCAACGGTCTGCAAACGAAGGTGGTGGACCTGGAAAATAGATCTAGGCTGCAAAATCTGAGGATCGTGGGCCTGCCTGAAAGGATGAAGGGCCCAAGTCCGACAGAATAATTTGCCTAGATGTTGGGGGAGGGGGGAGGATCGGTCGTTGAGGCCTAATCCAAAGGCGAATGGGCCAAGAGTGTTGATTATTTATTTCCATAGGTACCCCGTGAAGGAGAAGGTCCCGAGTTGGGCGAAGCAGAAGCGGGAGGTGCAGTGAGTTGGAGCTGGTATACACATATAACAGGAGTTGGTGAGGAGGCGGCAGCCTTCGGCCGAGTGAAGACAGCACTGTATAACAGCGGTGTGCAGTTCAGTGTAGTCTATCTAGCTAAGTTGAGGGTGACCCACAACTCCAAAGACTTTTACTTCAAGACGGTGGAAGCGGTGGAGGCGTTTGTGAAGGCAGGACTGGGGCAGAAGTGAGAAACAGGACTGAGGATTGGTCTTGGACTGATTTTTGCAATGACGGTTTTCTGGGGTTTGTGCGTTTGCACTGGGTTGGTTTGTTTGAAGGGGATTTTGTTGCTCTCCTGGGACCAGGTAGGGGGAGGGGATTAGGGCCTGGGTAGTGGCCTCCACACTAGCAAACTCAACCTGGCGATTGAATGGGTGTGGGGGGGTGGCTGCGTCATTGGAGCTTGATCGAACAGGTTTCGATGGGCCTAGGAGGTGTGAAAAGTGAGGGGGGAGGGGGAAACCAATACTGGGCGAGGTGTTTTTAAGAGGAAGTGGATAGGGTGATTCTGGGAGGGAGGGGGATTCGAAGGCAACAAAGGGACGGGGCGAGCCAGGCCCAGTGGGCAGGGCCGGGGGGGGGGGGGGGGGGGGGGGGGGGGGGTACGGCGTTGACTGGGCTTATGAGGAAAATGGGAGGAGTGGACCCATGGAGGTTCTTGCACCCAAGGGAGTATTCGTTTTTCTCCTCAGTTCATAAGGTTTATTCGTGGAGTTACTTTTTCGTAGTAGGGAAGGCATTGCTGGCGGGGGTTATGGGATGGGAGATGGATCACCGCATTGGGTGGTCATGGTCCTGGAGAAGGGGGTAGCGCCGGGACCGGGGTGGAGAATGGATGTGGGGTTGCTGGGGGACCAAAGCTTCTGTGAGGAGAAGATCGGGAAGGTGACTGAAGAGTAGGTGGGCTTTAACTGTACAGGGGAAATATCACAGGGGGTGGTATGAGAGGCCCTGAAGGTGGTAGCGATGGGGGAGGTAATATTATTTAAGGCCAAGGTGGATAAAAGGAGAGGGAAGAGCGTCAAAGGCCGATAGAGGAGATGGACACAAGGTATGTGGGGGATGCAGATCCAGCCCTTTTGAACAGAAGAAGGGAGCTTCAGACTAGCTTGGATTGGTTGTCCATGGGGAAGGCGGTATGCCAAATGAGGCGGGCGAGGGGAGCGATTTATGAATATGGGGAGAAGGTAGAACACATGCTGGCAGGGAGGGAAGCAGTGGCGAGGGAAATAGTCCAAGTGCGGGATAGGACGGAGAAACTGGTGGTGGCCCCGAACCAGATTCATAAGATGTTCATAAGGGCAGCACGGTAGCATAGTGGTTAGCACAATTGCTTTACAGCTCCAGGGTCCCAGGTTCGATTCCCGGCTGGGTCACTGTCTGTGTCGAGTCTGCACATTCTCCCCGTATGTGCGTGGGTTTCCTCCGGGTGCTCCGGTTTCCTCCCACAGTCCAAAGATGTGCAAGTTAGGTGGATTGGCCATGCTAAATTTCCCTTAGTGTTGGTCGAATGGGGTTACTGGGTTATGGGGATAGGGTGGTGTGGGCTTGGGTAGGGTGCTCTTTCCAAGATGGGCCGAATGGCCTCCTTCTGCACTGTAAATTCTATGAAATTCAATGCTTGAGGAGTTCTATGAAAATTTGTATAGGTCGGAGTTCCTGGACGGATTGGAGTGTACGAGGCTGGAGGAGGAAGACAGGGCCACACTGGAAAGGCGGTGGGGGAACAGGAGGTAAAGGTGACAATTGGGAGAATGCAAATCAGGAAGATGGCAGGGCAGCACCGCTTATGGTGGAGATGTTTGAGGAGGCGATAGGGAAAGGGGTGTTACCACAAACATATGGGCCGGCCTCCATCTCCCTGGTATTAAAGAAAGATAAAGATCCAACGGAGCGTGGGTCATATAGGCCTATAATCTCTATTGAATGCTGATGCCAAGATACTGGCAACGGTACTGGCGGCTCGGTTGGAGGGGTGCCTCCCGAAGGTGATAGGGAGGACCAAACGGGGTTTGTGAAAGGAAGGCAGCTATTTTCAAATATTAGGAGGATATTAAATGTAATCATCGGCTAAGGGAAAGAAGACGGAGGCTGCGCTGGACACAGAAAAGGTATTCGATCGAGTAGAGTGGAGTATTTGATGGCGGTTCTTGAGAGGTTTGGCATTAGGCCAAGATTTACGGAGTGGGTATGGCTATTGCATAAGGAACTGATGTCGAGTGTCCGAGCAAACAGCACGAGTTCAGGGTACTTTGTTCTGCACTGGGGACCAGGCAGGGGTGTCCTATGTCCCTCTGCTATTTGCATTTGTGATAGAGCCGTTGGCCATCACTTTAAGGACCTTGGAACTGTGGAAGCATAGAATTTTTTTTTTTTTTTTTAATATACAGTGCAGAAGGATGCCATTCGGCCCATCGGGTCTGCACCGGCTCTTGGAAAGAGCACCCTACCCAAGGTCAACACCTCCACCCTATCCCCACAACCCAGTAACCCCACCCAACACTAAGGGCAATCTTGGACACTAAGGGCAATTTATCATGGCCAATCCACCTAACCTGCACATATTTGGACTGTGGGAGGAAACCGGAGGAAACCCACGCACACACGGGGAGGATGTGCAGACTCCGCACAGACGGTGACCCAAGCCGGAATCGAACCTGGGACCCTGGAGCTGTGAAGCAATTGTGCTATCCACAATGCTACCATGCTGCCCACATCAAAGCAGACATTGCAAAGGCCACGATGCGCGCTATCGACGAGTCCCTCCATCGACGTGTCCCTCCCCTTCCAGGTCGAGAGCGATGCGTCCGACGTAGCTCTGGCCGCCACCCACAATCAAGCAGGGAGACCCGTGGCCTTCTCCCGTACCCTCCATGCTACAGAATTTCACCATTCCTCGGTCGAAAAGGAGGCACAAGCCATAGTTGAAGCTGTGCGACACTGAAGGCATTACCTGGCCGGCAGGAGATTCACTCTCCTCACTGACCAACGGTCGGTAGCGTTCATGTTTGATAATGCACAGCGGGGCAAGATAAAGAACGACAAGATCTTGCGGTGGAGGATAGAACTCTCCACCTACAACTACGAGATCTTGTACCATCCTGGGAAGCTAAACGAGCCTCCCGATGCCCTGTCCCATGGCACGTGTGCCACCGCACAAGTGGACCGTCTCCGAGCCCTCCACAAGGACCTCTGCCACCCGGGGGTCACTCGCTTTTTCCACTTCATTAAGGCCCGCAACCTGCCCTACTCCATCGAGGAGGTCAGGACAGTCACCAGGGACTGCCAAATCTGCGCGGAGTGCAAACCGCACTTCTACCGGCCAGAGAGGGTGCACCTGATAAAGGCTTCCCGTCCCTTTGAACGCCTCAGCATGGACTTCAAAGGCCCCCTCCCCTCCACCGACCGCAACACGTATTTCCTGAACGTGATTGACGAGTACTCCCGGTTCCCGTTCGCCATCCCCTGCCCCGACATGACCACTACCACTGTCATCAAGGCCCTCCAGGGCATCTTTACACTGTTCGGGTTCCCCGCGTACATACACAGTGATAGGGGGTCCTCCTTTTATGAGCGACGAACTGCGTCAATTCCTGCTCAGCAAGGGCATCGCCTCCAGCAGGACGACCAGTTACAACCCCCGGGGAAACGGGCAGGTAGAGAGGGAGAACGGAACGGTCTGGAAGACCGTTCTACTGGCCCTGTGGCCCAGGAATCTCCCAATCTCCCGCTGGCAGGAAGTCCACCCGGCAGCCCTCCACGCCATTCGGTCGCTGCTCTGTACAACTACCAATCAAACACCTCATGAACGTCTCCTTGTTTTCCCCAGGAAGTCCTCCTCCGGGACCTCGCTCCCAACCTGGCTAGCGACACCTGGACCCATCCTGCTTCGGGAGCACGTGCGGGCGCACAAGTCGGACCCTTTGGTCGAGAGGGTCCACCTGCTGCACCCTAATCCCCAGTACGTCTACGTGGCGTTCCCTGACGGCCGGCAAGATACAGTCTCCCTCCGGGACCTGGCGCCCGCCGGAACCCCACGTGCACCTGAACCATTACCCCCTCACCCCCCACAGCACCCCACTGGGGGGTTGGTCCTCCCGCCGCTCCTACCTAGGCCATCCCACCCACCGACGCTCCCTACAGGCGCCCCCCTCTCGGGTCAACCATTTGCCCCACCAGCGCCGCCTAGGGGTGTCGAAGCTGCCATGGATGACTAAGCCACGCTCCCGGAGTCGCAGATGCCCGGACCCCCACCAGGATCACCACCGAGGCTCAGATGATCCAAGAGGACGACCAGACCACCCGTCCGACTGATTGCTACACTGTAACTGTACATGAACACTGACTGTATATATCTGCCACACTTGTAAATACTCACGGTACCTCCATATCTGATCATACCAGGTTAAATGCAATTGCAACCACTGGCCACCACCCCCGCCGGATTCTTTTTTAACAGTGGGTGAATGTGGTAGTATCAGGTATTGCAGTACCCGAGAGACTGTAGACCATTGGGTAAGCCTAGCAGCTTGCCATTGGATGTTTGGTATGTGACTCTGCCCTGACAGGCAGGGTATAAGAACAGTGCCGTCCCAGCAGCCCTCATTCTGTACCAAAGCTGCTGGGGAACAGATCTAGTCTATTAAAAGCCTTCAGTTATGACACAACCTCGTCTTAGAGTTTAATTGATCGTGCATCATCCACTAAGTTGCTGAAAGTGTGAACCATTCATAACACAATGAGGGACACTGGAACCTGAATGCTTAGGGCACCAACAGACCTCCTTAAGATTTAAGGATTAGGGAAATAAGCACAGGACAGGAAGGTATGAAGAAGACAGTGAATTCAATGTCAGATCAGGCCCAGAAAGATTCAATAAAAAGGAGAGCAAAAAGGAAAAATAAGAAATTATAAATATAAAATCGCACCAAAAAAATAATAGCTGAAGGGGTAAGTCTTCAATAGTTAATTCACATTGCCAGGGAGTTTGATTAGCACTCATTGCCGCTTTACAACTAGATTAAAAGGATATTTTAGAAGGTAATGACTAGGCTTAGCTTTCTGTGGCAAGGTTAACAAAACAATTTGCAACAAAACAAAATGGCTGACAGTGAGCTACCATTTTTGTAAGGGAAGAGTAGTACCACTCTCATCAATTTTGGATATTCACTTTAAAAAAAATTTAGTATACCCAATTCATTTTTTTCCAATGAAGGGGCAATTTAGCATGGCCAATCCATCTACCCTGCACATCTTTGGGTTGTGGGGGCGAAACCCACGCAAACACTGGGAGAATGTGCAAACTCCACACGGACAGTGACCCAGAGCCGGGATCGAACCTGGGACTTCAGCGCCGTGAGGTAGCAGGGCTAACCCACTGCACCACCGTGCTGCCCTGGATATTCACTTTTAACTGCACATCAGTCCCTCATCTAAAGTAGCTCATTATTTGCGCATAAGTAACATAACAACAATTATCCTGGTCATTATTTTGACAGGGAATTCTGACCAACCATGCTGTAAACTTGTATTTTTTGTATGTGGTCTGTTTTTGTTAGCATTGTTATAATAATGCTTCAATTTGTCTGAACAGTCTATTTTGACTCTGCACTTTTATCATGTAACATGATATTGCAAGGTTATCTGAAAGGATTCTGTTTGCGAAGGTAACTGCTAGATCTGTAGTTGAATGGGGGGAGAGAATGTGAAACAGGGTGAGGGAATGGGGGGGGAGAGAATGTGAAATACGGTGAGGGAATGTGGGGGAGAGAGAATGTGAAACGGTGAGGGAATGGGGGGGGGAGAGAGGGAATGTGAAATAGGGTGAGGGAATGGGGGGGGGGGGGGGGGAAGAGAGAGAATGTGGAATGGGGGAAGAGAAAGAATGTGAAATGGGGGGGGGGAGAGAGAATGTGAAATAGGGGAATGGGGGGGGGAGAGAGAATGTGGAATGGGGGGAGAGACAATGTGAAATAGGGGAATGGGGGGAGAGACAGAATGTGAAATAGGGGAATGGGGGTGGGGAGTGAGAGAATGTGAAATAGGGGAATGGGGGGAGAGAGAATGTGAAATAGGGGAATGGGGGGAGAGAGAGAATGTGAAATAGGGGAATGGGGGGGGGGGGGAGAGAGAATGTGAAATAGGGGAATGGGGGGAGAGAGAATGTGAAATAGGGGAATGGGGGGAGAGAGAGAGAATGTGAAATAGGGGAATGGGGGGAGTGAGAGAATGTGAAATAGGGGAATGGGGGGGAGAGAGAGAATGTGAAATAGGGGAATGGGGGGGGGGGAGAGAGAGAATGTGAAATAGGGTGAGGGAATGGGGGGGGGGAAGAGAGAGAATGTGAAATAGGGGAATGGGAGAGAGAGAGTGTGAAATAGGGGAATGGGGGGAGAGAGAATGTGAAATAGGGGGAGAGAGAATGTGAAATAGGGGAGAGAGAATGTGAAATAGGGGAATGGGGGGAGAGAGAGAATGTGAAATGGGGGAGAGAGAATGTGAAATAGGGGAATGAGGGAGAGAGAATGTGAAACAGAGGAATGGGGGGAGAGAGAGAATGTGAAATAGGGGAAAGAGAGAATGTGAAATAGGGGAATGGGGGGGGAGAGAGAGAATGTGAAATAGGGGAATGGGCGGGGGAGAGAGAATGTGAAATAGGGGAATGGGGGGAGGGAGAATGTGAAATAGGGGAATGGGGGGAGGGAGAATGTGAAATAGGGGAATGGGGAGAGAGAGAATGTGAAATAGGGGAATGGGGGGAGAGACAATGTGAAATAGGGGAATGGGGGGCGGAGAGAGAATGTGAAATAGGGGAATGGGGGAGAGAGTATGTGAAATAGGGGAATGGGGGGGGAGAGAGAATGTGAAATAGGGGAATGGGGGGAGAGAGAATGTGAAATAGGGGAATGGGGGGAGAGCGAATGTGAAATAGGGGAATGGAGGCAGAGAGAGAATTTGAAATAGGGGAATGGGGGGGTGAGAGAGAATGTGAAATAGGGAAAAAGAGAGAATGTGAAATAGGAGAATGGGGGGAAGGGAGAGAATGTGAAATAGGGGAATGGGGGGGAGAGAGAATGTGAAATGGGGTGAGGGAATGGGGGAGAGAATGTGAAATAGGGGAAAAGACAGAATATGAAATAGGGTGAGGGAATGGGGGCGGGGAGAGAGAGAATGTGAAATAGGGTGAGGGAATGGGAGGGGAGAGAGAGAATGTGAAATAGGGGGAGAGAGAATGTGAAATAGGGGAGAGAGAATGTGAAATAGGGGAATGGGGGGAGAGAGAGAATGTGAAATGGGGGAGAGAGAATGTGAAATAGGGGAATGAGGGAGAGAGAATGTGAAACAGAGGAATGGGGGGAGAGAGAGAATGTGAAATAGGGGAAAGAGAGAATGTGAAATAGGGGAATGGGGGGGGGAGAGAGAGAATGTGAAATAGGGGAATGGGCGGGGGAGAGAGAATGTGAAATAGGGGAATGGGGGGAGGGAGAATGTGAAATAGGGGAATGGGGGGAGGGAGAATGTGAAATAGGGGAATGGGGAGAGAGAGAATGTGAAATAGGGGAATGGGGGGAGAGACAATGTGAAATAGGGGAATGGGGGGCGGAGAGAGAATGTGAAATAGGGGAATGGGGGAGAGAGTATGTGAAATAGGGGAATGGGGGGGGAGAGAGAATGTGAAATAGGGGAATGGGGGGAGAGAGAATGTGAAATAGGGGAATGGGGGGAGAGCGAATGTGAAATAGGGGAATGGAGGCAGAGAGAGAATTTGAAATAGGGGAATGGGGGGGTGAGAGAGAATGTGAAATAGGGAAAAAGAGAGAATGTGAAATAGGAGAATGGGGGGAAGGGAGAGAATGTGAAATAGGGGAATGGGGGGGAGAGAGAATGTGAAATGGGGTGAGGGAATGGGGGAGAGAATGTGAAATAGGGGAAAAGACAGAATATGAAATAGGGTGAGGGAATGGGGGCGGGGAGAGAGAGAATGTGAAATAGGGTGAGGGAATGGGAGGGGAGAGAGAGAATGTGAAATAGGGTGAGGCAATGGGAGGGGAGAGACAGAATGTGAAATAGGGAAATGGGGGGGAGAGAGAATGTGAAACAGGGTGAGGGAATGGGGGGGTTGAGAGAGAATGTGAAATACGGGAATGGGGGGGGAAGAGAGAGAATGTGAAATAGGGGAATGGGGGGAGAGAGAGAATGTGAAATAGGGGAATGGGGGGGGGGGGGGGGGGGGGGGGGGGGGGGGGGGGGGGGGGAGTCCCAGTGGGTTAGAATGGAGGAGGGTCTGTGTAGGGGGTCGGAGTTAAGGGCGTTGGCAACGGCACCACTCCCAATTGTCCTGGACATGTACTGGGAGTCCAGTGGAGGTGGTGGCACCACTGAAGATTTGGAGGCAGTTGCGGCACCACTTTAAGTTGGGGGCTGGGTCAGGGGAGATGCCGATCAGGGAAATCACAGGTTTGAGCCGGGGAGGCTAGATTGGGAATTTCGGATATGGGAGGAGAGGGGAATCAGGGTATTAAAGGACCTGTTCCTGGGGGGACGATTTGCAAGGTTGGAAGAGTGGAGGGTGAAATATAGACTGGGACAATGGGAAGGGTTTAGGTACCTGCAGCTCCGAAACTTTGCTGGAAAGGAGTTACCTGATAGCGCTGACCCCCTCATTGTTGGAAGAGGTATTGAAGACGGCAGAGGGAATGGAGAAGGGGGTGGTGTCGTGATCTACGGGAGGATTTTGGGGAGAAGACAGGGTGTCCATGGAGGGGATTAAAGCCAAGTGCGAAGAAGAGTTGGGGGCGGTGAAGAAGAAGGTCTCTGGTGTGAGCTGCTCCCAAGGGTGAACGCCTCAACCTCATGCGCGAGGTTGGGGCTGATACAGCTGCAGATTGTGTATAGGGTGCATCTCACAAGGGCGAGGATGAGCCGATTCTATGAGGGAGTGGAGGAAGAATGTGAACGTTGTGGGAGGGGCCCCGCAAACCACATACATATGTTTTGTTCCTGTCCGAAGCTGGAGAGGTATTGGAGAAAGGTTTCAGTATCATCTCAGGGGTACTAGCCGTGAACTTGGAACCTGGGACCCTAGAAGATATTTTGGTGTGTCGGACCAGCCGACCTGCAGGCGGGTGCAGATGTTTTAGCCTTCCCCTCGCTGATTGCCTGTAGGCGGGTCCTGTTGAGATGGATGTCAACTTATCCACCTTGGCTTGGCGGGGGAACCTACTTGAATTTCTGACTCTCAAGATTGTGAAATTTGAGCTGAGGAGGATGAAGGAAGGGTTCTACAATTCATGGGATTGTTTGTTGTGCACTTTCCAGAATTGGTTTCCATTGAACATTGGGGGGGGGGGGGGGGTATTGTTGTTTTGATTGCACTGTTTACTGATTGACCGTTAATTTTTTACCTGGAACACACGGGCGGATATTTTGGTCTGTATATTGAGGGGGGGGGGGGGGGGGGGGTCCCAAGAACTCTCACTGGGAAAAGTGATGCGCGTATATATATGCATGTCTTCTTTTTAAATATATACACTTGTAAAATAAATGTTAAAATGGAAATTATATTTGAACAGTCTCCCCTTTCAGTTCTCCCAGCATTGCCCTCTCAATCTTTGATTGAATTTAAACGTTTTGATTTAAGTTCATCAGCTTGACAAGTTGGGCACAGGATTGAGATGGTTGTCGCCTCAAACCCACCCCATAACAGCACACATTTTAGGGTGATTCCCACACACGATCGTCCGTTATCCTTTAAATCAGATGTTAACCCGAGACTTGCTTCATGTGGCAAGTCTGGGGCTGGTTTAGCACAGGGCTAAAGAGCTGGCTTTTTAAGCAGGCCAAGGCAGGCCCGCAGCACGGTTCAATTCCTGTACCAGCATCCCCGAGCAGGCGCCGGAATGTGGCGACTAGGGGCTTTTCACAGTAACTTCATTTGAAGCCTACTTGTGACAATAAGCGATTGTCATTCATTTCAAGTAGGATGAGAATACAAGGGACTGGAATTCATGATTCAGCTACATGAAGCTCTGGTTAGACACCTGGAATGCTGTGAGCAGTTCTGGGGATCACATCTTTGGAAGGTGACGGGGCACTCATGAATTATTAGGATTTAACACAGCCAGGGTTGTATTCCCTGGGATTTGGAAGGTTTATGGGGTAAATTGATTGAAGTTGTCAAGAAATTAAAGAGGAACAGGCAAGGCAGATAAAGAAAAACTATTTTTTGCTGGTTTAAAGAACCCTATTGTTTCTTGCCCTGTTCGCACAGGGCATAGATGCTCTGCAAACGATACTGCACTGGATCAGAAAGTCTGTGTTCAAAAGCCCACAAAAGGTCAAAGGGGCAACTGTCAGAATAGCTAAAGATGTGCACCATTCCTTCAACATTGACCTCAAAAACCTGACCAGTCATTCGAAGCACATTTACATCATTTAGGTTCTTTTACGGAATGGCAACCGGTGACGAGTGGTGTCCCGCAGGGTTCAGTGTTGGGGCCACAGCTGTTCTCTTTATATATTAACGATCTAGATGATGGGACTGGGGGCATTCTGGCTAAGTTTGCCGATGATACAAAGATAGGTGGAGGGGCAGGTAGTATGGAGGAGGTGGGGAGGCTGCAGAAAGATTTAGACAGTTTAGGAGAGTGGTCCAAGAAATGGCTGATGAAATTCAACGTGGGCAAGTGCGAGGTCTTGCACTTTGGAAAAAAAGAATAGAGGCATGGACTATTTTCTAAACGGTGACAAAATTCATAATGCTGACGTGCAAAGGGACTTGGGAGTCCTAGTCCAGGATTCTCTAAAAGTAAACTTGCAGGTTGAGTCCATAATTAAGAAAGCAAATGCAATGTTGTCATTTATCTCAAGAGGCTTGGAATATAAAAGCAGGGATGTACTTCTGAAGCTTTATAAAGCATTAGTTAGGCCCCATTTAGAATACTGTGAGCAATTTTGGGCCCCACACCTCAGGAAGGACATACTGGCACTGGAGCGGGTCCAGCGGAGATTCACACGGATGATCCCAGGAATGGTAGGCCTAACATACGATGAACGTCTGAGGATCCTGGGATTATATTCAATGGAGTTTAGGAGGTTGAGGGGAGACCTAATAGAAACTTACAAGATAATGAATGGCTTAGATAGGGTGGACGTAGGGAAGTTGTTTCCATTAGCAGGGGAGACTAGGACCCGGGGGCACAGCCTTAGAATAAAAGGGAGTCACTTTAGAACAGAGATGAGGAGAAATTTCTTCAGCCAGAGAGTGGTGGGTCTGTGGAATTTATTGCCACAGAGGGTGGTGGAGGCCGGGACGTTGAGTGTCTTTAAGACAGAAGTTGATAAATTCTTGATTTCTCGAGGAATTAAGGGCTATGGAGCGAGAGCGGGTAAATGGAGTTGAAATCAGCCATGATTGAATGGTGGAGTGGACTCGATGGGCCGAATGGCCTTACTTCCGCTCCTATGTCTTATGGTCTTTAGTGTACTGGCCAACATTCCTCCATCAAGCACAACCAAAACTGATTAATCATTGATTTATTCTCAGAGGGTTCTTTTTTCACTGTTGCAAGTAGAATACGTTTGGATTAACAGTCATTCCTTGCTCATCTGCAATTTGCATGTGTTTTGTACTGTCTACTCTTGGTGTGGGCAGTTTGAGCACTGACTGTGGGACGTTCATAAGAGTTGTATGGGAGGGTGTATATGCCTTTCCTAACTAAATACGTAACTGGACCATTTTTAAAATGGCTGTTGTGACACAATGTTGAAACAGTTCTCTCACTACACAGATGAAGAACCTTTTTAAATGCCTACTATAATTGTGCTCTGAAATAAGGGAATTAACTGTTCAATGCACCACAGAAAAGATTGAACAAAATTTTGGATTTCCATACAATTCGCTGGCAGCTTTATTAACAAAGCAGGTGGCAATGAGCTGAGAATGGAACATACTGAATCTTCCAAAACAAAAGCAAAATACTGCAAATTATGTAAATCTGAAATACAGCAAGAATAGAAAATGCTGGAAATACTCAGCAGATCAGGCATCATCTGTGGAGAGAGAAACAGTTAACCTTTCTTCAAAACTGGGAATGTTTAGGGATGTAACAGCTTTTAAACAAGGCAGAGGAAGGCATGGGTGAGTGGGTGGAGAGAAAAGAACAAACAGGCTGGAAGGCAGGTGGGAATAAATGACAAAAGGTTTATGATCCAAAATTGTTCAACTCAATGTCAACTCAGAAAGATTATATTGTACCTAGTCAAAAGGCGAGTGTTTTCCCTTAAGCTTACATGAGAACAGTGTGGGAGGCCGAGGGCAATAAGGTCAGAGTGAGAGCGGAGAATCTTAACTAACTCCCAGAAAGCTTGGTTCTACTTGTGGGCTGGCGGGGGTGGTCTGCAAAATAATCACCCAATCCAGATTTGGTCGTCACCATGTAGTGGAGACCACATCGCAAGCAGCGAATACAATGTACAGTACAGGAAAATTGCTGTTTCAACTGGAAGGTGCATGGAATTTTGGATGGGGAGTATTATGGGCCAGGGTTTAGAGAACACCAAAGTATATCATGACCGACAACTTTTAATAGATTTTGGTTATGGGGAGCACAAGGGCCCACTTTACAGGTGTGATGCAACAGAGATCTAAAGTATTTTTTTCACAAAAACAATGTTTATTCTATGAATCCAGTTAACATTTTATAAACCCACAGTAAACATCTTGCCAACTGCCAACACTGATAACCCCCCAAAAAGATGCAGTACTCTATAGGTAACCCTTAGTAACTTTCCTAACAACATCCATAAGCCAAAACACTTTTTAACAAAGACAGAAGATTTGAATTCTCTACAGAACCAGGTATTACTTTGAAATCATCAAGTGATCTGGAAACATTCTTTAGCATGAAGAGAGAGTCCAACCGAAAGCGAAACTGAAACACAGAGCCAAAACAGTTCCCACCTCAAAGTGAAAGTACAAAGCAGAATCACAGTCCAGCTCCACCCACACAATGACATCACTGCAGCCATTTGATAAAACCCACTTTTCTTAAAGGGACTCTCACATGATAGGAGGAGGAAGTATAATTGTAGGTGCTGCATCACTAACACTTGTATGAGAAGGTACCCTGGGAAGGGGACAGAGTGTTAGGGGTAATAAAGGGTGGTCCAGGGTGTCACGGAAAGAACAGCCCCTACGGAATGCTGAAAGTAAAGGGCGGAGAGATGCCACCGGTAGTGGCATCAAGGTGACCAACTCTCACGGAGTAAATTAAGGGACCCCCTACCATGGGAGTCTCGGGTGGGTGCTGCCAAAACTAAGCAGGGCGAGGGTGTCTGCCAGAGCCATTAAGAGTGTGCAAACAGGGGGAGAGTGGATATTGCACATGCGCATATTTAAAGGTCCAGATTGCAGGACAAACAGCGTCCCAACACCATGCAACCTGGAACAGTGGACTCAGATATGAGAGAATCCTGTAAAATAACAATACAGGAGAATCCTGTAAAATAATGATCAGCTGGTGGCCCTGGGTGACATGAGATTGCAAATGACAGAGGATGACCTATTGACTGTAGAGGTTAGTGGGGTGCAAGGAGAGGGCCAGCGAATGCTATTAGGGTATTGGAGGAGGAAACAGGCCGAGAGCAGAAGAGCGAAAAGCAGGACATGCCAGCATCACTGGTATGAACGGTTGCATCGGCAGAACCAAGACAATGGAGATGGGGACTCTGGGAGAATATAATAAGAGTTCTTGCAGGAAGTGATGTGTGAGGAAGTGCAGACAAGGAAGCTGTGGGAATCCGTGAGCTTATAGTGAATATTCACTGATTGCCTCCATTTCTGGGGATAGGCAGGAAAGTCTAGGAAGAAAGGGGAAGAGACAGATGAAGAATTGAAGGTGAAAGAAGGGTGGAAACTGGAGACAAAGTTGATGAAAGTTTCCATATCTGGCGAGGGCAGGAAATGGTGCCAACAGTCATCAGTGTACCAGGAAAAGAGCATGGGCCCCCGAGTGAGAATGGAACAAAGAATGTTCCATAAATCCCACCAAAAAAAAAAAGGCAGGCAAATCTAGAATTCATACAGGTTCCAATGGCAATACCTTCCACTCGGGAGAAATTAAACAACTTCTTAACTCTCCTCAGTGTGAGAAAAGTTCAGTCAGGTGGAGGAGAGTGGTGGTGTGTGAGGACCAGTAAGGCCTCTATTCAGAAAGAACCAGAGAGCTCTCTGGCTGCCTTGATAGAGAGATTGGGTATCCATCTTGAACAGGAGATGGTTAAAACCAGGCAACTGGAAACAGCTAAAGTGGCGAGGGACATCAGAACAAGGCCGGCGGGGGAGAAAGAGTCAAGATAGGAAGAAATCAGTTCTGGAGAACTAAAACAGGCTGGAATAATGGGTCTTGTGTATGGATCCTGGGAAGGAAGTAAAAATGGGCTGTTTGGAAATGGGATCGGTGAGATTGTAGGCTATGGTGGGAAGATTTCCAAAGATGATGTCAGTGACAGTCTTGAAAGAATAGTTTAATGTTAAGTGATGGTGTCATGCTTCAATGGGAACAGCATCTCTCATCTTTTGTTTCAAGCTCTTGAATTTTCTGGGCTCAATTTCAGATCATAACCGCTGCCTAATATTTTTCGACAGCAGCAATTGGGAATAAGGAGTCCGCTATTCCCACTTATAGCTCATCTAAACCCAGCCTCGGTTTCTTTACTTGGCCCATTGCCATCATCCCCTCTGTCATCCTATCACATATCTTTGTTTGTTCTTTGCTCCCCTCCCCCACTTTCCCTGCCGACATCTCGAAGAACTCCCAGCTCTAACAAAAAAATTAATCACCGACCTGATGTTCACTCGATTTCTCTTTCCAGAGATGCTGCCAGACTTGCTGAGAATTTCCAGCATTTTAAGAGTTAAATTGGGATGGACAGATAATCATTTTGATAGTCAACTCTTTTTGGGGAAAAAACATAAACGAGAAGAAATATGAAATTGACTTTAAGTGCAAATTACAACTGATAAAAATATATGTCTGCTTTATGCCACGACCCCAGAAAAACTGTAATAGAACCCAAGACCCCCGTCCACAACGTGCTTTGCAGAATTGTCTCAAATCTCAATACAACATATCTCTATCAGCTTATTGCATGCAGTGACCTTTACAAAATTTATATTCAGAATTATATTTACTGCCCGCCTCCAATTTACTCCTTATATCCTGAGATAACGCCTTTTCAAAGGAATTATGTGGGCCCAATCTACAAGTGTTGGCAGACAATTGGAACAAAGGAGGTGGTGGATGTGTGGGACGAGATGTCGTCATCCAACATCTCCACATGTACACCTGGATCCAGGATCAATGGCAGAAATGAACCGGAATTCATGCAGTGGTCTAATCGAAGGTTGCAAAAATGCCGATAGCATTGCACCCAAATCACAAAGATCAGTTGACTCAATCCAGAAGTTAAACCAGAGTCATCAGGAACTGTATACCATGTATGCAACACCACATATAGTACTGCATTCACCCATGGTGCTTCCACCAGTTCTTCACCAAGTATTGAGTTACTCTTAAGCATCCCCACTGGATTTAACTCAGCTCAGAAGAGCACAAGTCATCATAGAGGTGCACCTTTCCCCACCATTAAAATCAACAGGACAAACAAATCGCATGCCCACCATTGTGCTTTACTGAAATTTAGAGTGGATGCTCAGAGCAGTTACATTAAAGTTCAACATACTCAAGTCTAAAAATTCTCGTGTTAACGCCACAAATCAAATTACATAATAATGCAATTTATTCAATAAAGTTAGTGTATTAAAATGATACACTGATCTGCTCCAAAGAGGTATGCCAAGCATTTTTGAAACGATTATGTTTTATTGCATTCATGAAACGGACTGCAGCTGGCTTCCTCGGAAACACAACCTCGCTCAACACGATCTCCTACATTCGATTGAGATTTTAACCCTCATCCTAACACATCTCTCAACAAGAGCAAGGCAACTACTGTATATAAGCAATAGAATATTCACTGTAGCAACAGCTGCCGTACATCCATGGAGAAATCACCCATCCTCTTCACCCACCAAAAAAAACCATCTCCAATGGACTGGTGATCTCTTAATCTGACCCAACGCTCTTTACACCCCGTTGTATATATTTTAAAATTACAGCATTTCTAAAAATTAAAACAATTGGAATGCCATTGTCTTTCACAGAAACTCAAGCTTGTGCTCCCCCGCCCCCTACTCCAGATCTCCTTGTATTTAGAAGTCGCTTCTAAGCCCGCTCCACGCGCGGGTTTCCTCTGTGGCTGGAGAGCCCCCTGTCCCTCCCAGCGAGCAGGGGAGACTCCCACGATGAGCAGAGGCCATCCCTAGGCCGGGGTGTCCCCCCCCTTGGCCGGAGTTCCCCACCCCGCCCTGCGCACTCTAAGTGGGAGTGTGCTGGCTGTCTATCTGTGTGCCCCCCGCCCCGCCGCCGCCTGTGACTGTAGCCACACACTCACATTTGCTGTATCTCCATTGTCTCCTCCGCCTGTTGCCGACTGCGCAGAGCGAGCTCAGCGCGCTGCACCATTCCACTCAGGAACGTGTGGGATCCTGCCCCATTCTAGCGCCCTTCCAGTCCCCACACGCGCTGCATTGTCTCCTCGCGGCTGTCCGGGCGGTCACTGGGGCAACGCCGGCCGCCGCCTCTACTACAGCACCAACTCCCCGCTCCGCTTGTCTGCCTGTCTCTGAGCCGCCCAGCAGCTGAGGGGAGGGACAGGGGGACAAGAGAGGCGGTGCTTCCTTCAAACCATCTCCTCCTCTTCCAACACCCCACAATGCTCCGCGCCTCCAAACCCACCCACCCCCAAGCACTTAGTTGCCTCTCAATTTCAACTTTTATTCCGCTCCTAATGTGAAAACTGATATTTACCTGGTAATGGTACACCAGGAGCTCCCTCTTGGCTGGAGGACTTGAAAGAAGCAGCCCTAATATGGGAATTATTCAGGAAAATACTGTACAGTCGTATCATCAAATGCCTGCCTCCAGGCACCCTTGGCAGTGTGGTGAACTGCACCTGCTATTTAAACCCATGTCTCTAAGAACATACTGCACGCTTTCCAGGCTGAAATACATGACTCTACAAGATGAAAAAGCAAACAATCAACGGTGATCGCACCTATAAAGCGAAACCAGATCTGCTAGCCACCGTTTTCAATTTGTCCGATATAAGGCTTTACACAAAGTGCCCTATTCCAGTCACTTGGCTATTGTTGTTATTGGCATTGTTTCCATAGCGACTATTTTATCGTAACTGTTGACAGAAACAACAACTTGCATTTATATACTGCCAAAAGCATAGAAAAGGTGTCCCTAGATATTTCACAGGAGTGATGTCAAACAAAATTTGACACTACAACACTGGCATCTACCCGACAATGTGGAAAATTGCCCAGCTGTGTCCTGTATGATGCGACCATCAATTCACTCAAGGACTCATGTCGGAGTAAAACAGTGGTTTTAATTAACTATCAACTTTGCCTGCCTGCGACTAGTACATACTGAGAATAGTCCCACAGGCCAGCTACTCTACTCCTTCAAAGGGGCGGAGCCCATACATGCTCCAACATCTCCCCCTGTGAGTGAAGCCATACAATGGCCCACAGATAAAACCCACAGGGTTAATAACATAGAACATAACTGGTGAATTAACTGTATTTACAAACATAGAACATAACTGGTGAATTAACTGTATTTACATTCACCACATTCACCCTCTGTAAAAAAAATAAAGTCCGGCGGGGGTGATGGGTCACAAGTTCAGCCGGCCCGGCGCCCGGATCGTACCCTGCGACCGCGGAAGCACTGGTGTTGCAGCCGCTTCAGGTGGCTGGGGAAGTGGGTCCGGTGCAGCCCTAGGGGAGGACTCCGGGAGCGGCTCTTCCTGAGCTTCATTCCTGCAGACTGGTGTGCCGGGTGGAAGGGAGCGCGGGAGCCAAATGGGCGCGGGGGCGCTGGGCATGGGAGAAAGAGCGGGGTACAGCGCAGGGTGTACTGTGGACGTAGTGGTGGCGGAGCCTGCGGGCGCAAGGTCTCGGAGGGAAACGGTATCCTGTCGACCATCGGGGTGCTCAACATATGTGTAGTGCGGGTTTGAGTGCAGGAGCTGGACCCTCTCTACCAGGGGATCGGTCTTATGGGTCTGAACGTGTTTCTGGAGGAGAACTGGACCCGGTGTCATCAGCCAGGGTGGGAGCGAGGCCCCTGAGGTAGTCCCCTTAGGGAAAATAAACAAGCGGTCATGAGGAGTCTGGTTTGTGGCTATGCAAAGGAGGGACCTAATACCATGTAGTGCATCGGGGAGGACTTCCTGCCAGTGGGAAACCGGGAGATTCCTGGACCGTAGGGTCAGTAGGACGGTCTTCCAGACCGTTGTGTTCTGCCTCTCCACCTGTCCGTTTCCCCGGGGGTTGTAACTGGTAGTCCTGCTCGAGGCGATGCCTTTACTGAGCAGGTACTGACGCAGTTTGTCACTCATGAACGACGAACCCCTGTCACTGTGGATGTAGTTGGGGAAACCAAACAGGGTGAAGACACTGTGCAGGGCTCTGATAACAGTGGGGGTGGTCATATCGGGGCACGGGATGGCAAACGGGAAACGGGAGAACTCGTCAATAATATTTAGAAAGTAGGTATTGCGATTATTCGAGGGGAGGGGTCCTTTGAAATCGATACTGAGGCGTTCAAAGGGCCGGGACGCCTTCAACAGGTGGCCTTATCTGGTCGATAGACGTGCAGTAGGGCAGCATGGTGGCGCAGTGGGTTAGCCCTGCTGCTTCACGGCGCCGAGGTCCCAGGTTCGATCCCGGCTCTGGGTCACTGTCTGTGTGGAGTTTGCACATTCTCCTCGTGTTTGCGTGGGTTTCGCCCCCACAACCCAAAAGATGTGCAGGCTAGGTGGATTGAACACGCTAAATTGCCCCTTCATTGGAAAAAAATAATTGGATACTCAAAGTTTTTTTTTTAAAAGAAGTGCGGTTTACACTCCGCACAGTCCGCACACTCCGCAGTCCCTGGTTACAGCTTTGACCTCCTCAGTGGAGTAGGGCAGGTTGCGGGCCTTGATATAATGGGCGAGCCGGGTGTCCCCTGGGTGGCAGAGGTCGTCGTGGATAGCCCGTAGTCGGTCCTCTTGCGCACTGGCGCATGTGCCGCGGGACAGGGCGTCTGGGGACCCATTGAGCTTCCCAGGACGATATACTATATCGTAATTATAGGTGGAGAGTTCGATTCTCCACCTCAAGATCTTATCGTTCTTGATTTTGCCCCGCTGCGTATTGTCGAACATGAAGGCTACCAATCGTTGGTCGGTGACGAGGGTAAACCTCCTACCAGCGAGGTAGTGCCTCCAGTGCTGCACGGCTTCCACGATGGCTTGAGCCTCTTTTTCGACCGAGGAGTGTCGAACTTCAGAGGCGGTGAGGGTGCGTGATAAAAACGCAACCGGTCTGCCTGCTTGATTGAGAGTGGCGGCGAGAGCGACCTCTGATGCGTCGCTCTCCACCTGAAAGGTGACGGACTCGTCCACCGCGTGCATCGCGGCTTTGGCGATGTCCGCCTTGATGCAGCTGAAGGCCTGGCGGGCCTCGGCTGCCAGAGGGAAAAGGGTGGCCTTAAATAGTGGGCGGGCTTTGTCCGCACACTGGGGGACCCACTGGGCGTAGTAGGAAAAAGATCCAAGGCACCTCTTGAGGGCCTTGGGACAGTGAGGGAGAGGGAGTTGCAGGAGGGGGTGCAGACAGTCAGGGTCGGGCCCTTGGACTCCGTTTTCCACGACGTAGCCGAGGATGGTTGCCTGGTGGTGCGGAAAATGCATTTCTCCTTGTTATAGGTGAGATTACGTTTTTGGGCGGTTTGGAGAAATCGGTGGTGGTTGGCGTCGTGGTCCTGCTGATCATGGCCGCAGATGGTGACCTTGTCCAAGTACAGAAACGTGGCTCGCAGCCCGTACTGGTCCACCATTCGGTCTATTGCTCATTGGAACACCAAAACCCCGTACGTGACGCCAAAAGGGACCCGGAGGAAATGAAAAAGGCGGCCGTCTGCCTCAAACGCCGTGTAGTGGCGATCCTCCGGACGGATTGGGAGCTGGTGGTATGCAGACTTCAGATCCACCGTGGAGAACACGCGGTCGTGAGCGATCTGATTGACCATGTCTGCAATCCGGGTACGCATCAAGTTGCGTAAACCGGTTAATGGTCTGGCTGTAATCAACCACCATCCGGAGCTTCTCCCCGGTCTTGACGACCACCACCTGAGCTCTCCAGGGGCTATTGCTGGCCTCTATGACTCCTTCCCGTAGGAGACGCAGGGCCTCAGACCTAATAAATATTCTGTCCTGCATGCTATATCGCCTGCTGCGAGTGGCTACTGGCTTGCAATCAGCGGTGAGATTAGCGAAGAGGGAAGGAGGGTCGACTTTCAGAGTGGCTAGGCTGCACACAGTGAGTGGGGGCAGGGGTCCGCCAAAGCTAAGCATCAGGCTCTTGAGATTACATTGAAAATCGAGCCCTAAACGTAGGGGGGCGCAGAGGTCTGGAAGCACGTACAGCTGGAAATTAGTGTACTCAGCGCCCTATACCGCTACAATTACCATAGTGCACCCTCGGATTTGTACCGAGTGCGGCCCGGAAGTGAGGGAAATTGTTTGTTGTGCCGGGAATATCGGGAGCGAGCAGCAGCTTACCAGATCCGGGTGGATGAAACTCTCAGTGCTCCCGGAGTCGAACAGGCAAGGAGCCTCGTACCCGATAACCCGGACGGCCATCATTGAGCTCTTGAGGTGCTTGCGTCGCAACTGGTCCAAGATGACTGCGCTGAGTTGAGGGTAACCGGCGGTGTGGTCGGCTGTGCTGGGGCGGCCCCCCCAGTGACTGTCCAAGCAGGTCGTACGCGTCGAGCGGCGTAGCAGATGGCGTCCAAGATGGCGGCCCCCGTTGATCAAGCGTGGCGGGCGTCGAGGAAGGTCGCTGCCACACGTGATCTGACCCCCACAACGTAGATGTCTCGGACGGCGAGCTCCATGTGCTGAGTGGCCGTAACGGCCTGATAGTTGCAGTTGCGCGCGAGGGCTTTGAGGTCACGCAGATAGTTGTCGAGTGACTCCCCGGGGCGCTGGCGTCGAGTAGTGAGAATATGTCGTGCATAGACCTCGTTCACAGGCCGCACGTAGATGCGCTCGAGGATTGCGAGAGCGGCGGTATATGAGGTGGCCTCTTCGAGTTGCACAGAAATGCGGTGACTCACCCGTGCGTGGAGGAGACTCAATTTTTATTCGTCCGTGACGGATGGCGTCAATAACGCGGCAAGGTAGGCCTTGAAACACCGCAGCCAGTGTGAAAAAATTTCCTTTTCCTCCGCGGCCTGTGGATCGAGCTCCAGTCTGAAGTGTTGGGTACTCTGATACACAGACGAACCAACACGGTTGCGAATGGTACAACGCAGTTTTATTTCAATGAACTATTAACATATTAAACTCTGGTATTCAGCACATGGTGAACCTCTGAGTGGCTGGCAATGAGGTCTGTACCCTGAGCCCTCTCCTGCTCGAGTGCCCAGGAAGTGTCGTGTTCCCTGCTTTGTACTGTGTATGCTCTTGTCCGTGACTGGCTGTCGTGTTTTGTGTGTTGATTGGTCCGGTGATCTGTCCATCATTATGTATGTATGTATGTGCTGTGATGTTCACCTGAATATCATGACACAGTCTGTCAGGTTTGAGGGCTCACTCCATAATCGTTTTTGTTCAGATAGTTAATTAAATTGATGCGACCATCAATTCACTCAAGGACTCGTGTCGGAGTAAAACAGTGGTTTTAATTAACTATCAACTTTGCCTGCCTGCGACTGGTACATACTGAGGACAGTCCCACAGGCCAGCTACTCTTATACTCCTTCAAAGGGGCGGAGCAATGGGCTGAGCCCGTACATGCTCCAACATCCACCAATATCTCCCCCTGTGAGTTATTGATCATTACTCGGACTTGAACCTCGTGGCGGTATCATAAAGATACCTGGCGACTCAAGAGCAAAGGTAATAAAACAGAACAATTGAACCAAGGAGAAAGTTAGCAACATTATTTGGTGACATCTGACGGGACCCGATCTAGAAGTGGCATAACCACTCCGGAAGAACCCAAGAATTTGAATTGGAGATCCAATTGGAAACAGAAAACCACAAGTGTTCAAGCAGATCTGATCAATACTCATAATTCGGAAGTGTGTGTATGCATGCGTAACTAACAGGGCGATAAGGTAAAACTGATAGATTTTTTGTTGCGACGAAACTGTCGGGAGTTTGTATATCGGAAGTAGCGAAAGCCGTACCCGTATTGACAGCACCACCTTAATACCCCTGTCCCAAATTTGAAGAGCAGCATTTGGATTAAAACCCCTGTCCCAAATTTGAAGAGCAGCATTCGGATAGGAAAGATGACAATGCAGGCAATGCAGCACCTCATGAACCCAGAGGAATTTGCGGTCGCAGCGACCAGCAGCAGTAGAGTGGGACAATGTCCCATTTGGGAGGAAGAGATCAGGAAATATCTCAAAGGGAAGGGAAGGCCCCTTTGGAATGAATTCTGTAGCAACGAGGAATCAGGCCCCGGGAGTATAGGACATACTTGGTGGAAGAACCTGAGCGAGATCCACAAAAAGAGCTTAGGGAAAGCTCGCAAGCCGATGGCAATCGTGTCCTGCTTGGCACAATTGCGAGGCACAGAGGAGGTCGTTAGTACGCTCCGGAAAGAAGTAGAGGGCATACATCGAATGAGTAAGGTCGATGTAAGCGAGGTAGAAAGAGAGAACATAGAATTGAAGAGGAAATTGGCAGCAAAAGATGGAGAGGTGGAGGATGCCAAAAGTCTTGTCTGGCGCACTTAAGCAGCTTCCAGTCCCAATATGAAAAGGCCTATCAGGACACGCAACGTGCAGTCCTGGTACGTGAAGAAACAGAGAAGCAGGTAGAAACATTGCAAAGGCAGTGTGGTGACCTGAAGGCAGCATTAAGAGCACTCCATGCTGCCACCACAGAGCAAAGACAAAGCTCACTAGACCACGCAAAGTGCCAGAAGCAGATTGCAGAGCTGCAATCTCTGCTTTCAGTTCAGAAAGGATTCCAGGAAACCTTTGGAGCAAAGTTAGATGAGGAAGACGGCCCTGATTGGGAAGAATTAAACGAGACAGCGCAGAGATATGTTCAGGGAACATGTGCAAAGGGAAAGCCACAAAAGAGGAAAGCGCCCCAACCCCCCACAGAGCAGATAGTTCAGGTTCCAATGAACCCAGTAACCACCCACCGCACAGCCACATCGGACGATGCGGAATTTCTATACTCCACCCCCTTAACAGTGACCCAATTACGGGACGCGTGCGATAAAATCACACCGTTCCTCCCCACCTCAGACCCCCACCATTTCTTTGCCACAGTAAAGCATCAGCATCATGTATGGCCTGGGTGAGCGAGAGCATGTAAAGCTCACAGTTTTAAGTTTAGATCCTTCAGTAGCAGCAGGCTTTCCCGACCCACAGAATGTAGGAGGAGGCACCCTTGCAGAAATGCATACCGCGATCTTGGATGCGATCGGGTATAACCGGGGTGACCCCGTAGATGGCCTCAACAAATGCAGGCAAAAGAAAGCCGGGCCCCCCACAGCGTTTGCTGGATGCATGTGGATCCACTTTGCATCAGTCTTTGGAGACTTAGACCGTGCCCATTTGTCCCCCGACAACATGGCCAAATGGACCCGCACCCTTATCTCCCATGCCACAGAAACAGGACAGAAAGCTTGCGCGAGTTATGATCCCTCAGGGGAGGCCCATAACGAGAAGTGGGTAGTGAAAAGATTGTCCCGCACTTGGGAGCAATCTATACAAAGCAAACCCGCAGTTAAGAATCCCGAGGAAAAGCAGGCCGGAGCAGATATACAGGCAGTAAAAACACACCAGAACCCCGCATGGGTGAATGAAGGAAAGAACAGCCCCCCACCCAAGTCACAGGAGTGTTACAACTGTGGACAGTTGGGACACTTCGCAAGAGAGTGCAATGCCCCTGGAAAGCCACAGAGAGCCCAGCAGACGGGCACTTTGAGTAAGAAGAAGACAGAGCCCATTCATAGTGTTAGCGCCCGTTCAGATCAGACGGACCTGAACGGAACGGACTGACGGTGTTCGGGCTCCCCCAGTTGGGTCTGCGACACCCTTTGGGATAGGTCCGGACGACCGGTAGTTGCAGCGAAAATTCGGGGACAGCCCATCGAGTTTCTATGGGAACAGGAGGGTCCCGCACCACAATAAATTCCTCCACCCTGTTTCAAAAAGACACGTGGCCCACTACAGCCACCATCACCCACAGCGGCTTTACAGGCCACTCACAGCAGGGACACATCACAGCCCCTGTGCCCATTCAAATCGGTAACATCACCACCAATCACCCCGTGGTTTTAGTTGACCTACCCCACACAGCAGAACACATTCTGGGAATCGATTTCATGAATTCCCACAATCTTTCATTTGATCCAGTCAACCAGTGTGTCTGGAAGATGGCAAAATCCGCAAGAGCCCCCGCAACACTCAACATAGGAGAATACGCGAACAAAATTAGCGCAGTAGGCGAATTTTGGTTCCACTCGACCATGCTTAGTACGGACAAGCAGGTTAGGGCAGTTCTGCAAAAGAACAGGGCAGCATTCACGACCCACAAGCACGACTGTGGACGGATGACTGGCTCCGTACAAATAACAGGACCTGAACCTAGACCCCAAAAACAATATGGATTTCCCCAAGAGGCAGAGGGAGAAATCTCAAAGGTAATAGTAAGCTTATTAGAGCAGGGCGTACTTAGATCAGTAGCCTCCACTAATAATGCCCCGATTTGGCCAGTGAGAAAGCCCGATGGATCATGGCGACTGACCATCGATTACTGGGAACTCAACAAAATCACCCCCGCAGCAGCCCCCACAGTAGCAACAAGTCCCGAGACCATGCTCAAGCAGGGACTCAATTCCCGATTCTTTACGGGTTTGGATGTCAGTAATGGATTCTGCTCCATTCCATTGGCAAAGGCGTGCCAGTACAAATTTGCCTTCACTTTCAAAAATTAGCAGTACACGTGGACATGCCTGCCACAAGTCTTCCACAATTCCCCCTCCATTTTCCACCGACAGCTGGCAAATGGTTTAGCCAAATTCTCTCACCCCGAATGTCTGGTTCAGTATTTAGACGACCTACTACTGCAGACAGACACCAAGGAAGAGCACATTGAGCTTCTGTCCGAACTCCTGGAACTCTTACACTCAATCGGTTGTAAAGTCAACCCCAAAAAGGCCCAGATTTTGGAAGATAAGGTGATATATTCTGGAACAATTATCACACATGGTAAACGCGAGATAGAGCATAAAAGGATTGACTCGATTGCTAAATTGCCCCTTCCCCAGAATGTTTCAGCCCTCCGGTCGTTTTTAGGACTGGTTGGCTACTGCCGAAACCACATTGACGGTTTCGCCAGCAAGGCAGCGCCCCTCTCAGACCTCCTAAGGAAAGGAGTCCCCTGGGAATGGCTTCCGCAGCATACGGATGCTGTGGATGCGTTGAAGCAATCACTCATAGCAGCCCCCGCACTACAAGTTCCAGACCCGCTTTCCCCTTACGCTATAGAGGTAGCAACCACAGACCGCACCCTTTCGGCCGTGCTCCTCCAGGAACGGCACGACCAGTTAAGGCCCGTAGCTTACGCCTCCAGAATTTTAGATGCTGTGGGGCAGGGATTTTCAGCCTGTGAGAGGCACCTGCTCGCAGTATTTTGGGCAGTTCAGTATTTTTCGTATATTACCGGACTGAACCCCATCACAATTCTCACTGAACACACCCCCACCCAACTTTTACTGGACGGACAACTCAAGGACGGTACAGTAAGCCAGATTAGAGCAGATGGACCCTTTTCTTGCAGGGACGGGACATCACTGTTAAACGGACAAAGACGCACACCTTTTTAGCCAACAACCTACAGTACCCCTGGACCCCTCATGAATGTGAAATTATCTCTCCACACCACAACACAGGCCCCTTTATTGCTAAAACACCCCCCAGAAAGATAGGTAGTTCAATCCAGAGCCCCCAGCACACAGACACGTGCGAGCCCATAAAGATCTATGTGGATGGATCTTCCACAGTCTTGGATGGGAAGCGCATAACAGGTTGCGGTATATATGTCGAGGATGCGCAGGGACGCGCCCTAGAGGAAATATCATTAAAACTTCCAGGCCACTGAGGCGCGCAGGCAGCAGAGCTTGCGGCCATCGCATATATAGTGGAACACCCAGATTCCTTCCCCAGCCCAGCAGACATATACTCGGACAGCCTCTATGTCTGCAACAGCCTCACGGAATTCCTGCCCCTGTGGAAAGCAAGAGGATTTGTTTCCACAGACGGAAAACCCCTCCCCTCAGCCGTTACATCTTAGAGAGAGCACAGAACAGGACTTATGGGATAGTCAAAGTTCGTAGTCACCATCGTTCCTCCCCCCCTGGAAATGTGAAAGCCGACGCACTGGCTAAAGCAGGTTCCAGACATGGATATTTTTGGACACCCCCCCGAAAGCGCACCAGTGAATGCAGTTCAGGTCTCACAGACTAGGATCGAGGATCTAGTGGAGGCCCAGAAGCAGGACAGCAATCTCAGGGAGATTTTAAAAGGTAAATATTCAGCACCCTACGTGAGATTTAAAAATGCTCTGACCACACATGACGGTGTGGTGTTAAAAGACACCCTTTATGTGGTTCCTGAACAGGACAGGAATCAACTGATTTGTTTATTCCATGACGGTCATGGACATCACGGAATCGATCCCACTACAGCCCACCTCAAGCAGCTTTGTTGGTGGCCGAATTTAAAGGACGATGTTAATCACTACATCGAGAATTGTCTTATCTGTGCCCAGAATAATCCGGACAGATATGCCAAAAAGGCTCAACTCAGCCACACCCGACCTGTTAATGGCCCCTGGACGAACCTCCAGATTGATTTTATAGGACCATTGCCCCCTTGCAGGAATGGTTATAAATATGTAGTCGTGGTGATAGACACGTTTACGAAATGGGCGGAAGCATTCCCATCCAGGACAAACACGGCAAAGACCACAGCCAAGATTTTGACCCACCACATCTTTACAAGATGGGGACTCCCCCGCAGCATTGAATCCAACCAAGGTTCCCATTTTACGGGACGTGTCATGCAGAACGTCCTCACGATATTTGACATCACCAAAAAATTCCACATAGCATACCACCCACAGTCGAGTGGTATCATGGAGCGCATGAATCGGACCCTAAAATCCACCCTCAGAAAAATGGTCCAGCAAAACAACACCACTTGGGACTCAGTCCTCCCTTTTACACTGATGTTTTTGCGAAATACAGTTTCAACATCCACAGGTTACACCCCACACACCCTCATGACCGGACGCCCCATGAAAGGCACAGAATTTTTATTAGGTTTAGACGTGACCAGCCCCAAGGTGACGGCCCTCACACACGAGGAAGCAGTAGAGCAATTAGTGAATAATGTTAAAACGGCTCAGCTAGCAGCCGCAGTGAAATTGGGCACAAGGAAGAAACAGAGCAAGGCTTGTTTCGACAAGACAGTGCATGCGACTGAGTACAGTGTAGGACAGCAAGTCATGCTCTCCGTATACAACCCCAGCACATTCCTGTCACCAAAGTACTCGGGTCCGCACTCCATTGCGGACAAAGTAAGCTCTTCCGTATACAAGACAAAGTATCCCAACGGAAAGACTGCGTGGTTCCATATCAACCAGCTGAAGGCATATGGAACACAGTCTAACCACTCACACCACGTCATGCTCGACGCAGCACACCACACCCCGCCCGCAGCCAACGTAACCCTACCATCCCCCAATACGTCCAGCCCAGCCACGGACTCGACCTCAACTCCACCCCCGAAATATACACTCCGCCCCGGAACGCCCACCGACTGCAGCAGCAGAAACAGCGACTGTGACTCGGACGATAGCCACAGCACGCCTCCCTTCTATCCCCATGCAACAGGACCCACACCCAGTGAATCCGACTACGATTCGAGTGACCCCTTCATGATCACTTTCCTAAACAAACCCCAACCACCGACCACCGACCCACAATGACGACCCTGATTCTGTCCCCACACAGCTAGACACCAACTATTGGCACAGAGACAACTCGTTCAGGCTCGTCCGAAACGACGAGAGCGACCCCAAATCACACCATGCAGCCCTATCAACCTTAATACATTCAAGAGTTTGGCATTCGGGAGAAGATGACGACCTTGAGTCTGACTCCCAAAACGAGAACCCCTTTGCGACCCTGTTCGCAACCAAGAACTGAGGTGTCCAGATGATGTTTTAAAAGGAACCGCTTGGGAGAAAACGGTGTCCTTTCTGATGGAACCTGCAGCATGTTTTACGTTGCTTGTAAGTTTGTTAAATGTTGTTTTTCAGACTGCAAAATTTATTTTCACTGCCCCACGCCCTTTCGGCCGAAACCTCTGAGGACTTGCCCACAGAGACTTGCTATTGGCCAGACGCTAGTTCAGAGGAACTAGTTTGTCTGCAGAGACTTGTTAAGGTCCCAGTCGCCCGTTCAGCAGAACTCGTCTGTCGACGGAAACCCAGACCCCCGATCGTAACTACCCTTCTGGTTCGAGGGAAGAACCACTATGGCAGCCCCCCCCCCCAACGATGACTACATTTCTTGCCCGTTCTTGTCGGTTGCTCAGGCAGTGGAGAAACGGCATTGGGACCCGCCCTGCCTGGGAACCCCCCCTCTGGTCAACTACACTCGGGTAGGGGAGACACGGCATTGGTAGCTGTCCTACCCGGGGACTCCATCCAACTCTTACCCGTCGCGGCCCATATGCACTCATTTTGGAAATTTTAGTTCAAAAGGTTTTGTTTTGTTTCAGGTAACCCTTAGGTTGCCAACCACATGCTATTTACATCCTGAAACATTTGGATGGTAAATCGCACAGTCTGCGAGACGGCTCGCACTGGTTCATTATTTGAAAGTATGTCTTGTCCTAAAATTCGGTTTCTGAAAAAAAAAATGAGGGAGCCACACATAATGACCAATTATAAAGGGAGTAATTGGCACTAAAGGACAGACAGGCTATCATACGAGATGTTAAACCAAGACAGTTACAGACACTATGCTTGATTCCACAGAACTCCAGAAGCTCCAGGACCGGAGAAGAGAAGAGAAGAGAGGAGAAGTGAAAGAAGCACCATGAGGACTTCCTTCGCATGGTTCATCATCACAATGGACATTTGGTTGCGCGCGAACGCGAACCCCATGATCTCAAGCCCCCCAACCGTTAATGATTCACTACCCCACAGTACCCAGAGCCCAGTCACCAGCGACACCACACTATCTTGGTGTGCCAGGTTTATAACCTGGTACTCCCTATCCTACGTAATAGAACCCTTATTGGTATTGGCGATACTCTGCTGCATCGTGCAGACTATGCGTCTAAGAAAATGGAGAAGGAGAGCCTACCGCGCTCGCACCCCGGTATATAGGATCAGATCCCCTATTTTCGGATACAATCAGACCCCCGACCCCTGCGATCTATAATAAAGAGCATTCATTTGCAGTTTTATTGTAAATAAAGAAATGTTCAGTATGTTCATGAGCAATTGTACAATCCTGAGCTTGACTGCCAAGCCAGGAAAAATGTGTATAAACTGCTATGATTTTGTTTGTATGGTTGAGGAAGTTAGAGTGATGAAATGTTTAAGTGAGTGTATTAAGAATAGTTAGAGGTTCCCATTTTTTATTGTTTTGTAATGCATGTCCCTGTTTGACATAGCGCCCCTTAGAATTGTCAGTAAAAACATTTTTGCATAGTTATGGTCAGTGTAGAGGCCATGAAAGAAGTGCTCCCCAGGTCAGGGAATGGAAAGCAACGTAGTTATATGATCCTTCACGCTTCGCGTTAGGATCACAAGGAGGGAGTGTGGCCACCTAAATTGGCCAACTCCCGATTTAAAATGGCGAACGGCAAAGGCTGATGGGAAAGTCAGCCAACAAGACAGAAACCAGCAGCTGCAGGTTTGCTGTGTATTTACCTCTGCAAAGGCCAGACAACATCGATACCAGCGACCATCAGCATAACAAAGTAGCAGCCATCTGCATACTGATGAGCAATCCCCGGGAACAATAAGTAACATTTTGGACGCACAAAGCAAATCCAGACTCCTCGGCGCCAGCAGGAGCCAACACAAAGGAGGTGAACGAGAACCTCAAGACCGCCCATCGATCAGGGAACCACTCCAGTATTGGAGAAATCGAATCAAGCGATTGGGACAAAGTCCAATCACTTGGGACCAGGTACAGGGTCCGCCCTGAAAGGCGGGAAGCCCCCGGGGACTATAAGAGTTAAGCCCCAAGTTCAAATCGGTCTCTCTTCAGCTCTCTTCAGCTCTCTTCAGCTCTTCACCTCTGCGACCTGCCCGGGTCACCCAGCAACACGAACCAACATTGACCATGACCGGTGCAGTGACCCCCGACAAAGTGAGTCTTAATTCAACGCTCGCTACGAGATAGGCGCTCCTAGCTACCAATCCGTACCAACTTCGAATCCCGCAGACTCAGAACCCGAACGAAAGGCCATTCGTTCCCCTGACCTGGTGGGCCAGTCCGAAGTTAAGTATAGGCCTGTTAGTTGTAGAAGTAGCTTAGACATAGATTTGTGCATGAGTAGCGATTACTGTATATAATAAATGTGCTTTGATTTGAATCTTACTAATCGGTGTATTGGGTTATTGATCATTACTCGGACTTGAACCTCGTGGCGGTATCATAAAGATACTTGGCGACTCGAGAGCAAAGGTAATAAAACAGAGCAATTGAACCAAGGAGAAGGTTAGCAACAACCTGTCTTGTGTCCTGCACGTGAATACGTTTTTAAAGAATAAAGTAACTGACCTGGAGAACAGGACTCGAAGGCAAATATCCGCTTTGTGAGTCTGCCGGAAGGAACTGAGGGCACACCCCCATAGAATTCGTAACCGACATGCTCCTTAAAATGGTGGGCAAGAAGGTGCTTAAATTCCCCAGGGCTAGATCGGCTTATCGCGCGCTGCGACCAAGATTTCGTGCAGAGGAACCCCCTCTAGCGATGATCTCCAGGTTCTACAACTTCAAAGAAAAAGAGCAGATCCTGCGATGGGCCAGGATGCACCGCAATGTTAAATGAGGGGGGATCACTCGATCCAGCTCTACCAGGACCTTAACGCTGAATTGGCGAAGAAAAGAGCAGCATTCAATGCGGCAAAATCTGCCCTATTCAAGAAGGGTATCTGATTTTCCTGGCCCGTCTTCGAGTTTCGATCGAGGGAAAGGATCTCTTCTTTGACACCCCAGATGACGCAAACATTTTTGTTAGAAACTGAGTTCGAATTCTGTATAAATCTTTCTCTATTGGGGGCGGCACGGCGCTGAGGACCTGGGTTCGATCCCGGCTCCGGGTCACTTGGAGTTTGCACATTCTTCCTGTGTCTGCGTGGGTCTCACCCCCACAACCCAAAAATGTGCAGGGTAGGTGGATTGGCCTCTCTAAATTGAGAAAGAAAAAGAATTGGGTACTCTAAAAAAATGTCTTCAAGCTTTCGCCATTGTTGTTTGAAAGTTGAATTGCTGTATGTTTGAAAGTTTATCATTGTTGTTTATTTGGCTGATTTACAGTATAAAGTTATTGCTGTTGAAGGTAGGGCTAAAGGGGCAGCACGGTAGCATTGTGGATAGCACAATTGCTTCACAGCTCCAGGGTCCCAGGTTCAATTCCGGCTTGGGTCACAGTCTGTGCGGAGTCTGCACATCCTCCCCGTGTGTGCGTGGGTTTCCTCCGGGTGCTCCGGTTTCCTCCCACAGTCCAAATATGTGCAGGTTAGGTGGATTGGCCATGATAAATTGCCCTTAGTGTCCAAAATTGCCCTTAGTGTTGGGTGGGGTTACTGGGTTATGGGGATAGGGTGGAGGTGTTGACCTTGGGTAGGGTGCTCTTTCCAAGAGCCGGTGCAGACTCGATGGGCCGAATGGCCTCCTTCTGCACTGTAAATTCTATGAATCTCCATCAATAAGGATGCGAAGAGCAGCGTCGAAGAAAGGAGGAAACGCGGGTTCGCCGCTGAAGAAGACGAGCAAAAGTGTTGACAGGATGGCGGAAGCCGAACTGCAAGGCGGGGCCGCAGTACTTACAGTGGAGAAGATGACCGAGGTGATGGCGGTGGAGCTGGAAAAACATTTGGTGAGGGCATATGGAGGCCTTGAGGAAAGAGATGGCGGTCGTGTTGAGATCATGGGTGGAGGAGGCAATCAGCCTGATGAGGGTGGAGGTGGCAAAGGCATCGGCCGAGGTGAGACAGCAGGGCGAAAAGATGAAGGAGGTGGAGGAGGCCGTGACACGACACAGCGACCAGGTCACCTCGATGGGGGACGGGCTGCGGAGGGTGGTGGAGGTTAACAGAGGACTCCGAGCAAAGCTGGAAGACTTGGAAAACCGCTCAAGGCGGCACAATTTGAGAATTGTGGGCTTGCCCGAAGGGACAGAGGGCCCAAGGCCAACACAATACTTCGCTAAGAA
This sequence comes from Scyliorhinus torazame, assembly GCF_047496885.1. Classification (NCBI taxonomy): domain Eukaryota; kingdom Metazoa; phylum Chordata; class Chondrichthyes; order Carcharhiniformes; family Scyliorhinidae; genus Scyliorhinus; species Scyliorhinus torazame. Next base: position 89,271,820 of record NC_092709.1, read on the forward strand.
GTTGGCGGAGCTGATGGGGGAGGGTGAGAGCCCCACCCTGTACGAGCTAGACCGAGCTCATCGGTCATTAAGGCCGAAGCCCAAAGTGAACGAGCCGCCAAGGGCAGTAATTATCTGCTTCCATAAGTTTTGCATGAAGGAGAAAGTGTTAAGCTGGGAGAAGCAGGAGCGTGAGGTGCTGTGGGCTGGTACTGCGGTTCGGATCTACCAGGACTTGACGGTGGAGTTAGCAAAAAGACGAGCGGCGTTTGGGCGAGTGAAGGTGGCTTTGTACAAAAGGGGGTGTGATTTGGTGTGGTGTACCCGGCGAAGTTGAGAGTAACATATAATGCTAAAGACTTTTATTTTCAGACAGCGGAGGCGGCTGAGGCGTTCGTGAAGGCAGAAGGCTTGGGACAGACGTGAAGAGCAGACCTGGAAGGGAGACTGTGGACTGTGTTTGAGTGGCTGGAAAATGCACAAATGTTGCAACTTTCTTTTTACTGATTTGTATGGAAATTTACTTCTCTTTGCATTGTTACAGAGTTCAAGTTAATGGCGTTCTGTGTTGCCACGGTTAAATGTTATGTTTGTGAATTGTAGGGGTTGGATTGTTGGGTTTGTTTTGGTGTTTCTTTCTCTGGGACTGGGTGGAAGGGGGCGAGAGGTCTTGGCGGGGGGAGCCACCCGCGCTAGCTAACTAAAGTCAGTTAGTGAACGGGGGTGAGGTGAGAGGAGGACTGCGGACGTTGGAGCCTGGATAGCAGGCTTCAATGGGCCTACGGGGCGAGCAAGAGGGGGTGGAGGGATGGATGTTGGGGGATGTTTTTGTAGGGGGGGTTCTTGGGAGTGGGGGAAGGGGTTCGATGTTAACAATGGACAGGGGCGGGTCAGGCTTATGGGGCAGGGCCCGGTGGTATGGTGATGGTGGATAAGAAAGGTGGGGGGGGGGGGGGGGGGTGAGAGACCCCCAGTAAGGATAATCACGTGGAACCTGAGAGGGCTAGGAGGTCCAGTCAAGAGGTCAAGGGTGCTTGCACATCTTAAAAGTTTGAAAGCCGATGTAGCAATGCTGCAGGAGACTCACTTGAGGGTGAAGGACCAGGTGAGACTTAAAAAGGGTTGGGATAGCCAAGTGTTTCACTCCGGATTTGATGGAAGGACTTGAGGGGTAGCGGTGCTGGTCAGCAAAAGGGTACGCTTCCAGATGGAGAAGGTGGTGGCAGATCAGGGGGGTAGATATGTGATTGTGACAGGGACACTGGAGGGGAGATTAGTGGCGCTGTTAAATGTATACGGTCCCAATTGGGACGATGTGGGATTCGCGAGGAAGGTGTTTGGGGCTATTCCCGACTTGGACACGCATGAGCTGATTGTGGGGGAGGACTGGAACTTGGTGCAGGAGCCAAGATTGGACAGATCACGGCCGCGCTCGCTGGTCCCATCAGGGGGGGAGGGGGCGAAGGTGCTGGCTGGGCTAATGATGGAAATGGGAGGGGTGGACCCTTGGAGGTTCCTGCACCCAAGGGAATGGGAGTATTCGTTTTTTTGAGCGGTCCATCAGGTATACTCGCAGATCGACTTTTTTGTGATGTGGAGATGCCGGAGTTGGACTGGGGTGAGCACAGTAAGACTTTTTTGTGGTGGGGAAGGCTTTGCTGGCTGGAGTCAAGGGGTCGCAATACTCTGCAATTGCAGTGTTAGATCACGCTCCACATTGGGTGAATATGGTGCTGGAGAAGGGGGCAGCGCAGAGACCGGGTGGAAACTGGATGTGGGGCTTTTGGGGAACCAAGTGTTCTGTGAGAAAATTGAAACGGTAATTAAGGAAAATGTAGGTTTCAATTGTACGGGTGAGGTGTCGAAGGCAGTCGTCTGGGAGGCTCTAAAGGCGGTGGTGAGAGGTGAGGTAATTTTGTTTAAGGCCAGGGTGGATAAAGAGAGGTTGGAGCGGCAGAGGGTAATCGATGAGATGTTGGAGGTAGATAGGAGGTATGCAGAGGATGGGGACCCGGTGAAGCTGGAAAAGAGGAAGGAACTACAGGCGAGCTTCAACCGGCTGTCAACCAGGAAGGCAGTGCGCCAACTGAGACGAGCAAGGGGCGCAGTTTATGAACATGGAGATAAGGCAGAGGGAGGCAGCGGCAAGGGAAATTCTTCAGGTGAAGGATAGGACAGGGAAGTTGGTGGTGGCCCCAGTGCTGATTAACAAGGTTTTTGAGGAGTTTTATGAGAGGTTGTACAAGTCAGAGCCACTCGGGGGAAACCGTGAGATGCAAGAATTTCAAGATGAGTTGGAGTACCCGAGGCTAGGGGAGGGGGACAGGGCTACATTAGAAGGAGCAATAGTGGAGCAGGAGATAAAGGATGCGATTGGGAGGATGCAGTCGGGGAAGGTGGCAGGGCCGGATGGGTTTCCGGTGGGATATTATAAAAGATTTAAGGATAGGTTGGCACCCCTGATGGTGGGGATGTTTGAGGAGGCGATAGGGAAGGGGGTGTTGCCGCAAACCTTGGGGCAGACATCGATTTCCCTGTTACTAAAAAAAGATGAGGATCCGACGGAGTGTTGGTCGTATCGGTCCATATCACTTCTCAATGTGGACGTAAAAGTGTTGGCGAAGGTACTGACGGGTCGGCTGGAGGAGTGCCTCCCGAAGGTGATAGGGGAGGATCAGATGGGGTTCGTGAAAGGGAGGCAGCTGTTTTCGAACATTAGGAGGGCTTTGAACGTTGTTATGGCACCGGCGGAAAGAAAGGAAACAGAGGTAGTTGTGGCATTGGACGCCGAGAAGGCATTTGATCGGGTAGAATGGGGGTATCTGATGGCAGTGCTGGAGCGGTTTGGGGTTGGACCAAGGTTTGTGAACTGGGTAAAGCTATTATATAAGGAACCGAAGGCAAGTGGCTGCACAAATAATATCAGTTCGAGATACTTTTCTCTCCACCGTGGGACGAGACAGGGATGTCCTATGTCCCCCCTGCTGTTTGCACTTGCGATTGAGCCGTTGGCCATCGCATTGAGAAGTTCGGGAGCATGGAAAGGAATAGTGCGGGGGGGAATAGAGCATAGGGTGTCCTTTTTTGCCGACGACCTGCTGCTGTATGTGTCGGAGCTGAGTGCGTCATAGGAGGAATATTGGAGCTACTGCGGGTATTTGGGTCTTTCTCGGGGTACAAGTTGAACCTGGAGAAGAGTGAGTACTTTGTGGTGTTTCAGCCGGGGGTGGGGGCAGGGGTGGGGGGGGGCTGCCATTCCGTAGAGCAGGGACTCATTTTAGGTATCTGGAAGTGCAGGTTGCCCGGGAGTGGGGGAGGCTTCGCAGGTACAACATCACTAGTTTGGTGGGGAGAGTGAAAGCCGATCTGGCAAGGTGGGATGGCCTTCCTCGGCCACTGGCGGGTCGGGTACAGGCGGTTAAAATGAATGTGTTGCCGCGATTCCTGTTTATTTTTCAATGCCTACCGATTTTCCTGCCAAAGTCTTTTTTCAGGGAGATTGAGGGAAGGATTACCTCATTCATATGGGGAGGGAAGGTGGCCAGAGTGAGAAAGGTGCTGCTACAGAGGGGAAGGCAGGCAGGGGGTTTGAGTCTCCCGAACCTGTTGTACTACTACTGGGTGGCGAACGTGGAGAAAGTGCGGAGCTGGGTCAGAGGGGTTGATGCTCAAGTTGGTCAGAATGGAGGAGAGTTTGTGCAGGGGGTTGGGGCTGAAGGACTTGAACCTCGTGGCGGTATCATAAAGATACCTGGCGACTCGAGAGCAAAGGTAATAAAATAGAGCAATTGAACCAAGGCAAAGTTAGCAACAGTACATAGCGGCTGCAGTTATTTTCCTTGTCCAACTAAACTGGTTTGTATGAAGCCTGGCCATGGCGGAGTTATTATACAAGCCAGTGTCCTTTTTCTCCCCACACCTTGCACAAAAGTTGGAATGCAGGGCAGCTTAATTTTTTCTTTATTCGTTCATGATGTGGGCGGCGCTGGCCGGGCCACCATTTGTTACCCATACCTGAGGGCATTTAAGAGTCAACCGCTGTGGGTCGAGAGTCACATGTAGGCCAGACCAGGTAAGGATGACAGATTTCCTTCCCTAAAGGACATTAGTGAGCCAGATGGGTTTTTACGACAATTGACAATGGTTTCATAATTCCAGATTTTTATTGAATTCAAATTCCACCATCTGCCTGGGGTGGGATTCGAACCCATGTCCCCAGGAGCTTAAACCTGGGCATCTGGATTACTAGTCCAGTGACAATCCCACTACACCGCTGCCTCACCCAGTGAGTGCGACAAACCACACTTACCACAGAGCTTGCTTCCTTTTTGGGCCTGTCTATTGGGGACTGACCGTTACTTGCACCCAGGGCTTGCAGATGCTGTTTCCGCCTACAATAACTTTGTACTTCCTGCCATCTCTAGCAGCGCAACAATGACATGACCTTTCTTTTTTCCAAGAGGTCTTTTTGGAATGTTTCAATAGACGTTGAGGCAATCACTAACTGCATTATTTGCTCCGACTATTCAGTCTCTGAAAAGTTGCATTTGTTGCCCTTGCTATGGCATCTGCTGATGAATTGATCTATTAATTCCTTGGCTCTTGCCTTGAGGACATTGATTCTAGCCGCTGAATTCTAAAATTTACTCTTACCCAAAGCTGATCCTCTAGCAATTCGATAGGAATTCCAATTCATACTGCGGGGGGGGGGGTTGCTATCCATCCTTCAAATGTTTTTTTTTGCCTTTTTGAGACACTATTGATATACAGGAAAGTTTTATATGCCTCCAGCAATGTTCCTGCTGCCCTTTATCGGACTTCACAGCCTAAAATAAGTGAAACTTGGGGGGCGATTCTCTGAGCCCCGCGCCGGAGAATCGCCGCAACCGCACCACGACGCCGGCGTGTGATTCTCCGAGGTGCGGAGAATCGGCGCCATTTACGCCAGCGCGTTTGACGTGACGCCGGCCGCGGGCACTGTTCACCCCTGGTCGCTGCCGGCGGGAACTCTGCGCGAAGGGCCGTGGGGTGGCCTGTGGGGCGGGGAAAAGCGATCCTTCACCAGGGAGGCCTCCGATGGGGTCTGGCCTGCAATCGGGGCCCACCAATCGGCGGGCCGGCTGCTCCCCCCCCGGGCCTACTTTCCTGCGTGGCTGGCCCCCGAACACCGACGCCATGTTGAGTCGAGGCCAGCGCGCAGAAGTCCCTCGCGCATGCGCGGGTTGGCGCAGCCCAACTGCGCATGCGCGGGTTGGCGCGGTGGCCACTTGGCGCCGGGGAGGGAGGATGGAGCGGTGTGAACTGCTCCAGCGCCGTGCTGGCCCCCTGTGGGCGACAGAATCGGTTGTCCCCATGCCCGTTTTGCGCCGTCGTGAAACGCGATGGCGTTCACGATGGCGCGAACACTTGCACTCCATTTTGGAGAATCCCCCCTTGCTTCTTTGTTGTTCATTGCTTGTAATGTCTGGAGTGATTTCTAACCTTTTTCTAATTAATATATGGGATGCGGGCTCGCTGGCTGGGCCAGCATTTGTTGCCCATCCCTAATTGCCCTTGAGAAGGCAGTGGTGAGCTGCTTTCGTGAGCCGCTGTAGGTACACCCACTGTGCTGTTCGAGAGGGAATTCCAGGAGTTTGACCCAGTGACAGTGAAGGAATGGCCATATATTTTCACAGTACGAAGTCTTACAACACCAGGTTAAAGTCCAACAGGTTTGTTTCGATGTCACTAGCTTTCGGAGCGCTGCTCCTTCCTCAGGTGAATGAAGAGGTCTGTTCCAGAAACACATATATAGACAAATTCAAAGATGCCAAACAATGCTAGGAATGCGACCATTAGCAGGTGATTAAATCCTTACAGATCCAGAGATGGGGTAACCCCAGGTTAAAGAGGTGTGAATTGTATCAAGCCAGGACAGTTGGTAGGATTTCGCAGGCCAGATGGTGGGGGATGAATGTAATGTGACATGAATCCCAGGTCCCATCTCTGGATCTGTAAGGATTTAATCACCTGCTAATGGTCGCATTCCTAGCATTGTTTGGCATCTTTGAATTTGTCGATATATGTGTTTCTGGAACAGACCTCTTCATTCACCTGAGGAAGGAGCAGCGCTCTGAAAGCTAGTGACATCGAAACAAACCTGTTGGACTTTAGCCTGGTGTTGTAAGACTTCGTACTGTGCTCACCCCAGTCCAACGCCGGTATCTCCACATCATATATTTTCAAGTCAGGATGGTGAGTGACTTGGAGGGGAACCTCTAGATGGTGGGGGTCCCATGTATGTGCTGGTTTTATCCTTATAGATGTAGTGGTCATGGGTTTGGAAGGAGCTGCCAAAGGAATCTCGGTGAGTTCTTGCAGTGCATCTTGTAGATGGTACACATATTGCTGCCACTGTTCATCGGTGGTGGAGGGTTTGTGGAAGTGGGGGCAATCAAATAGGCTGTTGTGGGAGTTGCACTCATCCAGGCAAATGGAGAGTATTCCATTGCACTCTTGACTTGTGCCTTGTAGATGGCTTTGCAGGGTCAGGAGGTGAATTACTCGCTGTAGGATTCCTAGCCTTTGACCTGCCACAGTATTTATATGGCTAGTCCAGTTAAGTTTCTAGTCAATGGTAACCCCCAGGATGTTGATTGTGGGGGATTCAGCAATTGTAATGCCATTGAATGTGAATGGGCAGTGGTTAGATCCTCTCTTGTTGGAGTTTGTCATTGCCTGGCACTTCTGTGGCGTGAATGTTACTTGCCAATTGTCCGCCCCAACCTGAATATTGTCCAGGTCTTGCTGCATTTTTACATGACCTGTTTCAATACTTGAGGAGTCGTGAATGGTGCAGAGCATTGTGCAGTCATCTGCAAACATCCCCATGTCTGACCTTATGATGGAAGGAAGGTTATTGATGAAGCAGCTGAAGATGCTTGGACCTCGGACCCTGAGGAACTTGGCTGTTGTTTTTCACTTTGATCTTCAAGCTTGTATCCTTGGTTCTGCTTTTTCACTTCAAACAGAACAATCACTTCTGTCCACCATATAGTGATACCCTTGAGCTATTTATATGTAACAGGAATATGGTATGTAGATTCTGTTTATTTGATCTCTGGTGGGATTTATTTATAGCTAAATCAATACAAGCAGTAGAGCAGTCCCTAGATACATCCTGCTTTCTAGGGTACTAGAGTGCAGATAGAGGCAATGGCTCTTACTCACATGATGACATCCAGGTACCTTCATATTGAGTTTCTATTTTTTAATAAATTTAGAGTACCCAATTATTTTCTCTTTCCAATTCAGGGGCAATTTAGTGTGGCCAATCCACCTAACCTGCACATCTTTGCATTGTGGGGGTGAAACCCACGCAGACATGGGGAGAATGTGCAAATTTCACACGGACAGTGACCCAGGGCCGGGATTCGAACCCGGGTCCTCAGCGCCGTAGTCCCAATGCTAACCACTGTGCCATTTGCCGCCCCTTAGAGTTCTAATTTATTAGGGTTCTTTCAGGATGTAACTAGCTGGGTGGAAAAAGGGGTAGTTGTACATGGAGCATATTTGGATTTCCAAAGCATTCAATAAGGTGCACATAAGGTTAAGCATATGGTGTGGGGGTGGTACATTAGCTTGGATAAATGACTGAATGATAGAAAACAGAGCAGAGCTAAATGACTAATTTCAGGTTAGCAAACTGTAACTAGTGGAGTGTTGCAGGGATCAGTGTTGAGACCTCAACTACTATTTAGGATCTATGATCATCCAGGTACCTCCATTTGAGCTTAGTTTTTAAAATAAATTTAGAGTTCCCAATTATTTTTTTTCCAATTAAGGGGCAATTTAGTGTGGCCAATCCACCTAACCTGCACATCTTTGGGTTGTGAGGGTGAAACCCACACAGACACGGGGAGAATGTGCAAACTCCACACAGACAGTGACCCAGGGCTGGGATTCAAACTCGGGTCCTCAGCACTGCAGTCCCAGTGCTATCCACTGCACCACATGCCGCCCTTATATTGAGGTTCTTAAATGAACATCACTCAAAGCTATATTACAACATGCCAAATCCGTTTAAGTGTTCGGGCCCGTTAATTGTTTATGCACAGTCATACATGCGCAGACTTTGAGTATCCTGTGCGTGAACTATTGGGTTACTGCATGCTGCACACCCCATGCACCTTAGAGCAAACATTGGCCATGATAACAGATTGTGAATATTGTGCTGCTGCTGTTGGTGGCCCACTGCACCTCTCAGATGCCCAGCTCTGAGCTACAAAATCTATTTTAAATCTGGCACAGTGGTTGTGCTACATAATACAATGGGGGGTGTCCTCAGTGTTAAGACAGGAATTCATCTCCATAAGGACTGTGCAGTGATCACTCCGACCAACAGTGTCATGACAAATGCATCTGAATAGGTCGATTGATGAGAACAAAGTGAAATAGGTTTTTCCCCTTGTGTTGGTTCTGTCACAACCTAGTATTTATAGTTTGGTATTTATACCCTTCAACTTAACTGAACAATCTTCAGAAATCAGCCAGCTCAGTCAGTAGTGGTGCTTCCAAGCCACACTTGATGATGGTAATTGACCCTGCCCAGAGTACATTTTGTCCCCTCACTGCAGGTTATTTTCAACATGGAGGAGTACTAATTCATCAGTCATTGGGAGGGTAGTGGAATCAGCAGATTTACTTGTCCATGTTTGACCTGATGTCATTTGACTTCATGTCGTCCAGAATAGATTTTGAAGATTCCCAGGTCACTACCTCATGACTGTATACCATTGTGCCACAACCTCTGGTGGATCCGTCCTACCAGTGGTACAGGCTCTATTCAAGCATGATGAAGGAGGAGTCTGGGAATATGGCTGGTAGGCATCATTCTGTGAGTAGGACCACCAGGCTGTTGTTTGGTTAGCCTGGGGGACTGGCCTCCCAATTTTGGCACCAAGTTCCCAAATGTTGAGGAGCAGGATTTTGCAGTGTTGACTGGGTTTGGTGTGTCTTTGTCTGAATCCAACGCATAGGCTGATGCTGGGAAGGGCGGCATGGTGGCGAAGTGGTTAGCACTGCTATCTCACCACACAAACAACCCGGGTTTGATCCCAGCCCATTGTCCGTGTGGAGTTTGCACATTCCCCCTGAGTCTGCATTGGTTTCACCCCCACAACCCAAACGACCCGTGTTTGATCCCAGCCCATTATCCGTGTGGAGTTCGCACATTCCCTCTGAGTCTGCGTGGGTCTCACCCCCACATCTCAAAAAGGTGTGCAGGGTAGGTGAATTGGCCACACGAAGTTGCCCCTTAATTGGAAAAAAAAGAATTGGATACTCTAAATTTATATCTTTTAAAAATTAAATATTTTTAAAAATAGGTCGATGCTGGGTGGTCTATTAGTTTTTTTTAATACCAGTTTCATATAACTGTGTGACTTGACAGATAATTTCAGGATCAACCACCTTTCTGTATAAAGACTGGACCAGGTAAGGATGACAGGTTTCCTTCCCTAAAGGATATTAATGAACCAGTTGGGACTTTACAACAATCAAATTGCTTCATGGTCACCATGACTGATGCCAGTTTTTAAATTCCAGATTTAATTAACTCAACTCAAATTCCCCAGCATGGTGGGATTTGAACTCATGTCTCCAGATTATTAAACCAGTAACATAACCAGTGTACTACTGTATCTGGTAGGCTATAAGTGCTTGTTCCACTACTTCACATTCTTTTCCAAAGGGATAATAAAGGTACCAAAGCAACAATCCACAGAAGAAAGATGTGGGAGTAGACTTATCATTCAGTTGTGGGCAAGAGAGACTTACTCATTTTGACATATTTCAATCTTAAGAATAAACGCAGCAGTTTGTTTTATGATCACTGTGGTATTATCAGGTATTGCAGTACCCGAGAGGCTGAAGACCATTTGTTAAACCTAGGAGTTTACCATTGGCTGTTTTGTATGTAGCTCCGCCCTGACAGGCGGGGTATAAGCACCGGTGCCGTCCCAGCAGCCCTCATTCTGGACCGAAGCTGCTGGGAAACAGTTCTAGTCCATTAAAGCCTTCAGTTATGTTACTATCTCGTTTTAATAGTAATTGATCGTGCATCAATCACAAAACTCGATCTTAACCTGGGAGTGTAGGAGGAAAGCTTGCAAATTTATTTCTTCACCATCGTAACTGTGCAGGAGAGGGATTTTCGAAGTAGCACTTGTTCATCACCATTTAGCACGTACTGAAAGGAAATGGCACAGATCACAATGTCTACAAGATTGTGTCTGTTCAAAAACATGTATCACAGGAGGGAAAGACCCCATGATGAAACTGAAAGGGAGGAAATTAGGCAAATCTTATAAAGAATCAGGGCATTTTGAAGAATTAACATCACCAGTTGGATCTCTGCTGCTGACTCTTCCTCCTGTGTGTTTGTCAGTAACTTTATCACTCTTTACATATCCCCCTGATGCTTATTGGTCTTTGACGCTAATGTATCTCCATCTGTCTGTCTCTTTATTTGCATGCGTGTCTCTCTCTGAAGCTGTGTATCTTTCTATCTGTATGTCTCTCTCTCTCTGTCTATCCATTTCTCTCTCTGCCATTATGTTTATCTCACTCAATTATTTTTTTCCAATTAAGGGGCAATTTAGTGTGGCCAATCCACCTAGCTTACACATCTTTTGGGTTGTGGGAGCGAAACCCACGCAAACACGGGGAGAATGTGCAAACTCCACATGGACAGTGACCCAGAGTCGGGATTGAACCTGGGACCTCGGCACCATGAGGCAGCAATGCTAACCACTGTGCCACCTTGCTGCCCCAGTAATGTTACTTTTTACAGTACTTTAACGGATTCTTACTATGGTCCTCCGCTTGGCAGCAGGAGTTGCACCCAACTTTGTCCACATATTTACAAATATTGCTGGGATCCTTCCCCTGATTTGTCGGTTGTCTTTGTTTTGCTGGTGGGGAAAGGTAGAGTTTGAGTTTTCAAGGAAGGATGGGTTGGTTTGTTTCCCCGGTTCAGCCCATGTGGGAGAGGTTTGTGTTCCCTCCTGTGGGTGGCCCTCCTCCTCGTTCCTTCTCTGTTCTTTGTGAGCTTCCCTCCTTCCAGGTGACATTCCATGCCCCTCCCCTTTTCTAACCCCCCCCCCCCCCCCCCCAGCTATCCCCCCCTCCCCCCGGTTGGCTGCTGGTTGCGAACATGTCTATGAAGAGACTTGTGAATTTATTCCATACATGCCGTGGAATCTCTCCTCGCACTTTCTTACCTCAAATTTTATTTTTTACAGCCTCAGAAATTCGGTCAGATCTGAGAGCCATTCCGAGTCCCTGGCTGGAACTGACATCTTCCAAATTTGCAGAAGTCTCCGCCTGGCTATCAGTGAGGTAAAGGCTAGAATGTCTGCCCCCTTTCCCATCCAGAGCTCTGGGTGCTCTGACACCCTGAAGACCGTCACAGCTGGGCACTGCTCGACCCCAACCACCCTGGGCATAGCCTCGAAGAAGGCCGTCCAGAGCGCCCCGAGTCTGGGGCAGGACCAGAACATGTGTGTGTGGATGGCCGGGCCCCCCTAAAACTGCTCGCACTTTATCCTCCACCTCCGGGAAGAACCCGCTCATACGCGCCTTGGGAAGATGTGCTCTGTGCACTACCTTGATCTGCATCAGGCTTAGCCCAGCACAGGATGAGGTGGAGTTGACTCTGTGCAGTGCCTCGATCCAGAGCTCTCCCACTATCTCCTTGCCCATTTCCTTCCCCCATTTCCGCCTCGGCTCGTCCAGTGGGGTCGTCTGTAGATGTCTCCACACTTGTCTCCTAACCAGTCCAGCCCTATCATCGTGTCCAGGAATGTGTGTCCGGGTCTCTGCGGGAACTTTCTTGTCTCCTCGTGGCCATTATGGCCGTCTACACCCTTCCGGCTAGTGAAAGAGGGAGTGAGTCCCATCTTAGCAGCTCCCCCTTCACCTCCTCCACCGGGCTGGAGAAGTTACATTTGTGGAGCCTCTTCCAGCTGTGGGCCACTTGGATCCCAGGTACCTGAACATGGTCTGGGTTACTTTAAATGGCAATTCCTCCAGCTCCACTCCTCCCTCTGGGAGTTTGCCAGGAGGATTTTGTTCTTTCCCAGTGTAGTGGTATGTATTAGGGATAGTACGGTACCCTGTGATGCCGAGGGGCTATTGGTAGACAGACACTGGGTCCTGATTGGATCTGCCGCCTGCTGGCTCCACCCAGTAAGGCGGAGTATAAGAACCCGGGTTCTCCCAGTAGCCGCATTCTGTAACCGAGCTGCTGGGGAACAAGTCTGCGTAACAAAGCCTTCGATTGACTTCATCTCTTGTCGCCTCGTGAGTAATTGATTGTGCTATGCCCAGGTTGAGTTTGTAACCTGAGAAGGCACCAAATTCCCCAAGGAGTCCGGTTATCTTTCCCATGCTGGTCAGGGGGTTCAACACATAGAGGAGCAGGTCATCGACATAGAGCGAGACTCTATGCTCTCTTCCATCTCTCCGAATGCCCATCCACCAATCTGCCAATCTAAGCCAGCGGCTCAATTGCCAGATAAAGATAAAAGATAAATAACCCTTATTGTCACAGGTAGGCTTACATTAACACCGCAATGAAGTTACTGTGAAAAAACCCTAGTTGCCAAATTCCAGCGCCTGTTTGAGTACACAGAGGGAGAATTCAGAATTCTCAGCTGGTACGGGAATTGAACCCGCGCTGCTAGGCTTGTTCTGAATCACAAACCACCTGTCCAGCCCGAACAGGAGCAGGGATAGTGGGCATCCCTGCCTTGTTCCCTGTGCAGCCAGAAGTATTCGGAGCTAGTGCCATTCATCCATACGTTCACCATAGGAGCGCAGTATAGGAGCTTCACCCACGTGTTGAACCCTGCCAAACAGTTCGAGCACCTCATGAGGTACCTCCATTCTACTCGATGAAAAGCTTTCTCAGCATCCAGAGGGATGATCACTTTTGGTGTCCCTTCCCCGGATGGGGTTATTATTACACTCAGCAGGCGTCTGATGTTTGCTGTTGGTTGTCTGCCCTTAACAAACTTGGTCTGATCTTCTGTCATCACTTAGAATCATAGAATTTACAATGCAGAAGGAAGCCATTCGGCCCATCGAGTCTGCACCGGCTCTTGGGAAGGGCATCCTACTCAAGGTCCACACCTCCACCCTATCCCCATAACCCCATAGGGCAGCATGGTGGCGCAGTGGGTTAGCCCTGCTGCCTCACGGCGCCGAGGTCCCAGGTTCGATCCCGGCTCTGGGTCACTGTCCGTGTGGAGTTTGCACATTCTTCCCATGTTTGCGTGGGTTTCGCCCCCACAACCCAAAGATGTGCAGAGTAGGTGGACTGGCCACGCTAAATTGCCCCTTAATTGGAAAAAATGAATTGGGTACTCTAAATTTAAAAAAATATTTTAATGGGCACCACGATAGCATAGTGGTTAGCACTGTGGCTTCACAGCGCCAGGGTCCCAGGTTCAATTCCCTGCTGGGTCACTGTCTGTGCGGAGTCTGCACGTTCTCCCCGTGTCTGTGTGGGTTTCCTCCGGGTGCTCCGGTTTCCTCCCACAGTCCAAAGACGTGCACATTAGGTGGATTGGCCATGCTAAATTGCCCTTAGTGTCCAAATAGATTAGGAGGGGTTATTGGGTTAGAGGGAATAGGGTGGAAGTGAGGGTTTAAGTGGATCGTGCAGACTCGATGGGCTGAATGGCCTCCTTCTGCATTGTATGTTCTGTTCTGTGCAATAACCCAGTAACCCCACCCAACACTAAGAGCAATTTTGGACACTAAGGGCAATTTAGCATGGCCAATCCACCTAACCTGCACATCTTTGGACTGTGGTAGGAAGCAGGAGGAAATCCACGCAGACACGGGAGAATGTGCAGACTCCGCACAGACAGTGACCCAAGCCGGAAATCGAACCTGGGACCCTGGAGCTGTGAAGCAATTGTGCTAACCACTATGCTACCGTGCTGCCCTATCAGGCACTTCTATCAGGCACCTCTCCAGTCACCTCACTCGTGCTTTCGCTGGGACTTTTGTATCACTATTTAAGAGAGAAATGGGTCTGTATGATCCACACTCTGTCGGGTCTTTGTCTTTTTTGGGATCAATGAGATTGAGACCTGGGCCAGCGTGGGCAGCAGGGCCCACTTTGAAAGTGAGTTGTTGAACATCTCCCACAAGTGCGGGACCAGCACTGCTGAGGCCTTTTTGTAGAAGTCTACCAGAACCCATCTGATCCTGGCACTTTCCCTGACTGCATGGAGTTGGGGCACGTCACGATTTTGCCCAGTCCTAGCGGTGCTTCCAGCCCAAGTTTCCTGTCCTCTCCTACCACCGATATTTCCAGTCTGTCGAGGAACTGTTCCATCCCCAAGTCTCCCTCCGGGGGCTGGAGGTGCATAGCCCTTGGTAAAGGTTTGTAAAGGCCTAATTGATCTTCTTTGGGTCCACTGCCAGCCTGTCCCTAACTTGTGATAGCTCTCTCGTGTCCGCCTGTTTTCTCAACTGGTGAGCTAGCATGCGGTTGGCCTTGTCTCCATGTTTTTAAAAGGCCCTGTATGTCTGGGGGAGCTGGTGGACTGCCTACCATGTGGCAAGCAGGTCAAATTCCATCTGCAGCATCTTCCTTTCCGCCAGCAATCCCATGGTTGGGGCCAGTGGAGTACTGCCGGTCCACCTCCAGTGTGGAGTTGATCAGCCGCTGCTTGGCTACCCTTGCTTTCCTGGCCCTAAGGCCATATAGGCTATGATTTTGCCCCGATCACCACCTTCAGTGCCTCCAAGAATGTGGAGGGTGAGACTGCCCTGTTCTGGTTGCAGGATACATAATCTTCGATAGCTTGGGATATTTTAGCACAGAATTCCTTATCGGCATGGAGAGCTGCATCCAGCCTCCATGGGAGCTGTTGGGCCCGTTCCTTCTCCAACCACACATCTATGTTGGATGGGAGTGGTCGGAGATTACAATCGCCGAGTATTTAGCCTTTGTTACTCCTGGAAGCACCCTCTTCCCTGCCACAAAACATCTATCCATGAGTAGGCCTTATATCCGTGGGAGAAGAAGGGAAATTGTTTTCTCTCAGGTGGTGAAACCTCCGGGTCGACCCCCCCCCCCTTGCTCCATAAAGGAGTTCAATCTTCGTCCCATGCCTGACACATTACCTATCCTGGGGTTGGATCTGTTCAAAGTTGGGTCCAATACACAGTTTTCTTGATGTACTTTGCGTAATCCCAGTTTGGGGCATATATATTTACCAAGACTACTGGGGCCTCTTCCAGGGTCTCGCTAACCATCAGGTATCGCACCTCCCCCCCCCCCCCCCCCCCCCCAGGGTTCGTCACTGTGCTTGTTGTCCTAAATGAAACCGTCCTGGCATGATTAGCATGGCCACCCCACTTTCCCAGTGTCAAAACATGAGTTATACGTTTGTCCCATCCAGCCCTTCCTTATCCACTGTCGTCCCTCTCTCTTAGGTGTATTTCCTGTAGGAAGGCTACGTCCACCCTCAGATTCTTGAGATTGGCGAGGACTCTGGATTTCTTCACTGGCCTGTTGATGCCCCTCACATTCTATTTTACTACTTGGATTTTGCCCCCCCCCCACTTCCTGTGGGGTGAACCATATTCACCCTGTCAGCCTGACCCAGTTTTTCCGGCCTGCTCTTGCTCATGGGCCATTCAAGATGGCCACTGACGTCTTCCCCTTTTTCGCCATCTCCAAATGTTATCTGTTGCTACTAGTGCTCTCTCCTCCCCCTCCCCCTCTCCCCCTCTGTTTCTCCCCCTATGGCCTCTGTCCTTGTTATTCCCTCTTGTAGTTCGCCCTCCCCCTTTGGCTATGCCCTCTTATTGGATTGGATTTGTTTATTGTCGCGTGTACAGAGGTACAGTGAAAAGTATTTTTCTGCGAGCAGCTCAACAGATCATTAAGTACATAAAAAGAAAAAGAAATAAAAGAAAATACATAATAGGGCAACACAAGGTACACAATGTAACTACGCAAGCACCGGCATTGGATGAAGCATACAGGCCCTTTGTTTTCCCTTAATTTCTGTCTCTAACCTCTCTTCTGCCAGGTGCTCCCTCCCTCCCGAGAGGCGCACCGCGGCCTCCTTCTTCACTGTACTCTCATATATCAGCATACTTGCTGAAGTAGCAGCTCCCTATTGATCAAGTTCCCCTGTTTAACCCCTATCTACCTTCCCCCCGCCCCCACCCTGCTTTCTCTGCACCTTTGTCTGTGTTCTTCCCTGCCTCTCTTGACTTTCGCAGTCCGCGTTCTGGCCATTGTGTTCTATTCCTGTTTGTCCAGACTGTTCTTTTGGACAAACTTGTTAGCTTCCCCGGGGCTTCAAAGTAGTATTATTTCCCCTGCTGCGTAACCCATAGCTTAGCAGGGTAGAGCATACCAAACCGCACCTTACTTTTGTACAGGGCAGATTTGGCACCGTTTAATTCAGCTCGAGGCTTGACCAGGTCTGCCCCAATGTCTTGGTATAAGCAGATGGAGTGTCGATCATGCACCTTTCGCTCACCTCATTCCACTCTTTGGCCTGGTACTTGTGGAGCCTCACCATTATTGTCCGCGGTGGCTCCCCGGCTTTGGGCCGCTATGGGCACGGTCTACCTCCGGGGGCTTGGCAAAGCCCGCCTCACCGACCAGTTTCCCAAGCATAACCGCTATATACTCCGTGGGGTTTCTCGCCTTTGTTCCTTTCAGCAGCCTCACGATTCTTAGGTTCTGTCGAAGCAATCCGTTCTCCTAGTCCGACTTTTTCTCTTAGCCCCTTCTGGGTTCTTATCAGGCTTGTCACTTCGGCTTTGAGTGACACGATCCAGTCCTCTTGGTCCGTAATGGCTTTCTCTAAGTCTCTAGCCATTGCTTCCTGGGCATTGGGCCTCCGCTCCATTTGGCCATTGTTTCCTTCATGGGGGCCACCGCAGCTCCCACTGCTGTCTCTACGGCTGTCTGGTGTCTCTTTTCAGCTTCTCCCTGTGTGATTGGAGCTCGTAGGTAATAAATCCCGTAGGCTTGTCCATCAGCCCTCGGCTTTGCGCTGGGAGCTCTGTGGGGTCGGCCCCTCACGTTTCCATGCCACCTCGTGTAGCTGCCCATCCCGAGGCTGAGGTTTCCCTCCCCTCGTCTTTGCTGGCTTTTTGAATGGGTGGCTGCCTTTTTCCCATTTTTCCTTTTTGGTGCGGTTAATGGAGGTTAGGTTGAGGGATTGTAGACTTTTTGGTGTCCGTTTCCTGGAGCTGAAAGGTCGTAACTGAGGATTTCATGCGCGAACCACCTTTCATGTGACCGCTCACTCATGACCACCATCAAAAGTCACTTATGATGCAAATATGACCTCTGGCTTCTCTTCTCCATTACAAACTGTCTTTTTAAACACCTCTATCTTGCCCTTGTAGCCACCTGAGTTGGCCAAGTCCCGATTTAAAAACGGCAAAGGCTGAAGGAAAATTCAGCCAACACAGGCAGAAACCAGCAGGTGCAGGTTTGCTGTGTATTTAACTCTGCAAAAGCCCAGACAGCATCGATACCAGCAACCATCAGCATAATAATGTAGCGGCCATCTACATACTAATGAGCGATCCCCGGGAACAATAGCAACATTTGGGACACACAAAGCAAAGCCAGACTCTTCGGCGCCAGCAGGAGCCAACACAAAAGAGGTTAACGGACACCTCAAGACCGCCCATCGATCAGGGAAACGCTCCAGTATTGGAGAAATCGAACCAAACGATTGGAACAAAGTCCAATCACCTAGAACCAGGTACAGGGTCCGCCACGAAAGGCGGGAAGCCCCTGGGGACTATAAAGTTAAGCCCCAAGTTCAAATCGCCCCTCTTTTCCTGACCGGGTCACCCAGCAACGCGAACCAACATTGACCATGACCGTTCCAGTGGCCGCCGAGAGATCGTAAGTCTTAAGTCAACGCTCGCCACGAGATAGGCACTCCTAGCTATCAATCCGTACCAACTTAGAATTCCGCAGACTCAGAACCCGAACGAAAGGCCATTTGTTCCCCTGACCTGGTGGGTCAGTCCGAAGTTAAGTATAGGCCTGTTAGTTGTAGAAGTAGCTTAGACGTAGAATTTGTGCGTGAGTAGCGATTACTGTGCTTTGATTTGAATCTTACTAATCGGTGTATTGAGTTATTGATCATTACTTGGACTTGAACCTCATGGCGGTATCATAAAGATACCTGGCGACTCGAGAGCAAAGGTAATAAAACAGAGCAATTGAACCAACTGAAAAGTTAGCAACACCCTTCATCCCTGATGACAACAGCAAGAACAAGGAACTCATGAACTTTTTTGTCACTAAAATTCAGAACAGCCGTTCAGCTGTCACTGCTGCTTTCCTCCTTTTCCCGAGCCCACCAAACCAAATTTAGTGTCTGTCCTAGCCCTGAACTAGTAACTTTCTCTAGTTTCTCTAGCTCACCTCATGTCCTCTCTGAACTCATCTTGCCCTCTTCCCTCCACACAATTTCCATCAAACCGCTGACCATTCAACTTTGCTTCCTGGCCTAACTGTCAGAAAACATTGCTAAAAGTTCCAACTTCTCAGGTGCTGTCCCCATGCCTTTCATGTCTGCCACCATAACTCATCCTCCTGCAAGAAAACTACCTTTAACTAATCAGTCTTTGCGAACTACCACTCCATCACCAACCTCCCTTTATTCTGCAAAGTCTTTGAATGTGTTGACGCCTCCCAAACCTGTACCATACTTCCACAAATTCCATATTTGAACCCCTCCTATCAAGTTTCTGCTTGTCACAGCATCAAAAGTACATTATCCATAACTATGAGCATGTTAAACTACCTCGCCTCACCCTTCTTGACCTACCTGCAGTCTTTGAGATGCTTGACCACACCATCCTCCTCCAATGCCTTTCCTCCTTCATCCAGCTGGATGGGACTGGTTTCATCTGGTTCATCTAGTTCCATCTTTATTTATCAAGACATGGCCAGAAAATCATCTGCACGGATTTATCTTCTTGCTGCTTTACTATTACCTCTTAAGTACCCCAAGGATGTGGCCTTGGACCTTTCCTATTTCTAATTTTCATGGTTGCCCTTAGCAACATCATCTGAAACACAATGCCAAGTTCGACCTGTAGAGTGAAAATACCCAGCTCTAACTCACCACCACCTCCCTTGACCCTTCTACAATCTCTGATTTGACAGACTGCTTGTTCGATCTACTTTTCTGGATGAGCAGAAATGTCCAGCAACTAAATATTGGGAAGGATAGAACCATTGACTTCAGTCCTATCACAGGCTCTGATCTCTAGCCACTGACTCCAATGTCAATGTCAAAGGCTGAGCTAGACGGTTTGTTACTTTGGAAGCCTGTCTGATCCCAAGATGAGCTTTCAACATATTCATTCAATCAGCAACATTTTTTACTACCCCTTTTGTAATATCACTCATCTCTGCTCTGCCTCAGCTGATCGGCCGCAGAAACCTGCATTTATGCTCTTGTTACCGCTGCACTTGATTAATTATTCTAATTCTCTCAAGAATAGCTTCACAACTTCCATCGACGTGAGATAATCCAAAGCTCTGCTGCCCATATCCTAACCTACACTAAGCCCCATTCAAACATCTTCCCTATGCTGACTGACCTCCATTGGTTCCTGGTCCAACAATGCCTCAATTTTTAAAATGTCATTCTTGTTTTCAAATCTCTCTATGGCCTTGACTTCCCATCTCTGAAACTCCTCTAACCCTCTTGCGATCTCTGCGTTCATCCAAATTTGGTCTTGCAGGTTTGCTCCACCATTGGCGACCATGCCTTTCAGCTGCGTACGATCTTAACTCTGGAATTCCCTCCCTAAATCTCTTCAGCTCACAACCTCTATTCTCTAAGACTACTTAGAACGTACCTCTTTATCTAAACCTTTGGTTGCCTGTCCTAATATCTCTTTATATAGTTCGGTATCAAATTTTGTTTGATACCCACTCATGTGAAACATCTGGGAATATTTTTCTATGTTTAAAGCATATAAAAATATAAGTTGTTGTTGTAGCTCTCTATGGGCTGGATTCTCCAGCCGTGCTCGCCCGTTAACCGAAAATCCCCGCCAGAGGTCAATAGACCTTATTTTACATAGTCCGCGTTCTGCCCGTGGCAATCTTGTGGCCAGCGGGGGGAAGAATCCAGCCCCATATGTTTTGTTTTACCTGTGTCTTGAGCACTGGTCTTATCTGGGAAATGGCTTTGCACCCAGGTCGAGGTTTTTATACTGGTGATCTAATCCCCTGTTAAGGGGAAGCCCCACCCCCTCATCACCGGGGAAGCTTATATTCAGTCCTGATGCAGTGACCTCCACAAGGGTTATAACAGAGATGTTCAATCACTACAGCCTGTTTCATCCACCCCACCCCCCAAGCCCTCTAAATGTGTTGCATGAGATTGTAACAAGTCAAAAGGAGATACTGTACCCCAGCAATGGAAGAAAGAAACCTAAGACAAAGACAGAGAAGGTTATGGCTGGAGATTGCCAAGAAGGTCAGCAGCAGGAGTGGAGTGCCATGATCCTCAATGCAGTGCAGGAAGGGATTTCATGGCCCAACCAGGTCAGGAAAGGTGAGTACAGTGGCACATGTACCTACATCCTGCTGTACACATCAGCCCACCCATTCACTCGATCTCCTCAAGCTATTCCAACACATCACTCCTCATTGCCACGTATGTTGCACCCATCCTTCTCTGTCTAGGCATTTTCACAAATCCACATCTATCCACCCACCACTGTCACTTACTCTCATCATTAAGCAATTTTATATCTCTTCCTGATATTCATCCTCATAAAATGCTCTGCATCTATTAGCTGAATACATGTCATTACACTTACTCATCGATCTGTTCTTTCCCTTGTTGCTGATGAAAACAAAAAACACAAGACAGGGTGAGAGACCAGAGCTAGCCTACAAGCCACCTCACAGCTAACACTCACAGAGGAATTGATACTGGAGATCAGCTGAGTTTTGATCTGCCTGTCTGCCAGAGATGGGGACCTCTTGGCATAGAGTCCAAGATCCAGATGACTTTGGTCAAGAGCATCTCAAACCCTTCCCTCTACCCCTACGCAAGCCACAGGGATTGCACTGAAGGGTGCCTCCAGATCTGTCCTAGCACCTGGTATGCATCCTGAGCATGTCACTGACTTGTTTGACAACACATCTGGTGGTCATAGATCATAGATCATAGAATTTACAGTGCAGAAGGAGGCCATTCGGCCCATCGAGTCTGCAACGGCTCTTGGAAAGAGCACCCTACCCAAGGTCAACACCTCCACCCCATCCCCACAACCCAGTAACCCCACCCAACACTAAGGGCAATCTTGAACACTAAGGGCAATTTATCATGGCCAATCCACCTAACCTGCACATCTTTGGACTGTGGGAGGAAACCGGAGCACCCGGAGGAAACCCACGCACACATGGGGAGGACGTGCAGACTCCGCACAGACAGTGACCCAAACCGGAATTGAACCTGGGACCCTGGAGCTGTGAAGCAATTGTGCTATCCACAATGCTACCGTGCTGCCCATGTTTGTATTGCTCCTGGATCTCATTCCTTGGGTTTCTGAGAGATGCCATCAGCCACTTTTTGATTGGGTATACCTTGCCTCCTGGCAACCACCCAGTAACTCTGATCCCAGGTGCAAATACATAAGTGAGGTTGGTCTGCTACAGGACAAGATCATCATTGCAGTTGCCCAGTGATCTTGCACACTGTATAATAATCTTTTTGTGGTTACACCCCAGCTGCCCTGACTGCCATGTGTGTGCCCCTGCACCTGCGGGAAGCCAGCCAGAGCAACAGACATACGTGCCCACTCATTCTGACTGGCAGCATCACAGGCAAAATTTATTTCATTGGAGGTCCTGATAAACAATCCATTAGCCACTTATCTTACGCATTTGTGGCCCACCAATTGAGAGATCTTCCAAAATCTCCAGCAAAGACTGCTGTGGATTCTATGGATTCAGAGCACGAGAAGGATCCAGAGGCAAAATATTTGAGGTAGTAACTTTGACAACCACTGGCAAAGTGTGACCCCGAGGGTTGACTGGCAGCAGGTCTTCTTCCTGCAAATGCCACCACCTGATGTGATGTGACAATCTGAGTCCTCGGAGACACTGTTGTTCTGCAATGTGAAGGAAAGTGACCCTGTACGTCACTTGAACTACAGCTTTCTACTGCTTCCTTCACTCAAGAGGTTGCTGCTGGTGCTGCTACTGTTGAGCACGTTGGTCCTGTTGCTGACTTTTGGTTGGTTCAATTGGCTCTGTTTTATAACCTTTGCTCTAGAGTCACCAGGTATCTTTATGATACCGCCACGAGGTTCAAGTTCAAGTAATGATCAATAACTCAATACACCAATTAGTAAGATTCAAATCAAAGCACATTTATTATACACAGTAAATCACTACTCATGCATAAACTCTACTTTCTAAGCTATTTCTATCACTAACAGGCCTATACTTAGCTTCGGACTGGCCCACCAAGTCAGGGGAACAAATGGCCTTTTGTTCGGGTTCTGAGTCTGCGGGATTCAAAAGCTGGTATGGACTAGTAGCTAGGAGTGCCTATCTCGTAGCGAGCATTGACTTGAGACTTACGTTCTTTGGAAGCAGCTGGATAGGTCACTGTCAAGGGTTGGTTCGCGTTGCTGAGTGACCCTGTCAAGAAGGACGATTTGAAGTTGGGGGCTTTACTTTATAGTCCCCAGGGGCTTCCCGCCTTTCGGGGCGGACCCCGTACCTGGTTCCAAGTGATTGGACTTTGTTCCAATCGCTTGTTTGATTTCTCCAATGCTGGAGCGGTTCCCTGATCGTTGGGCGGTCTTTAGGTGTCCGTTAACCTCTTTTGCGTTGGCTCCTGCTGGCGCCGAGGAGTCTGGCTTGGCCTTGTTTATCTCAAATGTTTTGATTATTCCCGGGGATCGCTCATTAGTATGTAGATGGCCACTACATTATTATGCAGATGGCTGCTTGTATCGAAGCTGTCTGGGCTTTTGCAGAGTCTAGTACACAGTAAACTTGCACCTGCTAGTTTCTGCCTGTGTTGGCTGAATTTCCCTTCAGCCTTTGCTGTTCTCCATTTTACACGGGAATTGGCCAACCCAGATGGCTACTGTCCTTATCTGAGATCCAAACTAAAGCATCATAAATGGCATCCATCCTGATGTGATAGATCATAGTTCCAAAATATAGAAAAAACCTCCAACTTGTAGAAGCCAATTGTTTCGAGTGAGTTTCAGTCGGGAGCCCTGGAAACTCATGGATCACATGCTAAACTAAAAATAGTACAATTAGCATCAGAGAATCAGAGAATTGTTACAGTGCAGTAGGCGGCCATTCAGCTCATTGTGTCTTCACTGGCTCTCTGAATGAGCAATCCACTTCTTGCCACTTCCCTGCCCTCTCCCCGTAATCCTGAACATTCTTGTACACATAGGTTGTCAATTTATACCAAAAAAAACAAGAGTTTCAACACTGATCCTTTGGGAACTCCACCTCAAACTTTCCTCCAGCCCAAAACTCATCCATTAACCACTACTCTCTGTTTCCTGTCATTTAATTTGTATCCATGTTGCTACTGTCCCTTTCATTCATGAGCTATAACTTTGTTCACAAATCTGCTGTGCGGCACTGTAACACTTGCCTTTTGGAAGTCCATATACACCACATAAACAGCATTGCCCTCATCAGCCCTCTCTGTTACCTCTTCAAACAATTCCAGCAAGTTAGTTAAACATAATTTTCCCTGAACAAATATACGCTGCATTCTTTAATTAACCCACATTTGTCCATGTGACTGTTAATTATGTCTCAAATTATTGTTTCCAGAAGTTAAAGTTGCTGAACTTATCTTTACACCCTTTTTTGAACAAGGGTGTAACATTTGCAATTCCCCAGTCTTCTGGAACCACCCCTGAGTCAAAGGAAGACTGGAAAATTATGGAAAGAGCTCCAGCAATTTCCACTTTCACTTGCCTCAGCATAGAATCATAGAAGCCTTACCGTACAGAAGGAGGCCACTCAGCCCATTGAGTCTTCATGACCCTCCAACAGAGCACACCACCTAGGCACAATCCCCCACTCTATCCCCTTAACCCACCTAACCTTTGGATACTAAGGGGAAATTTAGCATGGCCAATCAACCTAACCTGCCTATCTTTGGACTGCGGGAGGAAACCGAAGCACCCAAAGGAAACCGTACAAACACGGGAAGAATGTGCAAATTCCAGTCACCAGAGGTTGAAATTGAATGACTGTGCTAACTACTGTACCACCGTGCTGCCCAGCATCCTTGAATGGGTCTCCTCTCATCCTAGTTTATCAACTTTTAAGTACAGACAGCCTGGGCAGCATGGTGGCACAGTGGTTAGCACTGTTGTCTCATGGCGCTGAGGACCCGGGTTTGGTCCCGGCTCCGTGTCACTGTCCGTGTGAAGTTTGCACATTCTCCCCATGTCTTGCACGGTCTCATCCCCACAACCCAAAAAGATGTGCAGGGTAGGTCAATTGTCGATGCAAAATTGCCCCTTCATTGGAAAAATAAAATTGGATACCCTAAATTTAAAAAAAGTACAGGCAGTCTATTTAATACCTCCTCCTTATCACATGTAAATTATTCCAATAAATTAATTACCTTTCACTGTAGACTGGGTAGGATTTTCTTCCTTGGTAAAGACAGGTGGAGGGCAGCACGGTGGCGCAGTGGTAGCACTGCAGTCTCATGGCGCCAAGGTCCCAGGTTCGATCCCGGTTCTGGGTCACTGTCCGTGTGGAGTTTGCACATTCTCCCCGTGTTCGTGTGGGTTTCGCCCCCACAACCCAAAGATGTGCAAGGTAGGTGGATTGAACATGCTAAATATCATCCACCTGACATCTGTCATAATCTTAATCTCACATCTTAATCTTTATTTATTTTGCTTTTGGATTGTTTGACCTACCTTTCTCCTTTGAGAACACAAAACTTGACTGTGCCCAAACTATCTCTTCTTTGAAGACAGTGGCCACTGACATCTGGGTGAGTTGATGAGAAATCCATGGGATCTGCCTATGTCACATCGACCATTTAATGTGCAGCATGATGTGTTTGATCATAATTTGCCTGTTAATTCATATTCACCTAAATCAGCACCAACTCTTGTCCCGCACCTGTGGGAGATGTTCACAGACTCACTAGCGAGGGACACCCTGACTCCAATGCTAATACAGGCCACCATTTCGCTGATACCCAAAAAGACAAAGACCCAATGGAATGCAGATCATACAGACTCATTTTGCTGCTCAATGTGGACACGGAAATACTCACAAAAGTCCTGGCCAAGAGACTGGAGAACTGCGTACCAGAGGTGGTTGCAGAGGACTAGATAGGCTTTGTTAAGGGTAGACAGCTAACTGCGAACATCATACACTGCTGAATGTGATACTGAGCCCATCCGGGGCGAGAACACCAGAGGTGATCGTCTCCCTGGAAGCAGAAAAGGCCTTTGACAGAGTCGAGTGGAAGTACCTCATTGAGGTACTGGAGCAGTCTGGGTTCGGGACGGGGTTCACCTCATGGATGAGACTCCTGTACAACGCCCCCAAGACGAGCATTCTGACCAACACCACTAGTTCTAAATACTTCCAGTTGCACAGAAGCACTAGGCAGGGATGCCCGCTGTCCCAGCTCTGGCAATCGAGCTGCTGGCTATTGCGCTGCGAGATGAGAGAGGCTGAAAGGGAATCCGAAGAGGAGGCAGAGAGCACAGAGTCTCACTCCATGCGGATGATCTGCTCCTTTACATCTTGGACCTGCTAAACAGCATGAACAAAATCATGAAGCTTCTGGAAGATTCAGAGCCTTCTCGGGCTGCAAACTCAACCTGAGCAAGAGTGAAGTTTTCCCAGTGAACCCGAGAAGGGGAGGAGCAGAGCTGGAGGGTCTCCCATTGAAAATAGCCCAAAAACATATTCCGCTACCTGGGGATCCAGATAGCCCACGACTGATCATGGATCACAAGTGTAATCTGACCAGTCTGGCGGAGGAAGTTAAAAAGGACCTACAGAGATGGGATGAGCTCCTGCTTTCCCTGGCGGAAAGGGTGCAGACGATCAAGATGAATGTACTGGCTAGCCGTGGCTGAGAGTGACAAAATGGGGGAAGGAACCAAACACGGAATGGGTGAGGATGGAGGAGTCCTGCACAGGAACAAATCTCTGAGCCCTCACCACGACAGCACTCCCTTCCCCACCGTCACTCAATCAGCCCAGTGGTAGTGGCAACACCAAGAACCTGGACCAGATGCAGCTCTTCAGTCTAACCGAGATGTCCACCATGGACCCCATCTGTGACAACCACAGGTTTGCACCAGCCATGCGAGGCGTCACCTTTTAAGAGGTGGAGACAAGATGTGGGGACACTACCGGTTAGGGTCTTCCACACAGGAGACAGACTTGGGACCCGAGAAGAGCTGATTGTCGGGGTGGCACGGAGGCACAGTGGTTAGCACTGCTGCCTCACGGCACTGAGGACCTGAGTCATTGATCATGTGGAGTTTGCATATTCTCCCCTTGTTCGCATGGTCTCACCCCCACAACCCAAAGATGTACAGGCTAGGTGAATTTGCCACACTAAATTGTCCCTTAATTGGAAAAAAAGAATTGGGTACTCTAAATTTATTTAAAAAAAGAAAAGCTGACGGAGAGACTGGAATTACTGAACGGACAGAAACTCTGGCACTTGCAAATCAAAAACTTTCTCCACAAGGAGGCGACGAGGAACCTGAGGGTCCCGAGAGACACAATGTTGGAGGAGTTATTAGATGCAGTCTGGGAAAGGGGAACTGCGGGGACATATATGGACGATGTTTAGAAATTACACGCTGCCCACTGAACGGAACAAGGGAAAAATGGGAGAACGGGTTCGGGACACAAGTAGGGTGGGGACTCTGGAACAAAGCGCTGAACAGGGCCAACTCCACCTCCTCCTGCGCAAGGCTAAGCCTCATGCAACTTAAAATGGTGCACAGAGCATATCTTTTTTTTAAATATATTTTATTGAAAATTTTTTTTTTCTAAACAACATTTGTCCCTCTTACAAAACAAACGGAACGATAACAAAATATAAATTTTTAACAATACGCAAGTAACAAAACCCCATTATCTATTGACCTATACTAAACTAAAAAAATAACCTCCCCCCTGGGTTGCTGCTGCTGGTCATCTATCTTCCCTCTAACGTTCCCTTAGGTAGTCGAGAAATGGCTGCCACCGCCTGGTGAACCCTTGAGCCGATCCTCTCAGGGCAAACTTTATCTGCTCCAGTTTAATAAACCCCGCCATATCATTTACCCAGGCCTCCAGTCCGGGGGGTTTTGCCTCCTTCCACAGAAGTAGGATCCTGCGCCGGGCTACTAGGGACGCAAAGGCCACGACATCGGCCTCTTTCGCCTCCTGCACTCCCGGCTCTTCCGCAACTCCAAATAGAGCTAACCCCCAGCTTGGTTTGACCTGGGCATTCACCACCTGCGAGATCACTCCCGTCACTCCCTTCCAATATCCTTCCAGTGCCGGGCACACCCAAAACATATGTGCGTGGTTTGCCGGGCTCCCGCCACACCTCCCATATCTGTTCTCCACTCCAAAGAACCTGCTCAATCTTGCCCCCGTTATGTGTGCTCTATGTAGCACCTTAAATTGAATCAGGCTAAGCCTGGCGCATGAGGAAGAGGAGTTTACCCTGCTTAGGGCATCAGCCCACATACCCTCTTCTATCTCCTCCCCAAATTCTTCTTCCCACTTTCCCTTTAGTTCTCCCACCGACTCCTCCCCCTCTTCCCTCATCTCTCTGTAAATCTCTGACACCTTGCCCTCTCCGACCCACACCCCTGAAAGCACCCTGTCCTGTATCCCCTGTGTCGGGAGCAACGGAAATTCCCTCACCTGTTGTCTAGCAAACGCCCTCACCTGCATATATCTCAAGAAATTTCCCCGGGGTAGCTTATACTTTTCCTCCAATGCTCCCAAGCTTGCAAAAGTCCCGTCTATGAATAAATCTCCCACCTTCCTAATTCCCAACTGGTACCAGCTCTGAAATCCTCCATCCATTCTTCCTGGGGCGAACCTATGGTTGTTCCTGATAGGGGACCCCACCAGGGCTCCCCGCACCCCTCTCTGTCGCCTCCACTGTCCCCATATGTTCAGTGTTGCCGCCACCACCGGGTTCGTGGTATACTTTTTAGGTGAGAGCGGTAGCGGTGCCGTCACCAGCGCCTCTAAACTCGTCCCTTTACAGGACTTTCTCTCCAGTCTTTTCCACGCCGCTCCCTCACCCTCCATCATCCATCTACGTATCATTGCCACATTGGCGGCCCAATAATAATCTCCCAAGTTCGGTAGTGCCAGTCCTCCTCTATCCCTACTACGCTGAAGGAACCCCCTCCTTACTCTCGGAACGTTCCCTGCCCACACAAAGCTCGTGATGCTCTTATCTATTTTATTAAAAAAGGTCCTGGTGATTAATATAGGGAGACATTGAAATACAAATAAGAACCTCGGGAGGACCATCATCTTAATTGCTTGAACCCTGCCCGCCAGCGATAAAGGCTGCATGTCCCACCTCTTGAAGTCCACCTCCATTTGTTCTACCAGCCGTGTCAAATTAAGTCTGTGCAAGGTTCCCCAGCTCCTAGCGATCTGAATCCCCAGGTATCGGAAGTTTCTTTCCACTTTCCTTTGCGGTAAGCCTTCTATCTCTCTACTCTGGTCCCCTGGATGTATCACAAATAATTCACTCTTCCCCATGTTTAGCCTATACCCCGAGAATTCCCCGAACCTCCTCAAAATTTGCATAACCTCTATCATCCCCCCCACTGGGTCCGACACGTATAACAATAGGTCATCCGCGTATAACGAGACTCGATGTTCTTCTCCCCCTCTAATCACCCCTCTCCATTTCCTGGAGTCTCTCAACGCCATGGCCAGAGGTTCAATTGCCAACGCAAACAACAATGGAGACAGCGGGCATCCCTGTCTTGTTCCCCTATATAATCGGAAATACTCCGATCTATGTCGACCTGTAACTACGCTTGCCGTTGGTGCCCCATAAAGAAGTCTAACCCAGCGAATCAACCTGTTCCCAAACCCAAACCTCCTTAACACTTCCCATAAATACTCCCACTTCACCCTATCAAATGCCTTCTCTGCGTCCATTGCCGCCACTATCTCTGCCTCCCCCTCCACTGAGGGCATCATTATCACCCCTAATAGTCGTCGCACGTTAACATTCAGTTGTCTCCCTTTTATGAACCCTGTCTGGTCTTCGTGCACCACCCCCGGGACACAGTCCTCTATCCTCAATGCCAGTACCTTTGCCAGCAACTTGGCGTCCACGTTCAATAGTGAAATAGGTCTATAGGACCCGCACTGCAACGGATCTTTGTCTCTCTTCAAAATTAGCGATATTGTCGCCTCCGACATCGTCGGGGGTAGCGTCCCCCCTTCCCTGGCCTCATTGAACGCCCTCGCCATCAACGGGGCCAACAAGTCCACATATTTTCTGTAGTATTCCACCGGGAACTCGTCCGGCCCCGGAGCCTTCCCTGCTTGCATGCTTCCCAGTCCCTTAATAACCTCGTCCACCTCAATCGGCGCCCCCAGGCCTGCCACCTCCCGCTCCTCCACTTTCGGGAACTTCAATTGGTCCAGGAACTGCCGCATCCCCTCCTCTCCCTCTGGGGGTTGAGACCTATACAGTTCCTCATAAAAGGTCTTAAACACCTCATTTATCTTTCCTGGCCTTCGCTCAGTGTCTCCCCTTTCATCCCGAATTCCTCCTATCTCCCTCGCTGCTGCCCTCTTTCGCAGTTGGTGCGCCGACAGGCGACTAGCCTTTTCCCCATATTCGTACCTCCTCCCCTGTGCCTTCCTCCACAGCACCTCCGCCTTTCTGGTGGTCAGAAGGTCAAACTCAGTCTGGAGTCGTCGCCTCTCCCTGTACAGCTCCTCCTCCGGGGTCTCTGCAAATTCCCTGTCCACCCTTAAAATTTCCCCCAGTAATCTATCCCTTTCCTTGGCCTCTGTTTTCCTTTTGTGGGCCCCAATAGAGATCAGCTCTCCTCTGACCACCGCTTTTAGTGCTTCCCAGACCACTCCCACAGGGACCTCGCCGTCGTCATTGACCTCCAGGTATCTCTCAATACACCCCCTCACTCTTGCACACACTCCCTCATCCGCCATCAGTCCCACATCTAATCGCCAGAGTGTTCTCTGTTCCCTGTCCTCTCCTACTTCCATGTCCACCCAATGTGGGGCATGATCCGAAACCGCTATGGCTGAGTATTCAGCTTCTTCCACCCTAGAGATCAACGACCTTCCTAAGACAAAAAAATCTATCCGGGAGTACACTTTATGGACATGGGAGAAGAAGAAATACTCCCTAGCCCTAGGTCTAAGAAATCGCCATGGATCCACTCCCCCCATTTGGCCCATAAACCCCTTAAGTACCTTGGCCGCTGCCGGCCTTCTTCCGGTCCTTGAGCTGGATCTATCTAGCCCCGGGTCCAGCACCGTATTGAAGTCCCCTCCTAAAATCAAATTTCCTGCCTCCAGGTCCGGTATACGCCCCAGCATCCGTCTCATGAATCCCGCATCGTCCCAATTTGGGGCATACACATTAACCAACATGACCTCCATTCCCTCCAGCCTACCACTCACCATTACATATCTACCTCCGCTATCTGCTACGATGTTCTTTGCTTCAAATGCTACCCGTTTCCCCACCAAAATGGCCACCCCTCTGTTCTTTGCGTCCAGTCCTGAGTGGAACACCTATCCCACCCAGCCTTTCCTTAGCCTAACTTGGTCTGCCACCTTTAGGTGCGTCTCTTGGAGCATAGCCACGTCTGCCCTTAGTCCTTTCAAATGCGCGAGCGCTCGGGCCCTTTTTATCGGTCCATTCAGGCCTCTCACGTTCCACGTGATCAGCCTCACTAGGGGGCTACCTGCCCCCCTTCCGTGTCGACTAGCCATTACCTTCTCTAGGCCAGTCCCATATCCCGCCTCCGCGCTCCCGCTCGCTCCCCCAGCGTCGCACACCGTCCCCGGCCACCCACTCTTTAGCCATTCCCTTTTGGATTTCCGCAGCAGCAACCCAGTTGTCCCCCCCCCCCCCCCCCCCCGCTAGATCCCTATCTAGCTTGATTGCTCCCCCCATATCACTTCCGTAAGTCAGCTGACTTCAACTGACCCCGGCTACTCCTGCTCACTCCTCGACCCCCCCCCCCCCCCCCGTGTGGGGGAACTCCCATCCGCCTTGCTCCTGTCTTCCCGCCTTATTCTTTCTGGCACGGGAACATCCCTTTACCTGACCCGCCTCTTCTGGCGCAGCTCCCTTTCCCCTCCCCCTCCCCTTCCCCATTCTCCGACTATGTCCCGTCTTTCCCCCCTCACCGGCGCGCCCACATTTCCCTAGTGTCTCCCCCCTTCCCTGTTTACTTCTCGATTAACTTTCACCATAACATTTACAAAAACAATAACAATAACAATTCCCTGCAGCATCAGTCCCTCAGTTCCAGTCCAGTTTCTCTTCTTTAATAAAGGTCCATGCTTCCTCCGCCGTCTCAAAGTAATAGTGTCTCTCCTGATACGTGACCCATAGTCTTGCCAGCTGCAGCATCCCAAACTTCACCTTCTTTTTGTGCAAAACCTCTTTGGCTCGGTTGAAGCTCGCCCTCCTTCTCGCCACCTCCGCACTCCAATCCTGGTATATCCGTACCATCGCATTCTCCCATCTGCTACTCCGCACCTTTTTAGCCCATCTCAGGACCTCTTCTCTGTCCTTAAGGCGGTAGAATCGCACGATTATCGCCCTCGGTGGTTCTCCCGCTTTTGGTCTTCTCGCCGGGATCCGACCTGCCCACTCCACCTCCATGGGGCCCGCAGGGGCCTCAGCACCCATCAGTGAGCTCAGCATCTTACTTGCGTACGCTCCACAGTCGACTCCTTCCACACCCTCAGGGAGACCTAGTATCCTAAGGTTCTTCCTTCGCGCTCCGTTTTCAAGGGCCTCGATCCTTTCAGCACACTTTTTATGAAGTGCCTCGTGCGTCTGAGTCTGAGTCTGAGTCTGAACCCTTACTGTGTACAGTTCTGGTCGCCTCATTTTAGGAAGGATGTGGAAGCTCTGGAAAAGATGCAAAGAAGATTTACCAGGATGTTGCCTGGAATGGAGAGTAGGTCTTACGAGGAAAGGTTGAGGGTGCTAGGCCTTTTCTCATTACAGCGGAGAAGGATGAGGGGCGACTTGATAGAGGTTTATAAGATGATCAGGGGAATAGATAGAGTAGACAGTCAGAGACTTTTTCCCCAGGTGGAACACACCATTACAAGGGGACATAAATTTAAGGTGAAAGGTGGAAGATATAGGAGGGATATCAGAGGTAGGTTCTTTACCCAGAGAGTAGTGGGGGCATGGAATGCACTGCCTGTGGAAGTAGTTGAGTCGGAAACATTAGGGACCTTCAAGCAGCTGTTGGATAGGTACATGGATTACGGGAAAATGATACAGTGTAGATTTATTTGTTCTTAAGGGCAGCATGGTAGCATTGTGGATAGCACAATTGCTTCACAGATCCATGGTCCCAGGTTTGATTCCAGCTTGGGTCATTGTCTGTGCGGAGTCTGCACGTCCTCCCCGTGTCTGCGTGGGTTTCCTCCGGGTGCTCCGGTTTCCTCCCACAGTCCAAAGATGTGCGGGTTAGGTGAATTGGCCAATGATAAATTGCCCTTAATGTCCAAATTGCCCTTGGTGTTGGGTGGAGGTGTTGAGTTTGGGTATGGTGCTCTTTCCAAGAGCTGGTGCAGACTCAAGTGGGCCGAATGGCCTCCTTCTGCACTGTAAATTCAATGATAATCTATGATTAATCTAGGACAAAGGTTCGGCACAACATCGTGGGCCGAAGGGCCTGTTCTGTGCTGTACTTTCTATGTTCTATGAACCGCCAGGCCCAGGACCTCGTCTTCAATACCTGACACCTTCTGCTCTACCACGCGGAGCTCAGTCTCCTGGGTCTTTAAAGTCTCCTTCAGCCCCTCAATTGCCTGTAGCATCGGGGTCAGTACCTCTTTCTTCAACAGGTCCACGCACCGTCTCACGACCTCGTCCTGCTCAGGCCCCCATGCCGCCTGCGATTTCTCCGCCGCCATTTTGTCCTCCTCTCCCTCTGACCTTATAGTTGAAGATTCTTCGGGCTGCAGCCGCCGCTACCGGTTTTTTCCTCCGTCGTTTGGGGGGGGACTCCCTTCCCACACACCCCACACCGGGTTGCTCGGCCGAAAAAATTCCCGTTGGGGCTCTTAAAAGAGCCCGAAGGTCCGTCGGAGCTGGAGCTGCCGAAACGTGCGGCTAGCTCATCCTCACCGCAACCGGAAGTCCACAGAGCATATCTGACAATAACCCGAATGAGCAGGTTCTTCCTGGAGGTGGAGCACTAATGTGAATTGTGGCAGGGAGGCGCAGCCAATCACACCGCATGTTCTGGGCATGCCCCAGTCTTGTTGGATTCTGGACAGCCTTCCACGAGGCAATGTCCCAGGTTGTGGGGATGAGGGTGGAACCGTTCCCGAGAGTGGCAGTGTTCAGGATAGGGGCTGTTTAGCACAGGGCTAACTCGCTGGCTTTGAAAGCAGACCAAGGCAGGCAAGCAGCAAGGAGCAGGAGGAGGCCTTTCGCCCTTCGAGCCTGCTCCACCATTCATCATGATCATGGCTGATCATCCAACTCAATAGCCTAATCCAGCTTTCGCCCCATAGCCTTTGATCTCATTCTTCACAAGTGCTGTATCTAGCCGCCTCTTGAATATATTCAAAGTTCTCTCTCTGTACACCCACGCTGTGTATTATTCTCTTCTCTGCCTCCCTGTCTCACACTCTCTCTCTCTGTATCTCTGCTCCTTCTCTGCCTCTCCTCCTCAGCTCAATGATGGAGCGCGCGCCGGCCGTTTGCACTTCAAGGAGAGCGCGAGGGGAGGGGCGGAAGGAATTTAAAGGCGGAACTCACAGCCGTCACCATTGCGAGGTCAGGAGGGGATTGCGCAGCGGACCGGAGGGGAGGGAAGCAAAGCACCAAGCTGGTACACCAGCTGACAGAGGGGTGAAGCCTGTGCGGCTGGTTGAATTGGTGGCATTTAATTCGTCGGTGTTGACATACTTTCATCACGCCCGCCATTAACGATGAGCTCAGAGGCGAGGCAGCGGCAGGAGGTGAGTCAGTGAGCGGGGGAGTTAAGTTTGAAACGTTGGGCCCCGCGCCTCTCATCAGCGTCCCGGAGTCAGAGCTGTCAATCAATCAGTCACTGCCCACCAGTCCTGTACATGATCTTATCTGCAGCATAGTTTGTAAGTCGTCTTTCCTGATTCTGCCTTTTTTTGGAAAGGAAAATGGGGTTCATTTTATAAAACCACAATATAACGTATCCTCGGGACTGCGACTGGTGCGCCCTTTATGCACCTTGGGTAGCTTCAGGGAGTGTTCTGTGTTTTTGAAGAGTTCAGCAGAAACTGAATTGTTACCATGCAGGAGCAGGCCATTTGGCCCATCCTGTCGGTGGTGGCTCTCCGAATGAGCAGCTTCCCTGGCGCCAATCGCCCGCCAACTTCCCCTAAACCAGTACGTTTCGAAGTCCTGTTGAAATAGCCTTTTTGAGTAGGCTTCTTTTGCTCGCCAAGATTTAAAATCGTGCCATCCCTTTACTGATGTGCAGATGAAACCAGATTATATTGTCAAATTGAAATTCTGTGCAGACAAGCTATTTGAAATGGGACGGATAGTTTAATGTTCAGGATTCTATTTGGGTAGAAGTTCATCAGATTTCTCTGCCTGGAACTTGCCAAACAAAGTTTGATACCAAGCCACCCACCCCTCCCTGAACTGCCAATGGATCAATTAAGAGTGACCATGAGCAGCAGAAGTTCAGAATCCGAGGGTTGTTGGGGGAGGTGGTGGCATAGTTTTATTGTCACTGGACCAGTAAACCAGAATGCTCTGTGGACCTGGGTGGTGAACTTTGAATTCTATAAAATCTGGAGAAAGATGTGGCAGGTGAGGCCATGGAGGGATTTGAAAATGAGGATCGGAATAAAATCAAAATGTTGCTTAATAGGGGTGCTGGGTGAACAGAACTTGGTGTGTATAGCAGCAGATTTATTGATTAGCTTTGGATGGTGGAATTAGGAGGCCAATTAGGAAGGAGTGTGTTGACTAGAGGTAACTTGAGTCAGGATTTCAGCAGCAATGAGCTGAGGGATGATGTAATGGAAGTGTAATAGAGTCATAAAGCACAGCAAAGGCCCTTCAGCCCATCGAGACTCTGCTTGTCAAAAACAACAACTATCTGGGGCCCATTTCCCAACCGCATTCTTGGGGATGGAGTGAACCTGTGGTTGAACATTTTGGGGATGGAGTGAACCTGTGGTTGAACTTTTATCTTTCCTTGTGTCCTCTAAGGATCTGACACTTATCATCTAGGGTCAAGTAGGATGCGATGACAGTGAAGATTCTTATTCAACCTCCTAATATGACCAGGGAAAAGGTCGGATAGAATTGGTGGTGAGAACAAAGCTTCTGGAAGGAAACAAATACTGTGTTCTGATCTGTCCATTGTATGGTTGGAGGAAATTTCTGTTTGTCGAGGACAGCTTGCAGGACGAGCCGTGTGATAAATTACAGCAAGTGGAGAGTTCAAGAGAGATGATTTGTTAGAGCTGGGCTTGCCAGCCTAGATGATAAATAAGAGGGAGCCACGGTTAAATCCTTTTTGAGGATCCCAGAGTTATTAGTGGAGGAGCAAGAACATCAGTCACAGCAGGTGATTCTCTGGTTATGACTAGATAAAAATGTGCCCAGACAAGTGCAAGCTGGATGACTGAGAGACTTGGGGAATGGTGTAGTCAGCTCTGTTAAATCTGTGGAATTCACTACCTCCAGAGTGTGGTGGATGCTGGGACAGTGAGTTAATGTAAAGAGGAATTGACAGAATTTTTTTTTTTTAAATAAGGGGGGTGGGGGGAATAATTCGTTGCTCTAAACTTCTCAAAAAACAAATGTTGGGGAGCACAGGGTTTAGTAAGTGCCAATTCATTTGTTCCAATTAAGGGGCAATTAGTGTGGCCAATCTACCTAGCCTGCACATTTTTGGGTTCAGGGGGCGAAACCCACGCAAACACAGGGAGACTGTGCAAACACCACACTGACAGTGACCCAGAGCCGGGATCAAACCTGGGACCTCAGTGCCGTGAGGCTGCAGGGCTAACCCACTGTGCCACCGTGCTGCCCTAGATCCTAAATAGTTGAGGTCTCTACACGATCCCTGCAACACTCCACTAGTTACAGTTTGCTAACCTGAAATTAGTCATTTAGCTCTGCTCTGTTTCCTATCAGTCAGTCCTTTATCCAAGCTAATATACCACCCCCACACCATATGCTTAACCTTATGTGCACCTTATTGAATGCTTTGGCAATCCAAATAAGCTCCATGTACAACTACCCCTTTTCCATTCTGCTAATTATATCCTGAAAGAACTCTTAATAAATTAGAGCTCTAAGGGGTGGCACATGGTGCAATGGTTAGCACTGGGACTACGGCGCTGAGAACCCGGGTTCGAATCCTGGCCCTGGGTCACTGTCCGTGTGGAGTTTGCACATTCTCCCCATGTCTGCGTGGGTTTCACCCCCACAACCCAAGGATTGCAGGTTAGGTGGATTGGCCATGCTAAATTTCCCCTTTAATTGTGAAAAAAATAATTGGGTACTCTAAATTTAAAATAAAATAAATTAGAACTCAAGTAAATTTTTCAAACTGTTTTCTTTTTTTTAAAATTAAATGAGTACCCAATTTATTTTTTTCAATTAAAGGGCAATTTTAGCGTGGTCAATCCACCTCCCCTGCACAACTTTCGGTTGTGGGGTCAAAACCCACACAATACGTGGAGAATGTGCAGACTCCACACAGACAGTGACCCAGATCGAACCTGGGACCTTGGTGCCGTGAGGTAGCTGTGCTAACCACTGCACCACCATGCTGCCCTTCAAACACAAGTTTTCAAGCATACTATGTTGATTTTTGACTCCATCTGATTTTTTTTAATAAACATTTTATTGAGGTATTTTTTGGTTTTACAGCAACAATAAAATAAACAATATACATGCACCTATAAACATAGTGCAAAAGCTGTCTTCCTTCCTTACAGGTCCCACCTTTTATTAACTCCCTACTCCTAAGCTAAACTAACCCCCCCCCCCCCCCCCCCTTCTGCTGGCGATTAATTTTCCGCAAAGAAGTCGACGGACGGTTGCCACCTCCGGGCGAATCCTAACATTGACCCGCAAGGCGAACTTGATTTTCTCCAAACAGAGAAAGCTAGCCATGTCTGACGGCCAGGTCACTGACTTCGGGGGCTTTGAGTCTCTCCAAGCTAATAATAAGCGTCTCCAGGCTGCCAGGGAAGCAAAGGCCAGAACATCTGCCTCTTCTCCTGGATTCCCGGATCATTCAACACCCTGAAAATCGTCACCTCTGAACCCAGTGCCTCCCTTGTTTTTAACAATGTGGACATGACATCTGTAAACCCCTGCCAGAATCCCCGAAGCTTTGGACATGTCCAGAACATGTGGACATGGTTTGCTGGCCCTCCTGCACACTTTGCACACCTACCTTCTATCCCAAAGAACCTGCTCATCCGGGCCACTGTCATGTGAGCCATGTCAACAACCTCAAATTGTATCAGGCTGAACCTGGCACATGTTGCGGACGTGTTGAGTCTACTCAACGTGTCCGCCCAAAGGCCATCCACTATCTCTCCTCCGAGCTCCTCCTCCCCCATGCGCTTCAGCTCCTCGGTCTGCGTCTCCTCTGGCCCCATAAGTTCCTTGTAAATGTCAGAGACCCTCCCTCCTCCCACCCACCCTCTGGAAACTATCCTGTCCTGTATCCCCCTTGGTGGTAGGAGCGGGAAGGTTGAAACCTGCCTGCATAGGAAGTCCCACACCTGCAGGTACCTGAATTTGTTTCCCCTCGCCAATCCAAATTTCTCCAGCTCCCTCAAGCTAGGAAAGCTCCCCTCTATCAACATATCCCCCATCCTCTCAATCCCTGCTCTCTGCCATCTCCGGAACCCCCCTGTCCATCCTTTCCAGGGGCAGCATGGTAGCATTGTGGATAGCACAATAGCTTCACAGCTCCAGGGTCCTAGGTTCGATTCCGGCTTGGGTCACTGTCTGTGCGGGGTCTGCACATCCTCCCCGTGTGTGCGTGGGTTTCCTCCGGGTGCTCCAGTTTCCTCCCACAGTCCAAAGATGTGCACGTTAGGTGGATTGGCCATGATAAATTGCCCTTAGTGTCCAAAATTGCCCTTAGGGGTGGGGTTACTGGGTTATGGGGATAGGGTGGAGGTGTTGACCTTGGGTAGAGTGCTCTTTCCAAGAGCCGGTGCAGACTCGATGGGCCGAATGGCCTCCTTCTGCACTGTAAATTCTATGAAACCAGTGATTATTACAAATTGAAGACCAAACCAATGCTCCCTCTGCTCCCACATGCCGCCTCCATTGCCCCCAGACTCTCGGGGGCCGCCACCACCATGGGGCCGGTAGAGTACCGTGCTGTCGGGAACGGCGGAGGTGCCGTTATCAACGCCTCTAAGCTGGTGCCCTTACATGAAGCCGCCTCCACACGCAGACTCTATCTGATTTTTAAAAAAATGATTTAATGTCCTGCTAATGACAGACCGTGGGCTAGTTTCTCTCCTTGAACAAAGGTCTCGCATTGTGCTTTTCCAATCTGCTGGAACCTTTCCAGAAAATAGGGAAATTCATAAGATTACAAGCAATGCGTCCATTATCTCTGCAGCCACTTTTTTAAGACCCTAGGATGCAGGAACATGTAAGTCTAGTCTTCAGTTCCATTAGTTTTCTCATTACTTTTACTCTAATCATTTTAAGTCCCCCCCCCCCCCCCACCACCACCACCACACACACACACACTTTTATGCCTTTTGATTTTCAACAATTCTTGGAATATTTTTGTCTTCTGATGTGAAGACTGATACTAAATATCTGTTCAAAGCCTCTGCCATTTCTCATTTCCCATAATTAACTCCCCAGTCCCCCCTCCAAGGGATCAATGTTCGCTTCAGCTATTTTTTCCTATTTATGTACTTGTAGAAACTTTTGCTGTCTTTTTATATTGCTTGCTAGTTTTTTTTATCATACTCCAATTTTTCCTTTGTTTTTAGTCCGCTGTTTCTGAAACCTTCCCAATCTTCTGCCCTACGACTAATCTTTGCAGCATTGTATGCCTTTTCTTTCAATTTGGTAACTTTTTGCCTGGGTAAAGCAGTCTTATTGATTGTCATCCCATCTACCACCTTAAACATTCACTCCTTCCAGCACTACAGTGGCTGCTGTGTGTGCTATCTACATGATGCACTGCAGCAACTTGCCAAAGCTCCTTTGACAGCTCCTTCCAAACCTGTGATGTCTACTGCCTAGAAGGACAAGGGCAGCAAATGCATGGTAACACCACCATCTGCAAGTTCCCCACAAAGCCACACGCCATCCTGACTTAGAAATATATTGCTGTTCCTTCACTGTTGCTGAGTCAAAATCCTGGAGCTCCTTCTTGGCAACAATGTGGGTGTTCCAACAACACATGGACTGTAGTATTTCATGAAGGCAGCTCACCACCCCTACTTGAGGGTATTTAGTGATGGGCAACAAATACTGGCCTTGCTAGTGACTCCTGTATCCAAGATTGTTTTTAAAGTTCAGTGCTATTGGAGAGGAGCTCAGACCTGCTTTTAAGCAAAAGCTGCTAATGTCTCTGAAAGAACCTCTGTAAAGCAGAGGTTGTATCTTGTAGCAGCTGCCTGCCTGCTCCTAAATATGCGTCTACTGACGCTTGGTGTTTCCATGTGACTCCTCTTTAAAATGCAGATTGTTTTGAGCTGATGCTTTTTTTCCTATTCTAATGAAAAAGAAACAGTCACTAAGTGTGAAGAGCAAGTTGGAGTGAGGCCTCTTTTATTGCTGGCTGTTTCTCGCCCACTTTCTCAATGTCAGTTGAAATGATACAGTTAGGTAGTCTGTATCAGTGTGTGCCCA
This sequence comes from Scyliorhinus torazame, assembly GCF_047496885.1. Taxonomy (NCBI): domain Eukaryota; kingdom Metazoa; phylum Chordata; class Chondrichthyes; order Carcharhiniformes; family Scyliorhinidae; genus Scyliorhinus; species Scyliorhinus torazame. The sequence continues at coordinate 89,311,998 of NC_092709.1, forward strand.
GTCTGTATCAGTGTGTGCCCAGTTGTATGTCGCATTCTCCTACCAAAGTCATATAAACCATGTCAGCAAGGCCACAACCAGCAACCATATCATACCTAACCTGTGCAATGTTCCAGGAAAGGAATAGTTCTTGGAGACATATTTTTAAAAAGTATATCCAATACAGCCTCTGCTCAAGTAACAGCAAAGGTTGGCAACATTGCAGTCAATCAGCAGTTGTGGCATGAGCAAACAAATTAATATTTACATATAAGATTGTCGTAACTATAAAAATACAGTATTTTAAAAATGGAAATTGGATAGCTGAATAGCTGGGCAAGGCAACTATAAAATGAAAACTGAAAAGCTCGCAATGTGGAAGTGAATCCAGTAATCTGAAGAAAATAAAAACCAGGGCTGGGTTACCCTACCATAACATCTTTTCCACAAAGGAGTCCCAACTTTGAATTTTAATTTTAAATGCTAGAAATATTCAAGTCGGGCAGCATTGGCAGAGAGAACCCTGTAAGTGAAAGACACTTAATTAGAAATTACTGTATCACAACTATTTTAAATGTACATTTTCTGATGGCTCAAATTTTAAAAATACAGGTCCAAAATCTTGATTTGAGTTGAAAATCTATTAATTTTGAAAATGGAACAGAATCAAAACTAAACCAAGCTATAGTCATTCAATCCTTTCAAAATACAAATGCCTGCCTTGTTCAAAATTATGGTGATCACCACTGAGTAAGTCACATAGCAGAGAGGGATTGTAACGTATCTTGCTGAGAACTTCCAGCATTGAACTGCAAATGAGGTCATCCAGCTTTTAAGCGGCCTATTGCTTTAAAGGATTTTCACCCAAGCAATTGGGAAATAAAAAGCACCGATACTCCATTTAATAAAAAAAAAAAAGAATTGGGTATGCATGTGGGGTAAGATAGATACTTTGGCTTCTGGTGGTGGGTATGAAGGAGTAAGTCTCACATTTGGTGGCTCCCGCTCTGGTCGGACTTTTGGACCTTTCCCCTGTTTTTCTACCGGACTTTAATTGTAAAATGGATGTTAGTGGCAATTGTTTACTGAATTCCCACTTCGGTGCATGGAGAAAAGGACTAGAGGTGTTCGGAAGGGCAGAAACAAGAAGATAGAGAAGGCTTGGGCTGTAGCTGCAACAGAAGTCAGCATGGTGGGGGTTCGGACCTCTGGCTTGTTGACCCAGCAGTCTATGGAGCAGCTGATGCAAGTCATTCAGGAAGGCTTTGCGACGCAGGAATGGTACTGCTTGGACCAAGAGTCAATTGAGTGGTTGGAGCATAGATTGGACACCCAGGATTGGGCAATCCAGAAGGTGGCGAAGGTGCTGACTGAGCAGAAGAAACATCAGACTGCAGTGGAGCTGGAGGTGGGGATGCTGAGGGACCAGCAGAAGAAGCTCCTGGAGAAGGTGGAGGACCTAGAGAATCGGTCCTGCCAGCAGACCTAAGAATTGTCGGGCTCCCGGAGGGGTCCGAAGGAACGGATGCTGGGGCATACATCGCAGACATGTTTGTGAAACTGCTGGGGGATGGGGCATTCTCCCCGCCCTTGGAGGTGGATAGGGCTCACACAGCACTCGCGAGGAAGCCGTGAATGGGAGAGAGACCCCCCCCCCCTTCAAGGCAATGGTGGTGAGATTCCACAGGTTCTCGGATAAGGAGTGCATTCTACAGTGGGCCAAGCAGACACTGAGCTGTAAATGGGACAATAGGATCCTGCGGGTTTACCAGGACCTGGGTGTAGAGGTGGCCAGGAGGAGGGCAGGCTCCAACCAGATCAGGTCGATCCTTAAGGTGAAATTTGGACTGTTATACCCAGCCCGTCTCTGGGTCACGCATGAGGATCAGCACTTCTACTTCGAGTCGCCTGAGGACGTGTTGGCCTTTGTGAAAAAGAAAGGGCTGGTGATGGATTGAGAACTTTTGAACTTGGCTGCAACATTTGTTTTTGTAAAAAGGTTTCTTGTTTTGCGTTTCATGGAAGATGTTTGTGATGCCGTTTGCATTGATTTGGAACCAGCGGTAGAGCTGGAAGATGTTTGTGATGCTGTTTGCATTGATTTGTAACCAGCAGCACTGATTTGTAACCAGCGGTAGAGCTGAGTCAGTTAAGGTTTTCATTTGCAGTGTTGGAGGATGGAGGTGTGCTTGTTTTGATCTTGGTGTTTTTCTGTTGGGCATTGTGTGGGGATTGTTTGATGTTGCAGTTTGTTTGTTTGAGCGGTGGGGAGGGAACAATAGGGGGTGACTGTGGTGCCGGGGATGGGGGCCACCAAGATAGCTGGGCGAACTAGCTCTCTGAACCGTAATGGGGGGTGTGCATATGTTTGGTTTAGTAAAGGGGCTTGGCTACGGTGTTGTTACTGGGGTGGGGTGGGGTGGGGGGGGGGGGGGTGTGTTCTGCTGACAAGGGAGGGACTTGAGCCGAGAGAGGAGGTTGGGGGCGGGGGCTGCCTGGGGATGGACCGGTGGAGGTGCAGAGCACGGACTGGAGGTGGGCTTAAAGGGGATGGCTGATTTGGTGGGAGGGGAGGGGGCAGCAATGAGCACCCCAACTAGGCTGATCATCTGGAATGTTCGAGGATTAAATGGACAAGTCAAAAGAGCACGTGTGCTCGCGCATCTTAAGGGATTGAAGGCGGATGTGGTAATGCTGCAGAAGACACCTTCGAGTAACGGACCAGGTTAAACTGAGGAACGGCTGGGCCAGTTAGGTCTTTCACTCGGGACTAGATTCAAAGACTACAGGGGTCGCGATCCTGATCAATGAGCGGGTGGTGTTTGAGGCGGGTAGAATAGTCTAGGACATGGGAGGTCGGTACATTACGGTCAATGGGAAGCTTGAGGGGGTGCAGGTGGTATTAGTAAACGTGTATGCGCCAAATTGGGACGATGTGGAGTTTATAAAGAGGATGCTGGGGAAGATACCGCATCTGGACTCGCACAGGTTGGTCATGGGAGGGGACTTCACAGTTCTGGACCCTGGCTTGGACCGGTCATGCTCCAGATTGGGCAGGATGCCAGCAATGGCAAAGGAACTAAAAGGGTTCATGGAGCTGATTTTGGGGGGGGGGGGGTGGGTCTCCATGGAAATTTGGGCAGCTGAGGGTGAAGTAGTTCTCCATCTACTCACGTGCATGAAGTGTATTCCCGGATTGATTTCTTTATTTTGAGCAGGGCCTTGCTGGGTTGGTGAACACTGGGTACTTGGCGATTACAATCTCAGACCATGCTCCGCACTGCGTTCACCTGCAGGTTAGTAAAGACTGTAACCAGCGCCTGCACGTGAGGTTGGATGTTGGACTTTTGGCAGATGAAGGTGTTATGGGGAGGCGTTTTCAGAACCCCAAAATGTATCGTGGAGTTCAACCAACCTCTCCCTTTAATGTAGTGTTGCTTTGCCGAGCACACTGCTTGGTCTCCAAGTGTGATATTACAATTTATGGACATGTGGGTTTTTAAACACAAAACACTGTTTATTCCATGAACTCAACTTAACCTTGTAAATAAACATTGGATCACTTAACACCCCTTACTTCAAAGATAACCCCGAAAAAAATACAACACTAAATAATCCTTCAGTTATTCCTTTCAACATCCAAGAGACTTAACACCTTTAAACAAACGCATCAGGTTAAAGGCATTACTATTATGAGTTTAAATGATCCAGAGATAGTCTTTCATGGCAGAGATCACAGCAGGTTTCCAGCTCACTGCAAACACAGACACACCCCAAGCTCTTTTCCTCAAAACTGAAACTAAACTGCAAAATGGCTGAGCTAAAACCCAGCTCCACCCACACTCTGACATCACTGCATTTCTTAAAGGTACATTGCTTAAACGTCCATTTCTTAAAGGCGCACTCACATGACACTGGTGTGCAAGTGGCTGAGGAAATGTATTCAGAGCTATCTGCAGGTCAACGACACGGGGGAAATTTCAGCAGTGGTGGTCTGGGAAGCACTGAAGGCAATGGTCAGAGGGGAGCTGATCTCGATATCCGGGCCAATAGGGAGAAGGTGGACAGGGAAAAGACAGACCGACTAGTTAAGGACTTACTACAGATCGATAGGAGGCATACTGAGACCGCAGAGGCAGGGCTTTTAAGGGAACGGCGGAGGCTACAGACTGAGTTCGGCTTGTTGTCCACGGAGGGCGGTGGAGGCGCTGAGAAAGGCAAGGGGGGTGATCTATGAGCATGGAGAGAAGGCCAGCAAAATGCTTGCATGGCAGCTTAGGAAGAGGGAGGCAGATGGGGAAAGTAAAGGCCGGAGAAGGGAACCTGTTTGGTGATTCGGTAGGGGTGAATAAGGCGTTTAGGGATTTCTACAGCAGGCTGTACAGTTCAGAACCCCCTATGGGGCCGGAGGTGATGGGGGCACTTTTTGGAGGAGCTGAATTTCCCAAAGGTGGAAGGGGAGCGGCTGGAAGGGCCCCAATCGGGATGGAAGGGATAGTGGAGGGCTTGAAGGCCATGCAGGCGGGTAAGGCCCCAGGTCCGGACGGGTACCCAGTGGAGTTTTATAAAACGTTTCCTGGGATATTGGGGCCGGTGTTGATGAGGGTGTTCAGTGAGGCAAGGGAAAGAGGGGTGCTGACCCCGACTATGTCGCAGGCAACAATTTAGCAAATTCTTAAGTGGGACAAGAACCCGGAGCTGTGTGGGTCCTACTGGCTGATCTTCCTGTTGAATGTAGATGCCAAGTTGCTGGCCAAAATCTTGTCCTCCAGGATCGAGGATTGTGTTCCAGACGGTGTTTGTTAAGGGCAGGCAGTTGGTGGCCTATGCCCCTGGAAGGTAGGGGGGTGGAGGTAGTGATCGCAATGGATGCAGACAAGGCTTTTGATCAGGTAGAAAAGGCTTTTGATCGGGTAGGATGGGATTATCTCTGGGAGATACTGGGACGGTTTGGATTCGGGTGGGGCTTTATTGACTGGGTCAGGTTACTGTATCCGGCTCCTATGGCAAGTGTACAGACGAATAGGACAACATTGGACTATTTTAGACTGCACCGGGGGACGAGACTGGGATGCCCCTTCTCCCCACTGTTTTGCGCTGGCTTATAGAGCTGTTGGCAATTGCTCGGAGAGCCTCGAGGGGCTGGAGAGGACTGGTCCGGGGAGGGCGGTGAAGCATAGGGTTTCGCTATATGCGGATGACTTGCTTCTGTATGTTTCGGACCCAATAGAGGGGATGGAAGGAATCTGGGGCAATTTGGCCGGTTTTCGGGGTATAAGTTTAATATGGAAAAGAGTAAGTTGTTTGTGGTCCAGGCAAGGGGACAGGAGCGGCGGCTGGGAGAGCTGCCGTTTGGGTTAGTAGAGGGAAGCTTTAGGTACCTAGGCATCCAAGTGGCGCGGGAATGGGACCGGCTTCATAAATTGAATCTGGCCTGGCTAGTGGACCAAATGAAGGACTATTCTGTTGTCTCTGGCTGGGAGGATGCAAACGGTGAAGGTGACGGTCCTCCCGAGATTCCTATTTGTATTTCAGTGTCTCCCCATCTTTATTCCGCCGTCCGCGGGTCAACAGCGTGATCACTGGCTTCGTCTGGGCGGGCAAGACCCCGCGAGTAAGGATGGTAATGCTTGAGCGGAGTCGGGGAGGGCGGGCTGGTGCTGCCAAATTTTAGCAACTATTACTGGGCGGCTAATATAGCCATGATCAGGAAGTGGGTGGTGGGGGAGGGGTCGGCAAGGGTATGGAGGTGGCTTCATGTAAGGGCACCAGTCTCGGGGCGTTGCTAACTGCGCCTCTGCCATTCCCGCTGGCTCGGTACTTCTCCAGTCCAGTGGTGGTGGCGGCCCTGAGAGTTTGGGGCCAATGGAGGAGGCATGTAGGAGCAGTAAGAGCATCGGTCTGGGCCCCAATCTGTGATAATCACTGGTTTGCCCCGGGGAGTATGGACGGGGGGGGTTCCGGTTATGGCGGAGAGCGGGGATTGAGAGGATGGGTGCTATGTTCATAGAGGGGAGCTTTCAGAGTATGAGGTTGTTGGAGGAAAAGTTTGGGTTGGTGAGGGGAAACTAATTCGGGTATCTGCAGGTGCGGGACTTCCTTTGTAAACGGGTGTCACCTTCCCACTCCTACTGCTAAGGGGGATTCAGGACTGGGTAGTTTTCAGATGGTGGGTAGGAGAAGGGAGTACCTTGGACATTTATAAGGATCTTATGGGGTCGGAGGAGGCGCAGACCGAGGAGCTGAAGTGCAAGTGGGAGGAGGAGCTGGGAGATGAGATAGAGGATGGTCTATGGGCAGACGCGTTGAGTAGAGTCAACGCGTCCGCAACATGTGCCAGGTTCAGCCTGATACAATTTGAGGTTGTTCACCGGGCTCACGTGACAGTGGCCCTGATGAGCAGATTCCTTGGGGTGGAGGACGGGTGCGCAAAATGTGCGGGAGGACCAGCGAACCATGTCCACATGTTTTGGACATGTCCAAAGCTTAGGGGATTTTGGCAGGGGTTTGCGGACGTCATGTCCACTGTGTTAAAAACAAGGGTGGCGCTGAGTCCAGAGGTGGTGATTTTTGGGGTGTCAGAAGACCCGGGAATCCAGGAGGGAAAAAGAGGCCGATGTTCTGGCCTTTGCTTCCCTGGTAGCCCGGAGACAGATACTATTAGCTTGGAGGGACTCCAAGCCCCCGAAGTCGGAGACCTGCCCCTCCGACATGGCTAGATTTCTCTGTTTGGAGAAAATCAAGTTTGCCTCGAGAGGGTCAATGTTAGGGTTCACCCGGAAGGTCAAACGTTCGGCGGCGACTTTGCGGAAAATTAATCGTCAGCAGACGGGGAGGGGGGGGGGTAGTTTAGATTCGAACAGGGGGTCAATAAGAGTGGGACCTGTATGAAAGGTTTTTGCACTAAGTTTATGATTTCATGTATATTTATTTTGTTATTACTATACCAAAAATATCTCAATAGAATGTTTATTTTTTTTGTTAAAAAAAGATGGATACTATGAACATGAAATAGTGAATACCTCAAATGTTTATTTTTTTTTAAAAAAAAAAAGATGGATATGTTTCTAACTTTTGGTTGGTTCACTTGGCTCTGTTTTATAGCCTTTGCTCTCGAGTCGCCAGATATCTTTATGATACTGCCACGAGGTTCAAGTTCGAGTAATGACCAATAACTCAATACACCGATTAGTAAGATTTAAATCCAAGCACATTTATTATACGCAGTAATCGCTACTCATGCACAAACTCTACTTTCTAAGCTATTTCTATCAGTAACAGGCCTATACTTAGCTTTGGACTGGCCCACCAGGTCAGGGGAACAAATGGCCTTTTGTTAGGGTTCTGAGTCTGCGGGATTCGAAGTTGGTACGGATTGGTAGCTAGGAGCGCCTATCTCGTGGCGAGCGTTGACTTAAGACTTACGATCTTTCGGCGGCCACTGGACCGGTCACGGTCAATGTTGGTTCGCGTTGCTGGGTGACCCGGTCAGGAAAAGAGGGGCGATTTGAACTTGGAGCTTAACCTTAGTCCCCAGGGGCTTCCCGCCTTTCGGGGCGGACCCTGTACCTGGTTCCAAGTGATTGGACTTTGTTCCAATCGCTTGGTTCGATTTCTCCAATACTGGAGCGGTTCCCTGATTGATGGGTGGCCTTGAGGTGTCCGTTAACCTCTCGTGTTGGCTCCTGCTGGCGCCGGGGAGTCTGGCTTAGTTTTGTGTGTCTCAAATGTTGCTATTGTTCCCGGGGATTGCTCATTAGTATGTAGATGGCTGCTATATTATTATGCTGATGGTCACTGGTATCGGTGCTGGGCTTTTGCAGAGTTAAATACACAGCAAACTTGTACCTGCTGGTTTCTGCCTGTGTTGGATGAATTTCCCTTCAGCGTTTGCCATTTTAAATTGGGACTTGGCCAACTCAGGTGGCTACAGATACTATGAAGATTAAATATCGAATACCTCTAAAATGTTTTTTTAAAAAGATGGATGCTATGAAGAAGATGAAATATTGAAAACAATGTAAAAGAAAATCTAGTAATTATTCAAATAGGGAAATTTTACATCATTGCACTATGAAGGCCAGATCAATGGTTCAACAGTAATTATCAGTAAGATTGCTGTTTTAAAAACCCAGGTACACCTCATTTAACGAAGCTTAACTTTTTTTAAACTAGTTCCTAACAAAAGGGGAGTGAGACTATTATTCTTGCTAGATAAATTGATTTCACCGAATGCTGGTTCTGGGGGTGGGTGGGCATAAGGTGGTAACTTCAGGATCTTTGCACTAATCTGCACTCGTGCTAAACCCTAAAGCTTGAAGTTGCAGTCAGATTCCGAGAGGTAATGACAGTAAATGCTGACAATTCGCTAGTTGAAAAAATTCCATGATCATGTTTCTATGCATCAATGTTTTTATCCCAAGGTCTCAATTTCTCGAAAAAGCCTGGATTTTAACTTGATGTTTTTCTTTGTGCCATTACGGTCAGCTGAAGGAAATGGGGACCCATGCCTAGGGTTACAATCCCTTGGATGCAACTTGAAGTCTCTTTTGAGAATATCACATGAAGACTTATCCATTTTTGCAAGCGCGACTAACTTGGGCAGCAAATAATAATTTGAGCACATCTTCATTTTCTTTAATTTAATGTTGTTTTTAAATAATTCTACAGAAAATGCTTCTTTCACCACAGAAGTTGACATGTGTCTTTGGCTGAACTATAATTATATCAGCATGTTTATCTAAATATTTTGAAAACCAATTGGAGCACTAATTTACTACAGAATATTCATTATTGATTAACAGTTTTTAATTATATTTGGAGTACATGTTGTGCCTTGATTTGTAAGTCATGTGAGATGTTCTCCCTCGGCCTCTCCACAAAGTATTCATTATGAAATTTATACTGCTGATCTGTTCCTTGATAGTTTTACATTTTAAATTTAACGATAAAGAAGCTGTTGCTTTCTTTAGATGTTTCACACGAGTTGAATTTGTAATGATGTATCTATCATTGCAGTGTTAATACATTGCCAAGCTACCCGTGTCTTAACACTGCGAAAGAAAGCAACTCATGGTGTGTGATACATGTGTCACCTTGTGCAGTTAAGTTACAAAGTATGTTTATTACAGACTATCCATGCCAAACTGATTGCTGGGGACTTGTGTAAGCAAACAACTTGCAGATACTACTGGACAAAGGAGGTAGTTCGGCTGTCTCCAGCATTCACATTTGTTTTTTTTTCTCAGAACTCATCCATTGACGTAACCCAAAGTGTGGAAGAGGATCCTCTAATAGACTATCCCCTTCTTTATGCTGATACTTTAGTTGGTGATGTGCGATCTCCTTTCAAAGGTGTGCCAACTGTATGTTGGGGAATTCTGTTAACATTTCTGCATGTGAGTGTTAGATTTCCTATATAGGAACATTTCCATATAGGGATTATTTGATCTATGTTGCAATACAATGATTGTGTGTGTACTACTATACTGAAAACTCTGCAAAATGCCATGAATCTTCAATATCTACTTTAATTAGACAAGTCTGGAAAACGGATTCCCGGGCATGAATATCTCCTCGTAGACCATGTAACAATTGATATTTCATGGTTTACATATTTAGTTCTATTAAATTTTAACACTGTCGATACTATTTAAAGGGAAAATAGAAAAATTACAATTTTAAAAAGAATATTGTTTTCAGTGGAAATATTGATATTGTAATCATTGAAATCATCAATGGTAAACCTTTTAATGACAATTTCTTGAAGCGTGATTTAACAAAAACATTGGGCAACCAATATAATACATTCTTTGGATACTTAATTTCCAGTTTGTATTTTTTAAATATATGTTAGAAAACTTGTATCCCCATACTTTAAAAATATTTTGCCCCATATAATTTTCTGATGGCTAATGACTATAATTAATTCCACTTTATTATATCTTGAAACATGGGAAAGGAGTCAGGCATTTGGCTGCTGGGGTCATGGCTAATCATCTGTCTCTTAGCCCTATTTCCTACTATCCCCAGATGCCTTGGTATCAATAATATCCAGAAACCTTTGATTTCTGCCTTTAACATACTCCATGACTGAGATTCCACAGCCCTCTGGGGTATAGAATTCCAACGATTCACCATACTCCCAAGTGAAGAAATTAATGAGATCAGAGATTCCCCAACCTTTTCCTAATGCAATCTTGCCAACGCAGGGATTAGTTCGATGAACTTCTTGCACCCCTTCTGTAGCAAATACATCCTTCCTTTGAGACCAGAACTGTACACAATACTCCAGATGCTCACCAAGGCTCTTGTATCAAATTAGACTTGCATATGAAAAACCAAACTGAAATTATTGAATCATTTTGTAAACCTCTTTTTTTTTTTTTCTCCTTTTTCACATTTTCTCCCACATTTACACCCATCAACAATAAACATTAATCAGCAAGATGTGTCAATCCCCATAATAACAACGATCCCATCCACCCACCAACCCCCAAACCTCAGCCCACATGTTTACATAAACAAATGACAAAAAGGAATCCGGGATTACCCATAGTCACCCTTAATCTACACAGCCCCCCCTCCTCTTTCCCCCCCCCCCCCCCCCCCCCCTAATGTTCGATGTTATCCAGTTCTTGAAAGTGCATAATAAATAGTGCCCATGACTTGTAGAACCCCTCCGAGCTTCCCCTCAGTTCGAACTTAACCTTCTCAAGGGTCAAGTATTCCAACAGGTCCCCCTGCCACGCCAGGGCACTGGGTGGAGAGGCTGCTCTCCATCCCAGCAGGATCCACCTTTGGGCGATCAACGAGGCGAAGGCTGTCTCCGCTCCTGTTTCCAACCCTGGCTGGTCCGACACCCCGAATATGGCCTCCTGGGGACCCGGGTCCAGTTTCACACGCACCACCTTGGAAATTACCCTAAACACCTCCTTCCAGTACTCCCCTAGCTTTGGACAGGACCAAAACATATGAACGTGATTCCTCCTCTCCCCCCCCCCCCCCCCCCCCCCCCCCCGCAACGCTGTAAACCACTTTAATTATGACTAATTATCAATGGTCTTTGCTAAAATAGTGGTGAACCATTATTCGAGGAATGAGTCTGCAGTAATTGCTTGTCTGCCATTTGATGCATTTTGTAACCCTTGAAGCCAGTTTAAACCTTAACATGCACTGCATGTTCACAGATACTAAACAAAACCAAGCCTGAATGCAGTATAAAGAGGGGGGTCATAGATGAAGGCATTCATTTAAAAAAAAAAAAAAAAATGACACTGGGATTGGATTTGTTTATTATCACGTGTACCGAGGTACAGTGAAAAGTATTTTTCTGCGAGCAGCTCAACAGATCATTAAGTACATGAGAAGAAAAGGGAATAAAAGAAAATACATAATAGGGCAACACAACATATACAATGTAACTACATGAGCACTGGCATCAGATGAAGCATGCATACAGGGTGTAGTGTTAGTCAGTCCATAAGAGGATCATTTAGGAGTCTGGTGACAGTGGGGAAGAAGCTGTTTTTGAGTCTGCTCGTGCATGTTCTCAGACGTCTGTATCTCCTGCCCGATGGAAGAAGTTGGAAGAGTGAGTAAGCCGGGTGGGAGGGATCTTTGATTATACTGCCCGCTTTCCCCAGGCAGCGGGAGGTGTAGATGGAGTCAATGGATGGGAGGCAGGTTCGTGTGATGGACTGGGCGGTGTTCACGACTCTCTGAAGTTTCTTGCGGTCTTGGGCTGAGCAGTTGCCATACCAGGCTGTGATGCAGCCAGATAGGATGCTTTCTATGGTGCATCTGTAAAAGTTGGGGGTTAATGTGGACATACCGAATTTCCTTAGTTTCCTGAGGAAGTATAGGCGCTGTTGTGCTTTCTTGGTGGTAGCGTCGATGTGGGTGGACCAGGACAGATTTTTGGTAATGTGCACCCCTAGGAATTTGAAACTGCTAACCATCTCCACCTCGGCCCCGTTGATGCTGACAGGGGTGTGTACTGTACTTTGCTTCCTGAAGTTAATGACCAGCTCTTTAGTTTTCCTGGCATTGAGTGAGAGATTGTTGTCGCTACACTACTCCACTAGGTTCTCTATCTCCGGCCTGTATTCTGACTCGTCGTTATTCGAGATCCGGCCCACTATGGTCGTATCGTCAGCAAACTTGTAGATGGAGTTGGAACCAAGTTTTGCCACGCAGTCGATGTGTACAGGGAGTAGAGTAGGGGGCTAAGTACGCAACCTTGCAGGGCACCGGTGTTGAGGACTCTTGTGGAGGTGTTGTTGTTCATTCTTACTGATTGTGGTCTGTTGGTCAGAAAATCAAGGATCCAGTTGCAGTGGGGAGCCTCGTCCTAGGTTTTGGAGCTTTGCTATGAGCTTGGCTGGGATTATGGTGTTTAAGGCGGAGCTGTAGTCAATAAATAGGAGTCTGATGTAGGAGTCCTTGTTTTCGAGATGCTCTAGGGATGAGTGTAGGCCCAGGGAAATGGCGTCTGATGTGGACCGGTTGCAGCGGTATGCAAATTGCATTGGATCAGGGGAGTATGGAGGTGATGCGCTTCATGATCAACCTCTCGAAGCACTTCATTACGACTGTAGTCAGGGCCACTGGACGGTAGTCATTGAGGCACGTTGCCTGGTTCTTCTTTGTTACCGTGTGTATGATGGTGGTCTTGAAGCAAGTGGGGACATCTGAGTGGAGTAGGGACAGGTTAAAGATGTTCGTGAATACCTCTGCCAGCTGCTCCGCACAGGCTCAGTGCATGACCAGGGATCCCGTCTGGGCCCGTTGCCTTCTGAGGGTTCACTTTTTCAGGAAGGACACCCCTGAATAATAAATAACTGACTTGTTCAGGTCTCCTACAAGTCGAGGCAAAGCCCACTTTGCTATTTTTTTAATAAACTTTATTCATGTAATCTCCATTAACAAGGAACTTGATGTTTTAATTTGTGTTTAACTCTGTGAAATTATTGATTTTTAATAAATTTGTTTTGCTTCTGAGTTTAATGAATTGTATCTTCTTTGTTCTAGGTTGCTTTTGTAGTTCTGGCATTTCTTTTGGTCTTTTTCTGTGTTACACCAGCTGAACTTTGTAGTAATGTCCTTGGGTCCTTCAAACCTTTCACTATTATAACAATTGCAAAAGTTGTTCTTTGGGCTCTACATGCTGTCTTTGGGTATTACTTGCAAACTCAGCATTCCAAAGCCAGGAATAGAGGCTATCTCTCATTGTACCGCACCACAAGGCATCTGAAGCGTCTACCACTACTTCTTCTTTCTGCAGGTGAGCAAGATTTACTGTACTGGGGAGATAAGTGTTTCAGTACTTTTAACTAAGCTGTATGATGTATACTACTTTGGTATGGTGGTAAAAGCCTACGACTTAAGAACCAGAATTGGCCACTCAGCCCCTCGAGCCTGCTCTGCCATTCAATGAGGTCATGGCTGATATGGTTGTAACTCCCTGCTTATCCCTGATAACCTTTCACCCAAACACCACCTGATGGGCTATGTTGTACGGATCAGAAAGTCACGAGTTGCATTTTAGGCTGGTCATGCTGGCAATGTTGAGGGGTAATAAGTAGCAGCACGCCTCCAAATATATTTCTGGAGGAGATAGCAAAATTCTTTTGGTTACAATGGATTAACTAGAAAGGGTTTTGCTTTCTTTGGGTGTGTAGACATTTTAAATTTACGTCTTTTTTCCCTTTTTTTAAAATCTAGTTATGGGGCGGGATTCTCCCATTCGGCGGCAGAGTGTCCATGCCGTCGGAAACGCCATTGCGTTTCACGACGGCGTGAACGGGCTGCTGGGAGAACTGATTCTGGCCCCTACAGGGGGCCAGCACGGCGCTGGAGCGGTTCACGCCGCTCCAGCCTCATCCCGGCACGAACTGCTCCGCGGGATCTGCGCATGTGCAGTGGCGCCGGCGCCAACACGCGCATGCACGATGACCTCCCTCAACGTGCTGGCCCTGACGCAACATGGTGTGGGAGTTCACGGGCGGGCGCGTAAGAAAATAGGACCAGGGAGTGAGGCCGGCCCGCCAATCGGTGGTCCCGATCGCGGGCCAGGCCGCCCCCAACCCTGCGCACCGTTCTAGCCGGCTGTGACCAGGTGTGTACGCTGCCGGTGGGACTCTGCCTTTTTCTTGCTTTGCCCATCTGGGCCGGAGAATCGGCAGCCCGGCTGCGTATGGCGGCCCGCAACCGGCAGCCTGCCAATGACGCCGATTCTCCGCTCCATGGAGAATCTTGGGGCGGTGTGGCCCGGTTGCGGCGATTCTCTGGTCCAGCCCCAGGCTGGGAGAATCCCGCCCCATGATGTATTGAAATTGTACACTGGTAGAATTTAAGCTTGTATGGAATATTATGTACAGTTTTGGGCACTTTATCATAGAACATTGGAAGAGATTGTGTAAATTTGCCAGGGATGAGTGATCATGGGTGGATAGGAATAAAAGGGTACAAATTTAATAAAACATTTTTTCAAAAAGGACTTTTTAAATCTAGTTAGTTTATATGCGAGGTTCTGTCACGAGCTGTTTATGAAGAGAATCCATATGAAAGGAATTGGACAGTTTCATGAAAAAATTAATTAAACAGTATGCTAATTGACTTAGGAGAAATAACAACCTGTTTTCATGCTATTCTGTGTACAACTTGGTTTCGGAATAACATTGTAAGTATAGTACTTGCATTCATTGTCAAAGAGTCCATGGATACAGGGGAGGTCAAACTGGATTGAGACAAACTGGCGTTGTTCATGTTCTCAAATGTTGATATTGGCAAAATATAGAATTTGCTCACTTAGGAACATTTGGGAAAATAATCTAGTAACTGGCAGCCAGCATGGTTTCAATCTGAGGAACCTTACTTTCTCCAGAAGGCCAAGGAATATCCCTCGCGCCATGCCTGACTATGCCTGACTGTGAGAATTATCTGTCAAATGATTGAAAGTAGTCCCCTGAATTGATATTTTACCAGTTGCTGCTTTTTACGCCTTTTGTTTTGGCCTCCCATAACTTGCGATTGTTCAAAGGAATTAATTTAGGTGTTTGGCGAGTTTAAGATTTTATCCCTCTAAATGAGGTCAGTTTAAACTGGGATTGGAGAGATGCAAGTATTGCCTTAATTCTTAATTTACAGCTAAACTATTTAATACAAGAATTGAGTAAATGGAGGTAGTTTAGACAGGGGAGCCTTAATTTTACATCTAAACTACTTTTGGTGTTTCTAAAATTGAAACCTAATCCGTTGTGCAGGGCAAGTGATGTGTTGTACTTGTGAGCTCTGGCTGCCAGTGTCATCCATGGCAACTACTTCTGTAGTAAGTGTCTACAGCTCAATGAACTTCAGCTCTGCGTTGATGACTTGAAGACTGACTATGGACATTGCAGTGCATTAGGGTGGGCGGAAGGTTATCCAGACACCTGTACAGGAAGCAGTTATATCCTTTGGGCTAGGTGCTTCGGATTTGATCTATGGTCAGGGACAGGAGGTAGCGATTGCAAGTGAGGCAGATATGGAGTCCCAGATAGTAGCCTGCAGTTTGTCCAACAGGTTTTGAGATTCATGCTACATGTGTGGGCGAGAGCCGGAATTGCAGGGTGGGTGAGTGGACTGACCACAGTACTATGGTGCAGAGGAGTAAACGAAATGTACCTGTTGGCAACCCAGGGACATGGTATTTTTAAAAATCCCAACAGCCAGCGGGAGATAGGTAGACAGATTTTGGAAAAGAGTAAAAACAACAGGGTTGTGGTGATGGGAGACTTCAACTTCCCCAATATTGACTGGGACTCACTTAGTGCCAGGGGCTTAGACGGGGCGGAGTTTGTAAGGAGCATCCAGGAGGGCTTCTTAAAACAATATGTAGACAGTCCAACTAGGGAAGGGGCGGTACTGGACCTGGTATTGGGGAATGAGCCCGGCCAGGTGGTAGATGTTTCAGTAGGGGAGCATTTCGGTAACAGTGACCACAATTCAGTAAGTTTTAAAGTACTGGTGGACAAGGGTAAGAGTGGTTCTAGGATGAATGTGCTAAATTGGGGGAAGGCTAATTGTAACAATATTAGGCGGGAACTAAAGAACCTAGATTGGGGGCGGATGTTTGAGGGCAAATCAACATCTGACATGTGGGAGGCTTTCAAGTGGCAGTTGAAAGGAATACAGGACCGGCATGTTCCTGTGAGGAAGAAAGATAAATACGGCAATTTTCGGGAACCTTGGATGACGAGTGATATTGTAGGCCTCGTCAAAAAGAAAAAGGAGGCATTTGTCAGGGCTAAAAGGCTGGGAACAGACGAAGCCTGCGTGGAATATAAGGAAAGTAGGAAGGAACTTAAGCAAGGAGTCAGGAGGGCTAGAAGGGGTCACGAAAAGTCATTGGCAAATAGGGTTAAGGAAAATCCCAAGGCTTTTTACACGTACATAAAAAGCAAGAGGGTAGCCAGGGAAAGGGTTGGCCCACTGAAGGATAGGCAAGGGAATCTATGTGTGGAGCCAGAGGAAATGGACGAGGTACTAAATGAATACTTTGCATCAGTATTCACCAAAGAGAAGGAATTGGTAGATGTTGAGTCTGGAGAAGGGGGTGTAGATAGCCTGGGTCACATTGTGACCCAAAAAGACGAGGTGTTGGGTGTCTTAAAAAATATTAAGGTAGATAAGTCCCCAGGGCCTGATGGGATCTACCCCAGAATACTGAAGGAGGCTGGAGAGGAAATTGCTGAGGCCTTGACAGAAATCTTTGGATCCTCGCTGTCTTCAGGGGATGTCCCGGAGGACTGGAGAATAGCCAATGTTGTTCCTCTGTTTAAGAAGGGTAGCAAGGATAATCCCGGGAACTACAGGCCGGTGAGCCTTACTTCAGTGATAGGGAAATTACTGGAGAGAATTCTTCGAGACAGGATCTACTCCCATTTGGAAGCAAATGGACGAATTAGTGAGAGGCAGCACGGTTTTGTGAAGGGGAGGTCGTGTCTCACTAACTTGATAGAGTTTTTCGAGGAGGTCACTAAGATGATTGATGCAGGTAGGGCAGTAGATGTTGTCTATATGGACTTCAGTAAGGCCTTTGACAAGGTCCCTCATGGTAGACTAATACAAAAGGTGAAGTCACACGGGATCAGGGGTGAGCTGGCAAGGTGGATACAGAACTGGCTAGGCCATAGAAGGCAGAGAGTAGCAATGGAGGGATGCTTTTTCTAATTGGAGGGCTGTGACCAGTGGTGTTCCACAGGGATCAGTGCTGGGACCTTTGCTCTTTGTAGTATATATAAATGATTTGGAGGAAAATGTAACTGGTCTGATTAGTAAGTTTGCAGACGACACAAAGGTTGGTGGAATTGCAGATAGCGATGAGGACTGTCTGAGGATACAGCAGGATTTAGATTGTCTGGAGACTTGGGCGGAGAGATGGCAGATGGAGTTTAATCCCGACAAATGTGAGGTAATGCATTTTGGAAGGTCTAATGCAGGTAGGGAATATACAGTGAATGGTAGAACCCTCAAGAGTATTGAACGTCAAAGAGATCTAGGAGTACAGGTCCACAGGTCATTGAAAGGGGCAACACAGGTGGAGACGGTAGTCAAGAAGACATACGGCATGCTTGCCTTCATTGGCCGGGGCATTGAGTATAAGAATTGGCAAGTCATGTTGCAGCTGTATAGAACCTTAGTTAGGCCACACTTGGAGTATAGTGTTCAATTCTGGTCGCCACACTACCAGAAGGATGTGGAGGCTTTAGAGAGGGTGCAGAAGAGATTCACCAGAATGTTGCCTGGTATGGGGGGCATTAGCTATGAGGAGCGGTTGAATAAACTCAGTTTGTTCTCTGGAACGAAGGAGGTTGAGGGGAGACCTGATAGAGGTATACAAAATTATGAGGGACATAGACAGAGTGGATAGTCAGAGGCTTTTCCCCAGGGTAGAGGGGTCAATTACTAGGGGGCATAGGTTTAAGGTGAGAGGGGCAAGGTTTAGAGTAGATGTACGAGGCAAGTTTTTTACGCAGAGGGTAGTGGGTGCCTGGAACTCGCTACCGGAGGAGGTAGTGGAAGCAGGGACAATAGGGACATTTAAGGGGCATCTTGACAAATATATATGAATAGGATGGGAATAGAAGGATACGGACCCAGGAAGTGTAGAAGATTGTAGTTTAGTCGGGCAGCATGGTCGGCATGGGCTTCGAGGGCCGAAGGGCCTGTTCCTGTGCTGTACATTTCTTTGTTCTTTGTTATCCTCAATCCTGTGGGATTGCCCTGAGAAAAGACCTATTGTAGGGGATAGTCCAGTCAGGGGGATAGTTACTGTTATCTGCAGCTGAGGGTGAGCCCCAAAGGCTGTGTTGCCTACCTGGTTCCAAGGTCAAGGATATCTTTGGTCTGAAGATTAATATGCAGTGGGAGTAGAAGGATCCAGTTGTCTGTGCACATGGGTCCAATGAGGGAGAACAGCTAGGGGCTAAATGAGCCATGAGAAAAATGACATCAGTTGAATACATAGCTTAAAAGGTGTGGGAGAAATGGGTTTCAATTTATAATGATATCCGTACTCTTGGGAGGGGGGGGCGGTTGGGTGAAGGGAGATTTAGCAATCCAAAGATAAAGTGGAGGCAACAGAGCAGCTTATTTTGTTGGTCAAGATCAACTGATTGGGAGAGTGTTTAATGGTAATGCAAGGCCCATGTAGGGAAGAGTAATAAAATGTAACCCCCTTTATCTGAATGCACAGAGCATCTGCAATAAGATCATTGCACTATGGCATAGATATAGCTAAATGGTTCAGATCTAAATGCCCTTAAAGAAACATGGTTACAAGGTGGCCAAGGTTGATTTAATATTCTGGGGTGCACCACATTTTTGAAGATGGGCAGAATGGGAAAAGGAGGTTAGCCTGGGTGATAAAGGTTGATGGTGAGACAGGCTTAGAAAATCATGAAGTAGTATCTGTTTAGATGGAGATTATGAATAGCAAGAGTAAGAAAACACTGGTCGGTGTTTATAGCTTCCGTAACATTTGTTAGTGGAGCTTGCAACCATACGCAATGTAACAATTGTGAGGGGCCTTTAATCTAAATCGAGACTGGACCAATCATATTGGCAAAGGTGGTCTGACAGAGGAGTTTGTGGAATGGTTTTGTGACCGTTTCCTGGAGCAATCTGTTTCTAAATCTAGGATTGTGCAATGAGGCATAGTAATGCCATAAGAAAAGATCCATGGAAAATACACAAGAATGAGGAGTAGATAATTTGGGCCTCCAGCTTGCTCCATCATTTTATAAGATCACTGCTCATCTGGGGTGTGATTCTATGGCTTTGCTGCACCCAACTTGGGTGTCAGGACAAGGTCATAATCTCGCGCGAAGGCCTCTTGCGCAATTTGCGACACACTGCCTCACAGGATTCAACAAAATCTCGAATCTCAAGACTTCATGATCTGGATTTCACTGGGCAAGATCTAGATGTGCAAATTTGAGCCATTAAGTATGCGCTTGCTGGATTCTCCTGGAACATAATGACCGTGCCTGGGAGATGTTTGGTATTGGTCCACTTTGTAGGCCAGTCATAGTGGGGGGGGATCTCTCAGGCCATTAGAGGCCCCCAGGTGGTTGGGCATTGGGCAGTGCCGCACCTTGGCTCTGGCACTAGCAGGATGCCTGGGGGCCCGAGGACCCCGGAAGAAGCAAGTTGGATGGTCGGGGTATCCAGAGGCTGCAGTTTGTGTCCGAGGGTGTTTGAAAGATTGAGAATGCCTTTAAAAATGGCGCCCCAATCCATGAGTCGTCTTCCTGCACTGATGGGCCGGGTTTGCCAGTGCAAGAAATGACTGCAGCGTCAATGGGGCATTCTTCGCCAAGCCCAAACAAACGGCGCAGTGCTGAAAAATGCTCCACTAAACGTGCCTGAAACTGGACATAGAAATGTTTTGGTTGAATCTCGCCGATTTTTGGCCTCCACTCACTTTCTGTAACACGCCAATCAATCCAGAATCTTTTTTTTTTTTTTTTTTTTTAAACATAAATTTAGAGTACCCAATTATTTTTTTTTCCTATTACGTGGCACTTTAGCGTGGCCAATCCACCTAACCTGCACACCTTTTGGGTTGTGGGAATGAAACGCAGATACTGGGAGAATGTGCAAACTCCACACACTGATCCGGGGCCGGGATCAAACCTGGGTCCTCGGTGCCATAGGTAGCAGTGCTAACCACTGCCAGCCTATCAATCCAGAATCTATCTAACTTTGGGACCTTGTACATTCAATGGCCCAGCCTCCACTGTTCTTTCAGGAAGAGAATTCAACAGAGAAGAAAATGACCCTCTGAGACAATTTCTTATCCTCCTCCGTCTTAAATGAGAGATCTTTCATTTTTTAAACATACACTCAGCGTCTACCCTGGCCACTCCCCTCAGGTTCTTTAAATGTTTCAATATGAATGGTTATACTCCAATGGTTATAAACTCCTTACGGCTACAGGCTCAACCTTCTTTTAATTTAGGGTACCCAATTATATTTTTCCAATTAAGCATGGCCAATCCACCTAACCTGGGGGTAAAACCCACGCAGACAGTGACCCGGGGCTGGGATCGAACCCGGGTCCTCGGTGCTGTAGGCAGCAGTGCTAACCATTGTACCACCCTAAAGTGATCATAATACAATTAATTCCACATTAACCATCAAAACACCACACTCCAATTACAAACCACAACCTTAATTTTAATCAAAACCAATTGCATTGGTATGAAGTAAGAGCTGACTTATTGGTCAGGTAAATAGACTGAAGGGTATGGCAATAAATAAACAGTGGAAAATATTCAACAAAAATGCATCCCAGTGAAAAATAAAAGCTGCGCGAATGATCCATTCTTGCCTTACTAAGGAGATTTAAGTATAGTGTCAGATTGAAAGAGGCTTTTGCTGCAAAGACTAATAGTATGTCTGAAGATTGGGAGTGTTTTAGAAATCAGCAAAGGAGCACCTAAATATATATATTCTGGGGGGTGCTGGGGAAGAATAGAATATGAGCGTAAACTATCTACGGATATAGCAGAGAGTAGCTAAAATAAATATTGGTCCCTTGAAAGCAAAGACCAGAGATATTATCATGGGCACAGAGACATAGAACAAATATTTTGTCTTTCCAGTGGTCAACCTAGGGGCTAATAAGAGTGAGCAAATTAAGGTAATATCAGAAAGTTTTACTGGAGAAAAATCCACCAAATCCCCAGATGGTCTACATCTGAGGATTCTGAAAGAAGAGCTGCAGAGATGGTGGATGCACTGGCTAGGATTTTACACAATTTCCTAGACTGGGAATACACTCGGGTGATTCTGCAAAGATGTGAAGGTAGGTGGATTGGCCATGCTAAATCGCCTCTTAAAAGATTTGGCAGGGTTTCAAGGATAGGGTGGGGGAGTGGGCCTATGGAGGGTGTGCTTTCAGTGGTTCGGTGCAGACTCGATGGGCCAAATGTCATCTTCCTGCACTGTAGGGATTTTCTGATTGAGAGTTGGCAAATGCAAATTCGCTATTCAAGAAGGGCAAAGAGAAATCATGGAAATATTGGCTAGTTCACCTGACATCAGTCATTGGATAAATGTTGGAATCTGTTAGTAAGGAAATCTTAATACACTTCTAATCGTGTTATGATTTTTTTTTCTAAGTCAAAATAGTTTCCCCCATATTTTATCCATGCTGATCTATTGCCTCTTGCACCTTTTTTATATCTAGCAATTTTTAAATATATTAATTTAGAGTACCCAATTCTTTTTTTTTCCCAATAAGGGGCAATTTAGCATGGCCAATCCACCTACCCTGTACATCTTTGGTTTACGGGGATGAGACCCACACAAACACTGGAGACTGTGCAAACTCCATGAACAGTGACCCAGGACCGGGGTTGGACCTGGGACCTCGGTGCCATGAGGCAGTCGTGCTATCCACTGCATTACCGTGCTGCTGTATATAGTGATCTTTTATGCAGCACCTTTATTAAATACCTTTTGGAAGTCCAAATATACTACATTGTTTTCTCCTTTTTGCATCCTTGTTGTCACATCCTCTAAGAACTAAATTTCTCAAACATAATTTCCCTTTACAAAACTGTATTGACTCTGCCTTATTGTGTTATGATCCAAAATGTTCTGCTGTTCCTTTTTATAATAGATTGGAGCAAGTGTTCAATTCGGGTCGCCACACTACCAGAAGGATGTGGAGGCTTTAGAGAGAGTGCAAAAGAGATTTACCAGGATGTTGCCTGGTATGGAGGGCATTGGCTATGACGGGAGGTTGAATAAACTCATTTTCATTTCATTTCAACTCTGTTTGTTCTCACTGGAACGACGGAGGTTGAGGGGTGACCTGATAGAGGTATAACAAAATTATGAGGGGCATAGACCGAGTGGATAGTCAGAGGCTTTTCCCCAGGGTAGAGGGGTCAATTACTAGGGGGCATAGGTTTAAGGTGAGAGGTGCAAGGTTTAGAGTAGATGTACGAGGCAATTTTTTAAAAAAAAATTATTTTTATTTTTTTTATTTTTTATACACCGAGGGTAGGGGTGCCTGGAATTCTCTGCCGGAGGAGATGGTGGAAGCAGGGACGATAGTGACGTTTAAGGGCATCTTGACAAATGCAGGAATGGGATACGGACCCCGGACGTGTAGAAGATTTTAGTTTAGACTGGCAGCATGGGCGGCGCAGGCTTGGAGGGCCGAAGAGCCTGTTTCTGTGCTGTACTTTGCTTTGTTCTCTTTGTTCTAGATTCTAAAGTTTTCCCTATGACAGATATTACGCTAACTGGGCTAGTTTCCTGAATTTTCCTATTAGGGTGTTACACATTTGTTTCCTCAAAGGGGGTGTCTGGCTTCATTAGATTTATGTTCAGGCCCTGAATCCTGCTAACCTCTGGATCGTTTCTAAAGAATGTTCTTGACATTGATTAGCTTCATTATGCAAGTTTGTGCCTCATACAAGCTACTAAATTAGGAAAGTACTTTGGGCGTGAATGCCATAGATTCACAATCTTATCTCCGTCATTGTTCTATTTAGATAACATTTCCAAGCTTATGGACCACACTTGCCAAACATCATTATTGTTATCAATATAACCAATTGCTATCTATAAATGCCTTCCAATTGCATTTCCTTTAATGAACATTGTTTCAGTTGTCTCTTCAGTGTACAGTATTAGAAATAAGGCTTTTGTTGAAAGAAAATTTTGAACTAAAACTGACTTTGCTATGCAATGTTCACAATTGTGTCCCCCTGTTCTATTCTGTCGCTAGTATGAATTTGGCTCCACCTGGTGGTTTTAGAGTAAAAGCAGGATTGGCTGAATACACAACGGGCTGGATTCTCCATTATTGGGACTGTCCCCAAGCCGGTGTCAAAACGGCAGAGTTTTACGCCAGAAAAACTTGGATCAAAGGGACACTAATTCCTAGCCCTGCAGGGGGCTAGCAGGGACCCGGAGTAGATCTTGCAGCTTTTGCTGCAGATACGGACCCCCACACTTCCGGGTCGGAGTCCGCGCATGTGCACTGCAGCGGCCTCCAGCGGTTGCGCCGTGTTCCATGGCAGACTTGGACCGCGGAGCTAGACCCACAAAAGAGACAACCCCCCCCCCCCCCCCCCCCCCCCCCCCCCCCCCCCCCCGACCGGCCGCCTAGAAGGCCCACCCCGGCCTCCGGTCAGCCCGCCCCCTGCCAGGGCAGCCATGGACTGATTCCGCAGCCGCCGCGCTAGTTTCCCGACTGGCAGGACTGAGTGGTCCACACCGTCGGGACTTTGGCCGGTCGGGGGCGGAGAATGGCTGAGCGGGCCTCTGGCAATGGCCCCAGACGCAGAATCGGTTAACTGGCGCCAGTCCTGATTTCTTGCGGGAACATTGATTCGCCGGCCGCGATTTCGGCATGAGGGTGCAGAGAGTCCAGCCTGAGATTTGTAGCATAAAAGGAGGTGGTTTTTTGATTGATTTTTGTCTGTGCTAATACTAACTCTTTAAATGAGCACTAATCTCTCTCCCTATATCTTTTTTCCATTTCTAATTCTCAAACTTAGCCTTTTTCATTTTAAATTTAGTCTATTTCAATAGTTGCTAATATTCCATGTCCTAATAACTGTCCGTTAGCAGAAGTTCCCGCTCCACCTATTTCCTGAGTCTATACTCCTAAGAGACATGGTTATTCATCAACCTGTAGAAAACCATTTTTAATAGAATATTAAAATGTCGATTTATTTTTGAAGTCTTAATCTACTTTTTTCAGCAAAATATAGTTTCTATTTTTCATTCCCTTTAAGTATAAACAGCCAAACCTTCTTTTGATGGCTCTAATATCATTCCAGTATTGTCGTTTTTAAAAGGATGGGGTTGCACACCCTGAAGGTACAAACAAACTAGCTTTATTGGAAAGGTGTTTACTCTACAGGCTGCTGGACTAGATTGACTGTTAGCCTGCCCAAACTGCTGACGACCTCATCATACGTCACATGATCGGACTCTTAAATTGCACCTTATTCCAACCAGGGACCAACATGAATACACAACACTTCCCCTCCCTTTTTACATCAGAGGCTTCTGCAACATTTCGAATATGAACAAGTAATAAACACAGCAGTCAATAATTAGACATTTCGGAGGGCGTCAATTCCTGTGGCTTGTCAGCAAACCTCCGGCATCTGCTTTTCCATGTTGACTGGAACCTCTAGTGTTTTTGGTTGAGTTTGGACATCAGTAGTTGTCTCAACTCGACATGGAATTTGGAG
The DNA here is from genome assembly GCF_047496885.1 of Scyliorhinus torazame. Classification (NCBI taxonomy): domain Eukaryota; kingdom Metazoa; phylum Chordata; class Chondrichthyes; order Carcharhiniformes; family Scyliorhinidae; genus Scyliorhinus; species Scyliorhinus torazame. The sequence goes on from NC_092709.1 coordinate 89,336,750, forward strand.
GTCAACACGGTGTTGAAATGTCATCAACTGGTGTACTGTCTTCCACAGTTGTTTCAGGTATTGTCAGGTTCTCCAGTATGTACAGGTCTTGGCACAGTTTGTTGCGGTCTCTGTTGACTCACGGCAATCTTGGTTCCAAGTGCTAAAAGTTGGTCCGCATGACTTCACAAAACATGGTCGAGAGTTTGAACAGTGTAGGAGACTTTTCCTGGCTGTGTTAATAAAATGGCAGGTATCCATTTCTCACTGGTGGTATAATTCCTTGCCAATACTTGACCTTTGTGGGAAAACATGGCCCTGTTCTCATGTCATACAACTTGATTTTGTTGTTTATGCAACAATTTCTCTTGGCGACTTCAGCAAATCAAATGCTGTACATATGTGCCATGAGTAATGCCGGAGAACTTTGTGTTGTTAAATGTATTATATTCCTGTATGTCGCCATGAATTAATTGGCTTAGTCATTTTGTCAGTGATCCTTGCTCATGAGTTACTTTTCAATGAACAAACATTTCAGCCAGCTCATTTGTGGTAGGATGATGAGGGAGTGGATCGGATGTGCTGGATTCCGTTCTCCTTTCAATAATTTGTGAATTCTAACCAAACCAACTGTGGCCTCTTTCTATTGTTCTTTCCGAGGGCACGGTCTTCATGATGGCGACTTCAGGCTATTTAGTGCAGGTCGACGACAATGAAAAACATTCATACTTTGAATGGTCCAGCATGATGTATATGAACTCTTTGCCAAGGCCCTTTGGCCATTCTCATGGGTGTAATGGCGCTAGTGGCAGCAGGTTCGGAACTTTTGCACAAGCCAAACACATACCCACCTTTATCCTGAGTTCACTAATCCTTGAGTTCACTATCGAGCCTTGGCTACCCCCTTCATCCTTGCTATCCCACAGTGGCATTCATAATGTTAGTTCAGGACATGTTTCCTTCACAATGGTGGAATGAAGGGGGCAGCACGGTGGCGCAGTGGGTAGCACTGCTGACTCACGGTGCCGAGGTCGCAAGTTCGATCCCAGCTCTGGGTCACTGTCCGTGTGGAGTTTGCACATTCTCCCCGTGTTTGCATGGGTTTCGCCCCCACAACCCAAAAATGTGCAGGCTAGGTGGATTGGTCACACTAAATTGCCCCTTAATTGGAAAAAATGAATTGGGTATGCTAAATTTAAAAACAATGGTGGAATGATGACCCTCCTTCCCCAGAGGAGGCAACCAACCTGAACGGTTAGGAGTCTTTTGAGTAACCTATGGCTCAAACTCAGGGTTTGCTCCCGTGGTCTTGCTTCAAAGCACCATGTCCATAACCTCTGACATTTCCGAACACTCCTGTAACCGCAGGACAAGTTATTGAGTTCGAAATTAGGAAATATTACCACTCAAACTATTCTATGACACCTATGGTAAAGAAGAGTCCACCCGCATTGCCATGGAGATTTAATTTATATAGTTATACATATATATGCAAAGCCCATCTCTGCATCTGGCTTACTGTCAGTGGTTGATCTGTTAGTAAAGCAAATTCCCTTCCATATAGGTTAAGGTAAAAACGTTTGATTGCAAAAATGATGTCTAGAGCTTCCTCTTCTATCTGTGCATAGTTCGTTTTTGCTTTGTTCAAGAATCATGAAGCAAATGCTATTGGTTTCTCTTCACCTTTAGACATTGTGAGAAACCACTGTTCCTACTCCATATGATCCGTCGCAAGCCAGTTGCAAGGGTAACTTCGGTTCAAAGTGTGTCAGGACTTCTGACTTTAGTAATGCCTCTTTAGCTTATACGAAGGCCTCCCACACTGATCCACCCATTCCCTGTTTTGACACAATTAGTTGTGTAAAGGCTTGAATAGTTGCTAGATTAGGGACAAACCTTCCATAATAGTTTAATGAGCCCCAAAATGAACAAAGTTGATTTAATTTTTGAGGTGCAGATGTCTCCGTTTTGGCTTTTACTTTTAAAAAAAATTTATGGCAAAATGATAAGGTTGCTGCTGCTGACCGACCTTCCTCTAACGCTCCGCAAGATAGTCTAGGAACGGTTGCCACCGCCTGTAGAACCCCTGCACAGACCCTCAAGGCGAACTTGATCCTCTCCAACTTTGTGAACCCAGCCATATCATTTCTCCAGGCTGGGGGGCTTCACTTCCTTCCACATTAGCAAGATCCTTCGCCGGGCTACTAGGGACGCAAAGGCCAGAATGCCGGCCTCTTTCGTCTCCTGCACTCCCGGTTTGTCCACTACTCCAAATATTGCTAGCCCCCAGCTTGGCTTGACCCGGACTTTCACCACCTGAGATATTGCTCCCGCCACTCCTCTGCAGAACCCCTCCAGTGCCGGGCATGACCAAAACATATGAACATGGTTCGCTGTCCTCCCTGAGCACCTTCCACATCTGTCCTCCCTGAGCACCTTCCACATCTGTCCTCCCTGAGCACCTTCCACATCTGTCCTCTACCCCAAAGAACCTACTCGACCTCGCCCCCGTCAAGTGCGCTCTGTGAACCACCTTAAATTGTATCAGGCTGAGCCTGGCACATGAGGAGAAATTAACCCTACCTAGGGCATCAGCCCACAGACCTTCCTTGATCTCCTCCTCCCATTTACTCTTCTACCAGCGCTTCCCCCTCTTCTTTCAACTCCTGGTGTATTTCCGACACCTTGCCCTCCCCGCCCCATACACCCAAGATCACCCTATCTTGAACTTCTTGTGCCGGGAACAACGGGAATTCCCTCACAAAAGCCCTCACCTGCATATTTCTAAAGGCATTTCCCAGGGGTAACTCTAACTTCTCCTCCAGTGCCCCTAGGCTCGCAAACATCCCGTCGATGAACAGGTCCCCCATTCTTCCAATCCCCGCCCGATGCCAGCTCTGGAACCCCCCCCCTGTCCATCTTCCCCGGGACAAACCGGTGGTTACCCCTGATCGGGGACCACACCGATGCTCCCATTGCACCCCGGTGCCGTCTCCACTGGCCCCAGATCCTTAGCGTTGCGGCCACCACCGGGCTCGTGGTATACTTTGTCGGCGAGAGCGGCAGCAGTGCCGTCACCAATGCCCCCAGGCTCGTCCCTTTACAGGACACCATCTCCATCCTCTTCCATGCCGCCCCCTCTCCCTCCATAACCCACTTGCGGATCATCGCCACATTTGCTGCCCAGTAGTAGCTCCCCAGGTTTGGCAGCGGCATCCCTCCTCGGTCCCTACTGCGTTCCAGGAACCCTCTCCTTACTCTTGGTCTTATTCACCCACACAAACCCCATAATACTCCTGCCTACTCTTTTTTTAAAAAAAAAAAAGCCCTTGGTGATCACGATGGGAAGGCACTGAAACACAAACAGAAACCTCGGAAGGACCACCATTTTGACCAACTGCACTCTACCCGCGAGAGCGGTAACCTGTCCCATCTTTTGAAATCCTCCTCCATTTGCTCCACCAACCTCGTCAGATTCAGTTTATGTAGGGTCCCCCAACTCCTGGCTATCTGGATCCCCAGATACCGAAAGCTCCCCTCCGCACTCCTCAGCGGTAGGTCCCCTATCCCTCTTTCTTGGTCCCCCGCCTGGAATACAAAGCTCACTCTTCCCTACATTGAGCTCATAGCCCGAAAACTCCCTTAGAGTCTGCATGACCTCCACCATCCCCCTCCATTGGATCCGCCACGTACAGCAAAAGGTCGTCCGCATATAGCGACACCCGATGCTCTTCTCCCCCTCGGACCACCTCCCTCCATTTATTAGACTCCCTCAATGACATGGCCAATGGTTCGATCACCAATGCGAACAACAGGGGGCACCCCTACCTCGTCCCTCAGTGCAGTCGAAAGTACTCCGACCTCCGCCGGTTCGTCACTACACTCGCCATCGGGGCTCTGTAAAGGAGCTTAACCCAATTGATAAACCCTACCCCGAATGGCTTTTACTTTTGATGGTAATTTGTGCAATCTCCTTTCATCTGTGATGTACCCCAGGTATTCAATAGAACATTTGAAGAATCCACATTTATCCTTCCATACTCCACGAGCCCCATTTTGGATACATATAGCAGGGTGTTTCTCAGTGCCGAGAACAACCCCACTATCTAATGGGACTCTGCCTTTTTTTGGTCTCGGTTGGGAACGCCGTGTCAAGGCCACACATTACTCATTTCCTGCACTGAACAGCTCAACATGTCAGTGCAGGAAGATGACTCATAGATTGGGGCACCATTTTAAAATGCTGTCCCAATCTTTTAACTCTACCGTGGCCACTTGACCCCCAACGTACCTCTTGGGGTCCTCTGGCACCCCGGGGTCTATCCCTAGCACCAGAAACCTGTCACCTTGGCATTGCCAGCCAAGCACCATGGTACTGCCCCTAGCAGCACCACTGGCAGTGCCCACATGACAGTGCCTGGGGGCCAGGACACCTTGTGTCATAAATGTGCCATTTTAAACAAAGGGGGTCAGCCTTTTCTTTCCCGAGTTTTGCAAGGGGTGTTTCAAAACTACCGTTGCAAGGTATTTTGTTATTTGCTCAGTAGAGGGAGCACTATTCCAGACCTTCAACACCTAGCTTCTTTTGATGCTGTTTTCACAATCCCTTTGTTTAAATTTTGGTTCCTTCAGTGGTTGCAGCTATTATTCGGCACCCCTCTGTTGCCAACTTTGGCGTAGCAATGTCTTTATTTGTATTTCCCTTTTTGAGTGGCTGCAGCGTGGATCAATGATTTTTCTTATTTTTCTCGCTCTCGCTCTCGCTCTCGCTCTCGCTCTCGCTCTCGCTCTCTCTCTTTTTCCCCCCCCCCCCCCAAAACCTGGATTCTGTAATTTTGTGGATGTTGGAGGTGTGGATCAACTACCTCATTGCCAGTTTCTTTGTAGCAGAATCCCTACAGTGCAGAAGAAGGCCATTCAGTCCATCAAGTCTGCACCAACCGTCTGAAAGAGCACTCTACCTAGGCCCAATCCCCCACCCTATCCCCATGACCTAATTTAACCAATGGACACTTGAGGGCAATTTAGCATAGCCAATCCACCTAACGCCACATCATTGGACTGTGGGAGGAAACCAGAGCACCCGGAAGAAACCCACGCAGGCACTGGGAGAGTGCAAACTGCATACACAGTCGTCCAAGGCCGGAATCAAACCTGGTGCTGTGAGGCAGCAGTGCTAACCACAGTGCCACCCAGGTTGCTAGACTCGGCTGCTAACTGTTAGCCCACCCAAACTGCCAATGATGTCATCTATGTCACATGATCAAGCTCTTAAAGTGATCTTGTTCCAGCTAGGAACAAACCTGAATACACCAGCGTATGGTTCCTGAGTTGTGACTTAAATTATCATCCACTTGTGTATTTAATTCCTTGTCTAAAACCTAAAGCCACTTTCCTCTAGTACTTTTATTCAATTCATTCTCACCTTTGTGAAACCTAACATGCCATTGGCCCTAACCTTGAGGCATGCCCCCTTCTTTCCCCCCCCCCCCTTTCAGACATCATGGCCTGGGAAATAATTGACAGACTACCTGAGCTTTGCTACTACGAAGTTAGTTTTTTTTTTTTTTTGTTTGCAACTAACCACCTCCTTTCAGAATAAACCTTGCCACAAGGTCTCCTGAAGACATCCAAGATCAGGGTATTGGTACCAGCTGGATCTAATTGCCAGATGTGACTGAGTAACACTCGCAATGTGCAGTTACACAGTGCAGACTGACACAAGTTTTCCCCTGGTGTGCACCAGGGATTGAAAGTAAACCTTTTTTCATCTAAAGCAAAAATGTCATCCTCGTCTTCACATCAACCATAGGTGCACTTCCTTTCACTTTTTTTTTTTCTTGTTCCACCTGTTTTTCTGAATCCCACATGTCTGTCCCTCTCCATTCTTCCTTTTCATTTGATATCCAAGAATTGCATCTGTGATCAAAAGGGCAGCACGGTAGCATTGTGGATAGCACAATTGCTTCACGGCTCCAGGGTCCCAGGTTCGATTCCGGCTTGGGTCACTGTCTATGCTGAGTCTGCACATCATCCCTGTGTGTACGTGGGTTTCCTCCGGGTGCTCCGGTTTCCTCCCACAGTCCAAAGATGTGCAGGTTAGGTGGATTGGCCATGATAAATTGCCCTTAGTGTCCAAAATTGCCCTTAGTGTTGGGTGGGGTTACTGGGTTATGGGGATAGGGTGGAGGTGTTGACCTTGGGTAGGGTGCTCTTTCCAAGAGCCGGTGCAGACTCGATGGGCCGAATGGCCTCCTTCTGCGCTGTAAACCTTCTGCACTGTAAATTCTATCTATCTATAAAATGCTTGCATAAATTGAAAAGTGCCATTAACATTTTTTTTTGTAGAACAACAAACTAATTGAACCCCATTTTGTTCTACTGTTTATGCTTCCACTATTTCTAGCTATGATCAGTAGATAGGATTAAAGGCTACATTCCTGCTTTTTATCTTTTCATAGAATTTACAGTACAGAAGGAGGCCATTCAGCCCATCAGGTCTGCACCGGCCCTTGGAAAGAGCACCCCACTTAAGCCCACAGCTCCACCCTATCCCAGTAACCTCACCCAACATTTTTTGGACACTTGAGGGCAATTTATCATGGCCAATCCACCTAACCTGCACATCTTTAGATTGTGGGAGGAATCCCATGCAGACTCCGCACAGACAGTGACCCAAGACGGGGATCGAACCTGGGAGCATGGAGCTGTGAAGCAACTGTGCTAACCACTGTGCTACTGTGCACTCTCCCTCCTCCACTTCCTATTTTTCTGATTGATATCTAACTCGCCACCTTCTGGTCTTTGTGCTGTATCTTTTACTGATTAGACCTGTTAGCTTTTTTTTCTAATCCTGTAATGTACAGTCAAAAGTATATGTAACATTTTTTTATTCCTCCTTTTCTAGAGCCATCAACATTTAGGCTTTGCTGTTTGTTTAATCTTGCAATTTTATATATTTTTAGTACTCTTAAATTTTCGCTGCACAAAATTATCTCTACACGTGTACCTGCTCTGTTTTGAGAAACTGTGGAGTTCTCTTTTAAGCCATTCGGTCTGGGCTTTTAAAATGTTAGAAATTTGGATCTGCCACAGATGTCTCTGGAGCATTTTGCACTTCTTACGATATGATACACATTTTCCTTGAGCAACTTGTGTGATGGTGTATCAAGGGGCGGGGGGGAAATCACTTTTAGGAACGTGATTTTTGGTATTTTTTCATAATTCATTTAATCTTCAGATTTGCATCTCTTCCTTTTCTTTGTGCTCATGGACCCTGCTGTGTTTTTCTAGCCTCCGTTTCAAACCTGATTTACCCATCACCGCTTCACATTCTCACTTTTTGTTTTCTCTGACCATTCTTTTCTCGTGTCATTTCTTTTTCCATTTCCTGCCCCCTTTATTCTGTTTAAGTAATCATACATTTCAGTTCTGATGAGTTAAACGAATAATACATTTGGCTATGAACAAAAGCACCAGTTCCAAAAGCATTTGCTGCTTTAAATCTATGCTGTTTATTTCTGATGCCGATTGACCACTTGTGTATTGTTTTTTTCCATATAATTTATGTTCCATGTTAACCTTCTGATCTGTGCAGTCAGATTTTTCACAGCTATTAGGAAAACCGTTTATTAGTTTGGGGACCTTTTGAGGGAGATGTAACATTATGGCTGACTGACTGCTGCATGAAGAATGGGCATTGTAATGTGGTACTAAAGAGCTATTTATTTTCTTGGCATGCCTCCATGTGGGGTTGAAGAGGAAGTAGTGAGGGAATACAAACACTTTTTTTATTATTTCTTCCAACTCTTGGGATGGAGATTTATTTTAACTTGGTTTAAATGTCTTCTGTGTACAGCTTTGAAATTCAGTAAATTTCACTAAAATGCAGTTTCATCTACTTTTGATAGGTTGATATATGTTTAGAGAAAAATATATATTTTCAAGATCCGATGAAAGAATCATCAACCGATCTTCTTACTTTTTAAGGAAATGCGATTCTCCTGCTGGCACTTTCTTTACGGATGCAGGATGAGCAGGAAACTCTGGTGATGTATCTCATTCTTGGAGTCCTGACAGCGGAGCTTTTCTTTTCTTCAATATGTCTCATCATTTACACAGGTGAGGGGAGAGAAAAGAAGGCAGCATTCCCTACTGTGTGCTTGAAGTGGAGCTACAATAGGTATTACAATAGATTTAATGCATCTGTGTTTGCACTTTTAACAGTTCCCACCACCCTGAACTTCATTCTTTTAATTTAAAAAAAGCAGGAGAGCTACACATGTAACAGAATAATATTAACCATCTTAAACCAGTTTTTAAAGGGTGGTTCAATTTTGCAAAACCTTGCACAGAAAAAGATTCCTCCCCCACCCCGGGCCAGGCTTTAAATTGAAGAGATAATTTAGCCTGAACAATTATTACCACGTAAAAAGCAAAACCACCTTGGGATCACTGGAAACTCATTGAATACTCAAAAGCAATTGGTCAGAGAATCTTTCATCTGTAGTGTTAGTTCCAAATTTGAGTTGTGCATTTTAAAACTGAGCAAGATGGTCAGAGTATCAAATAAAAATTGTGGGTCTGTAGAGAACTGACTTAACAGTATAAATATTAGAAACTGGCTGAGAGCAACCTAGGAACTATATATATATTTTAAAGTTTTTATGGCAGGAAATTGAATTAATTTTTTTTTTTGCTTAATGTTTGAATCATATGTTTCAATCTGGACTTTGTAGTTGATATAATGTTACTGTATAATTTTACCTTGTCCTTATCCTCCATTGTGGCTGGTGGTGACATTTGCTGGAACATTTTTCATGTTCTCCTCTGGTACCTAGCCCAAGTAACCTTTCTTCATGCTGTCTCGATGGTGGGTGCTGAAATGCAATCGGAGAGGTTTCAAAGAGAACCATTTCCTATCCTCTGCCATCCATTTGCTCCTGTATGTGAATGTCAGACCAGGAACAGCAGCTCCTCCATTCTTTCCCTAGCTGCTAGTTACTCGTGATGCTGGACCAGATATGATTTTAACTGCCCATACTGGAATTCCAGCCCCAGTCTGTACCTTATCACACAGGAAGGTTGTTTTACCCACTAGCCATAAGAATGCTCCATAAACTGTTTAATTGCAACTTTTTGGGCATGTCACAGCAGTCTGCATTTTTCACACATTACTCTGAAAACTGAAAGAAAAGGAGAAACAATTATTTTATGGTCCTCTACATCCTGCAGCTAAACATTTTCAACATTCTCGAATTAGAATGCTTTCATCTGTTTGCAGGTGTATTTACCTTCATGAGCTTTCTGCAATTTTGTCACCTTTTTTTTTCCCCTCCAATATAAACCTGAAGTCTATTATTCAGTCTTGTGAATCTTATTTCACAATAAGCTGTTTATTTCCTACCCCACATTTTCAGGAGTTTATTCTAAAGCAATTTAATAGTAGTTAACTTGGTGCTCAATTTTAGACTCAGTCACAAGTGGTTAATCCCCTCTCATGCTGGTATTAGTATTTGGTTCTAAATGAGCAGCAGCTGGTCTACAAATTAGTAACAATAAGCAGGGGCTAATGAGTTTTTAACATTTTCGTGGATTTAATTCTTTCGTACTGATGTTACTCTTTGGGAAGCACAATATAATGCAACAGAGAAACATTAATTAATTTTTTGGGTGTAGTGTGAGAAAGAGGTCTCAAATTTCATTTATCTTGGAATTGTCTTTATTGTAATGTAAATAATCCGCAAGATGCCAACTGATTTAATCACTTGACAGTAAAATTCCCCAGATGACCTTCCCACCACTCTTCTGCCTACACTGACCTCTCTGCATTTTTATGGGGAATGGGCAAACCTTAGGCCAGGCCCCATCTTATCCAATTGAGGCCCTTAAGTGGGCATAGCCTGGTAGGAGGAGTCCAGGAGCAGAGGGGAGTATTTTGCTTTTGTATTATATTAAACCACTGGAATTAAAGTTGTATTTTTACAAAAATGCACCTATTTTGGTCCAAGACCATTCCTTCAATCTGACTAACAGCATTTTGTTTTCAATTATGATATTTTTTAAGGGCAACTTTGGGCTACATGTCTGCTGTACATATAGATTGAATGGTGATGCACCCAAAATAAAAGTTGTAGCTGTTGTATTAAATTCTACATCTATATAAAATCATGGAATGAAAACCAGTGAGAAAACAATTGTGGCTTGTCTTCCCAACTAGCTGTTAGAACCACATAATTAAAATCACTAATCCGCAAGCATCATATTATGCTAGGATTCTATAGCTGTATGGTGGTTACTTGTAACTGAAGTCTGATGTCTCAGAAGTCTGAACAGACCACCAAGGAATAATCATGGTGGTCTCAATTACTTTACAATTTGCTCTTTTGAAGCTTATGGTTCACTGCAAGGATCTCTTTTTTTTATATATAATGCGGTTTTGTTTATTGACCGTATAATTGTCCTCTGCAGCAGGTGGTCTCCAGTTGCACAGTACTATTTTAATAGAGAAGTTACCCTCGTGTTGCTCAACATACCGGTGGGAAAAGCAACTTGCTGGCAGTACAGTTTGGCTAGTCCTTCTCAGCAAACATCCTTCTGCAATTGTAAAATGAAATGATGGTCATTCAAGTAGGCCTAAGTGTGTATAAAATCACTTCAAACATATTCTGTTTATGGGTGTCCAGAGGATTTGTGTTTTTTTTAAGTCTAACTTAGCAAATTTTCTCATCTCTGTTAAAGTAACTTGGTTATTTCATATTTCTGCTGCTCACGGATTCCTGTTCAGGCAAGTTTTGAGGGGGATTGTGATGAACAAAGAACAAAGAAATGTACAGCACAGGAACAGGCCCTTCGGCCCTCCAAGCCCGTGCCGACCATACTGCCCGACTAAACTACAATCTTCTACACTTCCTGGGTCCGTATCCTTCTATTCCCATCCTATTCATATATTTGTCAAGATGCCCCTTAAATGTCCCTATCGTCCCTGCCTCCACTACCTCCTCCGGTAGTGAGTTCCAGGCACCCACTACCCTCTGCGTAAAAAACTTGCCTCGTACATCTACTCTAAACTTTGCCCCTCTCACCTTAAACCTATGCCCCCTAGTAATTGACCCCTCTACCCTGGGGAAAAGCCTCTGACTATCCACTCTGTCTCTGCCCCTCATAATTTTGTATACCTCTATCAGGTCGCCCCTCAATCTCCTTCGTTCCAGTGAGAACAAACCGAGTTTATTCAATCGCTCCTCATAGCTTATGCCCTCCATACCAGGCAACATTCTGGTAAATCTCTTCTGCACCCTCTCTAAAGCCTCCACATCCTTCTGGTAGTGTGGCGACCAGAATTGAACACTATACTCCAAGTGTGGCCTAACTAAGGTTCTATACAGCTGCAACATGACTTGCCAATTCTTATACTCAATGCCCCGGCCAATGAAGGCAAGCATGCCGTATGCCTTCTTGACTACCTTCTCCACCTGTGTAGCCCCTTTCAGTGATCTGTGGACCTGTACTCCTAGATCTATTTGACTTTCAATACTCTTGAGGGTTCTACCATTCACTGTATATTCCCTACCTGCATTAGCCCTTCCGAAATGCATTACCTCACATTTGTCCAGGTTAAACTCCATCTGCCATCTCTCCGCCCAAGTCTCCAGACAATCTAAATCCTGCTGTATCCTCAGACAGTCCTCATCGCTATCCGCAATTCCACTAACCTTTGTGTCGTCTGCAAACTTACTAATCAGACCAGTTACATTTTCCTCCAAATCATTTATATATACTACAAAGAGCAAAGGTCCCAGCACTGATCCCTGTGGAACACCACTGGTCACAGCCCTCCAATTAGAAAAACATCCCTCCATTGCTACCCTCTGCCTTCTATGGCCTAGCCAGTTCTGTATCCACCTTGCCAGTTCACCCCTGATCCCGTGTGACTTCACCTTTTGTACTAGTCTACCATGAGGGACCTTGTCAAAGGCCTTACTGAAGTCCATATAGACAACATCTACTGCCCTACCTGCATCAATCATCTTAGTGACCTCCTCGAAAAACTCTATCAAGTTAGTGAGACACGACCTCCCCTTCACAAAACCGTGCTGCCTCTCACTAATACGTCCATTTGCTTCCAAATGGGAGTAGATCCTGTCTCGAAGAATTCTCTCCAGTAATTTCCCTACCACTGAAGTAAGGCTCACTGGCCTGTAGTTCCCGGGATTATCCCTGCCACCCTTCTTAAACAGAGGAACAACATTGGCTATTCTCCAGTCCTCCGGGACATCCCCTGAAGACAGCGAGGATCCAAAGATTTCTGTCAAGGCCTCAGCAATTTCCTCTCCAGCCTCCTTCAGTATTCTGGGGTAGATCCCATCCGGCCCTGGGGACTTATCTACCTTAATATTTTTTAAGACACCCAACACCTCGTCTTTTTGGATCACAATGTGACCCAGGCTATCTACACCCCCTTCTCCAGACTCCACATCTACCAATTCCTTCTCTTTGGTGAATACTGATGCAAAGTATTCATTTAGTACCTCGCCCATTTCCTCTGGCTCCACACATAGATTCCCTTGCCTATCCTTCAGTGGGCCAACCCTTTCCCTGGCTACCCTCTTGCTTTTTATGTAAGTGTAAAAAGCCTTGGGATTTTCCTTAACCCTATTTGCCAATGACTTTTCATGACCCCTTCTAGCCCTCCTGACTCCTTGCTTAAGTTCCTTCCTACTTTCCTTATATGCCACACAGGCTTCGTCTGTTCCCAGCCTTTTAGCCCTGACAAATGCCTCCTTTTTCTTTTTGACGAGGCCTACAATATCACTCGTCATCCAAGGTTCCCGAAAATTGCCGTATTTATCTTTCTTCCTCACAGGAACATGCCTGTCCTGTATTCCTTTCAACTGACACTTGAAAGCCTCCCACATGTCAGATGTTGATTTGCCCTCAAACATCCGCCCCCAATCTATGTTCTTCAGTTCCCGCCTAATATTGTTATAATTAGCCTTCCCCCAATTTAGCACATTCATCCTCGGACCACTCTTATCCTTGTCCACCAGTACTTTAAAACTTACTGAATTGTGGTCACTGTTACCGAAATGCTCCCCTACTGAAACATCTACCACCTGGCCGGGCTCATTCCCCAATACCAGGTCCAGTACCGCCCCTTCCCTAGTTGGACTGTTTATATATTGTTTTAAGAAGCCCTCCTGGATGCTCCTTACAAACTCTGCCCCGTCTAAGCCCCTGGCACTAAGTGAGTCCCAGTCAATATTGGGGAAGTTGAAGTCTCCCATCACCACAACCCTGTTGTTTTTACTCTTTTCCAAAATCTGTCTACCTATCTGCTCCTCTATCTCCCGCTGGCTGTTGGGAGGCCTGTAGTATACCCCCAACATTGTGACTGCACCCTTCTTATTCCTGATCTCTACCCATATAGCCTCACTGCCCTCTGAGGTGTCCTCTCGCTGTATAGCTGTGATACTCTCCTGAACAAGTAGCGCAACTCCGCCTCCCCTTTTACATCCCCCTCTATCCCGCCTGAAACATCTAAATCCTGGAACGTTTAGCTGCCAATCCTGCCCTTCCCTCAACCAGGTCTCTGTAATGGCAACAACATCATAGTTCCAAGTAGTAATCCAAGCTCTAAGTTCATCTGCCTTACCCGTAATGCTCCTTGCATTAAAACATATGCACTTCAGGCCACCAGACCCGCTGTGTTCAGCAACTTCTCCCCGTCTGCTCTGCCTCAGAGCCACACTGTCCCTATTCCCTAGTTCTCCCTCAATGCTCTCACCTTCTGTCCTATTGCTCCCGTGCCCACCCCCCTGCCATACTAGTTTAAACCCTCCCGTGTGACACTAGCAAATCTCGCGGCCAGGATATTTATGCCTCTCCGGTTTAGATGCAACCCGTCCATCTTATACAGGTCACACCTGCCCCGGAAGAGCTCCCAGTGGTCCAGATAACAGAAACCCTCCCTCCTACACCAGCTGTTTAGCCACGTGTTTGTCTGCTGTATCTTCCTATTTCTAGCCTCACTGGCACGTGGCACAGGGAGTAATCCCGAGATTACAACCCTCGAGGTCCTGTCTTTTAACTTTCTGCCTAGCTCCCTGAACTCCTGCTGCAGGACCTCATGCCCCTTCCTGCCTATGTCGTTAGTACCAATATGTACAACGACCTCTGCCTGTTTGCCCTCCCCCTTCAGGATTCCCTCTACCCGTTCGGAGACATCCTGGACCCTGGCACCAGGGAGGCAACATACCATCCTGGAGTCTCTTTCACGTCCACAGAAGCGCCTATCTGTGCCCCTGACTATAGAGGCCCCTATAACTATTACTCTTCTGCGCTTTGACCCTCCCTTCTGAACATCAGAGCCAGCCTTGGTGCCACTGCTCTGGCTGCTGCTGTTTTCCCCTGATAGGCTATCCCCCCCCGACAGTATCCAAAGGGGTATATCTGTTCGAGAGGGGGACAACCACAGGGGATTCCTGCACTGACTGCCTGCCCTTTCTGGTGGTCACCCATTTCTCTGCCTGCACCTTGGGTGTGACCACACTTACATAACTGCGATCTATGACGCTTTCCGCCACCTGCATGCTCTTAAGTGCATCCAATTGCTGCTCCAACCGAACCATGCGGTCTGTGAGGAGCTGCAGTTGGGTGCACTTTCTGCAGATGAAGCCATCCGGGACGCTGGAAGCCTCCCGGACCTGCCACATCTCACAGTCAGAGCACAGCACCCCTCTAACTGACATTGCGTCAATTAATTAAAATTAGTCTTTTTTTTTAAATACTTTTTTTTTTAAATTACAAAGTTACTGTCAACTATCTGTTTCCTAGCACTAGATTTCTAATAGAAATGCGATAGCTAACTATAATATTCTCCGATCTCTGGCTTAGATATCCTCTAAATTATAATTAAGTTATTATGTTTAATTAGTTCCCAAATACTCAAAAAAATTTAGGTTAGAATCCCAACCAGCCACTCGGGTCACAGCTTTTCTGTGATGTCACTTCAGTTTCCCCCCGACACACACAATTTGAAAAAAAGGTATAAAAGTAAAAATCACTTGCTTACCTTCTGAGATGTTCTCGGGTTCTCTCGCTGACAGAGACTGCTCCTCCACCTCCAATCCTTGACCTGCACAATGCTAATAATATAATATGGCACTTACCTTACACCAATGGGTCTTATTATTAGGTTAGAGGAGGAGGGTGGGTGGGAGACACTACACGTGTAGTGTCTCGGGTTTCCTCTCCACCAGAATTTATTGGTTTGGGGGGGGGGGGGGAACTTGCCAGAGGTCGAACTTCCGGTTCCCGCCGAAATCCAAAGGGCTGCTCCTGTAAAGGTAAGGTTTTTAAACTCACTACTCACCTCCAAGAAGGCCCCTGCGCACCGCTGCCGCCGAAATCCAAAAAAAAAAAAAAAAAAAAAATGAATGAGGTGGCTTCTAGGAGGAAGTGCTTGGGAAGCTTCTGGGAAGGGGACATCGTAGTTGGCTGACGGTGACTGGAGGCGACTGGGTGGGTCTACCCATTGGGTGGGGTTCGGCGCCATCCTGAGTGGAATTTGGGCTGTGGAAGTAAAGAGGGGGGGGGGGGGTGGCTGTGAGCAGGAGATTGTTTTTTTGGAGGGAGGGAGAAAGAGAGAGCCACCACCGATCCGGTTGGTGATGTGGAATGTTGGTGGATTGGGAGGCCTGGTAAAACAGGCGAGAGATTTGCACATTAAAGAATCTGAGGGCTGATGTGGTGCTGTTACAGGAGATCCATTTGCTAGTGAAGGACCAAGTAAGGCTTCGTAAAGGTTGCGCAAGTCAGGTGTTCCACTCTGGATTTGATAGTAGGGCCCAGGGGGTGGCAGTCTTGATCAATAAAAGAATCCGATTGCAAATGGCGACTGTGGTGCAGACCAGGCGGGGAGGTAGGTTATGGTTTGGAGGGTAAATCGAATATTGTTGGCCAGAATTTTTTATGTCCCAAATTGGGGTGATGTAGATTTTATGAAGGGTGGGGTGGCGGGAGAGCGAGTGTGATAGCAAGAGTATTGGTGGCATTTATGAAACAGATTTTGCGGGTTGGGGGGAGCAGATCCATGGCGATTGTGCCGGGGGTGGGGGGAGGGAGTTCTCCTTTTTATGGTCAGCGCAACTTGCGAATTGTTTTTTTTTAAATTTGGGTGGAGTGGGGGGGATCATTCCTATCGGGGGTAAGGAAAGCTGAGTACTCGACGATTTCCAATCATACTCTGCATCTGGTAAATATGGTTTGAGAGGGGGCCAGCCCAATGACCGGTACGAGTTTGGTTGTGAGGCTGCTATTGGATCTTGTGTAAGGATGATCAAGGTGGTAGATAAGTAAGTAGGCTTTAACAATGGGGAGGTTTTGCCCTTGGTGGTATGGGTGGCTCTGAAGGCAGTGGTGAGGGGGGAAGCATTGCATACAAGGCATGGGTGGATAGGGAAGCAAGGGAGAAACACGAGTGGTTGGTGAATGGGAAATATTTGGAGGACCCTACTCCAGAGCTTTTGGCCAGCAGGAAGTTATTGCAGACAGTTTTATTTGGAGTCCCTGGATAAGGTGGGGCGGCGAGTGAAGGGGGCAGTTTGTGTGGGGAGAAGGCCAGCTGGCGCACAAGTTGTTGAGGCGGCTTCCCGGGAAATTATCCAGGTGCGAAAGAGTGGGGGGAGCTGGTGTTGGCGCCGGAGGAGGTGAGCGGGGTGTTTGAAGCGTTTTATGTTTGTGCAGTGCGGAACAGCTCGAGGATTATTTGGACGTGAAGTTTCTGGAGGGGTTGGAGTGTCCCAGTGTGGAGGAGGATGTGAAGCATTGGAGGAGCAGTTGGGGGTGGAGGAAGTTAGGAAGGTGATGGGGAGTATTCAGTGGAATTTGAAAAGTTTGCAGACCGATTGGTGCCATTAATGATGGTGTTTGAAGATTTGGTGGCCGGGAGGTTGCTCCCGGAGACTCGAGTGAGGTGTCCATTTCACCTTAATTGAGAAAGGATAAGAACCCCATGGAGTGTGGGTCGTACCGGCCAATCTCATTGTTAAATGTGGATGCAGAGATGCTGGCGCTCAGGTTGGAGGGGTGTGTCCTGCAGGTGGTTGGGGAGGATATAACTGGATTTGTGAAGTGTAGGCAGTTATCTTCCAATGTGTGGCGCCTACTGCATGTAGTCCTCCCTCAGCCCGGGGAGGCAGGGGGAGAGGAGAGAACGAGAGGTGACCGTGTCGTTCGATGCGGAGAAGGCTGGTGTGTGCGTGTGGAATCCGTCACTGTCCAACGTGGGGGTGATAGTTTGGTGGTGTTGATTTGGTGTGTTCTTGTATTTAAAAATATCTTACAATTTCATTTTGTGGGGTCAGGAATTATTGCTGTATGATTGAAGAGTTATTAGTGTCAATGTCCCTGGGCTGACAATTTTCTGCCACCTTCCACATTCCTGCTACCTCCAATACAATTCTGAGGGCTACACTATTGGAAGAATACTTGGGAAATTTTAAAAAAATAATGTAAGTTCTTCCTAGTATGAAGAAACAAAAGTGAAAACCGTCTAGAAAAACCTGTATTTTGTTCGATCCGAGGAGATGGAGTGTTCTGACTGAGGTATTAAAAACCGAGATAGAAATTGATTCTTGGAGGTTGCGAATCTAGAATAAGGAAGTATAGACCAATTAAATGGAAGAAAATAAAAGCAGGGTTATTTTTTTAAACCGTTTGGTAGGTTGTGGAATGAACCACCACAATTGGTTGACGTGGAGACCACTGTTCGAATTGTACCTCGACTGACCCAGCTCAGACTGGGCTGGTTGGGGCAGATGCCTGTACTACACCACAAGTAGTGAAGTGATAGAAAAGAAACATTGAAACCGGTCTGGCATATGAGATTAAGTTTGTTTGAGCAAGGTGACCATAAACCTGGACTAGTTTGGTCAATGCACATTCTGTTATGATTCTACATGTGGATGTCTTGAGTGCAACATTCACCCTTATGTATTTTTCCACACTGTCCTAAATACACTTCACAAACTCTCTCATAACTGTCCGTGTGGAGTTTGCACATTTTCCTAGTGTTTGTGTGGGTCTCACCCCCACAACCCAAAGATGTACAAGGTTAGGTGACTTGGCCGCACTAAATTGCTCCTTTAATTGGGAGGAAGAAAAAAAGAATTGGGTACTCTAAATGTTTTTAAAAACTCTCATTAAGTGTCCACACGAGTGAGGTGCAAGAGATTTCCTCTACCAAAGTAGCTAGCGTAGCTGGTGCCTAAATTAGATTAAATTGGTCGATTGTAGCAGAAGTTGTCTAACTCTTCCTCCTTGTGCCTGTGCCTAAATTATCAGCCAAGCTCAACAAAATACCTAAAAGTATATCATTATTTTGGTCAGATTTTGATTTGGCCCTTTATTTAAAATACTGTTTCTCTTCATACTTTGGTTGAGTACATCCATGATATTTCATTGCTCATGGAGTTGGTTTTGTTTGTGGGTTTGAATGAAGTATTGTATTTATGTTCGCTGCAGGATGGATGTCCAAATTCACTGTGCTGGAGTTTCTGGACAATTGAGGGGATTAGCTTTTTGATGAATAGCCACCATTACTACTAATCTATCGCAAATAAGTATATGATTTATTACTGCGGTTCAAACTTTTCCAGTGGCAGCCATCATTGATCAGTAGCAACTGAATCCAATTATGCATGGATTAGTCAAGTTTGAGAGTGGTGAGAGACAGCAGGGAAAGTTCAGTTGCTCCAATCGATGGACACTGGAGGTGAGTCAAGTAAAACCCATGCATGTTTCAAAAGGTGGTGAAATGGATAGGAGGCAAAGAATAAAGCTGGCCCAGTTTCAGTGAACACTGATCCTTCTAGTGGCTTTTTTAAAAATAAAGTGTGGCATAAGTTTATTTGTCATACATGGCTGCAATATCAAGTCATTTTGATGTGTCATGGTAGTTCCATCATTCATGAAATCATTTAGTGCTCTTTATTTTCAAGGTCTTTTGAATCTGACTGTTTTCGTCTGACTCATCAGTTCTGATCCACCTCTAACTTGCCTATTTTACTTCACAGCAAAGATTATAACGTTCAATCGGATGAAACCATGTCCTGACATCCAAGAGGAAGAGAGAAGGCATGGCTATCCCAATCTCACTAATGTTCTGTCTGAAACTGGATTCAGGTGAATGACTCATCATTTTTAGCATCCTGTAATTTTTAGTTGCCATGTGATAAAGGTAGCTTTTCTTCTGGCTGTTCAATTATTATCTTGAGTATTATGGTTGCTGCTCCAACTCGCCTTCCACCTGGTAATCTGTTTTGTTGAATTTAGTTGGGAATTTTTTGTCACGGGTAGAGGCACCATCCTACATTTCCTCGTACAGTCTTGTGTGGAACTCGCTCTATGCAGCAGGGAATTTGTTTTTAATTTAAAACACTTGTCATTTTACTATATAATTCCACTCCATGTCATCCACGAGGCAGGAATGCATTTGTTGCATAGTAGACTTTGCACTCCGTCATTGTTCACAGTACTTCTTGCTCAGACTCCTGTGTGTAGCATCTTGGAATGTTTTGCTTTGCACCATTGTTGGGCGGCACGGTAGCACAGTGGTTAGCACTGTTGCTTCACAGCTCCAGGGTCCTAGGTTCAATTCCCGGCTTGGGTCACTCTGTGCAGAGTCTGCACATTCTCCCCATGTCTGCGAGGGTTTCCTCCAGGTGCTCCGGTTTCCACCCACAGTCCAAAAACATGCATGTTCGGTGGATTAGCCATACTAAATTGCCTTTAGTGTCTAAAAAGGTTTGGTAGTGTTACGGGGGATGGGGTGGAGATGTGGGCTTGGGTAGAGTGCTCTTTCCAAGGGCTGGTACAGACTCGATGGGCCCGATGACTGGTCTATAGTTTTCTTTCCAAAAAAAAAACCAAGTGAATGTAGTGTACGAAAGAATTTCCATTGGAAATCTATTTGTGATGGGAAATTTGGCAAGTGCAACTTCCTCTTTTTTGCCCGTTTCTTTACTTGGCTGGCTGGGATATACTTTGGATAGATCACAATCTCGAACATTTCCTCATTCATCTGAATTGATTCAGGAGTTGGAGTTGTGTATCAGGTCTTCCATCATATGCATTAGCAGAATCCATACAGTTGCAGACTGAGGCCATTTGGCCCATCGAGTGTGTACTGACCCTTCAAAAGAGCACCCTACCTAGGTCCATGCCACTGCCCTATCCCCGTAACCCCACCTAATCGTCAGGTGGTTGGTGTGACTGCCTCACAGCACCAGGGACCCAGGTTCAATTCCAGCCAGGGGTGACTGTCTGTGGAGTTTGTCTTTCTCTCCCCATGTCTGCTTGGGTTTCCTCCCACAATCCCAAAAGATGTGCAGGTTAGGTGGATTGGCATGCTGAATTGCCACTTAGTGTCCAAAAGATTAGGTGGGGTTACTGGATTAAGGGGATAGGGTCAGGGCATGGGCTTTGGGTAGGGTGCTCTTTCCAAGGGTCGGTGCAGACTTGATGGGCTGAATGGGCTCCTTCTGCATTGTAGAGATTCTATGGATACAAAAGAGGTAATTGAACATGGCCAACCACCTAACCTGCACATCTTTGGACTGGGAGGAAACTGGAGTACCCGGAGGAAACCCGCAGGGAGAATGTGCAAACTCCCCACAGCCAGTCACCCAAGGTTGGAATCAAACTCTGGTCCCGAGCACTGTGAGGCTGCAGTGCTAACGACTAATAGCGGAGGCCAATTTTAGTGCCGCTATCACTTTCTTCAGTTGTAGATAAGCTACTTCCTCACTAAATAAAAAGGAGTCTTCCTGGTCCTTGTGGCTCCATCGTTGTTTCGACAAGGAAGCCTTGTGATGCAGTGGCTAGCTTCCCTGCCTCTAAATCAGAAACTCCCGAGTTCCAGCAAGGGATTCTATTGCTAAGGAAGGCACATTCATAACCTGGACAAAAATGAGTGTCGATCTGCAATCCTCCGACGAGCAAGTTGTAGGCAGCAAGAAAGATTCCTGGTGAGCCATGTGATGGAACGACATTGGAACCACTACCATTGTCATTCATGCACATGTTGCCACGTCAGCTTTCAGTTCCTGATGAACTGTAACACGCCACTCCCATTAGATAAACTTTTTTTATATAAATTGAGTATCCAATAATTTTTTTCCAATTGAGGGGCAATCCACCTACCCAGCACATCTATCGAGTTGTGGGCGTGAGACCCACAGACACAGGGAGAATGTGCAAACTCCACACAGACGGGCCAGGATCGTACCCCGGTCCTCGCCACTGTGTGGCAGCAGTGCTAACCACTATTCCACCGTGCCGCCCTCATTAGGTAACCAAACCAAAACTGAACAGAGAAATGTAACCCTTTATTCCTGGAACTTCTGAACAATTCTATTTTTCAGTTTAAAGTTGAGGTTTGTTTGCATTGATGGAATGTTACATGTTGAGTTATTATAAAGTTAATGGTAGAACTAACTCCTGTGTGACGCAGTTGTGGGCTCAAACCCCATTCTTGAGACTTGAAAGCATAGTCAAACTGACTCTTCATGGGAGTACAGAGGAAGTGCTGTTCTATTGGGGGTGCTATATTTCGGATGAGATATTCAACTGAAGCTGTCTGCCCTTGAATGAATATAAAAGATCCCATGTCACTATTTCAAAGAAGAGCAAGAATAATTCTTTTGGTGTACTGGCCAATATTTAACCATCCAGGTGGCAGTGGTTAGCACTGCTGCCTCAAGGCCAGGGACCAAGTTTGACTCTGACATTTGGTTACTGTGTGCCGTTTGTGCGTTCTCCCAATGTCTACATGGGTGTCCCACAGTCCAACGATGTGCAGGTTAGCTGGGATTAAATTGTCCCTTTGTGTGCAACAGTTAGGTGGTGTTATGGGGATATGGCTGGTCCGTGGGCCTAGGTAGGGTACACTTTTTCAGAGGATTGGTGCAGACTTGATGGCCAAATGGCCTCCTTCTGCACTGTAGGGGTTTTATAAAAAAACAATTGTGATTATCTCGTTGTTGTTCACAGGACCTTGTGCACAAATGCTGGGTGCAGTCTACCGGCCTTACCATGCCCCCGTTGGGTAAACCGGCGCATGGCCTATAGATGCTGGGAGATCCCTTTTCCAGGATCTACCTGGCTCGCCATGTCTCGATCTAACGGGATCTTGGGCGACCTCACGATCTGAATCATGCCCATTGTGGGTGGGATCAGTATTAGGCAAGACTGCATATTAAGGCAGCTAGTCTTACTCTAATGTGCATCGACCTGATCTACCGAGGCCCTGGAATCTAACTCCTTCGCCTTAAGAGACCTTGGGCAAGA
This sequence comes from Scyliorhinus torazame, assembly GCF_047496885.1. Taxonomy (NCBI): domain Eukaryota; kingdom Metazoa; phylum Chordata; class Chondrichthyes; order Carcharhiniformes; family Scyliorhinidae; genus Scyliorhinus; species Scyliorhinus torazame. Next base: position 89,359,079 of record NC_092709.1, read on the forward strand.
CCCATTCAGTACCGGTCCCCATAAATGAGATTCCCAGGGGATCGGAGGCCCCCCAAGTGGTTCCGCTTGGGACAGGGTGGCACTGCTGGCAGGGGTACTGGCAGTACAAAGATGCCAGGCTGGCATTTTCCCCGAGCTGGGACTCTGGCCCAGGGATGCCCTGCCCATGTGAGATGGGGTGCGGGTTTGGAGTCCGGGGGACCTACATCCAGATCTTGTGCACTGGAGTTCTGACGAGCCGAGCTCCTCTGTGCAGCGGAGCTCTAGTGAGCCGAGCTCCTCCATGCAGGAAAGGGGACTAAGTGCATCCTCAGTGGGGCATTGCCTGCTGAGACCCCAAATTGCAAAAAGTCCCATTAGGTAGCGTGATCTTTCTCGGCACTGAATACCAGGAAACACCTGGCTAAAAGGGCTTGACATTGGACTGTCGCAATTCTGCACTACATGAATTGTAACTATCCTTCAAAAGTACTTGATTGGCAATGCTATGAGATGGTAAAATGCTTTGAGATGTTCTGTCATGAAATGCACCATATTAGTGCAACTTTGTTTTAGTGCAAGTATATTTGCATCTCACAAACTTGTAAAGCTGTTTTTATTTTCCCCCCCCCAAAGGGATGGATCAAACTTGGAAAACCTTGTAGAAAAGCAAGCGGACCTCATTGATTACTTAAAAATGCACAATGTGAATTTAAGTAAAAGACTGCTGACTTTAATCTCTCAGCAAGCCAGAGACTGAGGTTCTGAAAGGAGAGATGCTCAAGATCTTGACAAACCAAAGAATAAAGAACAACACTTGTGCTGTAGATGAATGTTGACAGAACTGGTAAAACCATTCGAAAGAAACATGACTTTGTTTCAAATAATAGATGGCTGCAGACTACCTTGAGAACTCAACTTTTGTATTGCCTGTGAAAATACTTGGAGGGGCAGCATGGTGGCGCAGTGGTAGCACTGCAGTCTCAAGGCAATGGAGCAAATCTCAATCATGTAGCAAAATTACTTTGCATGACCTGTGCCAAAAGACTTTTAATTGTGAATTGTAATCTAGGGCAATTGTATCTGCTGTGTTTCTTGCTTTTGTAAACTTGATATTCACTTCTTTGGCATTAATGATGTAAGTATTCAGAATGACAATTGTTTTAAGCTATGAAGATGTGTAAAGTGCACCTTTTTACATTGCTTTTTGGTACTATGCTAAATATCCCAGGTTTAAAAAATACCTACATGCTAGTCACTTGTATAGGTCCACTTTTCTGGACAGCTGTGTACAGGAAGTGACTACCCATGAATTCTATGACTTGTATAAGCTGCACTGAAAATGTAAGTTAATAGTAATCATACAATAAAATTTTCATAATCACCAAGTTTTTTGATTTTAAGTCACTGCTCTCTCAACGCCTTACAATTTGTTCATTCAGCCTCTGTGGCACTTCAACTTTAAAAATTCTGTATACATCCATATTGAAACGGCCTGATTCGGCAATGTCCAAGATTTCCTCCTTGTATCTTCTTGCAGGAAACTTGTTTGAAGAGTAACATTTGGAAGTTAAGAGGATGAACTAGAACCTGAGGTACTGAAAGATGAGCTAAGAAAGGCAACAGTGGAAAGGTAGAAGGACAAGATCAGATATCAATGGAAAGATTAAAAGCAGGAGGTGAAACAATAATGGGTGCAATTCGAGAGATTATCGATAAGATGGACAACCAAATGGAGTATATCTGAAATGGTCACAATGTCCAAGATAACAGACACATGGGACTGTCCAAAACATTGCATGCTGAGTCTCGTCAGTCACACATCTAAAGTACTATGTGACATCCTCGGGCAGAATCGTCCTCCGTGAATAGCGAAGGGTACACAAACTATGCTTGTGCTCAGAAATCTCATGGAGAAATGCAAAAATAAGATGGAACACCAGCCTTGGCTCATTTTCAGAAAGTTATGCCAAAGCTTTTCACATTTGGCTTCCAGCATGAAGGCCTATGGATGTACCCAAACCTGTTCTATGAGAGCAATACCAAAATGCTTCATGAGTCCTCTGTTGATAATGGACATCCAAACCGTTTGAGAAGGGAATTGGGCAGGAATGTCTCCAATGCTGTAGGAGAGTAGATAGATAATGAGGATGGTGCAGGAACAGTTGCTGGAGATTGTTATTCACCCTGTGGTAACACTGACTGCAACAAGATGCAGATGAACGGTAAAGCATACACCAAAAGTAGGCGTTAGTTCAACACTATTTATTGAACTTCTGTAACAATGCACACAGCTGGCTGTGGGTTGACACTCTACTACTCTAAGTGTACTAACTCTAACTTACTAGACCAGGCTAGCTCTGGTCCACGTGTAGAAGGTGCTGACTGATATATACACGCTGACTGTCACTACACAGTTGTCACCAGTGGAAAGAGGCAGAGTGCTGATGCCTCGTGTGTTTTATAGTTGGAAGTCCCCCTCTGGCGTTCTGTCTGGTGATTGGTTTTGTTCTGTCCTGTATGTTGATTGGCTAACCTGGGTGTCTGTCACTGCCTGTTTTTATCTCTGTGCATGGGTGCATATTATGACATCCCCTTTTTAAAAACAAAAATTGTTGGTTGCTTAGAGCATATACAACATATTTACAGATGTAACTATTTACAGCATATGTACATAATTGGTGTCTAGCGTGCAGATACCGAACAATATGTACAAAGGAATTTTAAAATATATATATATATATATTTTATTAAAGTTTTTCAATCAACCAAGAATTTTTCCATTTTAACAACTTTGTAACAATATATACATTCATAACAATATATACATTCATAGATTATCATAGAATTTACAGTGCAGAAGGAGGCCATTCAGCCCATCGGGTCTGCACCGGCTCTTGGAAAGAGCACCCTACCCAAGGTCAACACGCCCCACCCTATCCCCATAACACAGTAACCCCACCCAACACTAAGGGCAATTTTGGACACTAAGGGCAATTTATCACGGCCAATCCACCTAACCTGCATATCTTTGGACTGTGGGAGGAAACCGGAGCACCCGGAGGAAACCCACGCACACACGGGGAGGATGTGCAGACTCCGCACAGACAGTGACCCAAACCAGAATTGAACCTGGGACCCTGGAGCTGTGAAGCAATTGTGTTATCCACAATGCTACCGTGCTGCCCGGTGCTACATTGATCGTTTTTAAAATAATATATTAACTAACGGCAAGTGCCAACACACAAAAAAAGAAAAACGAAAATAAATAGTAACATTGAGAAGATAACTATGAACAGCAAATATGTAACACACAAAAAAAAACCAAAGACCCGAATGCACCCTCCCCCCTGGGTTGCTGCTGTTGTCTTTCCTATTTTCCCTTATCGCTCTGCGAGATAGTCGAGGAACGGTTGCCACGGCCTGGTGAACCCCTGAGCTGAACCTCTTAGTGCGTACTTTATCCGCTCGAATTTTATAAACCCTGCCAGGCCTCCACGCACGGGGGGTTAGCTTCTTTCCACATAAGTAGAATCCTTCACCGGGCTACTAGGGACGCAAAGGCCAGAACATCGGCCTCTCTCGCCTCCTGCACTCCCGGCTCATCTGCAACCCCAAATATAGCCAACCCCCAGTTTGCTTCGACCCGGACCCCCACCACCTTTGAAATCACTTTTACCGCACCCACCCAGAACCCGTGCAATACCGGGCATGACCAAAACATGTGGGTGTGGTTCGCAGGGCTTCCCGCGCACCTCCCGCACCTATCCTCCACCCCAAAAAATCTACTCAGCCTTGCTCCCGTCATATGCGCCCTGTGTAGTACCTTGAATTGGTCAGGCTGAGCCTGGCACACGAGGACGAGGAATTTACCCAACTTAGGGCATCTGCCCACATCCTTCCTCAATCTCTTCCCCCAGCTCCTCCTCCCATTTTTCCTTCAGCTCCTCTACCATCGTCTCCCCCTCGTCTCATTTCCCTATATATATCTGACACCCTACCATCACCCACCCATGCCCCCGATATCACTCTGTCCTGAATCTCTTGCGCCGGGAGCTGCAGAAATTCCCTCACCTGTTGCCTCACAAATGCCCTCACTTGCATATAGCGAAATGTATTCCCAGGTGGCAACCCATATTTTTCTGTCAGTGCACCCAGACTCGCGAACGTCCCGTCCAAGAACAAGTCTTTCAGTTGCGCAATTCCTGCTCACTGCCAAGATTGAAATCCCCGTCTATCCTTCCTGGGACGAACCTGGGGTTGTTCCTTATCGGGGACCACACTGAGGCCCCCGTCACTCCCCTATGTCGTCTCCACTGCCCCCCAAATCTTCAGAGTCGCCACCACCACTGGGTTTGTGGTGTACCTTTTCGGGGAGAACGGCAGCGGCGCCGTTGCCAGTGCTTTTAAGCTAGTTCCCCTACAGGACGCCATCTCCAGCCTTTTCCACGCCGCTCCTTCTTCTTCCCTCATCCACTTGCATATCATAGACAAGTTAGCGGCCCAATAATAATCACTCAGACGCGGCAGTGCCAATCCCCCTCTATCTCTACTGCGCTGCAGGAACCCCCTCTTTACCCTTGGGGTCTTTCCGGCCCACACAAAGCTCATGATGCTCCTGTCCACCTTCTTAAAAAAGGTCTTTGTAATCAGTATGGGGAGGAACTGAAACACAAAAAGAAACCTCGGGAGGACCACCGTTTTAACCGCCTGTACCCTGCCCGCCAATGACAGGGGCACCATATCCCACCTTTTAAAGTCCTCCTCCATCTGCACTACCAGTCGTGTCAAGTTAAGCTTATGCAAGGTTCCCCAGTCCCTGGCCACCTGGATCCCTAAATACCGGAAATCTCTTGTTACCCTCCTCAGCGGCAGCTCGTCTATTCCCCTGCCCTGTTCCCCGGGGTGCATCACAAACAGTTCACTCTTCCCCATATTCAGTTTGTATCCCGAAAACTCTCCAAACTCCGAGTGTCTGCATTATCTCAGGCATCCCTTCCACTGGGCCCGCGACATATAACAGCAGATCATCCACGTGTAATGACACCCGATGTTCTTCTCCTCCTCTAAGTACCCCTCTCCACTTCCTAGAGCCACTCAGCGCTATGGCCAATGGCTCAATTGCCAACGCAAACAGTAACGGGGACAGGGGGCACCCCTGTCTTGTTCCCCTATGTAGTCGGATCGTTGCCTGTTCGTAATCATACTTGCCACCGGGGCCCCGTATAGGAGCCGAACCCATCTAATGAACCCCTCTCCAAATCCAAATCTCTTCAGTACCTCCCACAAATAGTCCCACTCCACTCTATCAAATGCCTTCTCTGCATCCATAGCCACCACTATCTCCGCCTCCCCCTTCGGTGGGGGCATCATCATCACCCCAACAATCTCCGTATATTGGTATTCAATTGCCTCCCTTTAACAAATCCTGTTTGGTCACCATGCACCATCCCAGGGACACAGTCGTCTATCCTTGTCGCCATCACTTTGGCCAATAATTTGGCATCTACGTTCAGGAGGGAGATGGTCCTGTATGACCCGCACTGCAGCGGGTCTTTGTCTCTTTTCAGGATCAGCGATATCGTCACCTCCAACTCGCCTTCTCTCCGTATTCATACTGTACTCCTTGTGCCTTCCTCCACTGCGTCTCCGCCTTACCCGTGGTCAACAAGTCAAAGTCCGTGTGTAGTCTCCGTCTTTCCCTGTGTAGCCCTTCGTCCAGAGCCTCCGCATATTGCCTATCCACCCTCAGAATCTCCCCAATCAGTCTCTCCCTTTCTTTACCCTCTTGTTTCCCCTTATGGGCCCTTATGGAAATCAGCTCCCCTCTCACCACTGCCTTCAGCGCCTCCCAGACTACTCCCACCTGGACCTCTCCGTCATCATTGACCTCTAGGTATCTTTCAATACATCCCCTCACCCTTCCACATACCCCCTCGTCCGCCAACAGTCCCATGTCCAATCTCCAAAGTGGGCGTTGCTCCTTTTCCTCCCCTAGTTCCAGATCTACCCAATGTGGGGCATGATCCGAAATGGCTATAGCCGAGTACTCTGCTCCTGCCACCTTCGGGATCAGCGCCCTTCCCAGGACAAAGAAATCTATACGGGAGTACACTCTATGAACGTGGGAGAAGAAGGAAAACTCTTTACTCCTCGGTCTAGTAAATCTCCAGGGATCCACTCCTCCCATCTGCTCCATAAAGCCCTTAAGCACCTTGGCCGCTGCCGGTCTCCTCCACCGCGGTCCTAGATCTGGACCGGTCCAGCCCTGGGTCCAGCACCGTGTTGAAGTCCTCCTCCTCTTTTTCCCTCCTCCCCCCCCCCCCCCCCCCCACCCCCCCCCCCCCCCCCCCCCCCACCCCCACCCCCAATCCACCACAATTATCAACTTTCCCATCTCCAGGTCCGGGATGCGCCCCAACATACGCTTCATAAAGTTCGCATCATCCCAGTTTGGGGCATATACGTTCACCAGCACCACCGCTTCACCTTGCAATCTGCCACTCACCATCACGTACCTACCCCCACTGTCCGCCACTATGGTCTTCGCCTCAAACGATACCCGTTTCCCCACCAATATTGCCACCCCTCTATTTTTCGCATCCAAGCCCGAGTGGAATACCTGTCCCACCCATCCTTTTCTTAATCTGACCTGATCCGCCAGTTTCAGGTGCGTCTCCTGAAGCATAACCACGTCTGCCTTTAGCTTCTTTAGGTGCGCAAATACCCTTGCCCTCTTAATCGGCTCATTCAACCCTCTCACGTTCCACGTGATCAACCGGGTTGGGGGCTCTTTAACCCCCCCCCCCCCTCGTCGACTAGCCATCCCCTTTTTTAAACCAGCTCCTCACCCGGTTCCCACGCAACCGCTTGTCCCCCAGACAGCACCCTCCCGTCCCGACCATCCCATCCCGTAACAGCCCCCCCCTTCCCCTTATCAGCAGCAACCCAGTTAATCCCCCCCACCCCCGCTAGATCCCGCTCTAGCTTGATTGCACCCCCCATATTGCTTCCCGTAGTCAGCAAACTCTGGCTGACCTCGGCTTCCCCCGTTTATCCTTAGCCGCCCTGCTTGTGAGGCCCCCTCGTTCCTACGCCCCCTTTTCCCGCCACACTTTCCATATTGCGGGAACAGAGCCCGCGCTTCCCTCTCGGCCCCATCCCTAATGGCGCAGCTCCCTCTCTCCTTCCCCATCCCCTTCCCCACCGGCGCCCACATTTCTTCGTGTCCCCCTCCTTTGAGGGGAAAAAATTCCCCCATCTGATTTACAATTTCTTGCCACCACCTCACTATTTCATTCCAAACATCCTTTCCCAAATCTAGTCCAACTTCTCCTCTTGAATGAATGTCCACGCCTCCTCTGCCGTCTCGAACTAGTGGTGTTTGCCCTGGTGTGTAACTCAGTCTTGCCGGCTGCAACATTCCGAATTTCACTTTCTTCCTGTGGAGCACCGCCTTGGCCCGATTGAAACTCGCCCTCCTTCTCGCCACCTCCGCACTCCAATCTTGGTAGACGCGGATCACCGCGTTCTCCCATCTGCTGCTCCGTGTCATCTTAGCCCATCTCAGGACCATCTCCCTGTCCTTGTAGCGGTGGAATCTCACCACTATTGCTCACGGTGTTTCCCCTGCCTTTGGTCTTCTCACGAGGACCCGGTACGCTCCCTCCACTTCCAGGGGGCCCGTCGGGGCCTCAGCTCCCATTAAGGTATGGAGCATCACGCTCACGTACGCCCCAACGTCCGCTCCCTCTGCCCCTTCGGGAAGACCCAAAATCCTTAAGTTCTTCCTCCTCGAGCTATTTTCCAGGGCTTCCAACCTCTCCATACACGTCTTGTGTAGCGCCTCGTGCGTCTCCGTCTTCACCACCAAGCCCTGTATCTCGTCCTCATTTTCGGCAGCTTTTGCCTTCACTCCACGGAGCTCCATCTCTTGGGTCTTTTGCGTCTCCTTCAGCCCCTCAATCGCCTGCAGCATCGGCGCCAGCACCTCCTTCTTGAGCTCCTCCACACATCGCCGGAGGAACTCCTGCTGTTCCAGGCCCCATACCAACTGGGCTCCCTCAGCCGCCATCTTGCTTCTCCCTTCCCTTCTCTGCCACTGCTCCAGAGGATCCTCCACAATCTGGCCACTACTATCACTTCTTTTCATCCACACCCGGGGGGGACTCCTTCCTATGTCGCCTCACACTGGGTTTAGCCTTTGAAAATTTCCGTTGGGGCTCCCGATAAGAGTCCAAAAGTCCGTTGAAACAGGAGGTGCCGAAACATGCGACTTAGCTAGTCATCGCCGCACCCGGAAGTCCAAGGAAATATTTATAAGTCCAATCTCTGGGGCTGGCGTCGGATCCTTGTCGACCACCTGAGAGGTGGAGGTGGAGACGACGGCACCTTGACAGGCGGGATTTCAGCCAGATTGGTGGCCTTGTGGAGTGAGGTGTCCGGAAAAGGCATAACGATAGCTGGGAACGTGAGGTCCGATGGTGGGCAGGCAAGTTTGCGTAGTGCCCTTCTGTTGCGCTTGACAATGGATCCATCAACCCTGCAAACCACAAACGACCTGGGAGCAGCCTGTCGAACAACAACAGTTGGGGCTGACCAGTCTCCACCAGGCAACTTGATGCGAACAGCATCTTCCGGAGATAGCACGGGAAATCACTAGCATGAGCATTGTATGTCAGCTTTTGCCGGTTTCTGAGTTGCTGCACCTTTTGCAGCACTGGGAGGTGACCCAGGTCAGGTAAATGAATGGCCGGAACAGTTGTCCGCAGGTCACGATTCAGAAGGAATTGTGCCGGAGACACACCGGTGGACAGAGGGGTTGCCCTGTATGCCAGGAGCGCAAGGTTAAAGTCAGAAGCTGAGTCTGCAGCCTTGCAGAGCTGTTGATTCACGATATGGACCCCTTTTTCGACCTTCCCATTGGATTGTGGGCTCGAGGTAATGTGCTTCAACTGGTATAGCTTCGCGAAGTTGGACCACTCTTGGCTGTAGAAGCAGGGACCGTTGTCGCTCATGACCGTGAGCGAATACCATGCCTGGCAAATGTCTCCTTGCAGGCCTTGATGATAGTCCTTGATGTGAGGTCAGACAGTTTCACCACTTCGGGGTATCTAGAGAAGTAGTCGGTAATAAGCACGTAGTCACGTCCATTGGCATGAAAAAGGTCGATTCCCACCTTGGACCACGGAGAGGTCACTATCTCGTGTTGCTGGAGTGTTTCAATGGGCTGAGCAGGTTGGAAATGCTGGCAAGTCGCACAATTGAGGGCCATGTTGGATATGACCTCGTTGATGCCAGGCCAATAGACAGCCTGCCGGGCCCTGCGCCTGCATTTCTCGATACCAAGGTGTCCCTCGTGGATCTGTTTGAGCACTAAGCCCTGGAGGCTGCGAGGTATAATGATACGGTCCAGCTGGAGGAGGATCCCCTCTACAACTATTGGGCCATCCTTGACATTAAAGAACTGGGGACATTGCCCTTTCTGCCAACCATTTGCAAGGTGATGTATGACCCGCTGCAGAAGAGGGTCCTTGGCAGTCTCTTCTCGAATGTTGACGACTCGTTCGTCTGAGGCCTGGAATGCAGTGGACTTCTTCACCAGATGCCTGAGAGCCGTGGTGTGTGATGCGAGGTTGGGAATGAACTTTCCCAAGAAGTTAACCATACCCAGGATGCGGAGTACTGTCTTTTTGTCTTCCGGGGTCTTCGTGGTGTTGATGGCCTTGACTTTGTCCGAGTCCGGTTGCACGCTCTGCTGGGATATTTGATCACCCAAGAACTTGATTGATGACATGCCAAAGGAGCATTTGGCCTTGTTCAACTTGAGGCCGTTGGCATGTATGCGTCTAAAGACGTTTGGAGATGAGATATGTGTTCCTCTGGGGTCGTGGAGATATGTGTTCCTCTGGGGTCGTGGACCATATAATGACATCATCAACATAAACCCGCACACCCTCAATGCCCTCTAGCATCTGTTCAATGATCCTGTGAAAGATTTCAGAGGCTGAAACAATACCAAACGGAATGCGGTTGTAACAGTACCTTCCGAAAGGTGCGTTAAACGTGCAGAGCTTCCTGCTGGACTCGTCCAGTTGTATCTGCCAGAAGCCACGCGATGCATCTAGCTTTGTGAAGAATTTGGCATATGCCGTCTGTAGCGCACAAAGACTCCGTGAGACGAATAGAGTGAAGTCGATGAGGCTTTATTAAGCGTGTCTGTTCCCCAGCAGCCCGATAGTAAACTGGCCTGCGGGGGAAGGCACCGGCTTCTTATACTTCGCCTTCAGGGCGGAGTATGAGGTCAACGGCCAACCAGGACCCGGGATCTGTCAGCCAATGACATTAGGGCTTCCAGTCCCACATGACCCCCAATACATACTACCACATTCACCCCTTGTCAAAAATGAACCCGGCGGGGTGATGCTTCGTATGGTGGTAAGGGTTTACAGGGCTGGTCCTGGGAGGATAGAACAGTTACATGGTAGTACAGTATTGGACAGTATCGTCCTGTTACAACTATTTACAGAGGGTATAGGAAAAACAAAATGTTCATTGAACAGTCCATCTTTGTTTTACATCAACGCCACGAGTCGGTCGGGCGGTCTGGTCGTCCGTGTCGATCGCCTCGGCCCCGGCGGTGGTGGTGGTGCTTGTACCAGCGTTGTCGCCTCCGGGAGCCGCACGGTTTCAGCTGTCGGTGCAAAGGGGAGGGGGACTGATCCTCCTGGGAAGGGGGCGGTCGCGGGGTGCGGCGGCGGCAGGAAGGGGGGCGGTTGGGTTGATGGTGTCGGGGGGGTGTGCGTGGTGCCGGCGGGCGCCAGATCCCGCAGGGAGACCGTGTCCTGTCGGCCGTCGGGGTACTCCACGTAGGCGTACTGGGGGTTTGCGTGGAGGAGGTGAACCCTTTCGACCAACGGGTCCGCCTTATGTGCCCGCACATGCTTTCGGAGCAGGATGGGTCCTGGGGCCGCCAGCCAGGTTGGCAGCGACGTTCCAGAGGAGGACCTCCTAGGGAAGACAAGGAGACGCTCGTGCGGCGTTTGATTAGTGCTTGTACATAATAACGACCGGATGGAATGGAGAGCGTCCGGGAGGACCTCCTGCCACCGTGAAACTGGGAGATCCCTGGACCGTAGGGCCAGTAGGACAGCCTTCCAGACCGTGCCGTTCTCCCTTTCTACTTGCCCGTTCCCCCGGGGGTTGTAGCTGGTCGTCCTGCTTGAGGCTATGCCCTTGCTGAGCAGGAACTGGCGCAGCTCGTCACTCATGAAAGAGGACCCCCTGTCGCTGTGGACGTATGCGGGGTAACCGAACAGCGTGAAGATGCTGTTCAGGGCTTTAATGACTGTGGCCGCGGTCATGTCGGAGCAGGGAATGGCAAAAGGGAAGCGGGAGTATTCGTCCACTACATTAAGGAAATATGCGTTGCGGTCGGTGGAGGGGAGGGGCCCTTTGAAATCGAGACTGAGGCGTTCAAAGGGGCGGGAAGCCTTAATCAGGTGCGCTCCATCTGGCCTGAAAAAATGCGGTTTGCATTCCGCGCAGATGTGGCAGTCCCTTGTGACTGTACGGACCTCCTCTAAAGAGTATGGGAGGTTGCGGGACTTGATGAAGTGGTAAAACCGAGTGACCCCCGGGTGGCAGAGGTCCTCGTGGAGGGTTTGGAGGCGGTTAATTTGTGCGTTGGCACATGTGCCGCGGGATAGGGCATCGGACGGCTCGTTCAGCTTTCCGGGCCGGTACAAGATCTCATAGTTAAAGGTGGAGAGCTCGATCCTCCACCTTAAGATCTTGTCATTTTTAATCTTGCCCCGCTGTGCATTATCGAACATGAAGGCTACCGACCGTTGGTCAGTGAGGAGAGTGAATCTCCTGCCGGCCAGGTAATGCCCCCAATGTCGCACAGCTTCCACTATGGCTTGGGCTTCCTTTTCCACTGAGGAGTGGCGGATTGCTGAGGCGTGGAGGGTTCGGGAGAAAAAGGCCACGGGTCTGCCCGCTTGGTTAAGGGTGGCCGCTAGAGCTACGTCGGAGGCGTCGCTCTCGACCTGGAAGGGGAGGGACTCGTCGATGGCGCGCATCGTGGCCTTTGCGATGTCCGCTTTGATGCGGCTGAAGGCCTGGCAAGCCTCTGTCGACAGAGGGAAGGTCGTGGTCTGTATTAGAGGGCGGGCCTTGTCTGCGTACTGGGGGACCCACTGGGCGTAGTACGAAAAGAACCCCAGGCAGCGTTTCAGGGCTTTTGAGCAGTGCGGGAGGGGAAATTCCATGAGTGCACGCATACGTTCGGGGTCGGGGCCTATTATCCCATTGCGCACTATGTAGCCCAGAATGGCTAGCCGATCGGTGCTAAAAACGCACTTGTCCTCGTTGTACGTGAGGTTCAAGGCTTTAGCGGTCTGGAGGAATTTTTGGAGGTTGGCGTCGTGGTCCTGCTGATCGTGGCCGCAGATGGTTACATTGTCGAGGTACGGGAACGTGGCCCGTAACCCATGTTGATCAACCATTCGGTCCATCTCCCGTTGGAAGACCGAGACCCCGTTTGTGACGCCAAAAGGGACCCGTAGGAAATGGTATAATCGCCCGTCTGCCTCGAAGGCTGTGTACTTGCGGTCACTTGGACGGATGGGGAGCTGATGGTAGGCGGACTTGAGGTCCACGGTGGAGAAGACTTTATACTGGGCAATCCGATTGACCATGTCGGATATGCGGGGGAGAGGGTACGCGTCTAGTTGTGTGTACCTGTTGATGGTCTGGCTATAGTCAATGACCATCCTTTATTTCTCCCCTGTCTTCACTACTACCACCTGCGCTCTCCAGGGACTATTGCTGGCCTGGATTATGCCCTCCTTTAGTAGCCGCTGGACTTCGGACCGAATGAAGGTCCGGTCCTGGGCGCTGTACCGTCTGCTCCTAGTGGCGACGGGTTTGCAATCCGGGGTGAGGTTCGCAAACAAGGACGGGGGTTGCACCTTGAGGGTAGCGAGGCCGCAGATAGTGAGTGGGGGTATGGGGCCGCCGAATTTAAACGTAAGGCTCTGTAGGTTACATTGGAAGTCTAAGCTCAGCAAGGTGGGGGCACAGAGTTGGGGAAGGACGTTAAGTTTGTAGTTTTTGAATTCCCTCCCCTGTACCGTTAGGGTGACTATGCAGAATCCCTGGATCTGTACAGAGTGGGATCCTGCAGCTAGGCAAATCTTTTGTGCGCTGGGGTAGGTAGTTAAGGAACAGCGTCTTACCGTGTCGGGGTGTATAAAACTTTCCGTGCTCCCGGAGTCGACTAGGCATGGCGTCTCGTGGCCGTTAATTAGGACCGTTGTCGTCGTCGTCTGGAGAGTCCGGGGCCGAGCCTGATCGAGCGTAACCGAAGCGAGCCGTGGTTGTAGTAGTGGGGTGTGGTCCGTTGTTGCCGTCCAAGATGGCGTCGGGGATGGACAAAATGGCTGCCCCCATACATCGTACGTGGCTGAGGGGTCACAAGATGGCGTCGGGGGTGGACAAAATGGCCGCCCCCATGCGTCGTACAGGTCGGGGGCGGTCCAAGATGGCGGCGCCCCTCCTCCCCTCGTGGTGGTCGGGACCCAAAATGGCGGCGTCTGCGGGTCGCACATGGTGTGCTGGGGGGTCTGGGGAGCGCTAGGACCGCGCAGAGTTCCTTCACTGCGAGCGCCAGGGCCGCGGGCGCTAGGACCGCGCGGAGCTCCCTCTCTGCGAGCGCCAGGGCCGCGGGCGCTAGGACCGCGCGGAGCTCCCTCTCTGCGAGCGCCAGGGCCGCGGGCGCTAGGACCGCGCGGAGCTCCCTCGCCGGGGACAGCGGTGGTCGGGGCCCAGGTAAGTTGCGCCGGCGGGTCAGGCGTGGGGCGCGGGACGGGGGTGAGGGCCCAGGTTGGCGGCGCCGGCGGGTCAGTCGTGGGGCCGCGAGCGCAAGGAGTGCGAGGAGCTCCCTCACCGGGGACAGCGGCGGTCGGGGCCCAGGTAAGTTGCGCCGGCGGGTCAGGCGTGGGCGCGGGACGGGGGTGAGGGCCCAGGTCGGCGGCGCCGGCGGGACAGGCGTGGGGCGCGGGGTGAGGGCCCAGGTCGGCGGCGCCGGCGGGACAGGCGTGGGGCGCGGGACGGGGGTGAGGGCCCAGGTCGGCGGGTCAGGCGTAGGGCGCGGGACGGGGGTGAGGGCCCAGGTCGGCGGCGCCGGCAGGACAGGCGTGGGGCGCGGGACGGGGGTGAGGGCCCAGGTCGGCGGGTCAGGCGTAGGGCGCGGGACGGGGGTGAGGGCCCAGGTCGGCGGCGCCGGCAGGACAGGCGTGGGGCGGCGGGAGCTAGGACCGCGCGGAGCTCCCTCACCGGGGACAGCGGCGGTCGGGGCCCAGGTAAGTTGCGCCGGCGGGTCAGGCGTGGGGCGCGGGACGGGGGTGAGGGCCCAGGTCGGCGGCGCCGGCGGGACAGGCGTGGGGCGCGGGGTGAGGGCCCAGGTCGGCGGCGCCGGCGGGACAGGCGTGGGGCGTGGGGTGAGGGCCCAGGTCGGCGGCGGCGGCGGGACAGGCGTGGGGCGCGGGACGGGTGTGAGGGCCCAGGTCGGCGGGTCAGGCGTGGGGCGCGGGACGGGGTGAGGGCCCAGGTCGGTGGCGCCGGCAGGACAGGCGTGGGGCGGCGAGCGCTAGGACCGCGCCGAGCTCCCTCACCGGGGACAGCGGTGGTCGGGGGCCCAAGTCGGCGGAGCCGGCGGGTCAGGCGTGGGGCGCGGGAGGGGGGTGAGGGTGGCGTTCGGGACGCGAAAGACCCATTCCTCTCCGTGGAGAGTGTTGGCCGGCACCCAAATCGGGAGCGCCGGCGGCGGGTCGTACATGGACTGCGGGGAGGGGGGTTGGGGAGCGTAGGCGGCGTGCAGGGCTCCCAGTTCTCCCGGGGCCGCGGTGGTCGGGACCCAGAGCGGCTGCGCCTGCCGGTCGCACATGGCGTGCTGGGGGGGTTGGGAGGCATAGACTGCCTGTAGGGCTCCCTGTTCTCCCGGGACGGCGGCGACCTCGCGGGATCGGCACACCACCGCATAGTGGCCCTTTTTCCCGCAGCTTTTGCAGATGGCTGCGCGGGCCGGACAGCGTTGTCGGGGGTGGTTCGCCTGGCCGCAGAAATAACAGCGGGCGCCCCCGGTGCGACTCGGCATTTGGGCCGCGCAAGCCTGTGGGGTGTCCGGGGGGGGGGGGGGGGGGGGGGGGTTTGCCGCGACGGGTACGTACGGGGCCCAATGGCCTGCCGCGCGGTCGGGGCCGTAGGTGCGGGTAGCGCGGCGTAGAACTCGTCCATCGATTCTTCGGGACCTTGCCGTCTCGTCGCGAGCTGGTAGCGAGCGTAGATTTGGTTAACTGGGCGAACGTAGAGACTTTTCAGTGCTGCGAACGCCGTCTGGAAATCGCGGGTGTCTTCAATGAGGGTGAAAATCTCCGTGCTCACCCTCGAGTGCAGGACCTGCAGTTTTGGTCTTCTGAGACCCGGCCAGTGGTCGGTCTGAGGTAGGCCTCGAAACAAGTCTGCCAATGTTTGAAGGCTGCTGCCGCATTCACTGTGTGGGGGCTGATCCTCAGGCATTCTGGAATGATCCTGAGCTCCATAGTCCTTTTTAGGCACGCTTAATAAATTGTAGCGCACAAAGACTCCGTGAGACGAATAGAGTGAAGTCGATGAGGCTTTATTAAGCGTGTCTGTTCCCCAGCAGCCCGATAGTAAACTGGCCTGCGGGGAAGGCACCGGCTTCTTATACTTCGCCTTCAGGGCGGAGTATGAGGTCAACGGCCAACCAGGACCCGGGATCTGTCAGCCAATGACATTAGGGCTTCCAGTCCCACATGACCCCCAATACATACTACCACACCGTCTCACTGGTTAGCTCCTCCCACTTCGGGATTGGGTAGTGTTCCCACATTATGTTTCGGTTAAGATCCTTGGAATCCTTACATATGCGCAGTTCTCCAGAGGGCTTCTTCACACAGATCATCGAGCTGACCCAGTCAGTCGGTTCCTTCGCTTTAGAGATTATACTCTGGTCTTGGAGCTCCTGCAGCTGCGCCTTTAAACGGTCCCTCAGAGGAGCCAGCACCCGGCGTGGTGCATGGATCACAGGCGTGGCATCAGGCCTGAGTAAGATTTTGTAGCGGTACGGCAGCGTGCCCATCCCACTGAACATCTGGGTATTGTGACAGGATTTTGTCGATGTCGGCCTGAAGATTCATATTGGCAGAGGACATGGCATGTACGCGCTGGACGAGATTAGTAGCTTGCATGCATGGGCACCAAGCAGGGAAGCCTTGTCAGGCTTGATGATTTTGAATTGCAGTGTGGCTTTGATGGCCTTGTTGGAGACATGCAGGTGACAAGAACCTAACGCAGTAATGGCATTGCCATTATAATCAAGCAGCTTGGCAGGCGGAAGAATTTTTGGCTGCCTTTGGATGTGAGCAAGATCTGCTTGAGATTGGCTGAAGCACCAGTGTCCAGTTTGAACCGGATGCTGCATTGGTTGACTTGTACGACAGCACGCAATTCGTCCGCAGAATCCACGTTGAGGATGGGTAGGCGTGTTGCTGAATTTGGGGAGGCCTTGTCATACGTAGTAATGATGCCCATACGATATGGGGACTCCAGGCAGTCTTCCTCTGGATCCGTGGTGTTCCAGGTTCCAAATCCAGCAGCTCTGCACAAGGCTGCATAATGGCCAGGCTTCCCACAATTTAAACATCGCCTGCCTCCTGCAGGTCATTGCTGCTAAGTGGGTAGTGCTGCAGTTCGGGCATGTCATTACATTGATGTCGTAACGCTCCGTGCGCCATCGCACATGCGCAGTGCGGTCAGCCGCCGCTCACACCTGCGCAGTGTGGTCTTCGGCTGCTTCATTCTCCCGTCCGTGGTGCGCATGCGTGGGACCCCGGGAAAAGCGCGCGAAATGGCCGCCTTCATCGATGCTTGCTAAGGCGCCGCTTTCGGGCGATGGCCTGTACACTCTCTGCCTCGTGGGAGACAAGTTGGTCCTGTTCTGCCGATTTAAGGCGGGAGTAGCGACTTTTTGCCTGTTCATGCACTTTTCTTGATGGTTACTGGCAGGGTCATGTTTTTTATTTTCGAAGCTGCTCCCGCAGGGCGCGGAGTGGACCCCAAACACGATCTGATCCCTGATGAGGGAATCAGCGGTGTCACTGTAGTTGCAGGATTGCGCTAATATGCGGAGATGAGTTAGAAAGGATTGAAAAGGCTCATCCTGAAGGCGTTGCTGGAAGATGTAGCGCTCGATGCTCTCGTTCGTTACGACTTCACAGTGACTCGAATTTGGCTAACACGGTCTGGAACTTGGTCTTGTCCTCGCCGTCGGCAAAAGTGAGCGAATTGAAGATTTGGATGGCCTGGTCCCCCGCAGTCGATAGGAGCAGCACGATTTTTCTGGCATCGGACACCTCCTCGAGGCCCGAGGCCTCAATGTACAGACTGAATTTCTGCTTGAAGACCCGCCAGTTGGCGCCGAGATTTCCGGAGATCCGGAGCTCTGGAGAGGCCTGGATCTTCTCCATGCCGCTGGAAGGCACTTGCTGGTCATCACTGAATTATTCAAGGTAAATTACTTAGATGAAGTAGACTCCTGGTATCATGTCATGTTATTCACCCTGGGGTAACACGGACTGCAACAAGATGCAGATGAACGGTAAAGCATACACCAAAAGTAGGCGTTGGTTCAATACGATTTATTGAACTTCTGTAACAATGCACACAGCTGGCTGTGGGTTGACACTCTACTACTCTAAGTGTACTAACTCTAACTTACTAGACCAGGCTAGCTCTGATCACGTGTGTTTTACCTCATGATGTGCATGGGTGCATATTATGACAAGAGATGTGGCTGCATCACAGGACATAGCATATGGAATCTCACGTGCGTGTGTGTGTATATATATATGTGTGTGTGTATATATATATATATATATCTATATATCTATATCTATATATATATATATAGATGACACCACACTCATAGCCAGGAAAGCAGGCCTAGTAAAAGACATTTTGTTTAACACAAAATGAGACAAAGACCACCATTGTCTCTAAATGCCATTGGAAAAGTCTGGATCGGAAGCACCGTGATCGTGGCAGTGGACAATTTTCACAAACTTTGGTTCAATAATTTTTTTAAATTTAGAGTATCCAATTAAGGGGCAATTTAGCATAGCCAATCCACCTAACCTGCACATCTTTGGGTTCTGGTTGTGAGACCCATGCAGACACGGGGAGAATGTGCAAACTCCACAAAGATGACACTGGGCCGGGATCGAACCCGGGTCCTCAGTGCCGTAGGCAGCAGAGCTAACTATTGCGCCACCGTGCTGCCCCACCTTGGTTCAATGATAAACATTACATCTAAGAATGAAATTCAGAATTGATTGGCTGCAGCAAGAGGCATGACCAGTGATTTGGTTAACATCTGGAAGTCCAAAGAGGATAAAAGGAGGATAACAGCTGTTTGAAATGTAGGTGTGCTGGAGGGTGCTCAGATGGATGTGTTAACTGGATGGATGGAGTTAAATGAATGGATTGAATAAAGAACTAGTTCAGAAGCAAAGGGGTTATTAAGTGCAGTTAAAAGAGAGAAATATAGCCAAGTACAGATATTTGTAATTGTCCCAGAAGCAATTGAACGAGAAGGTGAGGGTAAAATCGGAAGAGAAAGGAGAAACATCAGATGGATGGATAACATTGAGACATGGACTGAGGGAAGTTTGAAAGCCAGAAACATAATACTACAAACCCTCCAGCCTACCATGTTTGGGAGAGGGGAAAGGTTTATGCCTACTGCACCATCTAAGAATAACAAAGAAAATTACAGCACAAGAGCAGGCCCTCCACGCCTGCATCAATCATGCTGGCAACTGAACTAAAAAACCCTACCCTTCCGGGGACCATATCCCTCTCTTCCCATCCTATTCATGTAATTGTCAAGACACCCCTTAAATGTTAGCATCATATCTGCTTCCACTACCTCCCCCAGCAGCGCATTCCAAGCTCCCACCACCCTCTGTCTAAAACGACTTGCCTCGTACATCTCCTTTAAACCTTACCCCTCACACCTTAAACCTATGCCCCCCAGTAATTGACTTCCACCCTGGGAAAAAGCTTCTGACTATCCACTCTGTCCATGCTCCTCAATCTTGTAGACTTCAACAGCTCATTCCTCAACCTCTGTCATTCCAGTGAGAACAAACCAAGTTTCTTCAACCTCTCCTCATAGCTATTGCCCTCCATAACTAGGCAACATCCTGGTAAATCTTTTCTGTGCCCTCTCCAAAGCCTCCACATCCTTCTGGTAGTGTGGCGACCAGAATTGAACACTATATTCCAAGTGCAGCTAACTAAGGTCTATAAAGCTGCAACATGACTTGCCAATTTTAAACTCAATGCCTGGCAGATGAAGGCAAGCATGCCGTATGCCTTCCTGATTATTTCTCCACCTGCATTGCCACTTTCAGTGACCTGTGTACCTATACACCCAGATACCTCTGCCTATCAATACTCTTAAGGGTTCTGCCATTTACTGTATATTTCCCTTCTGTATTAGACCTTCCAAAATGCATTATCTCTCATTTGTTTGTATTAAACTCCATTTGCCATCTCTCCACCCAATTCTCTAACCGATCTATATCCTGCTGTATCCTCTGACAGTCCTCATCACTATCCGCAATACCACCGCCTTTGTGTCATCCGCAAACTTACTAATCAAACCAGTTACATTTTTCTCCAAACCATCTATATATATGTGTGTATATCTAAGATGGCCACCTGCAAAGGACCATGGGAACTATGTCCAACCCAGGACTCAGACAGATACACAGCTTGTAGTTCATCGAGATAATGAAATAGAGCAACAGATCCCTGAGGAATGCTACTTGTCACAGCCCTCCATTCAGAAACGCATCCTTCCAATGCTACCCTCTGCCATCTATGACCGAGCCAGTTATGTATCCATCTTGCCAGCTCACCTCTGATCCCATGCAAATTCACCTTCTGTACTAGTCTGCCATGAGGGACCTTGTCAAAGGCCTTACTGAAGTCCATGCAGACAACATCCACTGCCCTACCTGCATCAATCATCTTCGTCACTTCCTCGAAAAACTCAATCAAGCTAGTGAGACACGACCTCCCCTTCACAAAACCATGTTGCTTCTCGCTAATACGTCCACTTATTTCCAATTGGGAGTAAATCCTCTCGAAGAATCCTCTCAAATAATTTCCCTACCTCTGACGTAAGGCTCACCGGCCTGTAATTACCTGGATTATCCTTGCTACCCTTCTTAAACAAAGGAACAACATTGACTATTCTCCAATCCTCTGGGACCTCCCCTGTAGCCAGTGAGAATACAAAGATTTCTCTCAAGGCCCCAGCAATTTCCTCCCTTGCCACTTTCAGTATTCTGGGGTATATCCAATCAGACACT
Source organism: Scyliorhinus torazame (assembly GCF_047496885.1). NCBI lineage: Eukaryota > Metazoa > Chordata > Chondrichthyes > Carcharhiniformes > Scyliorhinidae > Scyliorhinus > Scyliorhinus torazame. The sequence continues at coordinate 89,379,523 of NC_092709.1, forward strand.
GGGAACTTGTCTACCTTAATGTTCATCAAGACCCCCAATACCTCCTCCTTTTTGATCTCAACATGACCCAAACTATCTACACACCCTTCCCCAGACTCATCATCCACCAAGTTATTCTCTTTGGTGAATACTGGCGCAAAGTACTCATTTCCTATCTCGCCCATTTCCTCTGGTTCCACGCATAGATTCCCTCTCCTTTCCTTGAGTGGGCCAGCCCTTTCCCTGGCTACCCTCTTGCTCATTATATATGTATAAAAATCCTTGGAATTTTCCTTCATCCTGCTGGCCAATTACTTTTTGTGACCCCTTTTAGCCCTCCTTACTCCTTGCTTACGTTTCTTTCTACTTTCTTTGTATTCCACACTTGCTTCGCATGTTCCCTGCCTCCTAGCCTTGACAAATGTTTCCATTTTCATTTTGACTCAGCTCACAATATCTCTCGTTATTCAAGGTTCCCGAAACTTGCCATATTTATCCTTCATCCTCACAGGAATGTGTCGGTCCTGAATGCCTATCAACTTACACTTGAAAGACTCCCACATGTTCATTTGCCTTCAAACATCTGCCCCCGGGCAGCACGGTGGCGCAGTGGTTAGCATTACTTCCTCACCGTGTCTAGGCCCCAGGTTCGATCCCGACTCTGGGTCACTGTCCGTGTGGAGGTTGCACATTTTCCCCGTGTTTGCGTGGGTTTCGTCCCCACACCCCAAAGATGTGCAGGGTGGGTGGATTGGCCATGCTAAATTGCCCCTTATTTGGAGAAAAAAAATGAATTGGGCACTCTAAATCTATTTAAAAGAACATCTGCCACCAATCTACATTCTTCAGTCCCTGCCTAATATTGTAATTAGCCTTCTAGAAGTTTGCACTAAGTTATGAAGTGGAAGTTTTCTTTGGCCAGGACTGAGGCATTAACTAATGCTTTGAAACTGTCAACATGTCTGCCTGAGCCTGATATACCTTTCTCTTGGTTGAAAATATCAACCATGGAAACCCTAAGGTTTCCCTCCTTGCTGTGTCCTTGGCTTGTGAAAGATAAAGTCAATAATATGCTAGAGGAAAGCATGTTGTCATTTTAAGAAACTGTTCTCCAATCCTTTTTTTAAGAGTACGCAATTCATTTTTCCAATTAAGGGGCAATTTAGTGTGGCCAATCCACCTACCCTGCACATATTTTGGGTTGTGGGGGCGAAACCCATGCAAACACGGGGAGAATGTGCAAACTCCACACGGACAGTGACCCAGAGCCGGGATCAACCCTGGGACCTCGGCGTCGTGAGGCAGCAATGCTGAACCATTGCGCCACCGTGCTGCCCAGAAATTGTTCTCCAATCCTAAATATAACAGACCCAAGTATTTATCTCTCATTACTCGTTTAAGAAAAATTGGGAAGCCGTTTTTCTACACCATTTTCGAGAGTTCAATGAGGACCCCTACCATTATTTTATTGAAAATTGGATAAATACTTGGGAATACAATTGTTGGACAATGAGGAAAAAGTAGGGACTGGGACTAATTGGACAGTTAAGAGCCAGGCACAATGGACTGACCAGCTTTTCTGCTGTATGATTCAGAATCCATGTTCCAGAAATCAAATGGATGGACAGTTTTTTTAAATTAGGTAATTTTGCAATGAACATTTGCAATAAAGTGGATGAATTAATTGCGGAAATAGATGTAGGTATTTACATAGGTATTTTATAGTCTGAATTATGGAGACATGGCTGCAGGGTGACCAGGGATGGGAATTTAACAGCCGTATCAGTATTTAGGATGGACAGACACAAAGAAAAAGGCAGTGGAGTTTCAATGGTGGCTACAGAGGAAATTAACACAATAAGTTAGGAAGGATATTCGCTGGGCAGCACGGTGGTTAGCACTGGGACTACAGCCCTGAGGACCCGGGTTCGAATCCCAGCCCTGGGTCACTGTCCATGTGAAGTTTGCGCATTCACCCCGTGTCTGCGTGGATTTCACCCCCACAACCCAAAGATGTGCTGGTTAGGTGGATTGGTCATGCTAAATTGCCCCTTAATTGGAAAAAAAAAAAATTGGATACTTTAAATTTTAAAAAAACGAAGGATATTTGTTCCAACGATGTGGAATCTCCAAAGGGCAAACAATGTCATTGGGGATTGACTCTAGACCCCAAAACTGTAGTAGTGGTGTTGGGAATGGCATTAAACAGAAAATTGGTTGGGCAGACAGGAAACAAAGAGTAGGAATAAACGGGCCTCTTTCCAAATGGCAGGCTGTGACTAGTGGGGTTCTACAGGGAACAGTGCTTGGACCCCAGCTATTCACAATATGCATTCATGATTTAGAATAGATGCAGGAACTCAATGTAATATTTCCAAATTTGCAGATGAAACAAAGCTGAGTGGGAGGGTGGGCTCTGAAGAGGATGCAGAGATGTTTGTGTGATTTGGACAAGTTGACTCAGTGGGGAAATGCATGGCAGATGCAGTATAACGTGGGTAAATGTGAGGTTATTCACTTTGGAAGGCAGATTATCTGAATGGCTAGACTGAGGAGGGGAATATGTAATGAGATCTGGGTGTCCTTGTACACTAGTCGCTGAAAGTAAGAATGCATGTGCAGTAAACAAGGCAAATGGTATGTTAATCTTCATACCAAGAGGATTTGAGTACAGGAACAGAGATATTTTGCTGCAATTATACAAGGCCTTGGTGAGACCAGACCTGGAATAATAATAATAATCTTTATTGTTACAAGTAAGCTTACATTAACACTGCAATGAAGTTACTGTGAAAAGCCCCTTGTCGCCACTTTCTGGCGCCAGTTCGGTTACACAGAGGGAGAATTCAGAATATCCAATTCACCTAACAGCACGTCTTTCGGGAGTTGTGGGAGGGAACCGGAGCACCCAGCGGAAACCCAAGCAGACACAGGGAGAACGTGCAGACTCCACACAGACAGTGACCTAAGCCGGGAATCAAATCTGGTTCCCTGGAGCTGTGAAGCAACAGTTGTGCTACTGTGAATATTGTGTGCAGTTTTGGTCTCCTTATCTATGGAAGGATGTTCTTGCTATAGAGGGAATGCAGAGAAGGTTTACCTGAATGATTCCTGGGATGGCAGGACTGAGGTATGAGGAGAAAATGAGTCGGTTAAGATTGTATTCGCTAAGTTTAGAAGAATGAGGGGGGATCTCTTTGGCAGCACAGTAGCACAGTGGTTAGCTGTTGTAATTCTGCCAACACAGTTCAGTCTTCAACAGCACGCGGAACCGACATTATAAGGATGGATGTTGTGTGATCCGAAAAATGCCAATTAATGTACTGTTGAATTTTTGGCGAAAGGTTAGATGAGTGGAGGAGGGAAATGAGATGGAGACAGAATGGAGTTATTGATGGCAAAATCCTTAACTTCTTTGATATCTGTTACAACGTATATCAGTACAATTCAATCTGACTTGCTTAAAAAATTCATTTGTAGCTACACACACTTCCTACAAAATCTTTGGCATGGTTCCATGTACATACATCATACAGTTCAGACCATTACAAAGAAAGTGTTACATTGATGTAGTGCCTTTCACAAGCTCAGGATTCCCCAAAGTTCCTTATGGAGGTGTAGAAGGCACTATATAAATGCAAGTCCTTTCTCATTGTCATATGCATCCAATGCCCTGTAATGGTACATCTGGATCTAGTGCTTGCTTCTAACTAAAAATGTTTAAAGATGATTTTCCGAGACGATGGATTCCTTATATTTGACAATTAAACTACATGTCTCAGTAACTATCCTTCCCTGATATCACACCGTCCTCCGCCCCCCCCCCCTTTTCAATCACAGTTGTTTAAATATTTCAATACCATTGAGATATAGTTCATAAAATAAGTTTATTTCACAATAACATGATGCAGTTTCCTTTAAGTAGAATGTGGTTTGCTAAACCATGTACTTTCAGGGTTAAAGTATTGAATGATGCATTTGACTGGTTGAATTATAGTGACGTGCAAACTTTAGTCATTTTTCTCTAAGGAATAGTAATGTTTATCTGGAAAGTATAGTTTTTACAAGTCCTGCCAAACACTTCTTGAAGTCAGCCATCCATATCCATGCATTTTGCATTTCCACTGGAAAATGAAAATGGTGCATTCATCCAAGTCTTCAGTGATTATGTGCTCACCAATTAAATATGCATGATCTTTCCAATCTGAGATCATTAAAGTAATCAGTTCTTTGCTCTTTCCCCCCCCCCCCCCCACCCACCCTCAAAACGTAGAGAGGATGTTGCTGTCGCAGATGGTCTAGTTCCTCCAGTCACTTCTTGTGTTTCACAAAATCTATATTTTTAGAAGAAGACAAAATTAGGATATTATAACTGATTCTATAAATTGCTGCACACCTTCACTTTGGCTCACTGGTAACTCTCAATGCCAATAAATGATAAGAGGATTTTGGCACTAAACTACATTATCCCTCAGCTACAATGTATGTTCCATACCAAATCCTCGTACAGGCCAGCTTTAATATTTAAATAATCATTGGATTATATATTCTTTTAACCAATGTCATTTTTCTCCACTGCCCTTTCTTGAGGAATTGGTTTATTTTTAAGATGTGGTTTTGACTTCCAGTGGTGGCCGAGATTTGATCGGTCGCACACGAGGTGGTTCCTGCCTGGACCATCGGTCATTTTTATAGGAATAATGGGGGATTTTGATGGATAAAGTGTGAGGAGAGTGGAAGGTGACTGTCATTCCAGATTGGAATGTCTACAGGGTATCAAACCCTGTTAAAGTCGGTGAGAGCCCTAGCCCAGGGTTGCAGGAAATTCAGCAGCAACAAAAGGAGATGTAGGGAGACTGGTCGAGTGCGACTGAGGGCAGTAGCATCTCTTCGTGGGACATTGCACCGGGTGGAGAAGCGCTTGGAGGCGCAAGAGGACAACGATCCAGGAGGTGGAAAAGACGCTGAACGACCCAGAGTGAGCATATTGTGTTGTTGGAGGCAGAGATAGTGATCCTGGGGGATGTCTTTAAGGTGCAGTGTGCGAGGGTGGATGACCAAGACAATCGGTCTTGGCGGCAAAGTCTTTGCATTGTTGGCCTGCCGGAGGGCATGGAGGGAACGAGTGCCATGGGCTATGTCGTGAACATGCTTGCGAAGTTGGTGAAGAGAGGGTTTTCAACAAGGCCCCCAGGTGGACCATACCCACAGGTCCTTGAGGCAGAAGCCAAGGGCTGGGGAGCTACCGCGGGGAGGTGATTGTGCGTTTGCACAAGTTTCAGGACAAAGAAAAGATCCTGAGGTGGGCCACATCGAGTCATGACTGCAGCTGGGAAGGCAATTAGATTGAGATATACCAGGACATTGGTGCCGACCTGGCCAAGAGACGGGCAGGATTTGATGAGGCAGCGTTTTTTCGGCACGAGGTTCAGTTTGGGGTGCTCTACCTGGTCAAAACTTTGGGTAACTTTTTAGGGCCGAGAATATAATTTATTGACCTGGAGGAGGCAAATGACTTAATTAAGGAGTACAGGTTGTGGGAGGGCTGAGTACAGAATTTTGTACTGTGTGTATCCCCGGAAGAAATCTGTGCTTTTTGTACCTTTTGTACCCTCAGTGTACCCGAACAGACGCTGGAGTGCGGCGACTGGGGGCCAGTAACTTCATTGCAGTGTTAATGTAAGCCTACTTGTGACACTAATAAAGATTATTCATATCTTGTATTTTGTGTACCTTTTCTACCTTTTGTACACTGTTGTGCCTTTTTGTACTTGTACCCTTTGTACAGTATATGATTTGCTGTATTTATGCAAATGCGGTTCTAGGGGATAATTATGTGTATGGGGCGTCTTTGGTGTCATATATTTCATTTTAACGGGAACGGGACATTGAGAGAGGTGAAGGAGGGGATGGGGTGGTGCAAGTGGAACTGGGGGGATGTCTCGGCCTCCAGATGTGAGTAGCCATGCTACCAGCAGATGATAATGAACGGAAGAAGAATGGGGGTGGGGACTGCGGTAGTTAGCCAGAGTGGGGGAAGAGGGAAGGGGGCTGGGGGGAGGGGTAGGAGTGGAGGAGGAGGAGTGGAAGTGGATTGGTGACACAGTTGGCATTTCGGTTGCACTTGGAGGAGGATGGAGGGGCGGTTATCTTGGGTGGGCCCAGTTTTGTAAAGGGGTGGAGATTTGGACAGGGGGGAGCTTTGCGAGTTTGAGGGGCTTGGAGGAGAAATTTGGGCTGGTATGGGGAAATGGCATTAGATACTTACAGATGCGGGACTTTGTACGCAGACAGGTCCCATCCTTCCCACGCCTCCCGCCAATAGGGATCCAGGACAGAAAAGTCTCTAGAGGAGAAGGAGGAGAGGGTAGAGTCTCGGATATCTACAAGGTGCTCATGAAGGGGGAAGAGTCCCAGATGGAGGAACTGAAACTCAAATGGGAGCAGGAGTTTGGCGGGGAGATGGAGGACGGGCTGTGGGCGGAAGCCCTGAGTAGGGTAAACTCAACCGCAACATGTGCCAGGCTCAGCCTGATTCAATTTAAGGTCGTTCACCGGGCCCACATGATTGTAGCTCGGATGAGCAAATTCTTTGGGGTAGAGGACAAGTGCACTAGATGCACGGGAGGACCAGCGAACCATGTTCACATGTTTTGGGCATATCCTAAGCTTAGGGGGCACTGGGAGGGATTTGGGGGGGTCATGTCCCGCGTGCTGAAAACAAGGGTGGTGATGAGTCTAGGGGTGGCAATTTTTGGGGTTTCGGAAGACCCGGGAGTCCAGGGGGAGAAAGAGGCAGATGTTCTGGCCTTTGCTTCCCTAATAGCCCGGCGGCGAATACTGCTGGCATGGAGGGACTCAAAACCCCCGAAGACCGAACTATGGCTTTCGGACATGTCAAGTTTTCTGGGTATGGAAAACATCAAGTTCGCCTTGAGGGGATCTGTACTGGGGTTCGCCCGAAGGTGGCAACCATTCATCGACTTCTTCGCGGGAGAGTGAACGTCAGCGGGGGGTGGGGGGGGGGGGAGATTAGAATAGAGTAGGAGGGATAAATAGGCAAGTAGTGTCTAGGGGAGAGGAGCGGGCATGTGCAGTATGGTTTGATTGAAGTATTGGTTTTATATTGATGTTTGCACATTTCTGTTATCTGTAACTGTTTACAATGTCAAATAATACCTCAATAAAATTGTTTGTTAAAAAAAAAGAATACGGAATACTTGGCAATCACTATCTCGGACCATGCCCCACATTGGGTGGACCTGCAAGTCGGTGGGGCGAATGACCAACGCCCGCAATGGAAGTTAGATGTAGGACTGTTGTCGGAGGAGGGGATATGTGAGAGACTGCGGAAGTGTATACAAAATTACTTGCAGGTGAACGATACAGGGGAGGTTTCAGCAGCGATCCTGTGGGAGACGCTGAAGGCAGTAGTGAGGGGGGAGCTGATCTCAATTCGGGCTCACAGGGATAGGGCGGACAGAGCAGAAATGGATAGATTGGTTCAGGAGGTTCACCGGATAAACAAGGAGCATGCAGGGTCCCCGGGGGAGGACCTACTCAGGGAGAGACGGAGACTGCAGGCGGAACTGGGGGTGCTATCCACGAGTAGGGCCGTGGAACAACTTAGGAAGGCAAGGGGAGTGGTGTATGAGCATGGGGAGAAGGCCAGCAGATTGCTAGCGCAGCAACTCAGGAAGAGGGAGGCGGCCAGGGAAATAAGTAGAATGGTGGCCGGGAAGGGTAGCAGAATGGAGGACCCGTCTGGACTGAATAAGATATTTCGGGACTTTTATAGTAAGCTTTACACTTCAGAACCCCCGGAGGAGCTGGAGGAGATGAAACGGTTCCTGGACGGACTAACCTTCCCAAAAGTAGGCGGTGGACTAGTGGACGGGCTGGGGGCCCCGATTAGAGTGGAGGAGGTACTGGGCGGCCTAAAGGCCATGCAGTCAGGGAAAGCCCCGGGACCGGATGGATACCCAGTAGAGTTTTACAAAAAGTTCTCGGAGATAGCGGGACCGGCCCTGACAAGGGTTTTTAATGAGGTGAGGGACAGAGGGACCCTGCCTCCGACGATGTCGCAAGCCACCATCTCGCTGATATTAAAGTGGGACAATGACTCGGAATGCTGCGGGTCATACAGGCCAATCTCCCTGATCAATGTGGACGCCAAGCTCCTGGCCAAGGTCCTGGCGATTAGAATTGAGAACTTCGTACCGGAGGCGATTGGGGACGACCAAACAGGGTTTGTGAAAGGCAGGCAGTTGACAGCTGACTTGAGAAGATTGCTTAATGTGATTATAATGCCCCTGACAGGCAAGGAGGTGGAGGTAATGGTGGCAATGGACGCTGAGAAGGCCTTCGACCGGGTGGAGTGGGACTATTTGTGGGAGGTACTCGAACGGTTTGGGTTCAGGGAGGGACTGGTTAATTGGGTCAGACTATTGTACCAGGCCCCAAAAGCTAGCATAAGGACGAACACGATAATGTCAGATTACTTCAGACTACATCGCGTGACCAGACAGGGATGCCCACTCTCCCCGTTGCTGTTCGCACTGGCCATAGAACCATTGGCGATTGCGCTGAGAGCTGCAAAGGGGTGGAAGGGAATGACTCGGGGGGGGGGGGGGGGGGGGGGGGGGTGGGGGGGGTGGGGGGGGGGGGGGTGGAGCACAGGGTCTCTCTCTATGCGGATGACCTGCTCCTGTACGTGTCGGACCCACTGGCCGGGATGAAAAATATACTGGAAACATTGAGGAAGTTCGGCCGGTTCTCATGGTACATATTAAATATGGCCAAGAGTGAGATGTTTGTGGTGCAGGCAAGGGGCCAGGAGAATAGACTGAAGGAGCTGCCATTTAGGCTGGTTGAGGAAAGTTTCCGGTACTTGGGGATACAGGTGGCACGAGACTGGGGCAGGTTGCATAAGTTAAATTTGACTAGAGTGGTGGAACAAATGAAGAGGGAGTTTCAGAGATGGGATGCACTCCCGATGTCACTTGCGGGGAGGGTGCAGACGGTAAAGATGACAATCCTCCCTAGATTCCTGTTCATCTTCCAGTGCCTCCCGATCTTTATCCCACGGTCCTTCTTCAAAAGGATCGGCAAAATCATCATGAGCTTTGTCTGGGAGGGAAAATCGCCGCGGGTGAGGAAGGCGGTGCTTGAAAGGAGCCGCAGCGAGGGGGGTCTGGCATTGCCGAATCTGATCAACTTCTACTGGGCGGCTAACATAGCCATGATAAGGAAGTGAATGGTGGGTACGGGTATATCTGGGAGCGGGTGGAGGCGGCTTTGTGCAGGGGCACCAGTTTGGCAGCCCTGGTCACGGCTCCCCTACCGCTTGCGCCGGCCAGGTACTCCACCAGCCCGGTAGTGGGGGCGGCCCTGCGGATTTGGGGCCAGTGGAGAAAGCATGCAGGGGAGGCGGGTGCGTCGGTCTGGGCTCCAATTTGTGATAACCATGGATTCGCCCCCGGGAACATGGATGGAGGGTTTAGAACATGGCGGCGGGCGGGGGTGAGGAGGGTGGGCAATATGTTCCTGGAGGGGAACGTTGCAAGTTTGAGGGAGTTGGAGGAGAAAGCTGGGCTGGAAAGGGGAAATGACGTTAGGTACTTACAGGTGCGGGACTTTGCACGCAGACAGGTCCCATCCTTCCCACGCCTCCCGCCAATAGGGATCCAGGACAGAATAGTCTCTAGAGGAGAAGCAGGAGAGGATAGAGTCTCGGATATTTACAAAGTCCTCATGAAGGGGGAAGAGTCCCAGATGGAGGAACTAAAACTCAAATGGGAGGAGGAGCTTGGCGGCGAGATGGAGGACGGGGTATGGGCGGAAGCGCTGAGTAGGGTAAACTCAACTGCAACATGTGCTAGGCTCAGCCTGATTCAGTTTATGGTCGTTCACCGGGCCCACATGACGGTGGCTCGGATGAGCAAATTCTTTGGGGTAGAGGACAAGTGCGCTAGATGGAGGACCAGCGAACCACGTTCACATGTTTTGGGCATGCCCTAAGCTTAGGGGGTACTGGGAGGGATTTACGGGGGTTATGTCCGGGTGCTGAAAACAAGGGTGACGATGAGTCCAGAGGTGGCAATTTTTGGGTTTTCGGAAGACCCGGGAGTCCAGGAGTTGAAAGAGGCCGATGTTCTGGCCTTTGCTTCCCTGATAGCCCAGCGTCGAACACTGCTGGCATGGAGGGACTCAAAACCCCCGAAGACCGTTTGGCTTTCGGACATGTGAAGTTTTCTGGGTATGGAAAAAATCAAGTTCGCCTTGAGGGGATCGGTATTGGGGTTCGCCCAAAGGTGGCAACCATTCATCGACTTCTTCGTGGGAGAGTGAACGTCAGCGTGGGGAGGGGGGGGGGCGGTGGACTTCTTCGTGGGAGAGTGAACGTCACCGGGGGGGGTTGGGGGGGGCCAACATGCTGACACTTGGAACGGATACACCAGGAGTAACTGAGCTACGAGAAGTCATTGCAGAAACTGGAAGCATTACGCTGGAGACAAGATGATATGGGGGACGATTTTTCTATGCTATTTAAATTATCCAAACTCTAAGAATACTTCTGACAATCATGCGCTCTACAACAAAGGGACACAAGCTCAGAAAAAGGAGGGTGGACAGACACTTTAGAATGAGTTACTTCTCACAGCATGGATAAAAATAAGGAATAGACTTTATGGGAGGACAGGGCAGGCAGACAGTATCAGCAAATTCAAAAGAGAGTTGATTGGTATTTGACAGGGAAAGCAAGAATTATGAGAAATAGAGTAATGTCTGTTAGTTTGCACACTATAGGAGCATTTTGTTGGAACACTAGCCTCTTTATGTGTCAACAATTTCTATGTTTCTTTATGTGTCTCTGATAACTGTTAAACCTGCTCAGCCCTTGGGGAGGGGTGGGGAAAAGTGGCATTCAGAGTGAGTTTAAAAGTCCTGGGGTGGAGGAAATTCTTTATAAATGGTTATTGGAGTCGTACTTTGATAAGAAAGTACGAATCAGAGCTATTTTCCCTCTTCATGGGTAATTAGCTTATTAAGAAAGAACTTCATTTAAATAGTGCCTTTCATGACCCCAAGATATCCCACAGCTTTTTACAGTCAATAAAATACTTTTGAAATTAGTCACTGCTGGACTCTAGGAAACGTTGCATACTGTAAAGTCCGACAAATAACAATGAGATAAATGAGCAGATAATCTGTTTTTAGTGATGTTGATTGAGGGATAAATATTTCAAGTCAGGGCACAAGGGAATACACCCGTGCTCGTCTTTGAAATACTGCCACAGGGCATTTCTATCCATCTAAGACGACAGACGGAGCCTTGGTTTAACGGCTCGTCCAAAAGACGTCACCACCTATAGTGCAACATTCCCTTAATACTGAATACTGAAACCTAGATTATGTGCTCTCTCTTGAGTGAGACGTAAGACCGCTGACTCAGATTTAAGAGTGGTTACACTGAGCCAAACTGACACTGACCTTTTAATTCTATTGTGAACATAAAATTCATGTTTATTATTTTGAGTTTCCTTCTCCTGCTCCATTCCACATGTTGCCTCTTTAACATGTGAATTGACTGTGCAATTTGATAAATTGAATGAACTCATTTCTGTATCATCATTTACTGCAGTCCCTTTGAGTGACTGCATGAAATGTAAACACCCATTTCAATTCATTTGATGATTCACAATATAGACCTATTTATTGAGTTTAAACGACATTATGTTTGCTGTTTGTATTGAAACAGCAAAACAATTCTGGAGGGTTAGTTGTTTAAGTGTGATGTAATTAAGTAGTTGTTATCATACTTAGCAACCGATAAGGTAGGTGATAAGATTTTTTTAAAATTTAAAGTGCCCATTTCTTTTTTTTGAATTAAGGGGCAATTTACAGTGGCCAATCTACCTACCTTACACATCTTTGGGTTGTGGAGGGCAGCATGGTGGCGCAGTGGGTTAGCCCTGCTGCCTCACAGTGCCGAGGTCCCAGGTTTGATTTGCTCTGGGTCACTGTCCATGTGGAGTTTGCACATTCTCCCTGTGTCTGTGTGGGTTTTGCCCCCACAACCCAAAAATGTGCAGGGTAGGTGGATTGGCCACACTAAATTGCCCCTTAATTGGGAAAAAATAATTGGGTGCTCTAAATTTATTTTTTTAAATCTTTGGGTGGTGGAGGTGAGACCCACACAGACAAGGGGAGAATATGCAAACTCCACACGGACAGTGACCCAGGCTCTGGGATCGAACCCATGTCCTCAGCACCGCAAGGCAGCAGTACTAACCACTGTGCCACCGATAAGGTTTTAATGTTTTAAATTGCCTAATGAATGGATGTCTCACTAATAGTGAATGTGAAGGCACTTCTACTTTACAGGAGTGCAACCAACCACAGTTGTCCTTCCATTTGCTGCATTCCTACATAATAATAATCTAATCTTAGATCCACTTAGATCCGTGAGGAAGGGCCTCAACGACTGCATGCCATCCTTCAGAAGCCTTGCGCAAACCTGGGTGACCATGGAAAGAGGTCACACAGCGTTTATTGGTATCCTCAAAGCCTTCAACTACCGTGTACATTGTAGCATATTAGTTTCCCCAACCCACATGATGGTCAAATTTTAATTTGACTGACAATTTAAGCCTGGATACTCTGCTTGTATTCATGTTGGAGGGCATTTGTAGTTTGATGACATTGGACCAGGATCATTTGATTGATTTATCTGAAACAGTGCCAACAGCTGGAAACAGACCACTGCAGAATCCTCCTGATCTCCAAAACCTTGTTCAGAAGTATTCCAGAGAAGCTGGTCATGCCATTTACACTGTGGGGATTCTGTATTATACAATGGTGCCCAGCACACATCATTGAAGAGGAAATGGGGAGCATCACGTTGGAAAAAAAATTCCCCCCCCAGTCTCATAGCCTTAATGAATCTGCTTACCTCAGCTCCACCTATCAGGAGCCAATAATAATATTATAATAATAATCTTTATTGTCACAAGTAGGCTTACATTAACACTGCAATGAAGTTACTGTGAAAAGCCCCTAGTCGCCACATTCCGGCACCTGTTTGGGTACACAGAGGGAGAATTTAGAATATCCAATTCACCTAACAGCACATCTTTTGGGACTTGTGGGAAGAAACTGGAGCACCGGGAGGAAACCCAGACACAGGGAGAACGAGCAGACTGCACACAGACAGTGACCCAAGCTGGGAATCGAACCTGGGCCCCTGGTGCTGTGAAGCAACAGTGCTACCCACTGTGCTACCGTGCTGCCCACAATAGCCCCAGTACCCCACACAATTCCTTATAAAAGGCAACTTTAAATTATTCTTAAGATGTTAGATATTCAATATTGGAAACAGGTTAGTTACTGTTCCCAATGTTCTACAGAATACATGCGTATGAGCATCAGTAGGGTGTAGGTTTACATTGGTTTGTACTTTGGGAATCAGTGATTCAGAACACTCTGCTGACAGAGTGAAAGCAACTAATGAGTCTGCTCCTTTGGGGAGATGGGAAATGATTGGAGATTGGAAAAAAAACGGTGATTAAAGACCAGAAACTCCCAAAGTGCAAATAACAAGTCAAACCATATCAACATGACAATCAGCCTCCTGAAAGTATGGAATTAGTTATTTAATACAGCACCACAATATTTCTAGTCAGGCTGTAATGTTTGTTTTCAGCTGCAATCAATTAAATGGACCTTACTCTGAACAAACCTTAAGGGAAGGGAACTCTCGAATGGAGAGGCATACATCTTCTTTGCAAGCACTTGTGCCTTTGCATTTTCCTTCTCCACCTTTTACCTGAAAGTAAGAATTGAAGAAAATTGGTGGTTTGCCATCTAACATTAAATTGAATGTGAAAAATTTACTCAGGAATGCAGTCAGTACAGAGCATTGTTAAACTTGCACTTTGAATTTTTTTAAGTTCCTTTTGTGCTAGTTTGAAGGCTTGACTTTTGCTGTTCATTCAATTAACCTCTCTCATTATTTGACGTTTTTTTCCGAGAGAGATGTTAGTTGCTTTTGAGCACTCTGGATCTGCACTAAATGTTAATGAACCTCGAGAAAATTCCATGTCTTAAAGCATAACTGGAAGAAAACCGTGCACATGGAGATTTATCAGGGTTCTTTATTTTTAATGAATCTTGTTTTGTGAAAAGTAACATATTTCTCTGCAACTTGTTAGAAAATTTGTTTTATGACACTGGTTCTTTCCTCAAACAAACCTTATTGCTTCTAATGATTTGGTCTGGGCCAAGTACAACATACCTTGCAAAACCTATTCATTATATTATACAATAACAGCTTAACAGTATCTTATACTCAGTATCAAATAGCTCACAGACTGAAAGTTCAGCTAACAAAAGGGTAGGACCCAGTCATTTACCTGCTTTCTGTCCACTGATCAGCAGAAGACTTGCACATACAACAAGAATGATCTGGAAGAGGTGCTTAAATCTCATTTTGATTGCTCCACCTGGAGAGATTGAACTGAAGCAGACAGGACACAGAATTTCTCAGCACTGGTTAAAATACAAGCCTTCACTTTGCCAACCGTATCTGGCACAAATCACGCTCTAGTGGCAAGCCCTCACTGAACAGAGCTGCTGCATTTTCTAGCAAGGTTAATGATCACATCAGGCGAGGTTATTGGTTATTAGCTGTGGTCAGGGCCTCTTTCTTTGTATGGAGTAAACGCACACCCCCTCTTTTCCATAAGCAAACAATTGAGAAGAAAGCCATGTAAATAGTAATTGTCTGAATGTGGATGGGCAAACTGGCTCCAAAACAAAAGGATGACCCTCTTTAAATGCAGCCTGCCAGGGAAGAATATGAATAAAACGTAATGCTTCTCCATTTGCAAGTGTTTGACTTTGTATTTCACATATTGATCCCATATGTAGGAAGCCCTGAGCTTAGCAGGAAGGACTCCCCCTCTCGTCCTGTGCTGTGCTGGTTGGAAGAATGTGAAAGCACATACCTAGTAATTTTGTGTTTCTAGTATTATGATGCATCTTAAGTCTCTCTTGTACTGCATGTTCTTGCATTCTGATAATCTATTTCAACAGGTTTTATGAAGCCATTTTCATATCATGCTACAACCACAGGTTTTTAACTCAGGCGTCTCCTGCTACCGGCACCAAAGATTAACATGCCAAATTAATAATGTAGCAGGGAAGTTGCGGCCAGCACAGGAGCTTACAGCTCTCACACACTCAAAAAGTGGCTTAAATACACTTTTTCATTTTACTAGGTTTCTTTCTTTGCACAATGAGCCACCTCCTCAAACCCTTGACCACTGCTCTCCTCCCCCCCGCCCTTGCCCCCACCAACGCATTTGTCTTAAACACCACGGCGTGGAATTTCCAGGTGAGTTGGCCTCATCGACCAGTGTGATTGGTATAAAATGAATGGAAATCTTGGAGAAACAATTAGATAAACAGTCATACATGTTGCTCCTCTACGTTGCACAATTAGGGAAAACCCTGTCAAAATCCTAACTCTTTATTTTCTCCATTATGAAGAATGCTTCCTTTCACTTCCACAGCTTTTTTTTAAATTAGAGTACCCAATTCTTTTTTTCCAATTAAGGAGCAATTTGGCGTGACCAATTCACCTACCCTGCACATCTTTTTGGGTTGTGGGGTAAGACCCACGAAGACACGGGGAGAATGTGCAAACTCCACACAGACAGTGACCCAGTGCCGGGATCGAACCCAGATCCTTTGCGCCGTGAGGCAGCAGTGCTACACTTCCACAGCTTTACCAATCTCTGCGCTCTCTTCAGTCCCTGAGCCCCTTATGTACATCTTTGTCACCTCCAGGTTTATCTTCCATCCCTCTCCATGCTAGCCTCCCAGACTCAATCTGTTTGGGATTCCCTGTGAAACCTCTCTGCCTCTCTCCTTTCCTAACTGCATACTTAATTGCCATTTTTTAATGCACTATATTGTTCTGGATACTATTTATTCCTCAATTAACACCATGAAAAACAGATGATCCAGTCATGATCACATTGCCATTTATAGGACATTACCATATGCAGGTTTACAACAGTGACCACACTTCATAAGTAGTTCATCAGCTGTAAAACGCTTTAAAAGGTCCTGAGGGTATGAGAGACATTATATAAGTGCAAGTCTTTTTTTCTTTTACAAAAACTCATCTGACGAAATTTTCAGACACCAATCTTCATCCCTCCCCTTCCTGGATCAGCAGCCATTTATTTCCTTAGACCTCTCATAAAGCATCTTGAGACATGTTTCGACTGAAAGTATTATGTGCAAGTTGTTGGTTTGCTGCTGTGTTTCCCAAACAAGCAAGTCTTGTACAATGTGCTGCAAGGCAAATCTAAAACTAGCACAAATCTCAAATAACATGAAAATACCTTAAGCTCTGTGGAAGCTCTTTTGTACCCGTGCTTGGGCTTGGATTCCCAGACTGAACTTTCCAGCAGCAGTTTACACGTCTTTGTTAGATGCAGTTCAATAAGAATTAACACAAAGTGCTAATGGCTCTTTCATCCGTGCCAAGCTTCTTCATTCGGGGACTCTGAATTCAACAGTAAATTGGGGTTTTTGCATTTTATACTTCCTTCATTCATCAATTTGTTAACTCTCCAGGTTTAAATGCTAAAAACAACTCTCTTGTCCCGATGGTCGAATCGTCTACGTCACTATTATCAGCATAGGGAGGTGGTTTTCTCAATGTAAACATGGAGTGGTGGTGCATTGACATCACTCTCTCACCACCTACCTCCACTTGTTGGAGGTATGGGTGGAGGAGACAAGTGAGAGGGGTTTACAGCCGAGGAAAAAAAGCCGGGGGTTATCTTTGCAATCCAGGATCATCCTGCATTAGTGAGCAGTTTTAGCAAATGAGAAGGAAATAGAGTCATCGACTTTTACGGCACAAAAAGAGGCCTTTCGGCCCATCTTGTCTGTGCTGGCCCTCGAGCATCTATCCTAATCCCATTTTCCAGCACTTGGTCCGTAGCCTCGTATGCTATGGCATTTCAAGTGCTCATCTCAATGCTTCTTAAATGCTGTGAGGGTTCCCACCTCTACTACCCTTTCAGGCAGTGAGTTCCAGATTCCCTCTGGGTGACAAAGTTTTTCCTCAAACCACCCCCACCACTTTACCTTAAATCTATACCCCATACTCAGGGGAAAAGTTCCTACCTATCTACCCTAACTATGTCCCTCATAATTTTGTCTACCTCTATCAGTCCCCCCTCAGCCTGCTCTGTCTAAGGAAAACAACCCCAGCCTAGCCAGCCTCCATCTGGACCTGATAATGGTTTATGTGGTCCAGCTCAATCTGTCAGTAAAATTCAGATGTAATCAGACCTGCAGTTTATGTAGGTCATTGAGCTCTGGGTTGATGAGTGAATAGGAACTGGTATGGATTAGGTTCAATGCAGGAGAGGTTTGGATGAGTTCTAGTTTGCAGAGGACGGAAAAGTAAGAGGCCAGCCCAGAGAGCACTGAAATATTAGAGTGTAGGGTGAGCAAAGGTATGGAAGGGTGAGCATTTAGATATTGGTCTTGGCTGATGCCCACAATGGTTAAATGCCCAGCTAATATTTACAGCCAAAGTCCACAGGTGACAATTTCAGCAAGATAAGTGGTAAAAGCAGGATGTTTCCAGTAGTTGAGGGGTCACGATCAAAGAGCCATAGATATATGAATAAATGTCAGTGATTTAAAACAGAGGGTAGGAGAAACCTCCTTATGCAGAGAGTTGTGAGATACTGGAATTCACTGGCAGATAATGTGATTCAAGGCAGAAATTATGCTACCGTTGAAGATTAGGTAGATGGATGAAGGAAAATAGGCTGAAGGGAAATAGGAATAGGATTGGTCAATGTGTGGGCAGCACGGTGTCGCAGTGGTTAGCACTGCTGCCTCACAGAGCCGAGGACCCGGGTTCGATCCCGGTCCCCTCTCCGTGTGAAGTTTGCACATTCTCCCCATGTCTGCGCGGGTCTCACCCCCACAACCCAAAAAGATGTGCAGGGTATGTGGATTGGCTGTGCTTAATTGTCCCTTAATTGGGAAAAAAAAATAATTGGGTATTCTAAATTTATTAAAAAAAGGATTGGTAAATGTGATTAGAATTACTTATTTGTGGGGCAGCACGGAGGCGCAGTGGGTTAGTACTGCTGCCTCACGCGCCAAGGTCCCAGGTTCGATCCTGGTTCTAGGTCACTGTCCGTGTAGAATTTGCACATTCTCCCCGTGTTTGCGTGGGTTTCGCCCCCACAACCCAAATATGTGTAGGCTAGGTGGATTGGCCACGCTAAATTGCCCCTTAATTGGAAAAAATGAATTGGGTACACTAAATTTATTTTTTAGAGAAAAAAAAAGAATTACTTATTCGTGCGAAGCATTGACCTGCATTGGTTAGGCAGAATGGCCTGCTTCTGTATTATTATTTTTAAAAATAAATTTAGAGTACTCAATTCGTTTTTTCAAATTAAGGGGCAATTTAGCATGGCTAATTCACCGACCCTGCACATCTTTGGGTTGTGGGGGCAAAACCCATGCAAACACGGGGAGAATGTGCAAACTCCACACGGCCAGTGACCCGTGAGGCAACAGCACTAACTACTGTCACTGCTTCTGTATTATGACTTGTGTGTTTTTCATGTGAAATTCTAACCCCGAGGGAGTTTAGATACTCAGGAGAGGATGAATGAAGACAAGATTATAGGAAGGCAGTGGCATCTATATATAACTAATGAATATGGTCCTCTGCATTTAATTGATTGGATTAGTCTGCTACACAGTAAGGAAGGATTGTATTCTTCATTTAAGCTCCGGGAGCTAACCCCATTTCACAGCTAGGCTCTTCCACTCCTTCCCACTATGCCCTCAGTCTCTGTTCACTCTCAGGTCGGTGCCGCACACCAGCTTTCCAATGTCAGCTGCCAGGGTCCCAGGTTCGATTCCCAGCTTGGGTCACTGTCTGTGTGGAGTCTGCACATTCTCTCCGTATCTGCGTGGGTTTCTTCCGGGTGCTCCGGTTTCCTTCCACAATTCCCGAAAGACGTGCTTGTTAGGTGAATTGGACATTCTCAATTCACCCTCAGTGTACCCGGTGTTAGGAAGGAGTGGGCAGTGCGAGTGGTTTCTCAGAGCTCAGGCGCCGGAGTGTGGCGACTAGGGGCTTTTCACAGTAACTTAATTGATGTGTTAATGTAAGCATACCTGTGACAATAATAAAGATTATTATTATTACTAATTCCTGCGAGCAACAATCCCTCTCTGACCCCCTCGTTCAATTTTCTCCCAGCCTGAGCTTGGCTGATTGGTTCAAAACATCGGAAAGCAACCTCTGTGTGAGCGAGGAGAAAGTCTTCCAGAGGTCCCTCTATACAGGAATTCTGAGCTCTGAGAAATCAATCGCACTGCCCACTCCTTCCTAACACCGGAAGTAATCAGCTTGTAACCACAAATTTGTAAAAGCAGACATGGGACGACATCATTGTCCTTGCAGGCAGAGTGAGAGTCACAGATCAGTACCACTTTGCAATCGATAGTGTGGTCTCAGACCAGTAACATATTATAAATGCAGCCTTACATATTCTCAAACAGCCCAGGCCCCATTCCAAATAGACTGGGAATCACCTGGCCAGCATGCTCCACTTCATGAACACGCCAGAAGCATGAATACCTCCTAACATCTCACCCGTTCTGTTACTGTTGGAGTAAAAATAATCTTTATTGTCACAAGTAGGCTTACATTAACACTGCAATGAAGTTACTGTGAAAAGCCCCTAGTCGTCACATTCCGGCGCCTGTTCGGGTACACCGAGGGAGAATTCAGAATGTCCAAATTACCCAACAGCACGTCTTTTGGGACGTGTGGGAGGAAACTGGAGCGCCCGGAGGAAACCCACGCAGACACAGGGAGAATGTGCTGACTCCGCACAGTGACCCAAGTCGGGAATCGAACCTGGGACCCTGGCGCTGTGAAGCAGCTGTGCTAACCACTGTGCTACCGTGAGTATGCCTCGTCCTAAGCAGCTCCAACCTCAACGCACTGGACATTTAGTTTTCCAAAAAGAACCAGATTTAGGAGGTTAACTTGAGCCAAATAACATCCTGTTTTAGGGGCTGTGCGCCTTGTAGCCACTAGAATGGCAGATAGAAAGCATACAAACTTGGAGCACTTACCCATGCAGCCTCACACTGCAAAGGTCACAAACCTCAGGGCTCCTCAGGTCCATAGTTATTCACACTGTACAGGGGTGGAAGGAGCAAAGATGACATTTCCATATTTAGCCCCCTTAGTAAATTACATGCATATTCCAATTGCATTTTGCAATATCAAATGCAGAATACACTTTATGGGTTGGTAAAGATCGCTGTTGAGTTTTCCATAATCATTAGCCAATTAAGTAATTTCTATTAGACTTCTCATGCACAGGGTGGGATTCTGCGGGAATCGGCGGGGCGGGCAACTCCGGCGCCAAGGAGTGGCGTGAACCACTCCGGCATCGGGCCGCCCCAAAGGTGCGGAATCCTCCACACCTTCAAGGGCTAGGCCGGCGCCGGTGTGGTTTGTGCCGCGCCGGTCGGCAGGGTAGGGGCTTGGCACCATGCCAACTGGCACCCAAAGGGCCTCCGCCTGCCGGCGCTATTTGGTGCGTGCGCGGGAGCACCAGCGTGTGCTAGCAACATCCCAGCGCATGCGCTGGGGGGGTTCATCTCCACATCGGCCATGGCGGAGGACCACAACAGCCAACATGAAAGAATAGAGTGCCCCCATGGCACAGATGGGGGGGCCCCGATCGCAGGCTAGGCCACCGTGGGGGCACCTCCCGGGGCCAGATCCCCTCGCGCCCCCCCGAGGACCCCGGAGGTCGCCCGTGCAGCTAGGTCCTGTGGTGTTGGGTGTTCTGACACACAGATGAGCCAACACAGTTGCATATGGTACAACGCTTCTTTATTTAAACTCACTATTTACAACTTGGTCTTTGCACTCTGCACGTGGGGGGCTCCCTGCTTGTGGTGTTTCAACAGCTCTTTCTTGTTTCCTTCTCCCCAGACCTACTGACCTCCAGGTGTCGTGCTCGTGCTTTTTATGTGGTTGGTGTTCTTGTCTGTGATTGGTTGTGGTGTTGTGTACTCTGATTTGCCTGTTAGTGTGTCCATCATGATGTGTGTGTTTGAATATCATGACATCCCCCCTTTTTACAAAGATATGTGCCTACGTGGTAATAAATATGATCGTGACGTGAGTGCATCTAAGAGTGTGTGTGTGTCGTGTGCAGCATGTGTCTATGACGGAACTATGTACATGGGGCGATGTCGAGTGCGTCACATGAATCCAGTTGTACCATAACATAACAGAAATGCGAACGAGAGAAGAAGAAAGAAAATTTTGAACAGTTGTCCAGTCAGACGACATCTGGAACGATAAACAACAACAGGTTATCATGTAAAATTGTCCAACTTATTAAACATATGAACTGTATTATAAGTCCATTCTAATGGGTTTGCGACGAATTCGGGTTGACCGCCTCAAGGGTGGATCAAGAACCACCGGCTGCTGTGCAGGCATGGCCATGGGTGGCGATGGAAAGGGCGTGATGTGCGGCAGCTCCACAAAGTCATCCTCGGAAGCCTGTTGAGGATCTGGCGTGTTGTGTGGCTGTGAGCGTGGAAGTCGGCGAAGGGCGCGCCGATTGCGGCGACGCACAGAACCATCCGGCATGCGAACCAGGAACGAGCGGGGAGCCACTTGTTGGAGGACTTCGGCCGGTGCTGACCAGCCACCATACGGTTGATGGACGCGTACTTTGTCTCCGGAGGACAGGGGGGGCAGGTCCGTCGCTCGTGTGTCATACCGACCTTTCTGGCGATCACGCTGCAGTTGCATGTTCCGAAGAACCGCCTCATTGTCTGTTGTCGGTGCCAGGACGGAAGGTACCGTCGTCCTGAGGGAGCGACCCATTAGTAGCTGCGCTGGCGAGAGGCCCGTGGATAACGGGGCCGATCGATAGGCCAGCAAGGCAAGGTTAAAGTCCGATCCGGCATCAGCCGCCTTGCACAGGAGCCGCTTTGCGATGTGGACACCCTTTTCAGCCTTCCCGTTCGATTGTGGATGCAGAGGGCTGGATGTCACATGAGTGAAACCATATGCTGCGGCAAAGGACGACCATTCACGGCTGGCAAAACAAGGTCCATTGTCTGACATGACAGTCCTTGGAATGCCATGGCGAGCAAACGTTTCCTTGCAGGCCCCAATGACTGCGGACGACGTCAGATCATGGAGAGGCATGACTTCCGGGTAGTTTGAGAAGTAGTCTATAATAACAATGTGATCTCTGCCGAGCGCGTGAAATAGGTCCACACCCACCTTCGCCCAGGGGGACGTCACCATCTCGTGTGGTAGAAGTGTTTCCGGAGGTTGCGCCGGCTGAAACCTCTGACAGGTTGTGCAGTTGAGCACCATGTTGGCTATGTCTTCATTAATACCC
Organism: Scyliorhinus torazame; assembly: GCF_047496885.1. Classification (NCBI taxonomy): domain Eukaryota; kingdom Metazoa; phylum Chordata; class Chondrichthyes; order Carcharhiniformes; family Scyliorhinidae; genus Scyliorhinus; species Scyliorhinus torazame. Next base: position 89,402,019 of record NC_092709.1, read on the forward strand.
GGCCAATATACCGCCTCCCGGGCCCTTCGTCTGCATTTTTCGACGCCCAAGTGGCCTTCGTGTAGTTGACGAAGAATCATCTGGCGCACACTGTGTGGAATAACGATTCTGTGCGATTTCATAAGGACCCCGTCTATATTGGTGAGATCATCTCGCACATTATAAAACTGGGGGCACTGCCCTTTTAGCCACCCTTCCGTCATGTGGCGCATCACTCGCTGCAGCAGAGGGTCAGTCGCCGTCTCTGCGCGTATGTGGGCCAGACTAGGATCATCAGCTGGCATATTTGCTGCTGTCAGAGTCACGTGTGCCTCAATTTGACGCACGAACCCCTCTGCATCTGGTGGTGTGCTCACTGCTCGGGAAAGAGTGTCCGCCACGATGAGTTCCTTCCCCGGAGTGTAGATCAGTTCAAAATCGTACCTCCTGAGTTTGAGTAAGATGCGCTGGAGGCGAGGAGTCATGTCGTTCAGGTCTTTGTTAATGATGTTGACCAGGGGGCGGTGGTCAGTTTCGACCGTGAATCGTGGCAGGCCATACACATAGTCGTGGAACTTGTCCAGTCCAGTTAACAAGCCCAGGCATTCTTTTTCGATTTGCGCGTAGCGCTGTTCGGTAGGGGTCATGGCTCGTGAGGCATACGCAACCGGGGCCCATGATGACGTACTGTCTTTTTGCAGGAGTACCGCTCCAATACCAGATTGGCTGGCGTCTGTTGAGATCTTTGTAGGGCGAGTCGTGTCAAAGAAGGCCAGCACTGGTGCCGTGACCAGTTTGTGCTTGAGCTCCTCCCATTCCCGCTGATGCGATTGGTGCCAGTTGAATTCCGTCGATTTTTTTACGAGATGGCGCATGTTTGTTGTATGAGAAGCCAGGTTGGGAATGAACTTTCCAAGGAAGTTGACCATGCCCAGGAATCTTAAGACAGCCTTCTTGTCAGCCGGTCGTGGCATGGCTGTGATGGCGCTAACCTTGTCTGCATCGGGACGGACCCCGGACCTTGAGATGTGGTCCCCGAGGAATTTCAGCTCCGTCTGGCCGAAAGCACACTTCGCACGGTTGAGACGCAGGCCATTTTGCTGTATGCGGGTAAAGACACGTCGAAGACGATGCATGTGTTCCTGCGGAGTGGTGGACCAAATGATGATATCGTCCACATATACACGTACCCCTTCGATGCCTTCCATCATCTGCTCCATAATGCGGTGGAATACTTCAGATGCCGAAATGATGCCGAATGGCATCCGGTTGTAGCAGAATCTGCCAAAAGGGGTGTTGAATGTGCATAGTCTTCGGCTGGCCGGGTCTAGTTTGATCTGCCAGAATCCTTTGGACGCATCCAATTTAGTGAATATGTTGGCTCGCGCCATCTCGCTGGTGAGGTCTTCTCGTTTCGGGATGGGATAGTGTTCCCGCATGATGTTGTTGTTCAGATCTTTTGGATCTATACATATACGGAGCTCGCCAGAGGGCTTCTTTACACAGACCATGGAGCTGACCCATGGCGTGGGCTCCGTGACCTTGGATAGGACCCCTTGGTCCTGAAGAATCTGCAGTTGTGCCTTGAGGCGGTCTTTGAGAGGCGCAGGAACCCTGCGAGGTGCGTGAACGACAGGGATGGCGTCCGGTCTGAGTCGAATCTTGTACGTGTGTGGCAATGTCCCCATGCCTTCAAAAACCTCCTGGTTGTGAGCGAGGAGGGAATGGAGATTCGCGTGGAACTCAGCATCCGGGAAGTCGGATATCTCATCTGGAGAGAGAGACATGATGCGCTGTACCAGGTGAAGGACCTTACACGCTTGTGCGCCCAGTAACGAGTCCTTTGATGAGCCCACAACTTCAAAGGGGAGTGTGGCCGTGTACCTCTTGTGAGTCACCTGTAGCTGGCAAGATCCTATGGACGGGATAACGTTCCCGTTATAGTCAACCATCTTAAGCCGGGATGGTGTGATGGGTGGTTTGACCTTCATGGCCTGGACTGCAGAGTAAGCAATCAGGTTGGCGGATGCGCCGGTGTCCAGACGGAAGGCGACGCGCGATCGGTTGACCGTCAGGGTGGCACACCACTCATCGTCTGGATTGATGGCATTGACCTTGTTGACATCAATGACGGCAACTCGGAAGTCATCCTGGTCATCTGCATCACTTAACTGGAAGTCTTGATGCGTGGGCTGGACGGTCCTGACTCGTGTGCGAGGTTGTCGAGGATGCGCCGGATCCATGGGTTGAGCCGCACGACAGCGGGCTGCGTAGTGGCCTATCATGGCACATCTGTTGCACTGTCGGTTTTTTGCAGGACATTGCCCTTTTAAGTGTAGACCTCCACAATTGCTGCACGTCATGACGTCACGGCGTTCGTTGCGCCACTGCGCATGCGCAGTGCGATCTTGCGGTGGGCGCACCTGCGCAGTGCGTCCCTCGTTGTGGCCGTTATTTTTGGCGCGCACCTGCGCGGGAGACCGCGAAAAGCGCGGGAAGCGGCCGCTGTCGTCCGGGCCGTGGGGCGGGAAGAAATCGACGGCCTGGATGCGTTCAACGTCGTGGGCGGCCTGGCTTGCCGATTCGACGGCTGGGGACCCCCTCCGTGCCAACTCGGACGCCTGAAATCGGGCAAAACGGCAGGTAGCATTTTCATGGAGGACACAGGCTTCCACAGCAGACGCTAAGGTGAGGCTTTTCATTTTAAGAAGCTGCTGGCGTAGGCCACTAGAGGCAACGCCAAAAACAATCTGGTCCCTGATCATGGACTCTGTAGTGGTGCCGTAACCGCAGGACTGCGCTAGAATCCGGAGGTGCGTCAAAAAGGGTTGAAAAAGTTCCTCCTTACCTTGCAGGCGTTGCTGAAAGATGTATCTTTCGAAACTTTCGTTTACTTCAGCTTGAAAGTGCTGGTCCAGTTTGAGGATGACCGTGTCATATTTGGCCTGGTTTTCGCCTTCTTCGAACACCAGTGAATTAAAGACATCGTTTGGGTGGGGGCCTGCGTAGAAGAGGAGCATTGCAATCTTCGAATCATCCGAGGCATTCTGTTTTTCGGTGGCACGGATGTACAGGTCAAATCGCTGCCTGTAGAGCTTCCAGTTGGTGCCTAGGTTCCCCGTGACTTGCATCGGCTGCGGTTTGCCGGTGTGGTCCATGTCCAGAATGGCAGGTTAGTAGGCAGGTATCGATCCACTCCTGTACCATGTGGTGTTGGGTGTTCTGACACACAGATGAGCCAACACAGTTGCATATGGTACAACGCTTCTTTATTTAAACTCACTATTTACAACTTGGTCTTTGCACTCTGCACGTGGGGGGCTCCCTGCTTGTGGTGTTTCAACAGCTCTTTCTTGTTTCCTTCTCCCAGACCTACTGACCTCCAGGTGTCGTGCTCGTGCTTTTTATGTGGTTGGTGTTCTTGTCTGTGATTGGTTGTGGTGTTGTGTACTCTGATTTGCCTGTTAGTGTGTCCATCATGATGTGTGTGTTTGAATATCATGACATGTCCCACCGGTAAGTACCTACTCTAATTTACGCCGGCGGGAACGGGCAAAAACGGGCGGCCACTCGGCCCATCGTATGCTGGAGAATCACCAGGGCGGCCGCTAACAGCAGCCGTCGCCTGGCGCGGCACAAGTCCCGCCCCCGCCAAATCCCCGGCGCCGGAGAATTCGGCAGCCTGCGGGGGCGGGATTCACGCCGCCCCCCCCCCCCCCCGGTGATTCTCCGACCCGGCGGGGGGATCGCAGAATCCCGCCCACAGTTTTTCAGTACGCAGACTGAGGGAGATATCCCAAAAGATGTGGAGGCGGGACTCTCCCCTACCCGGCGGGGCGGGGGGACCCGGCGCCGAGGAGTGGCGTGAACCACTCTGGCGTCGGGCCGCCCCAAAGGTGCGGAATCCCAGTCTCAAAACTTCTCATCGACAAAAACAAATTTTCAGTTGAGCCCACACTGGACCTGACAGTCGTTCACTAATGTGCAGCAGATGATTGGGGTTCGCCAAATTCTGCATTGGAAATTGCCCTCCCACCTCCCTGGACAATTAACAAGATCCTCAGGGAGCTTACCTGGTCATTAATTAGGGGTGAGTGGGTTCCCTGTACCGCCACTCATAGTCATCCCTTTGAAAATTGTGGTGTGGCATGGAGATTTTGGAATCCGGAGATGCCCTTTCAGAATACAACTTCTAAATCTCACCTGCACTTGATTTCGACCTCGCCCATTTGCTTATCTATTGCCTGTAATAATAATAATTATTGTCACAAGTAGTCTTCAATGAAGTTACTGTGAAAATCCCCCACATTCTGGCACCTCTTCGGGGAGGCCGGTAGGGGAATTGAACCCACGCTGCTGGCATTGTTCTGCATTGCAAGCCAGCTATTTAGCCCACTGTGCTAAACTAGCCACTGTACACAGCATACAACTTGCCAGCATTTTAGGTAGATTAGCCTTTGAGTTCAATACCTCAGAATTGGATCTGAACAATGTGCTCAAATAAGTAAATCCAAGCTTCTTTTCCCATTCCCACCAGATTTAGAATGTCACAGTGTCCTACCTCTGCACTACTTTGACGTTTTTTACAAAATCTCCTGTTTAAAAAAAATTTACAGCACCCAATTCATTTTTTCCAATTAAGGGGCAATTTAGTGTGACCAATCCACCTACCCTGCACATCTTTGGGTTGTGGGAGCGAAACCTACACAGACAAGGGGAGAATGTGCAAACTGCACATGGACAGTGCCGGGATCAAACCTGGGACCTCGGCGCCACGAAGCAGCAGTGCTAACCACTGCGCCACCGTGCTGCCCCAAAATCTCTTTTTAAATTTGTTTTGCAATTTTTTTTTAAATTTCGAGTACCCAATTATTTATTTTTCCAATCAAGGGGCAATTTAGCATGGCCAATCCAGCTAGCCTGCACATCTTTTGGATTGTGGGCGTGAGACCCACACAAACATCTGTTTTGCAAATTGATTTTCATAAAGTGGTCTATTATTGCTCAGATGGAAGATCAAGTTCAAAATGTGGGTTTCAATGATTTCAATTAATTAAATCTGATGTATGTAGAAGAAACGCTTGCCTTAAGGCTGAATTACTGCTAAACTCCATTTTAATTAACACATCATGCTGTAGGTGTTTTCTAGATTGTTTGACATGCTAGTGCTGAGAATTAACCCATTTTGTTTTGTAAGCTCCTTTGCTGTATCATGCTTCCAGCCCCTAAAGTGTAAGAGGGAAGAGTAGTTGGGGAGGGAGATAGGATGGGCACTCTGGTGTGAGGCGATGGGGCAGGTGAACTCAACCTCCTCCTGCACGAGGATGAGCTTAATTCAGTTCAAACTCGTGCACAGGGTCACATGATTAGGGCAAGGATGAGTGGGTTTATCGAGGGGATGGCCGATGGGTGTGAGAAATGTGCGCGGGGGCTGGCAAATCATTTTTTGGGGCTGCGTGAAGTTGGAGAGTTTTTGGGAGGCGATGTTTGGGACGTTATCCAGGAAAGTGGGGGCAGAAGTCAGGCTGGACCCTATGGTGGCGATCTTTGGGGTTTTGGAGGAGCCAGGGCTGCTGGAGGGGAAGGGGGCCAATGTTGTGGCCTTCCCCTCTCTGATTGCCCGGCGACGCATCCTGCTGAGTTGGAGGTCAGATATGCTGCCGGGGGTAGCAGCCTGGCTGGAGGATTTGTACGACTCTCTCAGGCTGGAGAAGATTAAGGTTGCTCTGAGGGGGTCAGAAGAGAGTTTTGAAGCACGGTGACATAGTGGTTAACCCTGCTGCCTCACGGCGCTGTAGGTCCCAGGTTCGATCCCGGCCCTGGGTCGCTGTCCGTGTGGAGTTTGCACATTCTCCCCGTGTTTGCGTGGGTTTCACCTCCACAACCCAAAATGTGCAGGTTAGTTTAATTGGAAAAAATGAATTGGGTACTCTAAATTTATTTTAAAAAGAGAGTTTTGAGGTGTGGTGGGGGCCGTTCATGACTTTATTTGAGGAGCTGTTCATCGTGGGGGGCGGAGGGGTGGGATTAAAAGGGAAGAATTGTACAAACAGTTAACTATGTATTGTTGGGCCCTCGGGAGGCCACATTTGGGGTGTCGGATCAGCCAGGGTTGGAAACGGGCGCGGAGGCAGATGTTGTACCCTTCGCCTCGTTGATCACCCAAAGGCGGATCCTGTTGGGATGGAGATCAACCTCTCCACTCTGTGCCCTGGCGTGGCGGGGGGACCTATTGGAATTCTTGACTCTTGAAAAGGTCAAATTTGAACTGAGGGGAAGGATGGAGGGATTCTACAATTCACGGGCGTTATTCATTATGCACTTTCGAGAATTGGATCACATCAAACATTGGGGGGGTGGCTAGGAGAGTTGGGGGAGGTGGACTGTATGTTTTAATGGTGACTATGGGTGATTCCTGGTTCCTTTTTGTCATTTGTTTATGTTAACATGCGGGCTAATGTTTGGGGTTTGGTGGGAGGATGGGATCGTTGTTATTGATATGGGATTGACATTACATTCATTACTGATTATTGTTTATTGTTGGGTATAAATTTGGGAGAAAATGTGAAAAAGGAGGAGAATAAAACATTTTTTAAAAAATCCATGTCTTGTTGGACTGTGTATTTTGTTGATATTTTGTATGTTTGGAATAAAATATCTTTACAAAAAATGCTTCCACCAAGGGCAGTGGTTAGCATTGCTGCCTCAAGGCACCGTAGTCTCAGCTTCGATCCCCTCTCTGGGTCACTGTCCGTGTGGAGTTTGCACATTCTCCCCGTGTTTGCGTGGGTTTCACCCCCACAACCCAAAGTTGTGCAGGCTAGCTGAATTGGCCATGCTAAATTGCCCCTTAATTTGAAAAAATGAATTGGGTATTCTAAATTTTTCATTAAATGCTTCCACCCCCAATAGTCAGTCTAATAGAAATTTCAAAAGAGTGGAATTTTATCTTCAGGTAAATAAAAACCACAGTCCTGACACAGTTTTATTGTGTGTCTGAGGTCTGAATTTCCATTGTCTTCAGAAATAAACCTCAGGGCCAGTTAATCCTATGCATATGTTGCTATTTCTCTTATCAGATTACTCAAGTTTACACTTTTAACATTTGTCCTTGACGATCTGGGTTCTATTTCATTAGAACCAAAAGAACACAAAACAATAGCTGTAGGTACCGTGTTAGGTACACTGGTCTAACACTGGCTGCAACTGGATGCAGCTTAGATCAGAAAGATACTCCAGACCTTGAAGTTAGTTTATTGAACTAAACGCACAGATAGCACAGTTCTCTGTGAATTCGACTCTCTGCTAACCTAAGTGTGGTTACTCTGTCTGACTGAACCAGACTAGCTCTTAGCCACATGGTGGAGGTGTGAGATTGTAACAACACCCTTGACTGACTCTCTAGATGTTCATCAGTGGAAAGAGGCGGAGTGTGAGTGCCTCATGTCTTTTATAGTCAGATCCCACCCCTGAGTGTCCTGCCTGCTTATTGGTCATGTCCTGTTCTCTGTGTCCATTCGCTGCTTGTCTGTCTATCATTATGTGTGTGCCTGCATATCATGACACCTCCCCTTTTTCTTCTGTTTGGATGACATATGTGCACGTATTTTCAAGAATAGGCCAATATTAACATATATACATGCAGTGGATGTGAACATATGTACATGTGAAAGCAGCTGTCTAATGCGAGAACACAGAACATAGCAAACAGAACTAATGTTCATAAGTCCAGTCTCTGTGGCTTGCGTCTGATCCTGGTCGACCGCCGGAGAGGTGGTGGTGGGGACGACAGCGCCTTGATGGGCAGGATTGAAGCCTGACTGGTGGCCTCGTGAGTCGAGGTATCAGGAGGTGGCAAAACAACAGAAGGAAACGGAGAAGAATGTGTTTGCGGGCAGGCAACTTTGCGCAGTGCCCGTCTGTTTCGTCGCACAACAGAACCATCGGCCAGACGCTCAACATACGAGCGATGGGCAGCCTGTCGAACAACGACAGCTGGAGCTGACCAGCCTTCATCAGGGATCTTGACCCGAACGGTGTCTGACGGGGATAACACGGGCAAATCGGTGGCAGGAGCACCATAGCCTTGTTTTTGCCGGTCTCTGAGTTGTTGCACCTTCTGCAGCACCGGGAGGTGATCCAGGTTGGGCAAGTGTACGGCTGGAAGTGTCATCCGCAGGTCCCTGTTCATCAGGAGTAGAGCCAGCGACATGCCAGTGGACAGTCGCCCTGTACGCAAGCAGCGCAAGGTGAATGTCAGACACAGAATCCACAGATGTGCTTCACTATGTGCACCCCTTTCTCAATTTTTCCGTTTGACTGCGGATAGTGTGGGCTGGAAGTGACGTGTTTGGACTGATACGACTGGGCAAACAGAGACCATTCATGGCTGTTGAAGCACGGGCCATTGTCACTCATGACAGTGAGTGGGATACCATGCCTGGAGAACGTCTCCTTACAGGCCTTGATGAGGGTCCGAGATGTGAGGTCTGAGAGCTTCACGACTTCAGGGTAATTCGAAAAGTAATCAATGATTAACACGTAATCACGGAGAGGTTACGATTTTGTGCTGCTGAAGTGCTTCCTTACTCTGTGCTGGCTGGAAGCATTGACAGGTCGCACAGTTAAGGACCATGTTTGCAATGTCCTGGCTGATCCCAGGCCAGTAGACAGCCTGCCTGGCTCTACGTCTGCACTTTTCCACACCCAGGTGGCCCTCATGGATTTGACGGAACACCAAGCTCTGGAGATTGTGTGGAATTACAATCCGGTCCAGTTTGAGGAGGATACCATCAGCCACCGTCAGGTCGTCCTTTACATTGAAAAATTGAGGGCACTGCCCTTTTTGCCAGCCATTGGCTAGGTGTTGCATAACACGCTGCAAGAGGGGGTCTTTGGCTGTCTCCTCACGGATACAAATTACCTTCTCATCAGATGCCGGGAGGGTGCTAGCACACAGCTGCACCTGTGACTCAATTTGCCGGATGACGTTCAGTGGTTCACTGAGTGGGACAGTGTATCAGCAATGATGAGCTCCTTGCCAGGCCAGGTCAAAATCATACCTTCTGAGTTTGAGGAGGATGCGCTGCAACCGAGGCGTCATGTCATTAAGGTCCTTGTGGATAATGTGGACCAGAGGCCTATGATCCGTCTCGACTGTGAATGTCGGCAGGCTGTAGACATAGTCGTGAAACTTGAGAATGCCAGCGAGAAGACCCAGGCATTCCTGCTCGATTTGTGCATACCTTTGTTTAGTGGGCGTCATTGCCCTTGATGCGTAGGCAACCGGTGCCCAGGATGAAATGTCGTCGCGTTGCAGCAGGACCGCACCGATGCTATCCTGGCTCGCATCTGTCGAGATTTTTGTTTTCCTGTCTGGGTCAAAAAATGCCAATACGGGTGCAGTGGTGAGCTTGGCTTTCAGCTCCAACCACTCTGCCTGATGGGCCGCCTTCCACTCGAAGGCAGAGGACTTCTTCACTAGGTTTCGTAGGGCCTTGGTGTGTGAGGCCATGTTTGGGATGAACTTGCCCAGAAAATTGACCATGCCCAGGAAGCGCAATACCACCTTCTTGTCTTCCGGGACCTTCATGGCTGCGATGGCCTTGACCTTGTCTGTGTCGGGGCACACGCCCTGCTGAGAGATCTGGTCTACTAGGAACTTGAGTGTCGATATGCCAAAGCAACATTTGGCCCTGTTCAGCATCAGGCCATTGGCATGGACACGGCGGAATACCTGCTGGAGACAGGAAACATGCTCCTCAGGGGTTGTGGACCATATGATGACGCCGTCCACGTACACATGAACCCCTTCGATGCTCTCCATCATCTGCTCTATGATGCGATGAAATATCTCCAATGCCGAGACGATGCCGAATGGCATACGGTTAGAGCAGTACCTGCCAAACGGTGTGTTGAATGTGCAGAGCCTTCTGCTGGACTCATCCAGCTGGATTTGCCAGAATCCATGTGACGCATCTAACTTTGTGAAAAACAGTGCGTGTGCCATCTCACTGGTGAGTTCCTCCCGCTTTGGGATGTGGCAGTGTTCACGCATTATATTCTGGTTGAGTTCCTTGGGATCAATGCAGATGCGCAGGTCTCCAGAGGGTTTTTTAACCACCATCAAGCTGACCCAGTCAGTCGGTTTGGTTACCCTGGAAATGATCCCCTGCTGCTGCAGCTCCTTGAGCTGTTTCTTCAGGCGCTCCTTCAGCGGAGCCGGGACCCGGCGTGGTGCATGGGCCACTGGCTTGGCATCAGGTCGCAGTAGGATCTTGTACCGATATGGCAAGGTGCCCATCCCGTCAAACACATCTGGATACTGAGCGAAGATGTCGTCAATGCCAGCTTGAAGATCCACATTGGAGGATGTCGTTGAATAAACCCGCTGCACCAGGTTTAGCTTTTTGCAGGCATGCGCGCCCAGTAGGGATGCCCTGTCCGGCTTGACAATTTCAAACCTCAGCCATGCATGGGTACTCCGGTTGGAGACGAGTAGATGGCAGGACCCCAGTGCTGTGATGGCGTTATCGTTATAGTCCAGGAGCTGGCAGGCTGCTGAAAGGACCTTGGGGGGCTTCTTGATTTGAAGTCTGTCCGTGAGAGGAGGTTAGCAGAAGTTCCTGTGTCCAGCTTGAACTGGATGGAGCAGCGGTTGACCTGCATCACCGCACGCCATTCGTCCTCTGAATCCACAGCGAGGATGGACTGAATGCGAGATGAGTTAGGTGTGGCATGTTAACGTGTGGTAATGATGCCCACTTGGTAGGCGGACTCCAGGCACTGGTCCTCTGGATCCGTTGTACTGCCAGGATCAGAATCCTGTAATCGTCGTTGCACATTCTGGACGTGCCGTCGTCGGAATTGGGAGCACTGGCCTCTGACTGGTGGTGCAGACCTGCACAAGGCCGCATAGTGTCCAGGTTCCCGCAGTTTAAACATCGCCTGCCTCTTGCAGGGCAGTGTCCCTTTAAGTGGGCGTTGCCACAGTTCAGGCACGTCATGACGTCGGTGTCGTGACGCGGTGTAATGAAATGAAAAAAATGAAAATCGCTTATTGTCACAAGTAGGCTTCAAATAAAGTTACTGTGAAAAGACCCTAGTCGCCACATTCCGGCGCCTGTTCGGGGAGGCTGTTACGGGAATTGAACCGTGCTGCTGGCCTGCCTTGGTCTGCTTTCAAAGCCAGCGATTTAGCCTTGTGCTAAACAGCCCCTCATGTATGTCGTCGCACATGCGCAGTGCGGTCGGCAGATGTCTGCACCTGCGCAGTGTGGGTGTCAGCCGCTTCGTTATCCCGTTCGCATCACGCATGCATAGGGCTCCGGGAAAATTGTCCGAGATGGCCGCTGTCTTCAATGCTGAGGCGCTGCATCCGGGAGATGGCCTGCACACTCACTGCCTCGTGGGAGGCAAGTTTCTCATTTTCAGCCGATTTGTATTGGGAATACCGATTTTTTTTGCGTGCTCATGCACTGTAACATGTTTCAATCGCGACTGGCAGGGTCATATGCTTGATTTTTAAGAGCTGCTCTCTCACTCTCTCTCTCTCTTTATCTCTCTCTCGGATCAGAGTGAACTCCAAACACAATTTGGTCTCTGATCATGGAGTCAGCAATATCGCCAAAGTTGCAGGACAGCGGTAGCAGGCGGAGGCTAGTTAAGAAGGCATTGAAAGATTCATCTTTACCTTGACGGCGTTTTTGAATATGTAACGCTCAAAGATTTCATTGGTGTCCACTTCACAGTGACTATCGAACTTGTCTAGGATGGTCTGAAACTTTGTCTTGTCCTGGCCTTCGGTGAAGTTAAATGAGTTGAAGAGTTTGATGGCTTGATCACCCGCTTTTGAGAGGAGAAGCGCGATCTTTCTTGCATCAGACGCACCCTCGAGTATGAGGCTTCGATGTACAGCAGAAACTTTTGCTTGAGTATCTGCCAGTTGGCACTGAGATTGCCGGAGGTCCTGAGCTGGTGAGGAGCCTGAATCTTCTCCATGGTGCCGGCATACATTTGCTGGTCGTCACGGAATGGACTGAGGTAAGCCACCTTAAATTAGTAGTCTCCTGATATCATGTCATGTTAGGTACACTGGTCTAACACTGGCTGCAACTGGATGCAGCTTAGATCAGAAAGATACTCCAGACCTTGAAGTTAGTTCAATCAGGTTTATTGAACTAATAGCACAGTTAGCACAGTTCTCTGTGAGTTCTACTCTCTGCTAACTTAAGTGTGGTTACTCTGTCTGACTGAACCAGACTAGCTCTTAGCCACGTGGTGGAGGCGTGAGATTGTAACAACACCCTTGACTGACTCTCTAGATGTTCATCAGTGGAAAGACGTGGAGTGTGAGTGCCTCGTGTCTTTTATAGTCAGATCCCACCCCTGAGTGTCCTGCCTGCTTATTGGTAATGTCCTGTTCTCTGCGTCAATTAGCTGCTTGTCTGTATATCATTATGTGTGTGTCTGCATATCATGACAGTAGGTTTTCTGAATCTGAAGCAAAGAGCTAAGTTTTATCAGACCTGTGCCCGGAGATGGTCTGGAAGAGGGAGGGTTCTTAAAATGGCAGTAGAAGACATCAGGAGGGAAGCCAACATATTTTCAGCACCATGGGATATTCCCAGAAGTGGGAACGGCAGTGGCACCAGCTGACTGGAGGCAGGTGACCAATTAATTCAATTGAGTGATCAATTAATGGCCACTTGCTGGAATGTTACCACTGCCGGGGCTGGCCCCCATCGGGTGGGAAGATCATCTTGGTATATTGAAGTGGCTTCCCAGTAATGGGGGGGGGGGGGGGGAGGGCTGGTGGAGGGTCTCATTTCTGCCAACATTATGACCCCGAGAGCAAGCCTTATTCCAATGCTGCCGCTGGAAGGTTCATCCTTCCAATCCCCTGCAAGGCCCAGCCACATTCAAATAAATATGTGCACTGCAGTCAATGGTTATTCAACATGGAGAGCCCTCTCCTTCCTGCTTCCTCAGCAGCGGCCACCGTTATTCATGGCTCAGAGAGGCTGGCGTCCATACTGAATTGAGCATCAGTCCTGACTGCCACTGGTATAATCACTCTCCTGTAGTCCTGCTGTTTGGCCACACTGGCTTGGGGCCCACTTTCAGTCCTGGAGGCAGAACCTTGTTGATTCCTGTAAATTACAGATGAAATGCTTGATATTTCTGAATTGGGACTCTTTGCCTTGAGTAAACTTTTATCTACTTTCCACTTCTCACTCTGACCTCCCAAGATCAAGTCAATGGGGAGGAATGTGAGCCATGGTATATGCCATCCTGATCCCACCATGGCTGTTTTCTGTCTCCAGCTAAAAAAAAGTCAGATTTATTCCCAGGTTTTCAAACCGAACTGCAAAAATATAGTCTTCTTTGCAAGGGGTATATATTGATTTTGTGCAATAATGTTAAACAGGCTGCTAATTCACTAACTCCACTATCGCAGAGTCAAACTCTATCCCACAGAGCTGCAAATGAAAAGTCAGTCCTCTGAAGTATTGGAAATGTTTGTACTCGGAGTACTCTTACCAAAATTTGAATATATCTCCATTTATTCTCAAAGTGGAATAAGCTGCGGTTGATGGGCCCACCCCCAAAGACATTGAAGAATGGTACTTAATTCCTGCTTCTTACAGTGCGCTGTGAATTTTTTTCAAATGAATAAAATCTTGATGTGACTCAAAATGAAACTGAACCCAGATATTGGATGGCTGACCTAGTTCATGAACAGTAGGAATGGTGCAGACAAAGTTAGCTCCTGTAGAATTGCTCAGTTGAACATTACTGCATGCTCCTGTGGCTGTGAAAAGGGAGCCTTGTCAGGCCTGTTAAATACAGTGAGTGGAGCACTGTTTCAGAGCCAGGCAACACTCTACTGCACACATAGTCCTGTTGCGCTAACGAGAATGCGGAAGATAAATAGCTGAAAGAATGGTTGAGCTAGCAGGTAATCATGTGGGTATGGTCACTGGCACCACAGCGGGTGATAAAATTGTGTCTTTGTTGTGAGTGCGCACCCGGACCAGTGGACTATAATGGGCAGTTACTGCAGTATGTAATACAATCAGAGAGTTCTGATAGAGATACGGAAGTGAAATTAAGAGATTTATATAACTGTCAGCAGAATCTTGAGTTTGAACATAAACTGTTTGTTCTTTTTCATGTGGCTGCTTAGAAAGAGATGTGACTTGGCTCACGCCAGGCAGCTCTCGCCCTTCGGTGTAGTGGGTGTCCTGGAGAACGGACGTGGCCTCAATAAATGGAAATCTAAACAAAGAACTAAAGACCTATTCTCTTTCCCATAAATGTGAGAAATGCCTGCTCTTTGTGGTAATTTGCAGCTTGCATATAAAATGGTGGAACATGCCCTTTAAAACTATGCACTTCCTGAGAATGAGAAGGCAGATTTCACAGTCAGGCATTCCCAGTGAGGAATAACAAATTAAATGAATAGACAATCAAACCCTGCCATTCGCCAGCCAGCATTCTTCCACACCAGAGATGACTGAACCCATGGCTGACACCACAATGCCTTTCGTAGCAATGAAAATATAATCACAACGTATTTGTACTTCTGAATACTTTTCAAGTTTATATTGAGTCACTTAATTTAATTAAAATGGAAACAACCTCCTCAGCAAGCTTGCTGGCTCTTCGTGGGGTGTAGATGATCAAACTATCAGCTCCTGGCATCGTCTACTTGACTGCAGGGTGCCATGCACCAGTATGGTACAACTGCGGAGTAGGAAGATGCACATAATTTGAAATTTGCAGAAACAGAGAGGATTGCAAGACCTGAGCCCAGAGGATGCTCTTAGAAGGTGGGGAAAGACATCTTTTTGCACTGCATGTAACTCATCCAGAGGTTAATACTGACCTCACCTGGGCCTTTTGCAACTTCATAATGACCATTGAATGATTTATGGCACAGAAGGAGGCCATTGTGTTTGCACTGGCCAAGTAAGAGCTATTCAGTTTAATACTACTGTCCAGCTTTTGGTCCTTGGTTTTCAATGTATATCCAAGTATGCTTTAAATGCAACGCGGGTTTCACACACCTTTCCAAACAGAGTTCAAGACCCCCACTTCTCTCTAATCTTTCTAGCAATTATCTGAAACATATAACTTCAGTTATAACTCTACTAATGGAAATAAGTTCTTCCAATCCCCTCTATCTGTGCCTATACAATCTTTCCGGTGTGGCAAAGTTCTTCATTCCATAGAATCCCTACAATGCAGAAGGAGGCCATTCGACCCATCGAGTCTGCACTGACTCTCCGAAAGAGCACCCTACAACGGCCCACTCCCCCGCCCTTTCCCTGTAGCCCCATAACCCCACCTAACCTGCACATCTTTGGACTGGCATCCTCCTCATAAATCTCCTTCTGAATCCTCTCTGTGTGATCACATATATCCAATAAAGTGGCCACCAGAACTCCACAGTGCTATAGCTGTGGCCTAATCAGTGTATCATACAGCTCCTCAGAATTCTGTCTGCCTTCTTGAACACCTTATCTACCTATCCTGCTACCTTCAGGAATATGTGGACATGCACACCAAGGTTCCTCTGCACTTCTCAGCATCCTCCCATTGATTGTGTAGCCTTGTTTATTTACCCTCCCTAAATGCATCACCTCACAGCTCTTCAGATTGAATTACTTTTGCCACTTTGCTGCCCACCTAACCAGTCCTGCAGTCTACAGCTTTCTTCCTTATTACCAGCACAATCAATTTTTGAAAATGTTTTAATTATGCCTCCGTTCTTAATTCTAAATCATTGATAAAACCACAAAAAGCAAGGGTCATAGTACGGAGCCCTGTAGAACTCTACTGGAAACAGCCTTCGAGTCACATCCACTCTTTCTATCCCCTGAACCAATTTTCAATTTGAGTAGTCATTTGCTCCTGGATCCAACGGGCTCTTTTCTGATCAGCCTGCCACGGAAGACCTTGCCAAACTTGAGTATCAATGTTTTAACAATGTGTTAAATAAATTCATGGATATTAAATGGGTTAATCTTTTTAATTTAGGGTTTCAACCCTGCTGCAATGCCTGAGAGTCTCCCAGGATGAACGTTTGACCTCCTGGGCCCTGCTATTCCCCGTTGCCTCCTTCTCTCCTGAAGATATCTATTCTGCTCAGATGCTGTTTTATCCCTGTGCAAGGAACCATTCTTCATTAATGAGACTGGATGATGTCTATTGGTAAGCTTTCGAAATGAGGAACACCAGTGGATCCCAAACCTGTCCTCACCTGATACCTATTTGCTTATGTACTTTCCAAGGTAGGGGAGCTTGACTGGTTAATCCATCCACCTCCCCCTCAACCTTTTCAATACAGGTGATGGAAGCCAGTTGTTGTTTCCTGAAAACACCTTTAATAATAATAATCTTTAATAATCTTTATTGGGTCCGTGTGGAGTTTGCACATTCTCCTTGTGTTTGTGTGGGTTTCACCCCCACAACCCAAAAGATGTGCAGGGTAGGTGGATTGGCCCCACTAAATTGCCCCTTAAATGAAAAAAATGAATTGGGTACTCTAAATTTATAAAAAATAATAATCTTTATTGTCACAAGTAAGCTTACATTAACACTGCAATGAAGTTACTGTGAAAATTCCCTAGTCGCCACATTCCGGCATCTGTTCGGGTATACTGAGGGAGAATTCAGAATGTCCAAATGACCTAAGAGCATGTCTTTCGGGACTTGTGGGAGGAAACCGGACCACCCGGATGACACCCACGCAGATACAGGGAGAACGGGTAGACTCTACACAGACAGTGACCCAAGCTGGGAATCGAAACTGGGACCCTGGAGCTGTGAAGCAACAGTGCTAACCACTGTGCTACCATGCAGCCCTTGCTGATACCAGCCAAATTATCACAAATTGGGTTTTAAATCTGGGGACATTGGGGGCGGGATTCTCCACTCCCGCGCCGAAGTGCCCCCGCCATCGTGAACGCCGTCGAGGTTCACGACTGCACGAAACGGCCCCTGTCCCGACCGACTCAGGAACCGATAATGAGCTAGGAGCGGGGCCGCGTCATTTACACGCGCTAGGCCTTGTCGCCGAGTAAAGGCGGCGCCGCATACATGACGCGGCTGGCGCCGCATAATGGCGTCACCCGCGCATGCGCGGGTTGGCCGGCGCCAACCCGCGCCTGCGTGGTTGCCGTCCTCTCCGAGTCCGCCCCTCAAGAAGATGGCAGACGGATCTTGCGGGGCTGCGGAAGAAAGGAGGTCCTCCTTCAGAGAGGACGGCCCGACGATCGGTGGGCACCGATCGCGGGCCACCCCACATTTGAGGTACCCCCCGGTGCAGGATCCCCCCTCGCCCCCCCCCCCCCGCAGGCCGCCCCCCCCCCCCCAGCGTTCCCGCGCTGTTCCCGACAGCAGCGACCAGGTGTGGACAGCGCCGGGGGGAACTCGCCGTTTTGGGCTGGCCGCTCGGCCCATCCGGGCCTGAGGACAGCAGGGGTGGCGGAGAATCGCCATTTTGGGTGTCTCGGGCGATACTTCGGCCTGCGGCCCGCGGAACTCGACGGGGCCGTTCCCGCCGCTTGGGAGAATCGCGGGAGGGCATCAGACGGGCGCCGCGGGAAATTTTGGCGGCCCAGGCGATTCTCCCAACCGGCGCGGGAGTGGAGAATCGCGCCCTGGGTTTTCCAATCTCCAGCCAGCTATTGGCTATATCAGCTGACCTGATGGAGGAAGCTAATCACAGCTTTTAGCGAAGCACGGAATCATAGAATCCACGATAGATAAAGGCCTAAGGGACAGTCTCTGTTGGGCGTATTGTTTCATGTTTTTCATCACCAATTATTATTTTAAAAAAATTTACAGTACTCAATTATTTTTTTCCAATTAAGGGGCAATTTAGCGGGGCCAATCCACCTACTCTGCACATCTTTGGGTTGTGGGGGCAAAACCCACGCAGACACGGGGAGAATGTGCAAACTCCACACAGACTGTGACCCGGGGCCGAGATCGAACCCGGGTCCTCAGCGCTTTCATCACCAATGATATGTGATATTCTGTGAAAGTACTTGTGGGTTTTGTGAACGCTGCTTGTGAATTGAAGCATGGAAAAAAAAGAGTGCCTCGAGTTTTAATGCTGCACTGACATCCTGACACTGGCTCAATCTAAAAGTGCCAGTGAATTATCTGTTTATTAATCTGAGGGGGAAACCGGCATGTCTGATCTGAAGAACTGCTGATAACAGAACAAACGCTTCTGCAAGTTGATACATCCTTCTTGACTGACAGACCACAAGATGTGTACCCAGTAGTATTTATCCAAACAGGACCAGCCCTTTCAAGTGTCCACAGTACGTAAAGACAGTCCATCTAGAAATGCTGAGTTTCACAGACATTCAGAACTGGAAGTATGGATAACTGTGGCAAGGTTTGCATTTGTTCGGCTCATTTACATAAAAGTCAGACTGCACCTTTGATTTAAAGGAAATTAGTGCTTTGATTTAAAGACCAGCATTGCTCCTTTGAGATAAAATAATTAATTTCTTCCATTAGTGGTGGAGCATAGGCATTTGAACTGTTCGTGTGCTCCAACAGGAGGGTCTGCATTTTCACCATTGTACTGTGACCTCTATTTCCTCCTGTTGGTCTGACATGAAATATGAAGGTAAATTTTACAAAATTGTTCTCCTGCTACAGGAATGATCAATCACAGGCAGAGGTCAATTATCCCACAGGATTGTCTCTCCATTAAAAGTAATTCTGGGAAATTTGGCTGCATGGCTAATGTACAAAGCTATGGAGAGAGGTGTAATTCTTAAATTCTACACTCCTTGAAGTATTTCCGCGTTTGACTGGGGACCACTGTTTCACTGAAGAAACAATTAAATGGGTCTGTTTATTTTAAGGCCTGAGGGGGAGCCTGAAACAGTGCCATGGATTGTTTGAAAGTGATTGAATGACGGTTCTTAGAACTGGTGGTGCTGGGGGGCAAATGAAGATCCAAATATGAGAGAATCTGAATTTGCTGTACTGAAATTGAACCAGGAGCCATCATAACAAGCGGCATTTTACCCACTATGAACTTTCTCCTTGTACTTATATTTACATAACTACTGCACAACGATGACAGTGGCTAGTATTCCCAACTATCCACTTCATACTAATGTTAATTAATAGATTGGTTGTGTTAGACCACAGGAAATAGGAACAGGAGTAGGCCATTCAGCCCTTCGAGTCTGCTCCGGCATATAACATGATGGGCGGGATTCTCCATCCCGCCACACCCGTTTATGGTGCAGTGCCCCCCCCCCCCCCCCCCCGGGATTCTCCGTCCCGGTAGCTGCCCTTGTGGGCACCCTCACGCCATCGGGAAATCCACAGGTGTAAATGTACTGCCAGCGAAATGGAGGATCCCACCGACGGGAATCCAGCCCGATGTATTTGGTAACAGGAGGGCTAAATTCTCCGATTGGGAGACAATGGGCGGGGTTCTCCGTTGGCTGTTGCCGAAGTGTGTTCCGGAACCAACATGCAGTAAACACCGTTTGCATATCATTAGCGGGCCGGACCTAGTATTCTCTGAGGCCTGGGCGATTCTCCTCCTCCGATGGGCCGAGTTCCCGACGGTGCGGTTCACTTGTGCTTCTGCAGCCCCCTGCTTCTTTAATACTACCCGTCCCTCTGCATATTTTTGTATCATTTGCAAACTCAGAAACAGTACCCTCAGTTCTTTCTTCCAGATAGCTAATGTATATTGTGAAGTGTTGTGGTCCCAATACCGACCCCTGAGGCACACCAAGAGTCAACGGCTGCCATCCTGAAAAAGATCCCTTCATCCCCTCTCTCTGCTTTCTGCCAGTCAGCCAATTCTTTGTTCATGCCAGTATCTTACCCTTAACACCAAGGGCTCTTTACTTATTTAATAGCCTCCTATACGGCACCTTGTCAAAGGCCTTCTGGAAATCTAAATAGATCACATCCACTGGTTCTCCTTTATCTAACTTCCTTCTTACCTCCTCAAAGCAAAGGATGGAGGGGTTTGCCTCCTCATCAACTCCTCCTGGTGCTTGGATGTGGCGACCCTGGCAACCTACTGCTCCCTAGACATGGAATACCTGACCATGAAGTGTCACCCGTACTGCCTTCCATGTGAGTGGGGTGGCACTGGAGCACAGTGGTTAGCACTGTTGCTTCACAGCACCAGGGACCTGGGTTCGATTCGCGGCTTGGGTCACTGTCTGTGCAGAGTCTGCATGTTCTCCCCCTGTCTGCATGGGTTTCCTCCGGGTGCTCTGGTTTCCTCCCACAGTCCAAAGATGTGCAGGTTAGGTGGATTGGCCATGATAAATTGCCCTTCGTGTCAAAAAAGATTAGTTGGGGATAGGGTGGAGGTGTGTGCTTAAGTAGGGTGCTCTTTCCAAGGGCCGGTGCAGAATCGATGGGCCAAAGGCCTCCTTCTGCACCGTAAATTGATGATTCTAAGGTGCCTCATTCTACCCTTAGCATGTTTCCTCCTCTTTGGGATGAATTTCAGTTGTGCCTCCCGAATAATCCCCCAAAACCCCTGCCATTGCTGTTCCACTGTCTTCCCTGCTAGGCTCCCCTTCCAATCAACTCTGGCCAGCTCCTCCCTCGTGTCTTTGTAGTTACCTTTATTTAATTGTAAAACCATTACCCCAGATTCCAGCTTCAACGT
The DNA here is from genome assembly GCF_047496885.1 of Scyliorhinus torazame. Classification (NCBI taxonomy): domain Eukaryota; kingdom Metazoa; phylum Chordata; class Chondrichthyes; order Carcharhiniformes; family Scyliorhinidae; genus Scyliorhinus; species Scyliorhinus torazame. Next base: position 89,422,684 of record NC_092709.1, read on the forward strand.
CTCAAACTCCAGGGCAAATTCTAGCATATTGTGGTCACTTCTGCCTGCAGGTTCCTTCACCTTAAGTTCCCTAATCAAGCCTGCCTCATTACACATCATCAAATCCAGAATTCTCTGTTCCCTAGTGGGCTCTGTCACAAGCTGCTCCAAAAAAAATCTTAGACATTCCAGACATTCCTTTTCTTGGGATCCACTACCAACCTGATTTTTCCAGTCCTCTTGCAGATTGAAGTCCCCCCTGATTATTGTAATATTGCCTTTTTTTTTCTATGCCTTTTCTATCCCCTGATTTATTTTCTGCCCCACATTCTGACTACTGCTAGGACGCCGGTACATAACTCCCATCAGGGTCTTTTTACCTTTGCGATTCCTCAACTCTCCCCACACAGATTCTTTGCCTTCTGATCCTCATAGAATTTACAGGAATCATAGAATTTACAGTGCAGAAGGAGGCCATTCGGCCCATCAAGTCTGCACCGGCTCTTGGAAAGAGCACCCTACCCAAGGTCAACACCTCCACCCTATCCCCATAACCCAACACTAAGGGAAATTTTGGACACTAAGGGCAATTTATCACGGCCAATCCACCTACCCTGCACATCTTTGGACTGTGGGAGGAAACCAGAGCCCCCGGAGGAAACCCACGCACACACGGGGAGGACGTGCAGACTCCGCACAGACAGTGACCCAAGCCGGAATCGAACCTGGGACCCTTAAGCTGTTAAGCAATTGTGCTATCCACAATGCTACCGTGCTGCCCCTATATCGATTTAATTTCATTCCTTACCAGCAATGAAACGCTGCCCCCTTTGCCCATCTGCCTGTCCTTTTGATAGGACCATATCCTTGGATATGTAGATCCCAGCCCTGATCCCCTTGCAGCCACGACTCTGTGATGCCCACAACATCAAAGTTCAAGGTCCTGTCATTAACCTGCACTTCTACCTTCTCCTTTAACTTTGATTTTCTAATTCTCCATACAACTGAACGCTCCCCCCCCCCCACCCCCACTATGATTCAGATGAAGACCGTCCCTTCAATAGTATCAATGCTCCTAACTATACTATCCCCAATTACGGCTACATTTCTTTCTTACCCCCGTTTGAACAGCTCCCTGTACCACGGTGCTGTGGTCAGTTTGGCCAACCTCCCTGCAATAGGGCAGCACGGTGGCGCAGTGAGTTAGCCCTGATGCCTCACGGCGCCGAGGTCCAAGGTTCGATCCCGGCTGTGGGTCACTGTCCGTGTGGAGTTTGCACATTCTCCCCGTGTTTGCGTGGGTTTCGCTCCCACAACCCAAAGATGGGCAGGGTAGGTGGATGGGCCATGCAAAATTGCCCCTTAATTAGAAAAAATTAATTTTTTTAAAAACTCCCTGAAATCCCGGTTCCCATCCACACAGGGAGCAAGAATCTTTCCAGATACCTCACCTCCTCCCTGATGTGTCGCAGCGTCCAAAGCTGGTGCAAAGTGCAGGAACACTGAGAGAAATTCTCCTCCGGTGGGGCCTGTTTATGGCTTTCCAAACGAGGAGCAGCGATCAAGAGGCAGCAGTCTGGCCGGGAGGGCTTTCAAAGTGCGACAGAGGGGAAGATGACAGAGAGCTCAGGGGCGTTGTTGCCTGCTCAGTGGTCTACTGAGCAATTGGTGGAGTTTCTTAATGGCAAGTTCCAACAGCAGAGGCAAGAGACCTAAGAGGACCTGTCTAAGGTGTTGGAGCTGATCAAGGCCGCTATTGAGAGAGTGGAGCAGAGACTGGAGCTGCAGAGATCAGTGCTCCAGAAGATGGAGGAGTCGGTGGTGGATCATGAGGACCGGTTGACCTCGTTGGAGGCAGAGACAGTGCTCGTGGCAGAGGGCCAGAAGGAGCTGAGGGAGAAGGTGGAGGGCCTGCAGAATCGCTTCAGGAGGTAGAATCTCTGAATTGTGGGGCTGCCTGAAGGGATTGAAGGAATGCAGGCCACAAAGTATGTGGCAAATATGTTCAAGAAGTTGGTGGGGGAAGTGGTCTTTGACTGAGATGGATGGAGCACACAGGGCACTGAGGAGGAGGCCAAAGGCAGGGGAGCAGCCGAGGGCAGTGGTGGTGCAGCTGCATTGTTTTAATAATAATAATTGCTTATTGTCACAAGTAAGCTTCAATGAAGTTACTGTGAAAAGCCCCAAGTCGCTACATTCCGGCGCCTGTTCGGGGAGGCCGGTAGGGGAATTGAACCCTCGCGACTAACCTTGTTCTGCATTACAAGCCAGCTGTTTAGCCCAATGTGCTAAACCAACCCCTATAATCACTTATTGTCACAAGTAGGCTTTAATGAAGTTACTGTGAACAGCCCCTAGTCGCCACATTCCGCTGCCTGTTCGGGGAGGCCGGAACGGGAATTGAACCCACGCTGCTGGCCTTGTTCTGCATTACAAGCTTGCTGTTTAGCCCACTGTGCTAAACCAGCCATTGGCTTTATGGATAAGGCGAAGATTCTGTGGTGGGTGAAGCAGACAAGTGAGTGTACCTGCGAAGGAAACGTGGTGCGTATCTAACAGGACGTGGGTGCAGATTTGGCCAAGCGGTGGGCTGGGTTTAATCGGGTCAAAGCCACCGTCTACAAGAGAGGAGTGATGCTCGGGGTGTTATATCCTGCTCGTCTGTGGGTCATGCACTATAAACAGGAATATTTGGGGGGTACTCCAGAGGGGGCAAATAAATCCATGAGAGACCATGGACTGGGGGACTTGTGAGGACATTGAACTTTGGAGATGCCAGTACAGGGAATGTGGGTGTATATGCTGGGCGGACTGTTGTATTTACTGTGTTTGGACGTGGACTGGGTAGGTGTGTTCAACCCTACGTGGGGAATTGCAGATGAGGGATGGTAGGGGGGAAGGGGGTACATGGTTGCCTCGAGTGGGGATACCATGCTAGCAGGTGGGCCAGTTAACGGGAGTGAATTGGAGGGTCGATCCATGGAGGGAGTGGGGAGGGGGTTGGGTGGGTTGGTATTCTGCTTCTTTTTTTGGTGGGGGGAGTGGGATGGGGGATACTGATGTGGGTGGAGTTGATCTGGAGCAGTTGGTTAAGGGGGGGAAAGCAGCAGGCATCTTGGGGATATCCCGAGGGTGGGCAAGGCATGGACCTGTGGGAGCTGGTTAAAGAGGGGCTTTGCCAGATCGGACAGGGTGTGGTCAATAGAGCAATACAACATTACAGCGCAGTACAGGCCCTTTGGCCCTCGATGTTGCGCCGACCTGTGAAACCACTCTGAAGCCCATCTACACTATTCCATTATCATCCATATGTTTATCCAATGGCCATTTAAATGCCCTTAATGTTGGCGAGTCCACTACTGTTGCAGGCAGGGCATTCCACACCCCTAATACTCTTTGAGTAAAGAACCTACCTCTGACATCTGTCCTATATCTATCTCCTCTCAATTTAAAGCTATGCCCCCTCGTGCTAGCCATCACCATCCGAGGAAAAAGGCTCTCAGTGTCCACCCTATCTAATCCTCTGATCATCTTGCATGCCTCTATTAAGTCACCTCTTAACCTTCTTCTCTCTAACAAAAACAGCCTCAAGTCCTGCAGCCTTTCCTTGTAAGATCTTCCCTCCATAACAGGCAACATCCTGGTAAATCTCCTCTGCACCCTTTCCAATGCTTCCACATCCTTCCTATAACGCGGCGACCAGAACTGCACGCAATACTCCAAATGCGGCCGCACCAGAGTTTTGAACAGCTGCAACATGACCTCATGGCTCCGAAACTCAATTCCTCTACCAATAAAAGCTAACACACCGTACGCCTTCATAACAACCCTATCAACCTGGGTGGCAACTTTCAGGGATCTATGTACATGGACACCGAGATCTTTCTGCTCATCCACACTACCAAGAATCTTACCATTAGCCCAGTACTCTGTATTCCTGTTACTCCTTCCAGAATGAATCACCTCACACTTTTCTGTATTAAACTCCATTTGCCACTTCTCAGCCCAGCTCTGCAGCTTACCTCTGTCCCTCTGTAACTTACCTATGTCCCTTTGTAACCTGCAACATCCTTCCGCACTGTCCACAACTCCACCAACTTTAGTGTCATCCGCAAATTTACTCACCCATCCTTCTGCGCCCTCCTCCAGGTCATTTATAAAAATGACAAACAGCAGTGGCCCCAAAACAGATCTTTGTGGTACACCACTAGTAACTGAACTCCAGGCTGAACATTTCCCATCAACCACCACCCTCTGTCTTCTTACAGCTAGCCAATTTCTGATCCAAACCGCTAAATCACCCTCAATCCCATGCCACTGTATTTTCTGCAATAGCCTACCGTGGGGAACCTTATCAAATGCTTTACTGAAATCCATATACACTACATCAACTGCTTTACCCTCGTCCACCTGTTTGATCACCTTGTCAAAGAACTTAATAAGGTTTGTGAGGCACGACCTACCCTTCACAAAACCGTGTTGACTATCCCTAATCAAATTATTCCTTTCCAGATGATTATAAATCCTATCTCTTATAATCCTTTCCAAGACTTTGCCCACAACAGAAGTAAGGCTCACTGGTCTATAGTTACCGGGGTTGTCTCTACTCCCCTTCTTGAACAAGGGGACAACATTTGCTATCCTCCAGTCTTCTGGCACTATTGCTGTAGACAATGACGACACAAAGATCAAAGCCAAAGGCTCTGCAATCTCCTCCCTAGCTTCCCAGGGAATCCTAGGATAAATCCCATCCAGCCCAGGGGACTTACCTATTTTCACACTTTACAGAATTGCTAACACCTCCTCCTTATAAACCTCAACCCCGTCTAGTCTAGTAGCCTGTATCTCAGTATTCTCCTCGACAACATTGTCTTTTTCCTGTGTGAATACTGACAAAAAATATTCATTTAGCGTCTCTCCTATCTCCTCGGACTCGACGTACAACTTCCTTCTACTGTCCTTGACTGGCCCTACTCTTACCCGAGTCATTCTTTTATTCATGACATACCTATAGAAAGCTTTAGGGTTTTCCTTGATCCTACCTGCCAAGGACTTCTCATGTCCCCTCCTGGCTCTTCTTAGCTCTCTCTTTAGGTCTTTCCTGGCTAACTTGTAACTCTCAAGCGCCCTAACTGAACCTTCACATCTCATCTTTACATAAGCGTCCTTCTTCCTCTTAACAAGTGATTCAACTACTTTAGTAAACCATGGTTCCCTCACTCGACCACTTCCTCCCTGCCTGACAGGTACATGCTTATCAAGGACACGCAGTTGCTGTTCCTTGAACAAGCTCCACATTTCAATTGTGCCCATCCCCTGCAGTTTCCTTCCCCATCCTATGCCCCCCGACCCGATTGATTACATTGAACGTTCGGGGATTAAATGGGCCAATTTAGAGGTCTTGCATTTTCGCTCATTTAAGGAGTTTGAAGGCGGACGTGGTGTTTATTCAGGAGAGGCATTTGAAAGTGGGGAATCCAGATGAGCTTGAGGAAAGGCTAGGTGGGGTGGATGTGTTGATCAATAAGAGCAAGGCTTTTGAGGTGGGGAGTAACAGACCCTGGGGGTAGATTTGTGATGGTAAATGGGAGGTTGGAGGGGGCGCCCATGCTGCTCATGAATGTGCATGCCCTTAATTGGGACAATGGAGAGTTTTTAATGCGGGTTTTGGCAAAGATCCCAGAGCTGGACCCGCACCGGCTGATTATGGGGGAAGCGGATTTTAATACGGTTCTGGACTCCAGGTTGGACTAGGCCTGTCCCAGGTCACTGAAGGTGTCGGCCTTGGCAAAGGAGCTGTTGTGGAACTCATGGGAGGGGCAAACCCGTGGCGGTTTACGAGGCCGAAGGCAAAGGAATTTTCATGCTTCTCGCGAGCACACCGGGAATACTCCCAGATTGATTTCTTTGTCCTGGGCAAGACGCTGTTGGCGGGAGTGGTTGGATTGGATTATTAGACGATCATGGTATCTGACTATGCGCTGCTTTGGGTGGAATTGTGGTTGGCAAAGGGGTGTCCCTAAGTTGGAAAAGAGGAACTACAGGCGAGCTTTGACTGACTATCTACCAGGAAGGCGGTACGCCAATTGAGGCGAGCAAGGAGTACAGTTTACGAGCGTGGAGAGAAGAATGTTGGCGGGTCAGCTCCGGAGGGAGGCCGGGGCAAGGGAAATTGTCCAGGTGTGGGATAGGGCAGGGAAGTTGGTGCGAGCTCCAGATCAGATTAACAAGGTCTTTAAGGAATTCTTTGAGAGGTTGTACAGGTCAGAGCCACCTTGGGGAGACCGGGAGGTGCAGGAATATCTAGATGGGCTGGAGTACCCGAGGTTAGGGGAGGGGGGCAGGGCTACATTAGAAGGACCGATAGTGGAGCAGCAGAAGAAAAAAGATGCGATTGTGAGGATGCAGTCGGGGAAGGTGGCAGGGCCGGATGGGTTTCCGGTGGAATATTATAAAAAATTCAAAGATAAGCTGGTACTGCTGATGGTGGGGATGTTTCAGGAGGCGATGGGGCAGAGGGTGTTACCACAAACTTTGGGGCAGGCATCGATTTCCCTGTTACTTAAAAGAGATAAGGATCCGACGGAGTGTGGCCCACATCACTTTTATTTTTTATTTTAAAAAATATATTTTTATTGAAGTAATTGCAAAATTTTTATAACAATAACAAACAAAATAATAATAACATAAACATCGACATGGTAAGCTAGACATTTCCCACCCAACCCCTTCTGTACATCCCTTAGCCATATTGCACTTGCCCGCTCACCCCCCCACCTTCAGAATGCTGCTTCCGCTGACATTTTAATTTTCCCCGAGTAAGTCGACGAACGGCTGCCACCTCCGAGAGACCCCAGCATTGACCCCCTCAAGGCAAACTTTATTTTCTCCAGCTTGAGAAACCCAGCCATGTCACTGACCCAAGTCTCCACACTCGGGGGCTTCGAGTTCCTCCACATTAAAAGGATCCGTCTCCGGGCTACCAGGGAGGCAAAGGCCAGAACGTCGGCCTCTTTCACTCCCTGAACTCCCGGGTCTTCTGACACCCCAAAGATCGCCATCTCTGGACCTGGCACCACCCGCGTACCTAGCATCTTGGACATTGCCTTGGCAAACCCCTGCCAGAATCCTCCAAGTTTCGGGCATGCCCAAAACATGTGGACATGGTTTGCTGGGCTTCCCGCACACCGAGCACATCTATCTTCTACCCCAAAAAACTTGCACATCCTCGCCGCCATCATGTGTGCCCGGTGTACCACTTTAAACTGTATTAGACTGAGCCTGGCACATGATGAGGAGGAATTAACCCTGCTTAGGGCATCCGCCCACAGACCCGCCTCTAACTCCCAACCTAGCTCCTCCTCCCACTTGCCCTTCAGTTCCTCCACCTCCAACAACTCCTGATAGATATCCGACACTTTCCCCTCCCCCACCCAGGTACTGGACACTACTCTGTCCTGTATCCCCTGTGGCGGCATCAGCGGGAAAGCAAACACATGTTTCCTCAGAAAGTCCCACACTTGCAGATATCGTAAACCATTCCCCGGCGGCAGCTTGAACTTGTCCTCCAGCGCCTTCAGACTGGGAAAATTCCCGTCTATGAATAGATCTCCCATCTGTCTAATTCCTGCTCTCTGCCAGCTCCGGAACCCTCCATCTATCCTGCCCGGAGCAAACCTGTGGTTATTGCAAATCTGGGTCCAGACCGACGCACCCTCCACCCTCTTGTACCTCCTCCATTGCCCCCAGATCCTCAATGCCGCCACCACCACCGGGCTAGTGGAGTAACGGGCCGGCGAGAACGGCAGAGGTGCCGTTACCCGTGCTCCCAAACTGGTGCCTTTGCATGACGCTGCCTCCATCCGCTCCCATGTCGACCCCTCCCCCACCACCCACTTCCTAATCATCGCTATATTCGCCGCCCAGTAGTAGTTGCAGAAGTTTGGCAGCTCCAACCCACCCTTCCCCCGACTGCGCTCCAACAACATTTTCTTCACCCTTGGGGTTTTATTCACCCATACAAAGCCCAAAATAATCTTGTTTACCTGCTTGAAAAAGGCCTTAGGGATGAAGATGGGGAGGCACTGGAAGAAAACAATAATCTGGCGAGGACCGTCATTTTCACGGTCTGTACCCTCCCCGCCAGCGATAGTGGGAGCATATTGCATCTTTTAAAGTCCCCCTCCCTTTGCTCCACCAGCCGGGTTAGATTGAGCCTGTGTAATGCCTCCCATTTCCAAGCCACCTGTATTCCTAGGTAGCGAAAGTTCCTCTCTACCATCCTGAGCGGCAGCTCCTTCAGTCTCCTCTCCTGCCTGGATCACGATCAATTCACTTTTTCTCATGTTCAATTTGTACCCCGAAACCTGCCAAATTCCCCCAAGATCTGCATAACCTCCCCCATCCCCTCCACCTGGTCCGAGATGTACAAGAGCAGATCGTCCGCATACAGCGAAACCCGATGCTTCCTTGATGCTCTCAGCGCCATGGCCAATGGCTCTATAGCCAGAGCGAACAGCAACGGGGAGAGGGGGCACCCCTGCCTCGCCCCTCGGTGTAGCTTAAAGTACCCCGACCTCAGCCGGTTCGTGCACACGCTCTCTACCGGCGCCTGGTAGAGAAACCGCACCCAGTCAATAAAGCCCTCACCAAACCCAAACCATCCCAGCATCTCCCATAAATACTCCCACTCCACCCGATCAAAAGCCTTCTCCGCGTCCATCGCAACAACCACCTCCGCCTCCTCTCCTTCTGAGGGCATCATAATTACGTTCAAAAGCCTCCGAACGTTAGCATTGAGCTGTCTGCCCTTAACAAATCCGATTTGGTCCTCCCCTATCACCCCCGGGACACAGTCTTCTACCCTAGTGGCCAAAATCTTAGCCAGCAGCTTGGCATCTACGTTCAAAAGCGAGATCGGCCTATATGACCCACATTGCTCCGGGTCCTTTTCTCATTTAAGAATGAGTGAAATCGAGGCCTGCGACATCGTTCAGGGGAGGATCCCCCTCTCTTTAGCCTCGTTAAAGGTCCTCATCAGCAGTGGGCACAACACCTCTGAGAAATTCTACCGGGTAACCGTCCGTCCTCAGAGCCTTGCCCGGCTGCATGCCCTCCAGTCCTTTAACAATTTCCTCTACCTCAATCGGGGCCCCCAGCCCCTCAACCAGGTCCTCCTCCACCCTCGGAAACCTCGACCAGGTCCTCCTCCACCCTCGGGAACCTCAACTGATCAAGGAACTGCCTCATCCCTTCTACACCAGACGGGGGTTCCGACTCATATAATTTGCTGTAAAATTCTTTAAAAACGCCATTCACCCCCCCCCCCCCCCCCCCCCCCCCCCAGGTCCAAGACCATGTTACCCTCCCTATTCCTTACTGTCCCAATCTCCCTGACCGCTTCTCTCTTCCTAAGCTGGTGTGCCAGCATCCTGCTCTCCTTTTCCCAATATTTGTAGACTGCCCCGCTTGCCCTCCTCAACTGCTCCACCTCCCACCCCATGGTCAACAACTCAAACCCTGCGTGTAGTTTCCGACGCTTCGTCAGGAGCCTTGCGTCCGGGGCCTCTGCATATCTCCTATCCACTCGAAGTATCTCCTCCACTAATCTCTCCCTCTCTGCTCGTTCCACATTTTCTCTATGGGACCGAATCAAAATTAGTTCCCCTCTTACAACTGCCTTCAGAGCCTACCAAACTGTCGCTATACGTCACTCGTATCATTTGTATCCAGGTAATTCTGGATGGACTTATTCGCCCGCCCGCAGACCGCTTCGTCCGCTAACAACCCCACATCCAGTTTCCACAGTGGGCCCTGCCCTCTCTCCTCACTCAACCGCAAATCCACCCAATGGGGGGCATGATCAGAGACTGCAATTGCCGAATATTCGGAATTAACCCCCCCCCCCCATCAGCTCCATGAAACCCCTCAACTCCTTCGCCGCGGCAGGCCACCTCCCAGTCCTGGATTTTGACCGGTCCAGATCGGGATCAATGACCATGATCAGGCCATGAGACTCCAGGTCCGGGATCTTGCCTAACACCCGCCTCATAAATCTCACATCATTCCACTTCGGCGCATATACGTTCACGAGCACCAAACATACACCCTCCAACTTCCCACTCACCATTATATATCTACCCCCCCTTATCTGCCACAATTCTTCTAGCCTCAAACGCCACCCACTTGCTGATCAATATTGCTACCCCCCCTGGTCTTTGAGTCCAGTCCAGAATTGACCAACCCACCCCTTTCCACATCACCTTTAAACATGGACGCAAAGGTATTGGCGAAGATACTGGCAGGTAGGCTAGAGGAGTGCCTCCCAAAGGTGATAGGCGAAGATCAGACGGGGTTTGTGAGAGGGAGGCAGCACTTTTCGAACATTAGGAGGGTATTGAATGTGGTTATGGCACCGGCGGAGGGGAAGGAAACAGAGGTAGTTGTGGCATTGGGCGCCGAGAAAGCGTTTGAACGGGTAGAAGGGGGGTACTTGATGTCAGTTCTGGAGCAGTTTGGGATTGGACCTAGGTTTATGGACTGGGTAAAGCTACTGTATAAGGAGCCAAAGGCGAGTGTCCGCACAAATAACATCAGCTTGCGATACTTTTCACTCCACCGTGGGACTAGGCAGGAATGTCCTATGTCCCCCCTGCTGTTTGCACTTGCGAGTGAGCCATTGGACATCGTGTTAAGGAGTTCGGGGATATGGAAAGGGATAGTGCGGGGGGGGGGGGGATTGAGCATAGGGTATCCTTATATGCCGATGACTTGTTATTAAACGTGTCAGAACCGAGTGTGTCAATAGGGGGAATACTGGAGCTGCTTCGGGTGTTTGGGTCTTTCTCGGGGTACAAATTAAATCTAGACAAGAGTGAATATTTTGTAGTGTCTCGGCTGGAGGTGGGGACAGGGGTGGGGGGGGCGCTGCCATTCTGTAAGACAGGGACTCACTTTAGATACCTGGGAGTGCAGGTTGCCCGGGTGTGGGAGGGGCTCCGCAGGTACAACATTTCTAGTTTGGTGGGGAGAGTGAAAGCTGATCTGGCAAGGTGGGATGGTCTCCCTCTGTCACTGGCGGGTCGGGTACAGGCAGTTAAAATGAATGTGCTGCCGCGATTCCTGTTTATTTTTCAATGCCTGCCGATTTTCCTGCCAAAGGCATTTTTTAGAGAGATTGAAGGGATGATTAGCTCGTTCATATGGCGAGGGAAGGTGGCCAGAATTAGAAAGGTGCTACTACAGAGAGGAAGGCAGGCAGGGGGTTTGGGTCTTCCGAACCTGATGTATTATTACTGGGCGGCGAATGTGGAGAAGGTACGGAGCTGGGTCAGAGGGAGGAGAGTTTGTGCAGGGGGTCCGGATTGAAGGCCCTAGCAACAGCGCTGCTCGCGACGGCCCCGGCGAAATACTCAGAGAGTCCGGCAGTAATAGCTTAGTTGAGAATTTGGAGGCAGTTTCGCCAACACTTCGGGTTGGGGGCAGAGTCAAGGGAAATGCCGATTTGGGGGAACCATAGATTTGAGCCAGGGAAGTGGGATGGAAATTTTCGGAGATGGGAGGAGAAAGGAATTAGGACACTAAAAGATTTGTTTCTTGGGGGTTGGTTTGCAGGATTGAAGGAGCTGGCAGCGAGGTATGGGCTGGAGCAAGGGGAAATATTTAGATACATGCAGGTTCGAGACTTTGCCAGAAAGGAGACACAGGTTCCAAGTAGAGCTGGCTTCCACATTGCTGGAGGAGGGGCTGACAACAGGGGGACTGGAGAAGTGGGTTGAGTCGGAGGTTTACGGGGCGATTTTGTAAGAGGAGAAGGCGCCGCTAGAAGGGATCAAGGCAAAATGGGAGGAAGAGTTGGGAGAGAGTATGGAGGAGTGGTTCTGGTGTGAGGTGCTCCGGAGGGTGAACGCCTCCACCTCGTGTGCGAGGTTGGGATTGATGCAGCTGAAGGTGGTGAATTGAGCGCACCTTACAAGAGCAAGGATGAGCCGGCTCTTTGAGGGGGGAGAAGATGTGTGCGAACGTTGCGGGGGGGGGGGGTGGGGGCAGCAAACCACGTTCATATGTTTTCGTCCTGTCCAAAGCTGGAGGATTACTGGAAGGAGGTTTTTAATCTCTAAAGTGGTGCACGTGGAACTGGACCCGGGCCCTCGGGAGGTCATATTCGGGGTGTCGGACCAGCCGGGGTTGGAAACGGGTGCAGAGGCAGATGTTGTAGCCTTCGCCTCGTTTATTGCCCGAAGGAAAATCCTGTTAGGGTGGAGATCAACCTCTCCACCCTGTGCCCTGGCGTGGCAGGGGGACCTGCTGGAATTCCTGACGCTTGAGAAGGTCAAATTCGAACTGAGGGGAAGGATGGAGGGGTGCTACAATTCATTGGCGTTATTCATTATCTAATTTTGAGAATTGGATTACATCGAACATTAGTATCCCTCCAGAACCACCACCAACTCCCCCGTCCTGTCCCAAACCCGAACTATCTCCCTCGCCGCGGCCTGCCTTGAAGCTGACCTGCCAACGTATGACACGCCTTCTCCCACCGTACTCACAGACAGTCCCCCTTGTCTTTCTCAGTTAATGCATCACTTTCCCCGTGGACAGCAGTTCGAACCTCTATGCAGTTCCTTACTCTTTACTCCTTACTCCCCACATTCCTCTCATCCACCTCCAAAATCTCTTCTATCAACCATTGCCGTTCCTTCCTCTCCTCCCAATCCACCTTAGCCTTAAACAAGATCACTTCCCCTCTCATAACTGCCTTGAGGGCCTCCCAAACCACCGACGGTGAGACCTCCCCTGTGCAATTGAACCCCACATACTCCTCAATCACCTTCCCCATCTTATCACAGAAACTCTGGTCTGCCAACAGCCCCACTTCCATCCTCCACCCCGAATTCTGCGCCACCCCCATCTCCAGTCCACGTCCATCCAGTGTGGGGCGTGTTCCGAGATCACAATTGTCGAATACTCTGCCCTCTTAACTCCAGACAATAGCGCCTTCCCCACCACAATAAGGTCAATCCTTCAGAACACCTTGTGCACCAAGGAAAAAACGAATACTCCCGATCCCTCTGGTGTAAAAATCTCCACGGGTCAAATTCCCCCAACTCCCTCATATGCCCGGCCAATGCCTTTGCCTCCCAACCTCCCCCTCCACCCGACGGGGTCAGCGAGCGAGGCTGGGATCTGCCCACCCTCGGTTCGAGCACTGTGTTCCAATCCCCACCCAAAATCAACTCATGGGTATCCAAATCCAGGATTACAGCCAGAGTTTTCTTCACAAACCGTGCGTCATCCCAAATGAGGGAACATGCGGTTACAATCAAAAACAAACTCCCCTCCGGCACATCTGTTACGACCATGTACCTGCCCCCCTGAACCGCCACCACCTTCTCCATCTGAAACCTCACCCACTTGCCCACCAAGGTCGCCAATGTGCAAACTCCACACAGACAGTGACCCAGAGCCGGGATCGAACCTGGGACCTCAGCGCTGTGAGACCGCAGCGCTAACCCACTGCGCCACCGTGTTGACCTCGTCTCCCATCAACTTGCCGAACAAGTTTGTAAAATACTCGGTCGGCCTCGGGTCAATCACCCACTCGAGCAGAACTATTATCCTAAATTTTTGTCTCGTCGATCTGTTCTCCAGGTCCTCCACTTTGGCTTTTAGCCCTTCATTTACCTCCGCCACCCTCTGAAGCTCCTCACCCATCGAGATGAACTGGTCGCTGTGTTGTGACAATGCCTCCTTCATCTTTCCCCCTTGCTCCTGCACCTCAACCTCGATCACGGCAAGCGCCTCCTCCACCCACTCTTTAAGCGAAGCCCTCATCTCCCCTCGACGCACCTCTAAACATTGGGCGAACATCCTTTCAAACTCCCCCGACACCACCTCGGTGGTCTCAACCGTGATGGGTGCAGCCCCACCCGACAAACCAGCCCCCGCCATCTTTCCTCCTGTTGGATTCACAGCAACACTCGCCGGCAGACTTTCGCTTGCCACCTTCCTTCCCTGACCTTCCTGGGACTTCAACCTTCCACCAACTCCTTATGACTTCCCACACCAGCTCATCCAAAAAGTAACCCTGTGTCTGGGCTTAAAGACCCCCAAAAAACAAAGACTCTGGCAGGAGCCACCTAACCGGCGACCTCCACCTACATGGTGCTACCGGAAGCCCCAGTCCTTCCAGTTTCTAACACATGCCCTGGTCCCTCTGACTCATATCCTCATCACCTTAAAAGTGAGGGCAGAGGGCAGCACGGTGGCGCAGTGGGTTAGCCCTGCAGCCTCACGGCGCCGAGGTCCCAGGTTCGATCCCGGCTCTGGGTCACTGTCTGTGTGGAGTTTGCACATTCTCCCCCTGTTTGCGTGGGTTTCGCACCCACAACCCAAAGATGTGCAGGCTAGGTGGATTGGCCAAGCTAAATTGCCCCTTAATTGGAAACATTGAATTGGGTATTCTAAATTTATATTTTTTTAAAAGTGAGAGTGGCATGGTGGCGCAGTGGTTAGCACTGCTGCCTCGCGGCACTAAGGACCCGGGTTAGATCCTGGCATGTTAGGTGGATTGGTCATGCCAAATTGCCCCTTTGTGTCCAGGGATGGGCAGGTTAGGTTATGGGATTATGGGGATAGGTAGGGGTGGACACTTGGGGATGGGCAGAGTGCTTATTCGAGGGGTCGGTGGTGATCTTATGGGCCGAATGGCCTCCTTCTGCACTGTGGGGATTCTATGGAATACAAGGGCCAAGACTACGTGCTGAGGGATGCACATGGGGCAGCTGCTGCAGAGGCACAATGGGAGAAGATCGTTGTCTAAGGTCTTTCAACCATAGTTAACTGAAGGGAGGGGAATTGCACAGAAACCGCTCAGGCTGTCTGACTCACATTGAATATATACAGTGAATATTACCATTATATAGAAGCACCTCAAGAATGCAACTTAATCGAGGTAGAAACTTTTTAAAGCTAAATTTAGAGTACCCAATTCATTTTTTCCAATTAAGAGGTGTGGCCAATTGACCTACCCCGCACATCTTTGGGTTGTGGGGGTGAGACCCACGCAGACATAGGGAGAATGTGCAAACTCCACCAGGATAGTGACCCGGAGCCGGAATCGAACCTGGGTCCTCGGCGCCGTGAGCCAGCAGTGCTAACCACTACGCCACTGTGCTGCCCCTGTAATGTTTCTTTGATTGTATTGAAACACCTCAAGACTGCAACATGATGTATGTAGAGAACCTGAATATTATTACACCATGTATGATAGCCATTTTGAAATGTTTGCAATGTTTTTTCAGATATTTTATGAATAAAGTATACTTTTGCAAAAAAAAAAGAGGTGGAGACAGGAGCCCAGAACTGTGAGATCTGTGAGATTTGTGGCATGAATGAATGACCAGCCCCAATAATGTAAAATTAAATAAATTAACAAGGAAACTGAGACACATCCCACTTCGATAAACTTTATTTAATATCTTGTCAAGCATTTTTATATTGACTCCTTCGGAAATTCTGAGACTAAATTGCACTATTAACAAAATTTTGCAGAATTCATTACTTTCATTGAAGTTAACAAAATTTTAAATTAAGAGACATATAACGAGCAGCTGAATCAATGGTACGTGTTTTATACTATCTCACAAAGGTAAAATTAAACTTGATGTGTTCAAATATTTAATGAAAGTGACAAAGTTGCATTTAACACAAACCAGTTGCACTCAAATTTGTGACATGCTAAAACACATACAAAACATCCTGGTAAGAATCTGCAATATAAAATATCATTCAACATCTTTACAATGTGTATTGATTGTGAACAGGCTGTATCATTCCAACACTATTGGTGCAGCGGATCCTGCATTATTGGAGTTCTATTTTTAAAATAAATTTAGGCTACCCAATTTTTTTTCCAATTAAGGGGCAATTTAGCGTGGCCAATCCACCTAACCTGCACATCTTTTGGGTTGCAGGGTTGAGACCCATGCAGACATGGGGAGAATGTGCAAACTTCACACAGGCAGATTATTGGAGTTCTTAACCTCCCATTTTCCGATTTCAGGATTTTACAGCAATTTTCTGAAGAAATCAAGCACTCCCACATTCTAAGGACAATCCATATCCAATGGGAAACAAATTATCCATTTATAACACGGTCAGTTATTTATATAAAGCTATGTGATAGAGGTAGATACTGGAAGCATTTGCTTTTTTAAATGATCCTCTTCAGGAGTTAAGTGTCAGGTCGAGAGTGTATTCGTGGAGGCCAAGAAAACACATTTAGAGGCTGATATGACTTAGCCCTCCCAGTGAACCTGTTGCCACTGGAAAGCTGGATCCTGACACACTCAATGGCAGAAGCAAACAGCTCAGGAAGTCCAAAACTTTTACTCAGTTTTGATTTTTAATGGAGGAGTGGAACTTTCACCATGAGGAAAATGCCAGAAAGAGGGGAGACTTGACATGAACAAGTCTTCCCTCTTCCCTTGGCGGTTCCATCAGTTTAAGTTAAGGCAGGAGAAACCCTTTGTGCCTTTGCATCAAAGGACATTTTCTTTTTCCTCTGCTTCTCTCTAATTTTCTGCCCTTTCTTTGCCCTCTCTGAGAATGTTTGATCTGTGTGATGGTTCCACAAGGGGTTGATTAGTAAACAGAATATGCAGCCAAATCATCATAGAAAATCTTAATAAATTAACATGATCAGTATTATGTGACACTTATTTTGCACACAATACAACTCAACTGGGTTGACTGCTGAGGTGCACAATTTTTGCCACATTTATTATAGGCAGGGAATTGTTATTCAAGGTGTGGAAAACAAAAGGATAGTATTGGCCGAGAAATTTGCCAGGCTAATGTATAAACAAGAGATTCTGAAGTACAAAAAATTAACATATTTATCCCAAATCTTCCTCTCCACAAAGTTACCCTTACTTTAAATAATTCAATGCCTCCACTAATACAGCAGAGAAAGGAAGTTCTGATAAACATGTTAAGTGTTCACCTACTAATGTCTCACTACATAATTTTAAACCCTTTACAGAGAATAAAATAAATGAGTCCATCCACTACATCATTTCTGCTCATTACTTCCCTTCACCATTAGTGCCAAACCCAAGTATAATTATATAAATAAAAAACAATAATGCTGGACATATTTGGGAATCTTGTCAGCAATCAGTAAAAAAAGGAATGAGATTATAACATTTTTCTTGTCTCAAAATTTCATCTTCCAGACTACTGTAAATCCACTGTTTAACTCCAGTTTTTATTACAGATTTTCAACAATCTTACTTCCCAACATTTAAATACATTGCAAGCATGTTGGCACATATATAATGCAGCATGAGATTGTGCATTCCTTAAAGCTGTTTCAAAATACTTAGATGTTGGATGCAGATTTCTTATGCCCAATAACAGAGAATCTTGCAAATAGACTTGTCATATCGGCACTGTAGATTTTACTGAATATCTGTTCTTGTTGGCTTCATTTTAATCATATAATGAAAGTGATCTGAGTGATAGCCAATTGGACTCAGACCTCCACTGCGTAACTAGCCTCAATGTAACATACACAAACATCCTGCTGCACAAGAACTCAAATCTTCTTAATGTATCAAATATACTTAATATATCTGACCTTAAATATACCGAACCTCCGTGTACTAAATTACCTTTGCATAAGTACCAAAATATACACAAGTATTTTATTGCTACAATGTACCATCTGTGCCACTGGCAGGGCATTACATGTACTGTGTGTCTTTATCAGAAAGTATCACCTGGACAGTGATCCACAAAGTTGCTGGGTTGCATAACGATTAGACTATCCTGTCTATCTGCCTTTACATCTCCATCATTGAGTGTTGAAAGCATTTCTGAGAAGCAAATATATTAATCTTATTTTCCACAATGGTGGGGACGGGGCGGATTCTATTTAGCCTGCATCAGGGAACACAACAATTCAGGATTTTCCAGTCCCGCCGCAGGGGGAATCGTCATAGATGGGACGGAAAATTTGGCGGACCAGCATTGGGACCAGAAAATCCTGCCTGCCTACATAAATCTATCAAAATATCAGCAATACAATATACTTCAGATTATGACACATTTAGAAAATAATTGGAAATCTCTAACATGTTTCAATTTTGATATCAGTACAGAAATTATATTTTCACAGTGTACAAATAGAAAACAAAACACAGGTCACATAAGCATTTTGATGCTCTTGACAACACGTGTCTTTCCTTTGTTTTAATATTTAAAATTCAATTGTAAAAATACTTACATATTATTAATCAATTGTCCATGATACACTCATCAACAAGTTTCTTTTCTTGACAAGTCAGGGATTGATTCAGGAAAGAAATGTCAGAAACTTACTCCACGGTGCCACCTACTGGCCAGAACTGTCAACTACACTCTTACAGTTGACATAGTAAAATTGATTAAGAAATGTTGGCGTGACAATTTGTAATTGTAAATGTTGAAACAAAAGTATGACCAAAGTTGTAATAAAAGCATGTAAGGGATGTGGATTGGAAGTGTGCGCCTCATACAAGATATTTAGCAACAGACTTGTAAATTGCGATGGCATGATCAGTTCATGAATATAGGGCTTTTTTAGTACTTGGCAAATCTATTTTGGAGACAAGCTTCAGAAACATGCTCCACCATCACTATCAGAGTCTGAAAATGCAGCATAACAATTAATATGGCAAAATTGAGGGGGAAATGTTGACATAGCAATTAGCTATGGTAAGCATTGACAGTAAAACATGGCTAATATGACACCATTGCAGTTTATGATCAAGAAGTGTAAGCCCATTACAGGGTCTTTAGTCATGACCAGGATTTTTTGGACAGTGAAAAGGGACTGTTTATTACACTGATAGCTGTCCATAGTGACTTCACGGGTTCTTGAGCAGCCGCTTACTGTGATCGGGCATCTGATTTATTGCAGCACCTTTCATGAGAATCTCTGGCGTATAGGGGAAACAATAGAACGAGTCCTCAACCAATAAGATTGAAGAATCCTCAATCAGACATGCAGGGCTCGATTTAGCAGCCTCGTCCCGGCTGACTTGTTGTCGGGTCTAGGTCGTTGAATCTCACGAGAGGCACCTCGCGAGATTCGTGACGCTCAGAATGTTTTGTGAGATTCACGGAATCTTGTGAGTCGTCATGATCTGGATGTCCCCCTCATTGCGCGTGATCCAGATGAGCATATTTAAATGAATCATTAGGCTCATTTAAATATGTCTGCGCCGGATTCTTCTGGCGCTCGGACCCAACGGTCACGCCTGAGAGATCTTGTCAGGGCACCATTTATTACTGGTCCACACAAACATGGACCAGGCGTAATGGCACCTGGGGGCGTCTCCCAGGCCACTAGAGACCCCAGGGTAGTCAGACTCTGGGCAGGGTGGTACACTGGCATTCCCACTGGCACCCAAGCATCATCAGCCTGGTACATTGACTGTGTCACCTGGGCAACCTGGCTCTGCCACCCTGCCACTGCCAGGGTGCCCAGGCTGGCAGAGGCACTGTTAGTGTGTCAGTCTGGTAGTGCCATTGTACCCAGGTTATCTGTGCCAGGGGTCATGCCCGGGGTACCTTGCCCATTAAAGATGGTGTGGGGGGGGGGTTTGCAGACCCTGAAAGAGGTAGGTTGGGTGCAGTGGTGGTGGTGGGGTGCGGGTCCAGAGGCCACGATGGGATCCCTGAGGGGATCAAAAGATAGGGGTGGCCATCTAAAATGGTGACCGATCCACGATTGCAGGAAATTATGTTAGCGCGTCCTCAATAGGGCATTCCCCGCCTTAACCCAAAAAAAACAGCAAAGTACGTTTGAACAGCAGGTTCTTTCTCGGTGCTGCAGTCACTGGGAAACACTGAGCTAAACTTGCTCCAAACTGAAATTAGAAATAAATTATGTACAAGAAGTGAAATAAAGATTGGGAAAGATGGGATTGTGAGAGATTAAAAAAATGTAAAAACAAATTGTAAATCTCCAATACTAATTAAATTCTGAAGGAACACGAGAGGTTATTTGGCAGTAAGTATCTAATTATCATGTTGTTTAAAAATGCACTCGTGGGTGGGTGGGGGTGTGGGTGGGGGGGCGCGGGGAGAGGGGGGGGGGGGTGAAAGCATACCCTGATTTTGAACGGTTATGTTCTGACTAAGCATTTTCCAAACTGTGTCATTTACAGTCCTCAGGTTTTCGAATGCTCATCACTGTGCACTCCTAATTTTCCAAACTCACCAGTTGTCAACTACAAATTGGTCCAAGGATCCAGTGAATAGAAAATATTTAATCGGCCTTCTCCATGTCGGTGGATTAGTGCTTTCTTTTCTTCATCCAGTGATTTATCATTGTTGAACATGAGTCAAAATTCTACCCAATGATGAGAACGTTTTCTGTGTCAGTTTACATAGATATCCAGCAGCATTCAGAAACAAGACTAAAATGAAGGCATGATGGTTAAGTTGCCACTGTTGTTTGCAGGAATCCTGTTTCTTTCTGGAGCTTGTCTAACTCCAGGATGTCAGCACAGGCACAGTTTGACATACTGCAACACATTAGGAAACTGGATGGAAGACAGTGATGATGGATTTAAGATTGACCTGGGTTTAGCATTATTGGATCCATCCTGTTGAAGATTTTGAAAAGAAGTTCCTACAAATTGACTCATTTGCTCAACTTGAAAACAAAACAGACATTTCCTATCTAGTGAAAGGTATTTTTCATTTCTGTTGGTGTGTTCCATAGCGAATTAGAAATCTTTCAGTTTATAATTATGTAGTCACATAAATACTATAATTACAGAGTGTACCACCCATAAGACATTTACACATCAACTGTTATTGCTTAGCCTGACTTCACCACAGCGAGCAATCACAATACTGGAACAATTTTATCCTCACTTCTTCATGTGATTTAGCTATGGTTGTACGGAAATACATACAGATAGCATTTCTGATGCTTTACACTGGGTGACTTCTCCTGATCGGGCTTCAATGCAATCAGATAGCTTTACTTTCACTTTTTGTTTGTCATCTTCCTTCTTGCTTTTCTCGCAATCTTCTCCTTTAGTTTCTTCATCTTCTAAAGAAAGAAATATGGGAAATTTCAATCAGGTTCTTTACTGCAGCCCTATTAAACATACACATACCTGGCAGGTTTAGTGGGCAGCACAGTGGTGCAGTGGTTAGCACTGGTGTCTATCGACACCAAGGTCCAGGTTCGATCCCGGCTCTGGGTCACTGTCCGTGTGGAGTTTGCACATTCTCCCCGTGTTTGCGTGGGTTTCACCCCCAGAATCCAAAAATGTGCAGGATAGGCCACACTAAATTACCCCTTAATTGGAAAAAATGAATTGGGTACTCTAAATTTTTTTTTTTAAATACCTGGTGGGTTTCAAAACCCAGTTTCTGAAATGTTGCTGCTCCCCCTAAAATCATATGCAAAATTCTAACCAGTAGATATCTTTCCTATTACAATTGGCCTGTGTGAGGATAGACCTTTTAAAAAAATTGGTGTGCTTTCTGTTCTTTCAAAAGCTGATTGGATTTATGGTAATTCAGAATGGCTTTGAGATAGTGCCATGTAGGTGAGTGGTTCGCAACATAGAGCATAGAATAGCTGGACAATTATTAAAGTAGATTTGCAAACGGCTGCATCAAAGGAAACAGAGGCTGGTCATGCTTTGGAGTGGCAGGAAGCATTGTTTATTGTCCCATGGAACAATTGTGCGATTACTGCTACTTAGGTTCCACAATAATAATTTTTAATTGGGTTTAGAACCAGAACTGTAAAAAAATTGCTGATAATATCAAAATTAAGCTGCAAAACAACCTGGTGCAGGGTGATTGGGTGAAGCTGGAGCGAGGTGGACTCGGAATGTTCAATTGGGAAACGGCAAATTAAAATTAATATAATTAAGTGCAAAGTGGTAAGACCAGTGAAAGAGAACAAACATTGGATTATAAATTTAGTGGTTAAGACAGGATACAGTTCAGGAAAATAATTTAGAGATCATTGGAACTGCCCATGTAATGGTAATCAATATAAATAGAAACTTGGGTTGAGAACACAAATCCCAGGTTGTGATGCTGAGTTTATATAGGGCATTAATTGGTTTGTCCCGATTTGGAATATTATGTGTATTCTGGTTGCTACGTTACAGGAAGGTTACAATGATAGTGGAAATGGTACAGCACTGGGCTGGCTTTCTGTCATTAGACATCAGGGGCGAGATTCTCCGACCCCCCGCCGGGTCGGAGAATCGCCGGGGGCTGATGTGAATCCCGCCCCCGCCAGTTGCCGAATTCTCCGGCACCGGATATTCGGCGGGGGCGGGAATCGCGCCGCGCCAGTTGGTGGGCCCCCCCCCCGGCGATTCTCCGGCCCGAATGGGCCGAAGTCCCGCTGCTGGAATGCCTGTCGCGCCAGCGTGGATTAAACCACCTTTCTTACCGGCGGGACAAGGCAGCGCAGGCGGGGTCCTGGGAGGGGCGCGGGGCGACCTGGCCCCGGGGGTGCCCCCACGGTGGCCTGGCCCGCGATCGGGGCCCACCGATCCACGGGCGGGCCTGTGCCGTGGGGGCACTCTTTTCTTCCGCCTTCGCCACGGTCTCCACCGTGACGGAGGCGGAAGAGACCCCCTCCACTGCGCATGCGCGGGGATGCCGTCAGCGGCAGCTAACGCTCCCGCGCATGTGCCGCCCGGAGATGTCATTTCCGCGCCAGCTGGCGGGGCACCAAAGGCCTTTCCCACCAGCTGGCGGGGCGGAAATCAGTCCGGCGCGGGCCTAGCCCCTCAAGGTTAGGGCTCGGCCCCTCAAGATGCGGAGGATTCGCGCCGTTTTTGGCGCCGGTCGGCGGACATCACGCCGATTGCGGCGAATTCTGCCCCAGGTATCAAAGCTACAGAGAAAGACTACAAAAGTTAAGTTTATTTACACTAGAGAAGACAGACAGGGGATGTTATTGATGCTTTCAGCGTTCTTAAGGTTAGGGACAAGTTGAAACTTGAGAAACTATTCACCATGACAATGGCAAGAAAGCAATATTGGATAGAGTTCAAAAGGGAGAACGTAAATCGGCAGACCAGATATACGTTTTTAATAATAAATTTAGAATACCCAATTCTTTTTTTCCCAATTAAGGGGCAATTTAGCGTGGCCAATCCACCTAAACTGCACATCTTTGAGTTGTGGGGTTGAGACCCAGGAAGACATGGGGAAAATGAGCAAACTCCACACGGACAGTGAGCCGAGGCCGGGATCGGACCCGGGACCTCGGCGCCATAAGGCAGCGGTGCTAACCACTGCACCACCTTGCTGCCCTTGCTCCAGTGTTTTAAACTTCAGTGCCTGGCTCTCTGAGTTCTAACAGAGGAGGTGTTTTCACTTGTGAAGAGTTAAAAGCTGGGAGCCAGTCATCAACAAATCCAATAAGAATTCAGGAGAAACTGCTTTACCGACGGGCTTAAAGAGCACGGAACTCGCTACCAGAGTAGTTGAGGCAAATAACATTGATCCATTTAAAGGGGAAGCTAGGATAAGTAAATAAGGGGGAAGGGAGTAAAAGGATATGTTAATGGGGTTAGATAAAAAACGAGTAGGAGGAGGTTCCCGTGGAGCGTAAACACCAGCATGGAGCAGTTGGGTGAGGTGACCAGTTTCTATGTCATACATTATATGCAATGCATTTTTAATTCATTGTAATACTCATTCTGGCTGGAAATAATGGGCTGTGTGTTTACCATAGATGTCAGCATGTAAGTCAACCCACTGTATTAGACAACAATATCTGTTCAGCAGCAAAATCCATATATTGGTCTATATGTGGCATATAAGTCAACCCCCTCCTCTTCACTGCTAAAAATGCTGTAATCACTTTGGGAGTTTGCCACAAATTTTCACCTCAGAAATGCATGTTTTACTGACCTTATAAGTCAGCGCATGGGATCAAGCTGGTGATACATAGAACATACAGTGCAGAAGGAGGCCATTCGGCCCATCAAGTCTGTAACGACCCACTTAAGCCCTCACTTCCACCCTATCCCCGTAACCCAATAACCCCTCCCAACCTTTTTGGACACTGAGGGCAATTTAGCATGGCCAATCTACCTAACCTTTTTTAAAATAAATTTAGAGTACCCAATTCATTTTTTCCATTAAGGGGCAATTTAGCGTGGCCAATCTACCTTGCCTGCACATCTTTGGGTTGTGGGGCGAAACCCGCGCAAACACGGGGAGAATGTGCAAACTCCACACGGACAGTGACCCAAAGCTGGGATCGAACCTGGGACCTCGGCGCCGTGAGGCAACAGGGCTAACCCACTGCGCCACCGTGCTGCCCCGCCAATCCACCTAACCTGCATGTCTTTGGACTGTGTGAGCAAACTGGAGCACCTGGAGGAAACCCACGCCATGCCATACAGGCCATGTTGCCAAGTGGATGCTTGGGGGTTTAAGATATGGCAACTCAGAGCAGACCACACATGGTGAATGACGAACAGAAATGGATCCACTGGCAAAAGAACGATGTAATAATAATCTTTATTGTCACAAGGAGGCTACATTAACACTGCAATTAAGTTACTGTGAAAAGCCCCTAGTCGCCACATTCCGGCACAGGTTCAGGTACACAGAGGGAGAATTCAGAATATCTAAATTACCTAACAGCAAATCTTTCGGTACTTGTGGGAATAAACCGGAGCACCCGGAGGAAACCCACAGAGTCACAGGGAGAATGTGCAGACTCCACACGGATAGTGACCCAAGCTGGAAATCGAACCCGGGATCCTGCCGCTGTGAGGCAACAGTGCTAACCATGTGCTACCATGCAGTACAAAACTGGTTTCAAGTTATTGTCAAATAACTGTGCTGCAGCCAGGGGAATTCAGTGTTACTGGAAACCTGGTGCAAGAACGGAAAAAGAAGGAATCCACCCTGAAGCGAATGTTCAAGATTAAATGCGGCATGAAACTGGAGACCGGCCGCTAGCCTGATCCTGAGAAACATGTATCGGAATGGGTCCTCAAAAATCGTCTGAATGGTTCCATTGTCGCCAGAAGGGCAATGACTATATATGCAATTAAGTGGGACAAATAAAACACTGAGTTTAACAAAGATTTCAGAGCAACAGATAATTGGGCAGCACATAGTCCAGTGGTTAGCACTGTTGCTTCACAGCTCCAGGGTCCCAGGTTCGATTCACGGCTTGGGTCACTGTCTGTGTGGAGTCTGCATGTTCTCCTTGTGACTGCATGCGTTTCCTCTGGGTGCTCCGGTTTCCTCCCACAAGTCCCGAAAGACGTGCTGTTAGGTAATTTAGATATTCTGAATTCTCCCTCTGTGTACCCGAAGAGGTGCTGGAATGTGACGACTAGGGGCTTTTCACAGTAGCTTCATTGCAGTGTTAATGTAAGCCTCTTTGTGACAATAAAGATTATTATTACATCGTTCTTTTGCCAGTGGATCCATTTCTGTTCGTCATTCACCATGTGTGGTCTGCTCTGAGTTGCCATATCTTAAACCCCCAAGCATCCACTTGGCAACATGGCCTGTATGGCATGGCGTGGGTTTCCTCCAGGTGCTCCAGTTTGCTCACACAGTCCAAAGACGTGCAGGTTAGGTGGATTGGCGGGGCAGCACGGTGGTGCAGTGGGTTAGCCCTGTTGCCTCACGGCGCCGAGGTCCCAGGTTCGATCCCAGCTTTGGGTCACTGTCCGTGTGGAGTTTGCACATTCTCCCCGTGTTTGCGCGGGTTTCGCCCCACAACCCAAAGATGTGCAGGCAAGGTAGATTGGCCACGCTAAATTGCCCCTTAATGGAAAAAATGAATTGGGTACTCTAAATTTATTTTAAAAAAGGTTAGGTAGATTGGCCATGCTAAATTGCCCTCAGTGTCCAAAAAGGTTGGTCTGCACGATTTCTCTTTTTTTTTGTTACGAGGGGGGGGGGGGTTATTGTTTGTAAGGGAGAAAAATTGTGTTAAAAAACTTTAATAAATATATATATTTTTAAAAAAAGTGTATGTTCATGACAACAGATGGCTGGATAAGGATGAAGTGAAGCTGTGGATCATTAATTATAGGTACCCTGGTGGCATACGCAAACAACACAGCTTATTAGTGTGGGACATCTGAAGATCCCATAAAGCTGATGAGATAAAGCGGCGAGTGCAAAGAAATAACACCAAAATTACAGCTATGCGAAGGGGACTAACATTCACAATTCAGCCTTTGGATGTTTACTTCAGTAAGTTATTCAAGGATCATGTTCATATCAAATGGAATAGGTGGATGGTTGATGAAAAAGCTTTCATAAAGAGCTAGGTGTACAGTTTGCCCTACTTGATGTTTTGCATGGTTTTGTCATCAAATCCTCAGATTTTATTAGCTTTTTTAAATTTAGAAGACCCAATTCTTGTTTTCCAATTAAGGGGCAATTTAGCGTAGCCAATTCACCTACCCTTCACATCTTTTTTGGGTTGTGGGGGTGAGACCCACGTAGACACGGGGAGGATGTGCAAACTAAACACAGACAGTGACCCGGGGCCGGGATCGTACCCGGGTCCTCGGTGCCGGGAGACAGCAGTGCTAACCACTGCGCCACCGTGCAGCCCCTCCTGGGATGTTATAAACTGTATTCAGATTGCTCAAAAACTATGGACTATCTAATTCAATGAATGGAGAGGAAGATGTGGAGGAATGATTCTGAAACTGAAGGCACCACATTTGATCCAGAGTGGTTCTTTATGATAATGCCAAAGTGACTCAGACTGCATTTGACAAAAGTTTTGCATCACAAATGCCGAACGCAATGAATTTCACGATTTTAAAAACATTTTGATTGTGATTAAATATCTTGTAGATTTAATGAATTCAATAAAATTATCATATTGATTTAATGTGAATTGTCAATGTTATAATATTGTTCATATTTCAGAATAGTGACCACCTACATCAACTCGCATGCTACACAGTTTATACTCAGCGTAGAAGTCAACCTTCATCTTTGGAAGGATTTTTCCAGGCTTCACTGGTTGACTTATATGCCGTGATCTATATTAATTTTATCTGGACGTTCCTTTGCAGTTTATGCTTTTTTTTGCCAGTATGGTGACACCATTGGTGGCTGCATTTATATGCTAAAAAGAGACATGGAAATTGAAGGACTGTGCCAAATATTGGAGGACTTTGGTGTCAGATTACAGGATCCATAAACACCATGCCAGTTATCTATGAAGTATGGCACAGCTACAATTAGCTGTATGAAGCAACATAAGTTTGCCCAGCTGTCTGGCTACAACAGTCCCTAAAAGACAATCAATCAACAGCTTGTTTGTCAGTGCAATGCATTTTAGAAAGGTATGTCAATATTTAACAAAGTCACCCTTCAGTGAAACAACCATTGATTATCAGCATCATTTCTTCTGAATGCACAAGATATCTAGTGAAACATTCCAGCAGAATAATTACAGGTTAAAAGAACTGTGCAGGAATGGCATTCCGAATGGCATTCCTACATGGGCTATAAAAAGACCAAAACAAGATTTTGAATTTGGAAGTTGGGGCTACTAAAAGATAGATACTTCACAAAGCAGCAGTGACCCCTATGGGCAATTCAAGGAAATATTTGTTTTCTATTACTTCAGATTGTCGATATAAGTGACCCTTGTTCTTCTCTTTGTGGCATTCATTAAATGACAGTGGGAGCTGATTTTATAGCAGCACAGTTTGGTAATATGTACATTTTATAAGCTCTGGTACAAAGAATGCAACCACTTAGAACAAAATTCATCACATGAAAGAATCCCACATATTGAAAAGTAATGCAGCAACTAGATAAGACTGGCATTTTTACTCCAAATAAGGACACACAACTCAAAAGGTGCCTAACCTTGAATTAGAGAGCACTTTGGGCATCAGTCCCATTCTTAGGTTTTTAATTGTGTGAGTTTAACTGGTGCAGTAAAATCATGGTGGCTACAGCTTGATCTTGAGTGGCAGATGAAGACCCAAGACAACAATCCTATTGATTTTCTCATTGAGTCTAGTTTCAAAGTCTGGATCTCTTTATTATTCAGGTAAGCAAGCTCTCCCAAAAGCTGAGGTGCTTAAAATCTGAGTTATTCTAAATAGCATTTCTTCCTCCTTTATTTGACAAATTGATGTATTTTCTACAGTTCTTCATCTAAAGGCATTGATTCTTTGTTGGTTTGATCTCTGGTCCTTGTTGGGTTAGATGGGGCAGCAAACACCCTCTGGCACATGGCTCATGTGGTGAATGTTGATGTATGAACCCAGATAGTGAGCTTGGGAAGGTTATTCAAATCGGTGCTTGGTGCGCACAAGCCCAGCTTTTGCCATTCGGGCCCATACTGATGACATCATGACTGCAGATCCCGACGTTCAAAGGTGCTCATCGGCTTTCAGTAGTCCAACAATTTGCCTTTCATGAGATAACTCAGGTTACTGAGGCCCTGCCCTGGGGGAGTGGCAGTGGCTTTATGGAATGTGAACCTGCTGTCTCCTCACAGTATCACAGGATTTGTGCTCCCAACACTGCCCCTCAACCAGGGTTTTTAAAATTAATACATGGGATGTGGGCGTCGCTGGCTTGGCCAGCATTCATTACCCATCTTTAATTGCCCTTGAGACGGCGGTGGTGAGCTGCCCTCTTGAACCACTGCAGTCCATGCGGTGCAGGTACACCCACCATGCTGTTAAGGATGGAATTCCAGGATTTTGATTCAGCGGTAGTGAAGGAATAGCAATATATTTCTGTCAGGACGGTGAGTGGCTTGGATGGAAACTTCCAGATGGTGGAGTTCCCAATATCTGCTGCCCTTGTTTAAAAAAAAAAATTTACGGGATGTGGGCGTCGCTGGTTAGGCCAGCATTTACTGTTCATCTCTATTTGTCCTTCAGAAGGTGGTGGTGAGTGTAATGACTTAGGCCAGGCCTTTGAAATTGGCCAATTAGAATACGATTTCCCTGATTAGTGGCCCAATCAGGGAACCCCATTCTGTGTACATAACAGGGAGTGTCAGATCCTCTGCACTCCTGGTGTAGACAGCAGACTGAATGGTCATGGTTGGTCAGCTGTTGGGTTTGTAAATAAAAGGAATTATGGTGACGGTACTTCCGCCTCTGTGGACTTATTACAGTGGCGACTAGGAAAACGGAACGACCCGGAGAAACCTGCTTGTCAGCAGCTGCTGCATATTGAGGGTAAGCCACTGACAGGCAAAATGCCTTTATTCGGAAAGTTGGACTCTTTTGACCCTGCAGTGGAAGACTGGGCCCGATATGTAGAGCGGATGAAGTATTTCTTTAGAGCAGACGATATAATTCTGGATGAAAAGCAACGGGTCATTCTCTGACCGCGTGTGGGCCGGCAGCCTTTGCCATTCTGCGCAGTCTCACTTTTCCGGAGGCACCGGACATGAAAACTTTCCAGGAATTGACAGACTTAGTGAAAGAGTACCAAGGCCCTAAACCATCTCTGATCCTGCGAAGGTACCGGTTTTACTCAGCATTCCGACACACTGGGAAGTTAGTTACAAACCTTTTAACAAGATTAAGGTGATTAGCAGAGGCTTGCGAATTTGGCCTGATGCTAAATGCGATGCTCTGAGACCGTTTGGTATGTGGCATAAATAATTTAGCAATACAGAAACGTCTGTTAGCAGAGGCCGAGCTGGATTGCAAACAAGCATTCAGCTGTCTTTGTCCTTAGAAAAAGTGGCAAGCGGAGCGCATGAGTTACAGGGTACTTTGCCCACACCAGTGGAACTGAGTTAAGGGACTACTGCTGGGGGATAGGCAACTGCATAACCACCCTCAGGATTGACTCGGATACTAAGTTAACCAGGCCCACTCGCAGAAGCCCTCTCAAGCAAGGGAAAATTAGGTCCAGACAGACGGCAGCCCCTGCCGACTTTTGCCGAGCACAATACTGTAGTTGTTTCCAGAGATCGGAGCCAGAAAGGAGAAATAGAAGCCCAAAATCATCATCTTGGAGAAGGTCATGTAGGCCGATGTACAGGAGAATGCATACCCTAGAAGCCCCACATACCTCTGACAAGGAACAACTAAATTGTGTAACGATGGTGAAATCAAAACCCATTAAATTATCCATAAGGTTGAATGGACGTCCCACACTGATGGAAGGCCACACTGGAGCAGCTGTATCAGGGATAGGGGAAACCATATTCCATAAAATCCGCACTGGACTCCAACCCTTATTCCTAACCAGGACCTCGGCAAAACTGAGGTCATACACACTGGGAACCACTGAGTGTTGGGCACAACGCATGTAACTGTGGCTTATGGAGAGCAACTGGTTAGTTTAATGGTAGTGAAAGGTGTGGGGCCAAGATTATTGGGACGAAACTGGCTAAAAGAGATCCAGCTGGATTGGGTAAACATTTTCCAGCTGGAAAATGGCCGCCTGAGCGAACTCCTGTGCAAATACCCAGAAGTTTTCCGAGAAGGGCTTGGAACAATAAAGGGAGCAAAGGCGACATTGCATGTAGATCCAGAGGCAGTCCCAAAATTTTACAAGGCCCAACCAGTACCCTTCGCATTAAGGCAGAAAGTCGATATGGAAATAAAACGTTTTGAGCGTGAGGGAATAATAAAATCGGTCCAGTTTGCAGAATGGTTTTCGTCCGCTTGTGCGATCTCTCAGAGGACAATGGAGAATATATTGCAAGGACTACCACAAGTCGCCAATTACCTGGACGACGTCCTCATTACAGGAAAAACACCTGCAAAACCTGGAGGATGTCCTTAGGAGGTTTTCAGCAGCATGCGTGCGCCTAAAGAGGGAAAAATGTGTTTTCCTAGCACCTCGAGTAACCTATCTGGGGTACAAGGTTGACCAATCAGGGCTACACCCTTTGGAGGATCGGGTGAGGGCGATTTAAAGATGCCCCAGCCCCCACTATAATCCAGGAGTTAAGGTCTTTTTTAGGACTGGTGTCATATTATGGAAAGTTCATACTGAACAAAGCTTCCATCTTGGACCCCCTACACCAATTACTAAAAAAGGGGCAAGCCTGGGAGTGGTCCGCCCGCCAAGACCGGACTTTCAAGAAGATAAATGAACAGCTTTCCTCAGAACGTCTTGGCACACTACGACCCCAGGAAAGAGTTGGTGCTCACGTGCAACGCGTCTCCATAGGCGTTGGTGCAGTTTTGGCACACACAGGGCAAACCGGACAGGAACGACCTACAGCGTTTCCATCCAGGACGCTGGCAGCAGCAGAACGAAAGTACTCCCAAAATCGAAAAGGAAGGACTGACTGTGATCTTCGTAGTGAAGAGGTTTCACCAATACTTGTACGGGCGGAAATTCACTATAATTACAGACCACAAGCCATTGTTGGGTTTGTTGAAAGAAGACAAAGCAATACCACCAATAGCTTCGGTCCGGATCCAACGCTGGGCGGCGTACCAGTGTCAACTGGGACATCGGCCAGGAACTCGGGTGGCAAACTCCAATGCACTAAGCAGGCTGCCATTACCGGACTCCCCGCCATTAGTACCCAAAATAGAGGAAACGGTAATGACGTTACATTTCCCGGACACCCTTCCAGTGGCCGCACAAAACATTCATTGATGGACCAAAAGGGACCCGGTTTTATCAAAAATAAAACTCATGGTGCTAACTGGAGAGATGGAAAGACCGGTCCAGGTGGAATTCCACCCTTACTGGAGCAGAAGAGAGCAGATCACCGTGGAAGACGGGATCCTGCTATGGGGGGCTCGAGTAATAGTTCCAAGTCAAGGCCGTCGAGCCATACTGGCTGAACTACATCATAGGCACCCTAGAGTCTCAAAAATGTAGATGCTGGCCAGAAGCTATGTCTGGTGGCCGGGCCTGGACACAGACAGAGAGGCATTGGTAGGTCGGTGCCAAGAATGCCAACAAGCGCAGAAGGTGCCACCGGCAGCCCCGCTGCACCCATGGGAATGGCCGGGTAGACCATGGTCGTGACTTCATGTCGATTTTGCAGGCCCGTTTATGGGTTCAGTGTTTTTTATAATAGTAGACGCCCATTCCAAATGGCTGGACGTCTACAAAGTGAACGCTGCAAACTCAACAACGACTATTGGAAAAACTCCGCACCTCGTTCGCAACTCTCGGTATCCTGGAAGTGTTAGTTTCGGATAATGGATCAGTTTTCACCAGCCAGGACTTCACAAAATTTATGAAGTCGAATGGCATTCGGCACCTAAGGATGGCATCATACCACCCAGCGTCAAATGGGTTGGCGGAGAGAGCCGTCCAGACCTTAAAAGTCGGGTTGAAGAAACAGTCAGCAGCATCATTGGACACCAAACTGTCGCGCTGGCTATTTGACGACAGAACAACCCCACACGCCACAACAGAAATAGCACCGGCGGAGCAATTCATGGGCAGACGACTCCGAACCCGGCTGAGTCTACTGTTCCCGAAATTAGGTGGCAGAATAGAGCGACACAGAGGCCCAATGCAGGGGCCACGACAAAACTCGCCGAGAAAGACAGTTCAACATGGGTGAAAATGCATAGGTCAGAAATTATGCGAATGGACCCACATGGGTAGCAGGAACAGTCAAGGCCAGGACACGACCTGTGTCGTATGAGATACGTGTGGGAAAACATGTAATAAAGAAACACCTGGACCAGGTGTGGGCTCGGATTCGTTTCCTCCCCCGGAGCTGTCTCAGACCAGCATACCAAGGACCGTGGAGAGTCCTCCCCGACAAACTATTCATGCCCCTCCGACACCAGTGGTGAGGACTCAGATATGGACACCGTGGATGATGCCGTAGCTGTACCCCTGCAGCCGGAGGAAAGGGGCAAACCGCCCCTCAGGTGTTCTCATCAGAAAAGACGGGCCCCTAGCCGTTATACCCCCCCCCCCCCCCCCCCCCCCGTCGGAGGCTGAAGTGGAGGAGACGGACCCGGCTCAAAAACGAAGCAGTAGACCCATGAGCCTCGAGGACCATGGGAGCTCCTCTGACTTTGGGGGGGAGGGGTGTAATGACTTAGGCCAGGCCTTTGAGATTGGCCAATTAGAATATGAGATCCCTGATTAGTGGTCCAATTAGGGAACCCCTTTCTGTGTAAATAACGGAGCGTCAGATCCTCTGCACTCCCGGTGTAGACAGCAGACTAAATGGTCATTCAGCTGAGGGCAGCACGGTGGCACAGTGGTTAGCATTGCTGCCTCACGGTGCCGAGGTCCCAGGTTCGATCCCGGCTCTGGGTCACTGTCTGTGTGGAGTTTGCATATTCTCCCCGTGTTTGCGTGGGTTTCGCCCCCACAGCCCAAAGACGTGCAGGGTAGGTGGATTGGCCACGCTAAATTGCCCTTTAATTGGAAAAAATGAATTTTTGGGGGTGAGTAATGACTTGGGCCAGGCCTTTGAGATCCACCGCAGATGGTGACATTATCGAGATACGGGAATGTTGCCCGTAAACCGTACCGGTCAACCATTCGGTCCATCTCGTGCTGGAAGACCGAGACCCCGTTGGTGACACCGAAAGGAACCCTTAAGAAGTGATAGAGCCGCCCATCTGCCTTGATGGCAGTGTATTTGCGGTCACTAGTGCGGATGGGGAGCTGGTGGTAGGTGGACTTAAGATCCACCGTGGAGAAGACCTTGTAATGCGCGATCCTGTTTACCAGGTCGGATATGCGGGGGAGAGGGTACGCGTCCAGCTGTGTAAACCTGTTGATGGTCTGACTGTAGTCGATGACCATCCTATGCTTCTCCCCGGTCTTTACCACCACTACTTGAGCTCTCCAGGGACTGTTGCTAGCTTCAATGACTCCTTCCCTCAGTAGCCTTTGGACCTCTGATCTAATAAAGATCCGGTCCTGTGCTCCTGGTGGCGACGGGTTTGCAATCCGGGGTGAGGTTCGCAAACAGGGAAGGCAGGTCGACCTTAAGGGTCGCGAGGCCGCAGACAGTGAGGGGGCCGCCGAATTTGAAGTTAGACTTTGGAGATTACACTGGAAGTCTAAACCTAGGAGTGTAGCCACGCAGAGGTGGGGAAGGACATAGAGCCGGTAATTTTTAAACTCTCTTCCCTGGACTGTGAGGTTTGCTACACAACCCCTTTATCTCTACTGAGTGGGAACCGGAGGCCAGGGAGATTTTTTGATTAACAGGGTGGACGAGGAGAGAACAGCGCCTTACCTTGTCAGGGTGTATGAAGCTCTCCGTGCTTCCAGAGTCGATTAGGCAGGACGTCTCGTGCCCGTTGATAAATACAGTTGTTGTAGCAGTTGAGAGTGTTCGAGGCCAGAGGCACCGAGGCTAATCGCAGCAGTTGGGTGTTCTCTTCGGGCAGTGAGTGGTCAGCCGAGCTGGGGCCCTGGGGGTCCATCCAAGATGGCGACTCCCATTGGTCGCACATGGCTGGGGGTGCACAAAATGGCGGCGCCCATCCATCTAACGTGGCATCCGTGGGACAAGAGGGCGGGCCCGGGGGCCGCACGTGGCTCTGGAGTAGGAAGATGGCGGCGGCTGCACGAGGACCGTGGAGAGGTTTGTGGTGGCGGTCCGCATTCGCCGCTGGAGACCGCGGCAACCGCATGGGCCTGGCATACCACCACGAAATGGCCCTTTTTACCACATCCCTTGCAGGTGGATGCGCAGGCTCGGCAGCGCTGGCGGGGGTGCTTGACCTGCCTGCAAAAGTAGCAGCGGGGCCCCCCGGGGTTGTCAGGCCGCCTTGGAGCACAAGCTTGTGGGAGGATGGGGGATGTCTCTGGGTCGGCTGCGGAGGGGTTCCACGCTGTCCAGGGGACTGCCACGCTGTCGGGAACATAAACGCGGGCGTTTCTGGAGGCCACATCCAGGGAGCCTGCAAGGGCCCATGCCTCCTTGAGACCTAAAGTGTCTTTTTCCAGCGATCGCTGGCGGATTTGGGAGGACAGCATACCCACGAAAGCGTCCCGGACCAAGAGTTCAGTGTGTTCGCTCGCCGAAACTTGCGGGCAGCTTCAGTTTCTCCCCAACACCAGGAGTGCACGGTAGAATTCTTCCAGCGATTTTCCCCAGGGATTTGTCGCCTCGTTGCTAGCAGATGTCTGGTGTAGACCTGGTTTACCGGGCGAATATAATGTCCTTTTAGCAGCTCTATTGCTGCATCGAAGTCTTCCGCTTCCTCGATGAGTGTGTAAATCTCCGGGCTCACCCTCGAGTGCAGGACTTGCATTTTCTGTTCTCCCGTGGGTGTGTTTTCGGCCGTCCCGAGATACCCTTTAAAACACGCCAGCCAGTGCTTGAAGATTGCCGCTGAGTTTGCCGCGTGGGGGCTGAGTTGCAGACACTCCGGCTTGATTCGGAGCTCCATCCTTTTAAATCTAGCTTATTAAATTGATGCACGATCCATGACCACTAAAGCGAGTTTGTAGTCCAACTGAAGGCTTTAATAAGCTAGATGTTTCCCCCAACAGCTCGGGTACAGAATGAAGGCTGCTGGGACGGCATGGGCTCTTATACCCCGCCTAGCAGGGCGGAGCTACCATACAGCTTGACCAATAGGAAGCATACAATTTCTACCAATGGTGTTCCAGCATTACCAGGTACCGTAATACCTCTACTACCACAATTAGGTTCTCTTTTGTTGAAGATAGTCATTGCCGGGTACTTGTGTGGCACAAATATTATTTGCCACCTTCAGCCCTAGCCTGGATATTGTCTAGGTCTTGCTGCATTTGGACATAGACTGTGTCCTTGCTGCTGCTCTGCTCTGCCAGCCAATTGCTGCTGCCAATGCTGAGGTGGTGCAATCTAAAGTCGGGCCTTTACAGTCATGAGCTACAGAAGGTCATCCTGCCTTCACCAGGCATGAGAAGCACTAGACCAGGCAAAAGCACCCACAAGAAAGGCACAAGGGAATGGACTAGAATGTGTAGTTGAGTATTGTACCACATATTGGATGTGTTGTTAAATAAAGTTGACCTGGAACGTTGTTTTATTTCACTACCACCTTCTCTAGGACGAATGGGGATAGGCAACAAATGCTGGCCTTGCCAGAGATGCTCAAATTACGTGAATAAAAATCTGCGATGGGCTGTCGCCGGGGGACGGTAAAGTGGGGAATTGAGATGAACAATGGGTAACTGGCATTGCGATCGGGGAAACTGAGTTTCTGAGGAATTCTCAAACAGCCCACTTGGGATGTGGATAAATTGGCTGCCTCCTCCTTCTCTACCACCTTTAGCAGTAGCCTCATAATTGTCGGGTTGTGGAAGATGCAGCAGACCATCATGATTCAGGGAAACCCACTTTCGTGAGTAATTGGAGGGGCCCTGAGCAGTCCAGGGACCAAAACCATTGCTTCAGCACCTCGATGGTCTGCTGAATAACATTCCTCATTGCAGCAGGGCTCTCATTCCGTGAGTGATGGCCTCATGTGGTGGGGCTGCGGAGTGAGGTATTGAGCGGATAGCCCATGTTGCCGAGCAACCACCACGATTTGCCATGATGGCAAGAAGACTATTGGCACGGTGGACTGGCACAAAATGAATGAAACGCGACTGCTGTATGAATTGACACCTTGCTGGAGTAAACTTACAGACGTACAAGTTGAACCTTGTCACGTGGCTATTCATCAGGTGTGAGTTTACAACAGGCATAGGTAAAGAACAGGCATGGTGGTGAAGCTGGAGGCTGATCCCCGTCCCCCTACCTCAACCTTCTTGGGGATTACTGGGAAACTACAGACTTTGATGGGCACCTAAAAAATTGCTTGAGGATCTTGTACTTGCTCTCCCTTAGATGGAGTCAGAAAGGAAATTAAGGAGGAAAAATAAAGTAAGCAAACCCTGCAGACCCTTTCTTTCAGCTTACCCAATCAGCATCAAGATCTGTTTTTCAGCAAGTGGCCTTGAAGGCAACAACTATTTGTAAAAGGAGTAGGCCTCAGGCTATTGATTAGATTATGACTGGTCCACACCTCAAAGCCATTTCCATAACAAAACTCTATCTGAACCATTCTCGGAAGCTCCAATTTCCAAACGTCCACACCCTTTATGGGAAGAGACTTCAAGATTTCCAATTCCCTTTGTGTAAAAGTACTTCCCGATTTCACTCCTGAACGATCTCGCTCTAATTTTAAGATTATGTTCCCTTGATCTTGATTCATAGAATTTGCTTCTCGGTGCCCATCCTAACAAATCCTTTCAACATTTCAAACAACCCTAACAGATCATGGGTTAGCATGGCTGCCTACGGCGCTGAGGACCCGGGTCACTGTCCGTATGGAGTTTGCATCTTTTCCCCGTGTTTGCGTGGGTCTCACCCCCACAACCCAAAGATGTGCAAGTTAGGTAGATTGGCCACGCTAAATTGCCCCTTAATTGGAAAGAAATAATTGGGTACTCTAAATATTTAAAAAATCTCAAACATATCATCTTCTACACACAAGGCAGCTTTATGCAACCTGTCCTCACAAGCCCCCATACCATTCTAGTCAATCTGAGCTGTACATCTTCCAAAACCAATGTATTCTTCCTAAAATGTCAGATGCATAAATTTGTTTGCATTGCAGCAGATTAAGTCGAACCAACGCTCTATATAAATGACTTCCTACCATTTGTAGTCCAGTCCCCTTGAGGTGAGGGCCACGGTTCTATTCGTATTTTTGATTGCTTTGATACCCTTTTTCTTATGTGCTAGGCCCTACCAAACAGCAAGCCTGACAATGAGCTGAATTCAAAGGTGTCGGGCCTGTCATTCCAAGAAGAACACAATCAGAATACATTCACTGGACGCCAGATGATACAGCGCATCAGAAAAATCAGCTATTCACCGACCAGGGAACACAACTCAGCTTACACCTGATCTCATCTTCTGGCACAGATCCCGAGACATTTCCACTTCAGCAAATCAGACAACAAGTACAGAACAGGAATCCTGACTGATTTTCCCCACTCTCGTGGGGGCCAATTGACATATTGTATTACAACCCCTGAGAGAATCAGCTAATGATGTAGCTGGGAACTTCCTGTTCCATATTCGTACATTAAATCACCAGAGGAACTATGCGCTATTTTCAAACAATTTCTTATATTTACATTGTAATAACATAGTTCATCCTGGATATGGCCCATCATTAAATAGCAGCTTACATAATCATTCAAGTTCAGAAGTTTTTCCTTTCGCAATGGTATATGACATCTTATATGTTGAAAACGACGTACCTGTGGTTTCCATCTCTGGGTTACTGTAGATTGACATCAAAGTAAACAGAGAGAAAATCACAAAAGCCAGCAAGATGAAAGCCACTTCAAGGTTTGTGAAAGGCAGCTCCATGTAGCAATTGGCGTCAAGAGTCTAGAAGGGATTTTGAAACAATGCACAGTATTAAAAAATGAAAGTTATTGAAATGTGGTGCAAGCGGCCTGACAAGAAACATGAGAACAGCTTTTATATCTATAGTAGCTGTGGCATGAAGGAGTGAGAAGCTAATTGCTTCAGTGAACAAACTTGTTTTTCTGCTTGTACTTCATTGCCCCATTGGGGCTGAAGTAAGAGCTGTGCAATATTTTATCAGAAAACTGTGGACAGGGCAGCATGGTGGCGCAGTGGGTTAGCCCTGTTGCCTCATGGCGCCGAGGTCCCAGGTTCGATCCCGGCTCTGGGTCACTGTCCGTGTGGAGTTTGTACATTCTCCTCGTGTTTGCATGGGTTTCGCCCCCACAACCCAAAGGTGTGCAGGCTAGGTGGATTGGCCACGCTAAATTGCCCCTTAATTGGAAAAAATGAATTGGGTACTCTAAATTTATTTTAAAAAAGAAAACTGTGGGCATGATTTTACGCTTGATGGTGGGGTAAGAGAAGAGGTGGAACGGCATGGTCCACTCGTTCCCACCCCCACCGCTACATCACATTGAATCAAGCATCAGCCGACCAATCAGGCACGGGCCAACTGGAATGTCGATCAATTAATGTAATCCGGGAGGATCCGTGGAAAATCAGCGGGTGGGGGAGGAGTTAGGTCGTGAATCGGAAGTCGGTCCTGGCTGCTAATTTATAGGTACACTGCCCTCACGCTCCATATCATTCATTGTTCTGTTAACCATTAAAAACGGAACAAATCAAGTGTACGAATAGCCACAAGCTGTCACTTGCAGCAGCAGACTCTACTGCTACATGAATCTGCTTGTGGTCTCATCATGCATCCTTGTGACATCCCCACATAATTGACGTAACTCATCCCCAATGTTTTCCCCATCCACCTCCCATTAAATGGAATGGGCCAGGCAGAATTGCAGTCTATCAACAAGCTCAATAATTTGTTTATAAAAAATCTTTTTATTCTCCTCCTTTTTCACATTTTCACATTTGTACCCACCAACAATAAACAATAAGCAGCAACGAATATAATGTCAATCCCCATATTAACAACAATAATCCCATCCTCCCACCAAACCCCCAAACAGCAGCCCACATGTTAACATAAACAAATAACAAAAAGGAATCAGGAATCGCCCATTGTCACCATTAACACCATTAACACATACAGATCCCCTCCCAACTAATGTTCGATGTAATCCAATTCTTGAAAGGGCATAATGAATAACGCCCATGAATTGTAGAACCCCTCCATCCTTCCCCTCAGTTCAAACTTAACCTTCTCAAGAGTCAAGAATTCCAACAGGTCCCCCCGCCACGCCAGGGCACAGGGTGGAGAGGTTGATCTCAATCCCATCAGGATCCGCCTTCGGGCGATCAACGAGGGGAAGGCTACAACATTTGCCTCCACACCCGTTTCCAACCCCGGCTGGTCCAACACCCCGAATATGGCCTCCCGAGGGCCCGGGTCCAGTTTCACGTGCACCACTTTAGAGATTACCCTAAATATCTCCTTCCAGTAATCCTCCAGCTTTGGACAGGAACAAAACATCTGAACGTGATTTGCAGGCCCCCCCACCCCACCCCGCAACGTTCCCACACATCTTCTACCCCCTCAAAGAGCTGGCTCATCATCGCCTTTGAGAGGTGTGCTCTATATACCACCTTCAGCTGCATCAGCCCCAACCTCGCACACGAGGTAGAGGCGTTCACCCTCCGGAGCACCTCACACCAGAACAAGCTTAATAACTTGTTGATTGATGTTTTTGTGTAGGTAGGCAGGCTTCCAAATTCGGGACCCACTTGCCTTCTGTATTATTGGGGACTGGTGAGAAGATGGTAGATGACCAACCCAATGTCATCCTGCCATATTTATGTAGACTGGGTGGGGGATGGGAGCAAATGACCTCCGTAAAATCCAGCCATATATTTCTTTGTTGTAATGAAGTGTACAGTGATATTAAAATTATAAAGTACAAATTATGACGTCAAGTCTATGCGGTAGACATGGCATAATCAAAGACTCGGTCAAAGAGGCAGGTTTTCAGGAAGTGTTTGAAGTGGTGAGGTGGAAGGGCCAAAGGAGGGAAATTCAGGGAGCAGGCCAAAGGTGGTTGCTCCGATAGTGGAGCAGAGCACTGTGGGTGGGGGTTGAACAAAAGACTGGAGTCAAAAGGTCAGAGGACATAGAAGGGGATGTAAATTTGGAGAGTTTTGCCGATGTAGGTTGGGGCAAGGCAACCGACAGGAGTTTGGAATAGACAGCTATAAAATGTGTCACAGCAAAACCTGATCCTAATTTCAGCACTTTCCAGCATGAAGTACTGGACAGTGATCAGCGCCAGGGCCCTTGCCTGATTATTTCCCCTTCTCCAAAGTAGAAGTCCTGAGATCAATTGCACCAGCTCAATATCCACACTAACTGAGATCAGCTAACTCAACATAGTCCAGGAAAGCTTAATTATTCCTAGTCTCCCTCTGCTTCCCTATAATCCAAGTGCCCTCACATGTTTGGGTATATTGAAGAGTGTGATCTGGGCAGGCAAAAATAAATGCATTAACTTTTCAGAGTGTAAAGAGTTCATCACATGCACTCATTATTGAGTTGGCTTTGTAACAGTTCTCTCTGTTGCTATGCAACACCATGTTTCTCGGTGGACTAGGTTTGCATTCTCTTATCACCAAATGCAAACTTTGAGTAACAGATGGAACTGACTTGAGTCCTGGGACACCGTTGAGATGTACTGTAGCCTGCGGATATTGATCAGTACACGCACTAGTGCTTCTTATCTTGTGATTAAAAAGGAATGGTTTGCTCATCATAGACAGTTCCCAGTTGGAAACTTCTGTTATGCCATTTTTCCTTCATGCAAAAGTAAATCTTTCTTAATTACCATAGTTTTAAAACCGGAATGAAAGGTGAGGATTTCCTTTGTTTGATAAAAGGCGAGATGGATTGCACATCTTGCATTGGTGTCCAAAGTCATTTACAGCATCGAAGGAAGTGATTTGGCCCATCGAGTCCCTTTGTAGAGCAAACAAGTCAATCCCATTCCCCCACTGTACCCCTGCAGCCCTGCAAGCTTAAGAAGTGCAGGTTAGGTGGTTGGACATGCTAAATTGCCCTTAGTGTTCAAAAAGGTTAGGAGGGGTTATTGGGTTATGGGGATAGGGTGGAAGTGAGGGCATAAAGTGGGTCAGTGCAGACCCGGCTATGTTCTATGTACCTATCCAATTTCCTTTTGAAATTATTAATCGTCACAGGTTCCACCAGCCTTGTGGGCAGTGAGTTCCAGGTCGTCACTGACTCCATTAAAAATGTTCTCTTGGGGCAGCACGGTGGCGCAGTGGGTTAGCCCTTCAGCCTCACAGCGCCGAGGTTCCAGGTTCGATCCCGGCTCTGGGTCACTGGCCGTGTGGAGTTTGCACATTCTCCCCGTGTTTGCGTGGGTTACGCCCCCACAACCCCAAAAAAGATGTGCAGGGTAGATGGATTGGCCATGCTAAATTGCCCCTTCATTGGAAAAAATGAATTGGGTACTCTAAATTTTTTTTTTAATTTTAAAATGTTCTCTCTCATATCTGCCCTACAACTCTTGCCCAAAACCTTACATTCATATCCCTTATTCCTTGCACCACCAACTAATGAGAGCAGTTTTTCCAATAAGATGGACAGAGGCCTCCATAGCCATAGCAAGGTTAAAGTGCTGGCTGTTGTACTGTCGATTCACTGTGTCCCTGCTGGTAATCGATCTCTCCAAGGTTGGTTGCCATCAGGATACAACATTGTAGGGCTTATGTATACCTAATTACTGTTGACATTTCTGGGGATGCCTGCCATGCCACAGCCATATTCCAAATGTGATATAAGATTGGAAGTCACCTGAATTTTCACCATTTCAGAATTCAGCAGCCAGGCCAAAAGAAACCTGGTGGAAAAACGCACCCTGCTCTCCGTATTTCCCTTCCGCCTAGACTGTGGTGATTCCCAAGCAAAGCAGGCTGAAGAGTTTGGGTTTTGGATGATTTGTCTTTCCTCTGGCTCAGTGCAATTGCAGTGTTGCCCAAACTGAGATCATTAAGGCCGGGAATCCCAAAGAGACGCTAATCGGATTGGATGTGTTCTGGAAAGTTTCATCACATGACCTGCCAGTTCTGACCACCCAGTAAAATAACCTGTTTTCCAATCTACAGTATTTTATCATTAATAATCAAAATGTTTAAAGAACTGGAAAAGAACACACTAGTTATAATGGTCCCATGACATGCAGTAGCGTCCAGGTGATTCATCTTTAATTCCTGCTCTCCTGCCATTAGCTGTAGGTAACCAAGGCAATCTAAAGAGTGTCAATGAGAAAATGAGGATTAGAATCGAGCCTGCTCGATTGCACATGCAGCTTGTACTGGATTTGGCACTGCTAACGACTTAGAGCTCAGCAGTTTATATTGGAGGCCAGCAGTCCTAAGGAGAC
Organism: Scyliorhinus torazame; assembly: GCF_047496885.1. Taxonomy (NCBI): domain Eukaryota; kingdom Metazoa; phylum Chordata; class Chondrichthyes; order Carcharhiniformes; family Scyliorhinidae; genus Scyliorhinus; species Scyliorhinus torazame. The sequence continues at coordinate 89,465,527 of NC_092709.1, forward strand.
TAACTTCTGTCCATAAAGTAAATGGGGGATAATTCATACAGGAACATGAACTTTCTACTTCAATCTTGTCTAACCTCCAGCCTGTGGGCTGGATATGGGTTCTTTTATGTGACCCTCCATTTTGCTGGACTGAACCATTAAAGATTTCATGGATGTAATTTTGAAAAATACTGCAAGCCTGATCAGGCTGGCTTACTCAATGCAGGGAGCAGCCAACCTGTGATTGGACAAGCCAAATGCAGACAGTTGTCAGGTAAGTTTGAATTATTGATTATTATTATTAATAATAATAATCATCTTTATTGCCACAAGTAGGCTTACATTAACACTGAAATGAAGTTACCGTGAAAAGCCCCTAGTCGCCACATTCTGGCGCCTGTTCGGGTACACGGAGGGAGAATTCAGAATGTCCAAATTACCTAGCAAGCACGTCTGTCGGGACTTGTGGGAGGAAACCAGAGCACCCGGAGGAAACCCAGCAGACACAGGGAGAACGTGCAGACTCCACACAGCCAGTGACCCAAGCTGGGAATCGAACCTGGGACCCTGGCGCTGTGAAGCATAAGTGCTAACCACTGTGCTACCGTGACGCCCATGTGCTACCGTGACGTCCATTGCAGTGTGGGGAGCTCAGAGAAGTTGCAACAGGCCCAGGAGGCGAGGAAATTGGATGTGGTCCAACCGCCCACTCCGACCCTCTCACCTGGTCATTTATTTTGTTTAACTTTTAAAAAACCTTGTCCAATTATGGGGTAATTTAGCATGGCCAATCCACCTACCCTGCACATCTTTGGGTTGTGGGGGTGAGACCCATGCATGCACGGGGTGAATGTGCAAACTCCACATGGACAGTGTTCCGGGACCAGAATCGAACCACTGCCTAACCATGCCGCCCTATTCTGCTTAACTGATCAAATTGCTGTTCTGACATTGCTTTACACTTGCTCAGAAATTATTACTTTTTTTAAAACCTCAAGTTTTTTTGATAATACTTTTATTGTAGTGCAAATGTTATATTTCCAAGTTTTTCTCCTTGGCCCCTTCGGAGAGGAAAAATTCCTGAGTGAAAATGCTGACTGGGTACAGGATGTGGGAGTGAGCAGCTGACCCAGTGAGTGAATGGGTGGGGGTGAGTGCGAGTCTGTCTTACGCCCAATCTCAGTTTCCTCACTCGCTCTCGCCACCACACAACAGCACATACACATGCATGCACCCACACATCCCCACCTACATACACTGACCCTCCAACATTCTGTTAATTGTTATTGCTTCGTCTTTTTAACTCAACAAGTTATTGCTCAGATATGGGTGGCACGGTGGCACAGTAGTGCACTGCTGCCTCACAGCGCTAGGGACCCGGGTTCGATTCTGATCTTGGGTCACTGTCTGTGTGCAGTTTGTACGTTCTCCCACGTCTGCGTGGGTTTCCTCCGGGTGCTCTGGTTTCCTCCCACAGTCCAAAGATGTGCAGGTTAGGTGGATCGGCCATGCTAAATTGTCCCTTCGTGTCCAAAGATGTGCAGGTGAGGTTAAGGGTACAGGGCGGGGTGGGCGGAGGAGTGGACGTGGGTAGGGTGCTCTCTTCGGAGTGTCAGTGCAGACCCGATGGGCTGCATGGCCACCTTCTGCACTGTAGTGATTCTATGATAATGCTTTACATTTGTTCAGCAATTATTTCTTTCCTTAAAACCTCAACATTTTCTGAAATTCAGTTTGTTCTTTTGCCAAACCTTGGGCGGGATTCTCCGACCCGCCGCCGGGTCAGAGAATCGCCGGGGGTCGGCGTGTATACCGCCCCCGCCGGCTGCCCAATTGTCCGGCATCGGAGATTTGGCGGGCGTGGGAATCGCGCCAAACTGGTCGGCAGCCGCTGACAGTGGCCCCCCCCCCCCCCGGCGATTCTCCGGCCCGCGACGGGCCAAGTGGCCGCCCGTTTTCGGCCAGTCCCGCCGGCGTATGTTACACCAGATATTTGCCGGCTGGACCTGAGGGCGGCCTCGGGGAGGCGTGGGGGGATTTGGCCCCGGGAGGTGCCCCCACGGTGGCCTGGCCCGCGATCAGGGCCCACTGATCCCCGGGCGGGCCTGTGCCGTGGGGGCACTCTATTCTTCCGCACCGGCGGCTGTAGCGGTCCGCCATGGCCGGTGCGGAGATGAAGCCCTCTGCGCATGTGCTGGGATGACTCCAGCGCACGCTGGCGCTCCCGCACATGCGCCAACTCGCGGCAGCTGGTGGAGGCCCCTCCGCACCGGTTGGCGTGGCGCCAAGCCCCTTCCCCGCCAGCCGGCACGGCGCAAACCACTCCGGGGCCGGCCTAGCCCCTGAAGGTGTGAAGGTTTCCGCACCTTTGGGGCGGCCCGCGCTGAAGTGGTTCACGCCACTCCTTCCTGCCGGAGTTGCCCACCCCACCGATTATGGCAGAATCCCCTTATCTTTTTTTTAAAATTTCCAATTAAGGGACAATTTTAGCACTGCCAATCCACCTATCCTGTACATCTTTTGTGTTGTGGGGGTGAGATCCACACAAACATGGGGAGAATGTGCAAACTCCACACAGCCAGAGACCCGGGGCCGGGATCGAACCCGGGTCCTCAGCGCCATGAGGCAGCATTGCTAACCACTGCACCACCATGCCGCCCCCGCCAAACCTTATCTTTCCAAAATTTGCTCATTGGCTCTTGAATAAGGAAAATATGCAAATATTGCTGCCGGAGAGAATAGGTTAGACAAGCTTGTTCTACTTCATCTAACTTGATTTGCAAATCCTATTCCTTTCTCTCTCGTGTTCATCTAGCGTCCCCTTAATTCAGCTATGCTGTTCAATTCATGTCCTCTGGTAGTAAGTTTGACATTCTGTGGGTTTTTCCAAAATATTTTATTGGACTTATAAGTGGCTAAATGTTATTTATGGCACTGGGCAGCATGGTGGCACAATGGTTAGCATTGCTGTCTCACGGCATTGAAGACGCGGCTTTGGTCCCGGTCCTGGGTCACTGTCCGTGTGGGGTTTGCAGATTCTCCCCATATCTGCATGGGTCTCACCCCCACAGTCCAAAGATGTGTGGTGTAGGTATATTGGCCACGCTAAATTGCCCCTTAATTTTAATTTTGTTTTTTATTTATGACACTTGTTTGGATTCCCCGTAGTTGGAAATATCGTGTCTACATCTGTAGCTTGGCTAAGCCCCTTCATGATTTTAAAGACCGCTATAACCTTATCCCTCAGCCTCTTTGGCAATAAAAGCCTCAGCCTTGTTGTGTTATGTAGTTTGGAATAACACAGGCTGCCACTTGATGCAGTTTTGAGTAAAAGATGCTCCAGACTTTGAAGTGAGTTCAATGTGTTTTATTGAACTATTAGCACAGTTCTCAATGAGTTCGACTCTCTGCTAATCTAAATGTAGTAACTCAGTCTAACTGAACCAGCCTTGCTCTAAGCCATGTGCTGGGGTGTGATGCTGAAGATACACCCTGTCTCACTCTGTAGATGTTGGTCTGTGGAAAGAGGCGGGGTGTGAGTGCCTCATCCCTTTTATAGTGAGATACCACCCCTGAGTGTCCTGACTGCTCATTGGTCGTGTCCGATTCTAAGTGTTCATTAGCTGCATGTTTGCATATCATGACAAGCCTGTTCAGCATTCCCTGATAGGTTTCAGTTCTGGCACCATCCTTGCAAATCCTTTTGCATGCTTTCTAATGTCCCTTTCTGCAATATGAAGACCAGGACTGTGCACAACCCAAGGTTCGATGCAAGTTAACATAACTTCATTGCTTTTCAGTGAGAAGCAAGTGGAGCGTGCATTTGGCTTTTCCAGGATATGGGTCTTCCCTCTCTGTGTTGCAGATGTCCTTGTTTGTATGCACACACATGGATTGTGACACTGCATCTAAATTCAGAGACCTACTAGAACAACAAGGTTTTAATCCACAAATATGCAAATGGTGCGCGACCACAACACTTCATGTAGGTGTATTTCCATCATCCTGGCAGCATTTATTATGCGCCGGTCTATTTGAGTCACTATGTCAAATGGACAACAAGGACTATCCGCAGACCTAGCTCATGACTCCAATGCCTATCTCATGTGCACAGCATATGTATTAATGAGAACTGTGCTGCTACTCAAAACATCATCCAGCAATTGGACTGCTTAACAATTGCAAAGCCCGGGCTGCCCTAAGCGAGCCTTGCAGTTCTCACTAGATAGTGTGTCATGATTCATCAGAGTCTGCTATATTCTGCACAATGTCACCATCATGAAAGCACAGTCAGGGCAGCACGGTGGCACAGTGGTTAGCATTGCTGCCTCACGGCGCTGAGAACCCAGGTTCGAATCCTGGCCCTGGGTCACTGTCCATGTGGAGTTTGCACATTCTCCCTGTGTCTGCATTGGTTTTGTCATAATATACATCTATGTATACAATGGAGTGCAGACAGGCAGTGATCGACACACAGGATGACCAGTAAGCACACAGAACAGAGCAGCCAATCACCAGATGGGACACGACTACTATAAAGCCAGAGGGCACCAGTTTTCCCATCTCTCTCGGGACCCAGCCTCTGAGACAGTCAGAGTTAGTGAGCTGGCCAGTGCAAACACCATGTGGTAGCTAGTAAGTCTGGTTAGGCTAGTATCAGGTCTCCAGTCAAGTCAGCATAGTGTCAACCCACAGTTGAACATGTATAATAGTTTAAATGTGAAATAAAATCGTGTTGCATCTTATCAAGTGTTGGAGGTCTGTCTCTCGCTACACTGCATCAAGAGCAGTCCACATCGACCCAACCTACCCAACACATCATGGTACCAGTGAGTGATGCTGAAAATTGACGGACCTACCTTGAGTGAATCAGCATTGACCAGCAAACAGACGGACCTATCTTGAGTGAATCAGCGTTGACCAGCAAACAGCCATCCGGTGACATGGAAAACGTCCGTCCTCCTCCGCAGCTCCGCATCGCCAGCAACCTCGGTGCAAATTGGAAGATCTTCAAACAAAAGTTCCAACTCTACCTAGAAGCCACCGACCTCGAGGCCGCATCGGACGCCAGGAAGATCACACTATTCCTCTCCACAGCCGGGGACCACGCCATCCACATCTACAACTCCCTTACATTCGCTAAAGGCGAAGACATGACAAAATTTAAAACAGTCTTACTGAAGTTCGACAGCCACTGCGACATTGAGGTGAATGAGAGCTTTGAACGGTACGTTTTCCAGCAGAGGCTTCAGGGTAAGGATGAACCTTTTCAATCCTTTCTGACCCATCTCCGCATCCTCGCGCAGTCATGTAACTATGTCTCGATCACTGATTCCATGATCCGGGATCAGATCGTTTTCGGGGTCCACTCCGATGCCCTTCGCCAGCAGCTCCTGAAAGTCAAGCAGCTCACCATCGCCATCAAAACGTGCGTTCTCCACGAACATGCTAACAATCGTTACTCCCACATCAGGGCGGAAGAAACGGCAAAGCTAACCTCCCACGAGGCAGAATGGGTGCAGGCCATCGCACAAATGCAGGGCCTAAGTATCGACTAGAGTGGCCATTCCGCTCGCTTTTCCCGGGCCCCTGCGCATGCGCGCCACGACCGAGGGCATGATGAGACCGACGACCAGATTGCGCAGGTGCGTATGTCGTTCGACCGCACTGCGCATGCGCGATGGCGCACAGAATGCGCTGACATTGGCGTCATGATGTGTCCGAATTGTGGCTCGGCTCATTTAAAGCGGCAATGTCCGGCAAAATCACGACGGTGTCTACAGTGTGGCAAGCTTGGCCACTACGCAGCCTTTTGCAGATCTGCTCCACTGCCCAGCATCCAGCGATCCTAGCTGCGGCGCAGAAGCGTCCGTTCAACACAGCAGGCCAAGCCAGACTCTGACCCCGACAGCCCAACAGATCCTGATGCTGCGTGCCTCAAATCTCCATACCGGGTGGGCATCATTACGAAGCATGCGCTGCCTTTCTCCAAGACAGCGAAGTACCTCCCGATCCTCAGTGTGGATCCCAACGACGAGTGGTGCGCTGTCCTCACAGTCAACGAGGCTCGTATCCGGTTCAAACTGGACACCGACGCATCGGCGAACCGCATCTCCAAATCCGATCTCGACACCATCCGCGTCAGACCAAGCATTCTTCCACCGGCCTGCCAGCTCCTTGACTACAATGGCAATGCCATAGCTGCCAGTGGCTTATGCCAACTCGGAGTTTCCAAGAAGTAATTTAAAGCGACACTGCGATTTGAGATCGTGGGACCTGACAGAGAATCCCTGCTCGGTGCTCGGGCCTGCAAACTCCTGACCTTGGTTCAGCGAGTCCACACCATGTTATCCTCTCAGGCGACGGCCTCACCTGATGAGAACTTCCAGGCTGAAATTGATGACATCATCACGCAGTACCACAGTGTATTCGACGGAATGGGCACACTCCCATACCGATACAAAATCCTGCTCAAACCAAACGCCACCCCTGTGATCCACGCACCACGTCGGGTGCCGGCACCCCTCAAGGACCTCCTCAAGCAGCAGATACAGGACCTCCAGGACCAGGGCATCATATCAAAGGTCACAGAACCCACGGACTGGGTCAGCTCCATGGTCTGCGTCAAGAAGCCGTCAGGGGAGCTTCGAATCTGCATCGGCCCCAAGGATTTAAACCGCAACATCATGAGGGAACATTACCCAATACCAAAATGAGAGGAGTTGACCAGCGAGATGGCTCATGCCAAACTCTTTATGAAGCTGGACGCCTCCAAGGGGTTCTGGCAAATACAGCTGGATGCATCCAGTCGCAATCTGTGCACATTCAATACCCCGTTCGGTCGCTACTGCTACAACTGGATGCCTTTTGGCATCATCTCTGCGTCAGAGGTATTTCACAGCATCATGGAACAGATGATGGAGGGTATCGAGAGGGTGCGCGTGTATGTTGACGATGTCATAATCTGGTCCACAACTCATCAAGAACACATCGATCGCCTCAAGCAGGTGTTCCACAGAATCCATGAGCATGGCCTGACTCAACAGAGCCAAATGCTCGTTCGGTCAATCAGCAATCAAATTCCTTAGTGACCACATCTCGCAGCAAGGCGTGCGGCCAGATGCTGACAAGGTCTCGGCGATCAGCGCCATGAAGACCCCAGAGGACAAGACGGCGGTCCTCCGCTTTCTAGGGATGGTCAACTTCCTCGGGAAGTTCATTCTCAACATGGCGGCACTCACCACAGCCCTCCGCCATCTCGTCAAAAAGTCGACGGAATTCCAGTGGCTGCCCGCTCATGAGAACGAATGGCGTGAGCTGAGGGCAAAACTCACCACAGCCCCGGTTCTGGTGTTCTTCGACCCTACCAAAGAGACCAAAATATCCACTGACGCGAGCCAGGACGGTATTGAATCAGTGCTCCTCCAACGGGATGACTCCTCCTCATGAACTCCAGTTGCGTATGCCTCCAGAGCCATGACACCCATTGAGCAACGGTACGCTGATTGAGAAGGAATGCCTGGGCCTCCTAACGGTAATCAACAAATTTCACGACTATGTTTATGGCCTCCCAAAATTCACAGTTGAGACGGATCCAGAAGGATTTGAATGACATGACACCTCGGTTACAACAAATCCTTCTCAAGCTACGCCGCTATGACTTTGAACTTGTCTACACGCCAGGCAAAGAACTCATTGTTGCAGATGCCCTTTCCAGGTCTATCACCACACCATATGAACAAACTGACTTTGTCTGCCAAATCGATGCGCAGGTGCAATTGTGTGCCTCCAACCTTCCGGCCACTGATAAGAGGGTCATCCAAATTCGTGAGGAAACGGCCAAGGATCCTCTGCTACAGCGTGTGATGCAGCACCTCACGAATGGCTGGCAGAAGGGATAGTGTCGCCAGTTTTATAACGTCAAGGACGACCTGACGGTGGTGGACGGCATCCTCATGAAGCTCGATAGGATTGTGATTCCACAGAGCATGCGAGCTATGGTGCTCGGCAAACTCCATGAGGGTCACCTGGGGGTCGTGAAATGTCGACGCAGAGCTCGAGAGGCAGTCTATTGGCCAGGCATCAGCCAGGACGTTGCCAACACGGTCCTCAACTGCCCCACATGTCAGAAATTTCAGCCAGCTCAACCCAAAGAAACTCTGCAGCAACATGTGATAGTGACCTCCCCATGGTCCAAAGTCGGTGTCGACCTTTTCCACGCCAAGGGGCGTGACTATGTCCTCCTGGTCGATTACTTCTCCAATTACCCTGAATTGGTGAAACTGTCCAACCTCATGTCGAAGGCGGTGATTAAAGCATGCAGAGAAACGTTTGCCAGGCTTGGGATACCGCTCACGGTGATGAGTGACAACGGTCCCTGTTTTTACAGCCAGGAATGGTCTGATTTTGCCCACCTATACAACTTTCGTCACGTAACCTCCAGCCCCCACTACCCGCAGTCAAACGGGAAGGCCGAAAAAGTGGTCCATATCGTCAAGAGATTACTATGCAAGGCTGCAGACTCAGGCTCCAACTTTGACCTGGCGCTGCTGGCATACAGAGCATCCCCGCTGTCCACTGGGTTGTCTCCCGCGCATATGCTAATGAATCGCACTCTGCGAACCACGGTTCCAGCCATCCATGTTCCAGACCTTGACCAGCTCACGGTCATACAAAACATGCAGCAGTCTAGGGCCCAACAGAAATCAGCATACGACGCTCATGCCACGGATCTTCCCGAGCTGGTCCCAACTGATCGTGTTCGTGTGCAGTTGCCTGACGGCGGCTAGTCCACCACAGCTGTGGTGGTCAAGCAAGTGGCCCCGAGATCGTTCCTCATCCGCATGGCTGATGGCTCCTTCCTACGATGCAACAGACGGGCGCTGCGCAGAGTTCCACGCCCGCCACCTAACCATGATGTCCCGCCTCACACAATGCTTCCTCCGGATGTGCCCTACCACAAAGCCACCGATCTATCAGCAATCCTGCCGACCTCTGCGACCACCGCATTGGCGGCGGTCCCACCTATCCAAGTGCAGGCGGCCCCTGATCCACCCTTGAGGCGGTCAACCAAAATTTGTCGCCCACCACAGAGACTAAACTTACAGACTGAACTTTTGCACAACTGTGTTACCTTATCATTTTGACTTCTGTAAATATCGTTGTTACCGTTTCATCTGCCCTAGCGACACCTTCCTGTGTACATAAGGTCATTTTAGCACATTCTGTATATAGTCACGCACATATACACATCCACACGCATATGCACCTTAATATTTATTATCTCAACACACACAATACAGAAGAAAGAAAAAAAAGGGGGGAAGATGTCATAATATACATCTATGCATATAATGGAGAGCAGACAGGAGTGATTGACACACAGGATGACCAGTAAGCACACAGAACAGAGCAGCCAATCACCAGACGAGACACAACCACTATAAAGCCAGAGGGCACCCTCTCTCTCAGGACCCAGCCTCTGAGACAGTCAGAGTTAGTGAGCTGGCCAGTGCAAACACCATGTGGTAACTAGTAAGTCTGGTTAGGCTATCATGTCTCCAGTCATGTCAACATAGTGTCTACCCACATTTGAACATGTATAATAGTTTAGATGTTAAATAAAATTGTGTTGCATCTTATCAAGTGTTGGAGGTCTGTCTCTCGCTACACTGCATCAAGTGCAGTCCACATCGACCCAGCCTACCCAACACGTCAGGTTTCACCCACACAACCCAAAAATGTGAACCCAGGTGGATTGGCCACACTAAATTGCCCCATAATTAGAAAAAAATAATTGTGTACTCTAAATTTTTTTTTAAAATGAAAGCACAGTCGCCGCCACCAGCTACACGGTGATAACCTGTGGAGGAAGGGAGGAGGCAACCAGCATGTCCTCTTTCCATCCAATCTGTCCATGAGCAACTCACCCGGCACCAGTACTGGTGAACGCAACACCAACTTCCATTCAGCAATGGTCCGACAAGTTACCATCCCCCCTTGCCACTGGCCATTATGTCTTCCTCTTGCACCTTTGTTGAAATAAAAGCTGCTTTAGATCAGCTACAATGCAAAAGTGTCCTTGAGGACATTTGTATCTGACGACAGTGATTCCCTAACTATTTGTGTTCCAGGAACTCTGCCAAAGGTATGAAATCCTTACTCCTGTTTCCATCCCATAAGATTTAATGGATGAAAAGCAGGCTTGTGTACTCAATTTTTAAAAAAATGTTTTCATTGGTTTTCACATTTTATGTTGCACATTTCAGTTCTTATGTTAAATTACAAGTTTCACAACTGCCCATCATACCAAGCAAAAGCAACCATTTACAAAAGAGAGTTAAGTCAAAGAATGAGAAAGAAAATGTGAACAAAGGGCACTATAAATATTTACATCTACTTTCCTCTCCCCCCTGTGGCTTGTGGACCCCATTTGGCCGACCTCAGCTGTCCTCCCCAGTGGTGGCCCGAGTGTGCATTAATCGGCGTTTTGCTGCTTCCTCTGGTTTTCCAGTGGCCAAGGGCCTGTCCCCTGCGGCCTCGTGGTCTTTTTCATGGGCTTTTGCACCCCTCCCTTCTTCCCCCATGCCTCCTACCCTTCCCCCTCTCCCCTTCCTTTAAGTTCCGTGGCTCATTTGTGCTTTCCCCGCCTTCCCCTCCGCCCTACTGGTTGCTGGCTACGAACAGGTCTTGGAACAAGTTGGTGAATGGATTCCACATCCAGTGGAAGCCCTCTTCCGACCCACAGATGGCAAACTTTATCTTCTCCAGTTGGAGGAATTCCGACAGGTTGAACACCACGTCTGCAGCCTTGGGTGGTGCTGCCGATCGCAAGCTGAGCAGGATTCTTCGACGGGTGATTAGAGAGGCAAAGGCTAGCGCCCCCCCCTCAACTAGCGAGTGTCTTGGTGTCTGGGGGTACGTTGTCATTTCCCTACAGAGGAAGTTTTTAACCAGTATATACCTAATCTTGTTTCCTTTAGGTAGTTGGAATCTCTCCACGAGTTCCTCCAGGGTTGCTAATCTGTCATCTGTGTACATGTCTCTATTTTTTTTTTATACATTAAGAACACCCAATTCTTATTTTCCAATTAATGGGCAATTTAGCGTGGCCAATCCACCTAACCTGCACATCTTTTTAGGTTGTGGGAGTGAGACCCACGCAAACACGGGGAGAATGTGCAAACTCCACACGGACAGTGACCCGGGGCCGGGATCAAACCCGGGTTCTCGGCGCCGTGAGGCAGCAGTGCTAACCACTCCGCCATCGTGCTGCTCCCTCGTTCTGTCTCCACTTTTTGAAGGTGGCTTTCATTGCTGTGGGCATGAACCTCTAGTTGTTACAGATGGGGGCCATAGCGGACATTTCAGTTAGGCCAAAGTGTTGACTCATCTGATACTTTCGGAGCATGGCTACCACCACTGGGCTTCTTGAGTGTTTTGGGCGGAGGGGATGGGAGTACGATCATGACCAGGGCTCGGAGGGACTTCCCTATGCAGGAACTCTCCTCCATCCTCACCCAGTCCACTCTATCACAGTTCCCTCACTCCATCCCCTCACTCTTTATGCAGTGGCCACCCAGTAGTAGAATTGTAGGTTTGAGAGGGCCAGGCACCCGTACTTCTTTTTCTTTGGAGGACCCTTTTTTGTTTCCTCAGGTTCTTTCCCAGCCACACAAACATTAAAGAAAGCCTTGGGGTGTAGGGGGAACTGAACAGGAAGACAAACTTGGGCAATACGTTCATTTTGATCGTCTGCACTCTCCCTGCCAACGAGAGTGAGAGTGGGCCCCACCTCTGCAGATCCTTTTTGACTTCCTGCACCAGACTAGACAGGTTCCATTTGTGGATCCGTTTCCAGTTGTGGGCTCTTTGGATCCCCAGGTAGCAGAATTTGTTTTGGGCTTGTTCGAACAGTAGCCCCTCCAACTCTGTCCCTCTCCCTTGCTGGTTCACCGCGAAGGCTTCACTCGTGCTCTGGTTCAGTTTGTATCTTGAAAAGGCGCCAAACCGCTTGAAGAAGTGCTCTGGGAATCCATTTGACTCCAGCGCCTTCCCCGCCTGCATGGAGTTGATGTTCTCCATGACTGGGTAACAGGGATAGGGTGGAGGTGTGGACTTAAGTAGGGTGCTCTTTCCAAGGGACGGTGCAGACTCGGTGGGCCAAATGGCCTCCTTCTGCACTGTAAATTCTATGATCTATGACGAGCCCCCAGCTCTAATGGTGCTTCCAGACCCCAGCTCCTATATTCCCCCACGACTGGCATGTCCAGTCCATTGAGGAACTACTTCATCCCCGAGTCTCCCTCGGATGGAAGACCTCAAAGGCCTCTTGACCTTTTCCAGCTTGGCAACCTGTCTGCTGCTGTTGTCTCTAACCTGCACTATTTCCCTCATGGCTGCCTGCTTTCTCGGTTGGTGGGCCAGCAGGCGGCTCGCTTTATCTCCATGCTCATAAAAGGTCCCCCATGTCTGGCAGAGTTGGTGCACTGCTTTCCTCATGGAGAGCAGATCAAAGTCCATTTGTAGCTTTTTCCTCTCCGCCAGTAGCTCTATGGTTGGAACCATGGGGTACCCTGGTCCAGCTCCAGTATGGAGTTGGCCAGTTGGTGCCTAGCCGCCCTCTCCTTCCTATCTCTGCACACTTTGTACGCAATAATTTTTCCCCTAATCACTGCCTTCAGCGCCTCCCAGAATGTGGTTGGTGAGACCTCCCCATTCTGGTTGTTGGTAGCATATCCGGCCTGTGTTATCGTTTCGCAAAATGCCTTATCGGCAAGGAAGGCCGTGTCCAACCTCTATGTGGGGCTTTGGGCCCGGCCCATCTCCAACCTCACAATCACGTAGTGTGAAGCATGGTCGGAGATTACGATTGTGCCGTATTTCACTCCTACCACCCCTGGAAACACCGATTTCCCCACTACAAAGAAGTTGATTCTGTTGTTGACGTTGTGTACCTTGGAGAAGAAGGACCTTCTCCCCTGGAACCTCCATGGGTACACTGCCCCCATCTGTTCCATGACTATGCCCAGTTCCTTCACTATGTTTGATTTTTCCACGATTTGGGGTTTGATCGTCTGTCCGTGAGTCCTGAATGCAGATAAAGTCTCCCCTCATGATGAATCATGTGCGTCTATGTCGGGGATTTCCGACATGGTCTTTTTCACGAATTCCGTGTCATCCCAGTTGGGAGCATACATGTTAACAAGGACCACCGATGCTCCTTTCAGGACACCACTAACCAGGATGTACTGTCCCCCTTGGTCCATAACTGTCTTTGTCACTGTTGTTATGGGCGAGGTGTTTTCAGAACCCCAAAACGTATCATGGAGTTCAACCAACCTCTCCCTTTAATGGATTTGTTGCATTTCCTAGCACACGGCTTTTTCCCTAGGTGTGGGATTACAATTATGGACTCGTGGGTTTTTAAACACAAAACACTGTTTATTCCATGAACTCAACTTAACGTCTTAAATAAACATTGGATCTCTTAACACCCCTTACTTCAAAGATAACTCAGAAAATATTGCAACAGTAAATAACTCCTTAAAATGTTCCTTCAAACTTCCAGGAGACTTAACACCTTTAAACAGTATCACATCAGGTTAAAGGATATATATATTTTCTGTAGAATGGCAGAGATATATTAGCTTGGTTGACTTCAGCTCCAGCACCTTGCTTTCTTCCTGCAAACTATCTGGATACACACAGACACACACAAACTGCTTTTTCCAACTGGCTTTCTCCCTTCAAGCAACTCACAGCAAACCAGAACTTCTCAAGCTGCTCTCTCAAACTGGCTTTCTCCTTTTAATCAGCTCACAGCAAAACAGCCAGGCACTTTTAAACAGCTCTCAGCAAAACCAGCCAGGTACTTTTCAAACTGCCAAAAACTAAACTTCAAAATGGCTGAACTGAGCTGAGCTCCACCCACTCTATGACATCACTGTTTTCTTAAAGGTACATTGCTTAAACATCCAGTTATTAAAGGCACTCTCGCATGACACCTCCCCCCAAGAAAAAAAAAAAACATCAACTTCAAGATGGTTTCATTTTTCACTTTTGCACTATCCACTAAGAAATGCACACAGTGAAAATTATTTTTTGTGGCACAAAAAAAACAACACACGCAAACAGGCATAATAATATAGTCCATTTTTCTTTGCTCTTCTTCCTCCAACCGAAATCCTTCTCAATTGACAGTCTCTTTGAACAAAGTCTCTGCACGATCCATCCATTCCTCTACTTCTCGGCATTTCTCTTTAGAATCAGATACTTCAGTTCAATCTGACCACAGAGTCTCTTGCAATTCTCCAATACAGGAACATTGGTGATCACAGCTTTTAGGCAGTCAAATGCCTGTTGAAAGTCCGCTGTCCATTGAAATGTTTTTGGTTTCTTTAGCAATTCCATCAGTGGAGTAATCACGCCACAAAACGTTTGCACAGCTGTTCGATCAAATTCATTCATGTTAAGAGATCACATTGCCTCCCTTCGTCTTGTGGGTATCGGAAACTCCTCAAGGAAAGTGATTTGGGGTTCTCCAAATTCACTTTCGGCTAGGTTCATCACCAAACCCGCCTCCTGCAGTCGATCAATGAACTCCATATGATGTTTTAAATGTTCTTTCCATGTCTGGAAGTTGGAAACAAAAGCAGATTGTCGCAATTTCCCCATGCAATCCTTCAATGGTGGGACAGAATAAGAGTCCGTTCTTGTAACTGTATTCACCTTTCGATAGTCCACACACAACCGTTGGGTACCATCTGGTTTAGGTACCATCACTATGGGTGAGCTCCATTGGCTGCAACCCACTTCAATTATGCCATTCTTCAGCATACTCTCAATCTCTCTGTTAACCTGTGCCAATTTTAAAGGATTAAATCTATATGGATGTTGTTTGATAGGAACAGCATTTCCCACATTTACATCATGTATAGCCATTTTAGTACTTCCCAGTTTATCTCTCCAAACTTGCCCATGTGATATCAATAACTCTTTCAGGTCAGTTTGTTTTTCCTCTGGAAGGTAACTTAACAATTCATTCCAATTTTTAAAAACATCCTCATTTTCCAATTTAATTTGAGGTATGTCAAATTCACAGTCATCTGGATTTGGTTTGTCACTTTGAGTTAGAATCATTAAAACCTCCTTTTTCTCTCCTTCTCTTTCAAAGTACCTTTTAAGCATATTCATATGACACACTCGGTGAGTCTTCCTTCTATCTGGTGTTTTTACCACATAACCTCACTTAATTTCCTTTCAATCTGATACGGTGCACAAAACCTAGCTTTTAAAGGCTCCCCTACCACTGGTAACAACACTGAAACTTTATCCCCACTGGCAAAACTACGAACTTTGGATTTCTTGTCCGCTACCCGTTTCATCACATTTTGTGCAACTTTCAAATGTTGTCTAGCCAATTCACCTGCTCTATTTAATCGTTCCCTAAAATTTGACACTTAATCCAATAGTGTAATTTCCGATTTCGCCCCCACCAATTTTTCCTTAATCAATTTAAGTGGTCCTCTTACCTCATGACCAAAAATTAATTCAAAAGGACTAAATTTGGTAGACTCATTTGGTGCATGCCTAATTGCAAACAATACGAGTGGAATTCCTTTATCCCAATCCTCTGGATAATCTTGACAATACGCCCTCAACATTGTCTTTAATGTCTGATGCCACCTTTCTAACGCTCCCTGCGATTCTGGATGGTACGCAGTTGATTTAAATTGTTTTATTCCTAAGCTATCCATAACTTCTTTGAATAACTTTGAAGTAAATTTTGATCCTTGATCCGATTGAATTTCTGTGTGCGGTCCATATCTAGTAAAGAATTTAAGTAACTCCTCTACAATCCTTTTAGCTGTAATATTACGTACTGGAATGGCCTCTGGAAACCCAGTAGACACATACATTACAGTCAAAAGATATTGATTCCCACTTTTTGTTTTAGGAAGCGGTCCTACACAATCGATTAGGACCCTTGGAAAAGGTTCCTCAAATGCTGGAATGGGTATTAAGGGCGCTGGTTTTATCACTGCTTAAGGTTTCCCTATCACTTGACATGTGTAACATGATTGACAAAATTTAACTCTATCTTTATGTAGTCCAGGCCAATAAAAATGTTTCTGGATTTTAGATTGAGTTTTCCTTATTCCCAAATGACTTCCCACTGGTACCTCATGTGCAACTCGCAACACCTCCTTTCTATACCCTACCGGCAATACTACTTGATGAACTTCTGCCCACTTTTCATCCGCCTGCATATGTACAGGTCTCCATTTTCTCAGCAAGACATCATTTTTACGGTAATAACACTCTGGTATACTCTCAGATTCCTCTTGAAATGAAAATCGCTTATTGTCACGAGTAGGCTTCAATGAAGTTACTGTGAAAAGTCCCTAGTCGCCACATTCCGGCGCCTGTTCGGGGAGGCTGGTACGGGAATTGAACCGTGCTGCTGGCCTGCCTTGGTCTGCTTTAAAAGCCAGCGATTTAGCCCAGTGAGCTATGCTTTCTGATATATCTATTTTATTTCTACATCTTTCTGTTGTAACTCCGCCAATCTTCCTGAACTAAAAATATCTTCCTCATCCTCCATCTGTTATTGTTCTTTTTCAACCATCTGATGATAAAATCGTTTCTGATAATTGCACTTCAACTTCATCTTCACTCTTTGATTTCTCCTCTTGTCTTAACCTGTGACTTTGCGACCTTGTTACTACACAATCCGGAAAAATACCAGTATATTCGTCCTTCAACACTTCAGTTGACTGATTTTCCACTGGCTTATCAACCACAGTAGGCATCACTCCCACCTGCCATCCAGCTATATCATTACCCAAGATAAACTGTATTCCTGGACAAGATGGTTTATCTATTACTCCTACTACCACTTCACCACTCTTCACTGGACTTTCCAACATTACCTTATATAATGGAACGCTACTCCTCTCACCCTGAATTCCACATATCACCACCTTTTCTGGCAACATTCTTCCCAAACTACATAATTTCTCATCTCTTACCATTAAAGATTGACTAGCCCCTGTATCTCTTAAAATTGTGACTTCTTTACCTGCTCCTCCTGATACACATGAGTAAACTTTACCCACACAAGTAAATTCTTTAAAGACATCTGGCACCTTCTTAACAATTACTTCTTGAACAGGCTGTACAATCGTTTGCACCTCCTTCGCTTCCCTTGGACTTTCCTTTACCACTCTAACAAACCCCACTGCCTTATCCTGTTTTACCACATCAGCCTTCCCAGTGTTTTTCTTCAACCACCTACACTGTGACTTTACATGGCTTAGTTTATCACAGTGAAAACATCTGAAACTTTTCATTTCTTTTCCACCCTCCTGGATTTATTTTTTAATCTGAGGTACACTCTCTTTATTGTCTCCCATCAGATCACCTTTACCTTTACCACTTGAGTATTTCTCACGTCCCCAGTTTCTATCCCTCACCGGCTGAAACTGATGTCGGAAACCAATCTTTGATTTATGAACTCATTCATAATCATCTGCCATTTCCGCTGCTAATCTCGCAGTTTTAACCCTTTGTTCTTCCACATGAATTCTCACTTCATCAGGAATTGAATTTTTAAACTCCTCCAAAAGTATAATTGCTCTGAGAGCTTCATACGTTTGGTCTATTTTCAAAGCCCTTATCCACCTATCAAAATTACTCTGTTTGAGCCTTTCAAACTCCATGTATGTTTGACCAAATTCTTTCCTTAAATTTCTAAACCTTTGTCTGTAAGCTTCAGGCACTAGCTCATATGCACTTAAGATGGATTTCTTCGCCTCCTCATTCGTTCCAGATACCTCCTCCGATAGTGATGCAAACACTTCACTTGCTCTACCTACCAGCTTTGTTTCAATCAGTAACACGACCTGTGGCCATTTCATTTGTTTAGCTACCTTCTCCAATGAAATGAAAAAGGTTTCTATTTCCTTCTCGTCAAACCATGGCAATGCTTGGACATATTTAAATAGATCCCCACCAAGCCTTCGACTATGATGCTCTTTCTCACTATCCTCATCACTATCATCCAACTGTACGTTTTCCTTTACGTCTGCCAATTTTAACTGATTGTCATTTCTCATGGCCATTTTCTGAAGTTCAAACTCACTCTCTTTATCTTTTTCCCTGATCTGTATCTCCCTTTCTTTTTCTTTTTGTTCTGCTAGCGCTATTCTTTCTTTTCTCCTTTCTTCTCTCTCCTTTTCTTTTTCCTCTCTCTCTCTTTCTCATTCTTTTTCCTCTCTCTCTCTTTCTCTTTCTTTTTCCTCTCTCTCACTCTCGTATGCCAGCCGCTTTAATTATTTCTCATGTTCCATTTGTTTAATTTGCAACTGAATTTTTGCCATTTCCAATGAGTCAAACTCTAACTCAGGCAACTTTAAATACTTAACCACTGCCATAATTACCTCATCTTTTCGCATTTTGTCAGATAATGTTAACTGCAATGTTCTTGCCAAATCTAACAGTCTGCTTTTCGTTTCTGTCCGTAAAGTACTACGTGTAACATTCTCCACCCCAAAAAACTTCTGAGCCTCTGAAAGAGCCATTGTTCACAACACTCTCACCACTTAAACTAAAATACCACACCGGAAAAGCAACAATCCTTCACTGTCTTTAAGTTCACAAAAGCCAATCCAATAGATATACTTTAATCCCGGGCAAGCCCCCAATTATTATGGGCGAGGCATTTTCAGAACCCCAAAATGTATCATGGAGTTCAACCAACCTCTCCCTTTAATGGATTTGTTGCTTTTCCTAGCACACGGCTTTTTCCCTAGGTGTGGGATTACAATTATGGACATGTAGGTTTTTAAACACAAAACACTGTTTATTCCATGAACTCAACTTAACATCTTAAATAAACATTGGATCTCTTAACACCCCTTACTTCAAAGATAACTCAGAAAATATTGCAACAGTAAATAAGTCCTTAAAATGTTCCTTCAAACTTCCAAGAGACTTAACACCTTTAAACAGTATCACATCAGGTTAAAGAATATATATATTTTCTGTGGAATGGCAGAGATATATTAGCTTGGTTAACTTCAGCTCCAGCACTTTGCTTTCTTCCTGCAAACTCTCTGGATACACACAGACACACACAAACTGCTTTTTCCAACTGGCTTTCTCCCTTCAAGCAACTCACAGCAAACCAGAACTTCTCAAGCTGCTCTCTCAAACTGGCTTTCTCCTTTTAATCAGCTCACAGCAAAACAGCCAGGCACTTTTAAACTGCTCTCAGCTTTGTCTGGAGTAACTTGTGGGCTCTGTCTACTTCTTGCAGTTTGGGGAAGCATTCTCTTCCCACCGGGTTCCCAACATCTGGCCCACAATGCGGAAGTTTTGGCGTTGCGACCGATTTTCCTGATCCTTGACTTTCCCCCTTAGTATCCTTTGCATTGCCACCAACCTTGCCATTTCCATACTAATGCGGCGATCCGGTCGATCTGGTTGGTCGAGGCCTTGTCCAGCTCCCTGATCGTTGCGTCCCGAGTCTCCCGCCACCTTTCCTAGTGCATCTGCAGGGTAACCAACGACTCTGCCACAGCCACTTTGACTATTGCCCTCATCTCCGTCTGAATAGCTTCCTTGATCTCCTGGAGTTCCTCCAACCGTTCGTCAGGATGAAGCCCTGCGTGGGGCCTGGCAGTCCTTCACGTTCAGGTGTGCCCGAGCACGCAAGTTTGGGTTTAAAGCACTTAATTTCAAGTTTTCAGGACGAGAGCCACCTTTCGTGCATCTGCTCAGCACATCCCCGTCACCGAAGTCATCAGGTTTGTGTACTCATGACCAAAGGTCTAGAGTCGGATCTTAATCTGTGCTGCATTAAACAGAGTAAGATTTTCTTCCATGCTGGAGTCTTGGCTCATCTTGAGGAGGAGAAACTTAAGATCACAGAATTCATCGTTGAATTCCGAGACTTGTGTAGAGACGTTTTGGCAAGAAAGAGCTTTGTCAGAGACACCAGCAGCAGTTGAATACCGGTAAGGTGATGCAGAGGAACTGGGCTGCTTACCTGAAACTGCATAACTGGCAGCCGTGGAGATGGCTCACAAAATCCAAAGCCATTGGGCAGCACGGTAGCATAGTGGTTAGCACAGTTGCTTCACAGCTCCAGGGTCCCAGGTTCGATTCCCGGCTGGGTCACTGTCTGTGCGGAGTCTGCATGTTCTCCCTGTGTCTGCGTGGGTTTCCTCCGGGTGCTCCGGTTTCCTCCCACAGTCCAAAGATGTGCGGGTTAGGTGGATTGGAAATGCTAAATTACCCTTTGTGTCCAAAAAAAGCTTAGGTGGGTTTACGGGGTTACGGGGATAGGGTGGCGGTGTGGGCTTGAGTAGGGTGTTCTTTCCAAGGGCCGGTGTAGACTTGATGGGCTGAATGGCCTCCTTCTGCACTGTAAATTCTATGATTCCATGATTCCATTGCAGCAAATGAGTCAACAGGAGGGGGGAATGATTGCCAAAGAAGAGGAGTTGCTCAAAACCAGAGGAGGAACAGATGCAGGTAGGTTCACAAGTGTGCTAAAGGGGTTGGCCACCAGGACTTCCGGTGGCGGCCATGGTGTGAATGGTCGCACACAGGGCAGCTCTTGCTTGAAGGCGTAGAAAATAACTCTTTTTACCCGAAATTCGGTGCAACTTTGACAGAAGAGTGTAGCTGAAGTTCAGAGGAGAAGTTCCCCTCGGGAGTGGGATGTCTGCTGGTTACGAAACCCGGCCGAAGAAGGTGAAAGACCTGGCCAAGGAGTTGGAAGAGACTGTGGTGCAGCAGCCAGTAGAAGGACGGCGGAGGGGAAAGGGGCAGTGCAAGTAGCAAAGCCCCTGATGGAACAGTTGACGGCCTTCATCAAGGGAGAGTTCCGCCAGCAGAGGAAGGAGATGCAGGAGGATCGCTTGAAGGCCATCGAAGGGGCTGTGGCACCCCTGAAGGGCTCAATGGAGAGGATGGAGAAATGTTTGGAGGCGCAGGGGTCGCAGATCCGAGAGATTGAGAGGATGATGTCGGACCACAGCGATCAGGTGGTGGCATTGGAGGCGGATGTGGGGCTCTTAGGAGACCTTTGTAAGGCATTGAGAGCCAAGGTGGAGGAGCAGGAAAATAGATTGAGAAGGCAGAATCTGTGGATAGTGGGCCTGCCTCAAGGAGTGGAAGGTGTGAGTGCCACAAGGTACGTTTCGAGGATGCTGATGGTGGAGGGGGTGTTGGATAAGGCCCCTGAGGTTGGCAGACCACACAGGTCTCTGAGGCTGAGGCCTGGAGTAGGGAAGCCACCACAGGCGGTGATCGTGAGGCTCATAAGTTTGTGGATAAAGGGAAGATTCGGGCAGCACAGTAGTGCAGTGGTTAGCATTGCAGTCTCATGGCGCCGAGGTCCCAGGTTCGATCCGTGCTCTGGGTCACTGTCTGTGTGGAGTTGGCACATTCCCCCGGTGTTTGCGTGGGTTTCGCCCTCACAGCACAAAGATGTGCAGGGTAGGTGGATTGAACATGCTAAATTGCCCCTTAATTGGAAAAAATGAATTGGATACTCTAAATTTATAAATAAAAAAGAGAAAGAGAAGATTCTTCAGTGGGCGTAGGAGAAGCGCAATGTCTGAATATATCAGGACATTGGAGCCGAGCTGGCAAAACGACGTGCGGGGTTCAACAAAGCCAAGGCTGTGTTACATCGATGGCAGATCAGGTTTGGGGTGCTCTACCCAGCGAAGCTTTGGGTGACGTATCAAGGTTTGGAATACTATTTTGAGACCCCAGAAGCGGTTAATGACTTTATCAAGGAGCATAAACTGCAGGAGAACTGAACGGAACAATTCTGGGAGACTGAGGTGCTGGCACTTTGAAGTAATTGGGAATACGGGTAGAGTGGAGGTTGGAAGGAGTGCGGGATTTTCTTTTCCTCCGATGTGGAGAGTTTTTTCTTTTTTTACTGATGGATTGACAGAGGGAGGCAGGGAAGAAAAATTTGTAAGGGCCAGCTGGCCCCATCCCCCCTCCTGCTGCATGGGAGTTTTTTTTTCTCTGTTTGTTTGTTGTTGCGGAGGGTGACTTTGGTTCAAGATGAGTCTTTGCTTGGATGGGGGAGGGGGAGGTCAGCAGGGAGCCTTCTTCACAGAACAGAGAGTTGAGGGCGGGGAGGGGTGAGGGGTCAGTGGGAAAAGCCTTTACGCAAGAGTTGCCACGGTGGCAGGCAATGCTGGTCAATGGAAGTGAGGTGGGGGAGGAGGCCGAGAGAGGTGGCCCTAGGGGGGAGGCAAGAGGGAAAAGGGAGGGGAAGGGAGGGTAACGCAATGAGGCAAAGTTGGAGAAGAAACAAGGTCGGGACGGGGAAGGGGCCATCTTGGAGGGGTTAGATATAGGGTGAATTTAACGGGGGGTAGAGCCAAAAGTGGAGGATAGTGGATGGTAGAGGGGAATGGAGGCGTAAGCCCCCCGGTAAGGTTGATAACGTGGAATGTGCTAGGGCTCAATGGACCGGTTAAAAGATCACGGGTCTTTGCGCACCTTAAAAGCTTGAAAGCGGAGGTGGTCTTTCAGCAGTAGACACACCTCCGCATGAAGGACCAGGTTAGGCTAAGGAAGAGGTGGGTGGGTCAAGTTTCCACTCGGGGTTTGATTCAAAGTCGTAGGGATTGGCAATTTTGATGAGTAAGAAAACGGGGTTTGTGTGCACGAAAAAAGTGAGGGACCCGTGTGGGAGAACTGGGATTGTGAGTAGGGTATTAGAAAGGACGTCGGTGGTGTTGGTGAATGTGTATGCATCGAAATGAGATGATGTGGGTTTTATGAGGGGGTTGCTGGCAACAATCCCGGACTTGGCCACACACGAGTTGATTAAGGGAGGAGATTTGAATTGCGTCCTGGAGCCGAGGATAGATAGATCGAGCCCCAGATCAAAGGGTAGGATACGTATGGCAAAAGCGTTGAGTGGGTTTATGGAGAAGATGGGTATGATGGACCCGTGACACTTCAAGAACCCAGGGGGAAGGGAGTATTCCTTTTTTTCACATGTGTGCAGGGTATATTCCAGAATTGACTTTTTTGTGGTGAGCCAGGTGTTTTTGTTCGGGGTGGAGGGGGCAGAGTATGCAGGGATAGTAATCTCGGACCATGCGCTCCACTGGCTGGAGATTTGGCTTAGAATGGGACGGGAGGAGGGATCAGGGTGGTGGCTCGATTCGGGGTTGATGGCAGTTCGAAGGTTTTGTGACAAAGTGCAGGCTGTGATTAAAGATTATGTAGAATTGAACCAAAATGGTCTCATAGAATCATAGAATTTACAGTGCAGACCGAGGCTATTCGGCCCATCGAGTCTGCACCAGCCCTTGGAAAGAGCACCCTACCTAAACCCACCTTCACCGTATCCCCGTAACCCCAGCTAAACATTTTGGACACTAAGGGCAATTTAGCATGTCCAATCCACCTAACCTGCACATCTTTGGACTGTGGGAGGAAACCAGAGCACCCGGAGGAAACCCACGCACACATGGGGAGAACGTGCAGACTCCGCACAGCCTGTGACCCAAGCCGGGAATCGAACTTTGAACCCTGGAGCTGTGAAGCAACTGTGCTAACCACTGTGCTACTGGCAGACACTTTTTGGGAAGCGCTAAAAGCGGTGGACCGAGGGGAGATTATCTCATTCAAGGCTCATGCGGATAGGAAAAGGAGGGAGGAGTATGAACGGCTAATGAACGAGATAGTGAAGGTAGACAGAGAGTACTCGAGGGTGCCCACCATAGAGGGACTGGCAAAGAGGAAAATAATTACAGGGGCAATTTGATAGGCTGACAACGGGGAGGGCGGTAGGACAGATGTGTAGGACAAGAGGCATGCAGTACGAATACGGAAAGAAGGCACGTCAAATATGAGCGCATCAGCTGTGGAGACAGGCCACGTCCAGGGAAATATTGAAGATACGGACTGGTGCAGGGAATGTGGTGTCATAGTGGGGAAGATAAATGAGGCGTTTAAGGATTATTAATTTATTCCTTTAGTTATTTAAAAATAAATAAGTTTAGAGTATCCAATTCATTTTTCCAATTCAGGGACAATTTTAGCGTGGCCAATCCACCTACCCGGCACATCTTTGGGTTGTGGGGGCGAAACTCACACACTCACGGGGAGAATGTGCAAACTCCACACGGACAGTGATCCAGAGCCAGGATTGAACCTGGGACCTTGGCTCCGTGAGGCAGCAATGCTAACCACTGTGCCACTGAGCTGCCCGTTTAGGGATTATTACAAGGAGCTGCACAGGGCAGACCTGGAGGGTGAAGAGGGGCACATGGGATGTTTTTAAAAATAAATTTAGAGTACCCAATTATTTTTTCTCCAATTAAGGGGCAATTTAGTGTGGCCAATCCACCTAACCTGCACATCTTTGGGTTGTGGGGGTGAAACCCACGCAAACATGAGGAGAATATACAAACTCCACACGGACAGTGACCTAGAGCCGGGATTCGAACCAGGGTCCTCAGCGCCGCAGTCCCAGTGCTATCCTACATGGGATCGTTTTTACATGAACTGGAGTTTCCTCAGCTGGAGGAAGAGAAGAGGCAGGCACTAGAGGAGCCCCTGGGGAAGAGGGAGATACTTGACAGTATAAGGGGTATGAAGTCGGGAAAGGCTCCGGTGCTCTATGGCTACCCAGGAGCATTTTATCAGGAGTTTGCGACGGACCTGGCACCACATCTCTTGGGGGCGTTTAATGAGGCGTTGGAGAAGGGGAAGCTGCAGGAGACGATGACACAGGCAACGATCACGTTAATACCAAAAAAGGGGAAGGGCCCGTTGGAATGTGGGTCATATAGGCCCATATTGCTGTTATTACAGACTTGAAAATGCTGGCTAAGCTGGTTGCGGGAAGGATGGAAGATTGTGTCCCGGGGTGGTTGCAGAGGACCAAACAGGCTTCGTAAAGGGCAGGCAGCATTCTAGTAATATAAGGAGGCTGTCAAATGTGATTATGACCCTGTCGTGGGCTCAGGTACCAGAGGTAATGGTGTCCATGGACGCGGAGAAGGCATTTGACCGGGTGGAGTGGCAGTACCTGTTTGAAGTCCTGGGAAGGTTTGGGTTTGGGCCAAGGTTTGTGGCATGGGTGCACCTGTTATATGTGGCACCAAAGGCGAGTGTGCGGAACAATGACATGGGTTCACGGGACTTTGAACTGCACAGGGGAACAAGGCAGGGGTACCCGCTGTCACCGCTGTTGTTTGCGCTAGCTATAGAGCCTCTGGAAATGGCTTTTAGGGGTAGGCAGAGTGGCAAGGGATTACGAGGAGGGGATGAATGGAGCATCGGGTGTCGCTCTATGCTGATGACCTACTATTGCATATTTCAGACCCGCTGGAGAGCAAGGAGAGGATCATGGGCCGATTGGGGAAGTTTGGGGTGTTTTTAGGATACAAGTTAAATGGGGCAGCACGGTAGCATTGTGGGTAGCATAATTGCTTCACAGCTCCAGGGTCCCAGGTTCGATTCCGGCTTGGGTCACTGTCTGTGCGGAGTCTGCACATCCTCCCCGTGTGTGCGTGGGTTTCCTCCGGGTGCTCCGGTTTCCTCCCACAGTCCAAAGATGTGCAGGTTAGGTGGATTGGCCATAATAAATTGCCCTTAGTGTCAAAAATTGCCCTTAGTGTTGGGTGGGGTTACTGGATTATGGGGATAGGGTGGAGGTGTTGACATTGGATAGGGTGCTCTTTCCAAGAGCCGGTGCAGACTCGATGGGCCGAATGGCCTCCTTCTGCACTGTAAATTCTATGAAGTCTATGAAAAGCGAAATGTTCCCGGTGAATGAGTTGGGTCGGCGAGCCAATTTAGGAGGGATGCCATTTAAGGTGGCCAGAGACAGGTTTAGATACCTGGGGGATTCAGATAGTGAGGGAATGGGCAATGCTTCACAAATGGAATTTAATAAAACTGGTGGAGGAGGTTAGGGAGGATCTCAAGAGGTGGGATACGCTACACTTGACTTTGGCAGGGACGGTCCAAGTGGTGAAGATGAACATTCTGCCGAGGTCCCTGTTCATATTCCAGACACTCCCAATCTTTGTGCCGAACACCTTCTTCAGGAAACGGGACACAATTATTTTGGACTTTATATGGGCAGGGAAGGTGCCACGGGTTAAGAGGACCCTGTAACAGAGGCAGCAGGGTGGGTTGGCGTTGCTGAACGTGCTTCATTACTATGGGCGGCGAACGTGGAGAAGGTGAGGAGATGGTGGGAAGGAGAGGGGTTAGGATGGGTTCGGATGTTCCAGATCTTCACCATTAGGATGGAGGAGGAATGCTGTAAGGGGTCCAGCTTAAGGGCTATGGTGACGGCAGTGTTGCCAATGGCGCCGAGCAGATACTCAGGGAGCCCGGTGGTGCAGTCCACGGTGAAGATCTGGAACCAGCTGAGGAGGCACTTTCGGATAGAGGGGATGTCGGTGTTAACGTTGTTGTGTGAAAATCAAGGTTTTGAGCTGGGGGGGATCGATAGCACGTAGAGGAAGTGGAGAGAAGTGGGGCTGGTTAAGGTGAGAGATTTGTAACTGGAAGAAGGGTTTGCCAGTTTAGATGAATTGAAGGAGAGGGTAGAGCTCCCGAGTGGAAGCGAGTTTAGGTAAGGAACTTCGCATGGAAGATTTGGAAAGAGTTCCCCAGGTTGCCGAGGTGCACCCTGCTGGAGTGACTGTTGTCTCCGGATGTGGAAGGGGAGGGCAGTATCGGAGACATATACAGGCTGGGAGAGCACGGAGGTGAGTAGGTGGTGAAGATTAAGGAGAAGTGCGAGGAGGAGCTGAGTGGGGAGATAAACTGAGGAGTATGAAGTGAAGGGCTACGAAAGGTAAATGCAACCTCCTTGTGTGCAAGGATGAGCCTGATACAGTTCAAGGTGGTACACAGGGTTCATATGACTTGGGTAAGAATGAGTGGCTTCTTCTAGGGAGAGGCAAACAAGACGTGTGGGCGGGGACCAGCGAATCACACACATATGTTGTGGGGCTGCGTAACGTTGGAGAGATTCTGGGCGGGAGTGTTCGCAGCGCTAACAAGGATAGTGGGGAAGAGGTTGGGCAGTTAGGCAGGGGGCCTTCTATGACTTGTAAAATCCCAAAGCACCACTTAAAGAAGGGCAACAGTGTTCTCCCTGGTGCATTGGCCAAAATGTATTTCTCAAACATCGCTATCAAAATAAATCATCTGGTTGTTTATCTCATTTCCATTGTGAGGCCTTGCTGTACACAGATTGACTGTCATTTTGAATTATATTACAACAGTGAGTACACTTCAAAAATATTTAATTGCTTTGTAAAGCACTTTGGGATGTCCTGAGAATGTGAAAGGCAACTTATAAATGCAAGCTTATTATTTTCTATTTCCAGCAATTTCCTAGGGGTATCCAAATCAAAGGTGGCACGGTGGCACAGTGGTTTGCACGGCTGCCTCACAGAGCCAGGGACCCGATTCAATTCTGGTCTGGGGTGACTGTCTGTGCGGAGTTTGCACTTTTCCCCTGTGCCTGCATGGACTTCGTCCGGGTGCTCCAGTTTCCTCCTTGATGCACTATCAATTACGACGAGACAAGAGTAGAGTGCAATCGAGGCTTTATTAAGCAGAGATGTGAAGCCTCCTGCAGCTGCTGCCGAAATGGCTGCCGCTCGGTGAGCACACACAGTTATACTCCGCCTACTGGGTGGTGCCAGCAGTCAGGGATCTACCCCCGTACCTGTAGTACAGGAGCCTTACCGTATTCCATCTCGTATGTGATATATACAACAGTGGTGACTACCACATTCACCCCCTGTTAAAAAAAGAGTCCAGCGGGGGTGGTGGAAAACTATTTACATGCATTTTAAGGTTAACATTTTGGGGAAAATTCACAAATTCAGCCGATCGAGTGCCTTGATCCTCGGTTCGGTCGCCGGTGACTCCGGGAGCATGTAGACCTCATCTTCATCCCCGGGTGGGACCAAGGGGAGGATGGAGCAGGGGCTGTGGTGAGGTGCGCTGGGGGGAGGAAGGGTGGCGCTGGGGCAGAGGGGGGGGGAACCCAGCTGGTGCCAGGTCCCTGTTGTCCTGGCGGCCGTCGGGGTACGCCACGTAGGCGTACTGCGGGTTTGCATAGAGTAGCTGTACCCTCTCGACCAACGGGTCAGCCTTGTGGAGCCGCACGTGCTTGACGAGGAGAACGGGTTCTGGAGCTGCCAGCTACGTTGGGAGCGAAACCCCGGAGGCAAGGAGACGTTCATGGGGGGTTGCATTAGTCGCCGTGCAAAGTAGCGATTGGATGGAGTGAAGGGCGTCGGGGAGGACCTCCTGCCAGTGGGAGACCGGGAGATTTTTGGACCGTAGGGACAGCTGGACGGCCATCCAGACCGTCCCATTCTCCCGCTCCACCTGCCCGTTTCCCCGGGGGTTGTAGCTGGTCGTCCTGCTCGAGGCGATGCTCTTGCTGAGCAGGTACTGAGGCAGCCAGGGACCCGATTCAATTTTGGTCTTGGGTGACTGTCTGTGCGGAGTTTGCACATTTCCCCCGTGTCTGCATGGACTTCTTCCGGTGCTCCAGTTTCCTCCTTGATGCACTATCAATTACGATGAGACAAGAGTAGAGTGTAATCGAGGCTTTATTAAGCAGAGATGTGTAGCCTCCTGCAGCTGCTGCCGAAATGGCCGCCGCTCGGTGAGCACACACATTTATACTCCACCTACTGGGCAGAGCCAGCAGGCAGGGATCTACCCCCGTACCTGTAGTACAGGAGCCTTACCTGTGATATATACAACAGTGGTGACTACCACACTCCTACAGTCCAAAGATGTGCAGGTTTGGTGGGGTTATTGGGTTGCGAGGATATCCATTGCGAGGATAGGGTGGGGGAGTGGGCCTAGGTAGGGTGCTCTTTGAGAGGGTCGGTGCAGACTCGATGGGCCAAATGGCCTCCTTCTGTACTGCAGGAATTCTATGGACTCCGGCTCTAAAGCAGATCTATGAATGAGAGTAAATCCATTGATCCCACATTCGCAGCAGGAGGTTCAGGAAATCAGCGCAACAATGTGTAGCCCTGCTGCTGTCCCACATGCGACCTGCTGGGTGTGCAGGCTCAGGGAATTTATTCAGCGGTTGTCAGTCGTGGGGATTAAACAGTCAACCTGACCAATATTGTGAAAACGTTGTTGAAATACTGAAAGTTTCAGAAGGAGACCTCCATTCTTCAGAAATGCAAAAAGAAAGAGCCAGAGCCTGAGCTGAATTTACTGATTTAAACAGAAGGTGACAAACACCCCATTTATCCTCTACACTCCTCAAAAAGGAAGGAAATAATTGGCCAGTCTTCTCACCCTGACCTACATCCAGTGACCCCTGCTGACAGGTCATGTGTGCGGACACAAGTTGTTCCTGATTGTATAGCTTGCTGACATTGCACAAGGCAACCCTGTGACCTGTTCAGCTGTTTGGCTAAGCTACACACTGCCAGTAACAACTGGAGATACCTGATGAACTACTGCTGTTTTATTAATGAAAAAAGATCCCTGCAGGTTGCCTGGTTACGCTGCCTGGAATTTCTTCCTCAAAACAGTAGCCTAAGTTCAAGATAAAAGGACTGAAAGATAAAAAGAAAAAGGAAAAGGAAAAGTTTTCTTAGCCGATAAACAATCCAATAAATGACAATAAGTGTGTGAAATACTTACTGTACCTAAATCCCAGAGGCCAGGTCATGTTGTAAACTACACCTCTGTGGTTTCTGGCAGCTCCTTAAGTCCTCCATTGTAATTCGGTTGCAGTTAACCTTTACTGATCGTGTGTGAAGTAAAGGTATTCAAAGCTAAGTAGGGAAGTCTTATTCTTTCCGAGTCCAAAGTCATCCATGTGACAATAGCCCAGATTAAAAAAGTAAAATATACCTGAGGAAATAACTGGGAGGAGTTACTGAGCTCGATAGTGCAGCGTTGGCAGGGAATTGGACATCATCTGCTAGATTACCAGGTGACGTGGAAGAAAACTGGTTTAACTGCTTAAGGCAAAAATGAAGCTCTGGCTGTAATTGCTCTGGCTGTAACCACAGGTGGAGTTATTTATGTGTCAACTGTCATGATATGCAGACATGCAGATAATGATATAGAGACAGGCACAGACAGGCAGCTAATGAACACAGCGAACAGGACATGACCAATGAGCAGGCAGGACACTCAGGGGTGGTATCTATATAAGGCACGAGGCACTCACACTCCACCTCTTTTCACTGATGAACATCTGCAGAGTGAGTCAGGGTGTATTTACAGTATCACACCTCCAGCACGTGGCTAAGAGCTAGTCTGGTTCAGTCAGACAGAGTAACCACACTTAGGTTAGCAGAGAGTCGAACTCGTAGAAAACTGTGCTAACTGTGTGACAGGTTCAATAAATCAGATTGCACTAACTTCAAGGTCTGGAGTATTTTTTGGTTAAAGCTGCATCCAGTTGCAGCCTGTGTTATCCCAGAGTACATAACACGACATGCTATCCAGGAGACTGCTTAATCTAGGTGGTTTACCTCAGTCCGTTCCGTGACGATCAGTGAATGTATCCCGGCACCATGGAGAAGATTCAGGCTCCTTCCCAGCTCAGGACCTCCGGCAATCTCAGTGCCAACTGGCTGACATTCAAGCAAAAGTTTCTGCTGTACATCGAAGCTTCAGACCTCATGGGTGCGTCTGATGCAAGGAAGATCGCGCTTCTCCTCTCAACAGCGGGTGATCAAGCCATCAAACTCTTCAACTCGTTTAACTTCACCGAAGGCCAGGACAAGACAAAGTTTCAGACCATCCTGGACAAGTTTGACAGTCACTGTGAAGTGGACACCAATGAAATCTTCGAGCGCTACATATTCAAACAGCATCTACAAGGTAAAGATGAATCTTTCAACTCCTTCTTAACTAACCTCCGCCTGCTAGCGCTGTCCTGCAACTTTGGTGATATTGCTGACTCCATGATCAGAGACCAAATCGTTTTTGGAGTTCACTCTGATCCTCTGAGACAGCAGCTACTAAAAATCAAGCGTATGACCCTGCCAGCCGCGATTGAAACATGCACAGTGCATGAGCACGCCAAAAATCACTATGCCCAGTACAAATCGGCTGAAAATGAGAAACTTGCCTCCCACGAGGCAGAGTGTGTGCAGGCATCTCCCGGATGCTGCGCCTCAGCATTGATGAAAGTGGCCATTTTGCGCGCTTTTCCCAGGGCCCCACGCATGCGCGATGCGAACGAATAACAAAGTGGCCGACACCGCACTGCGCATGTGCGGCGACGCACGGAGCGTCAGAACACCGACATCATGACGCGCTCGAACCTGGCAGCACAACGGATCCAGAGGAAGAATGCCTGGACTCCGCCTACTGTGTGGGCATCATCACCAAATGTGAATATGCCACATCCAACTCATCAAAATTCAATCCAGCCTCGCTGTGGATTCTGCGGTCGAATGGTATGCGGCGATGCAGGTCAACCACTGCTCCATCCAGTTTAAGCTGGACACAGGTGCTTCTGCCAACCTCCTCTCACAGGCAGATTTCAAACGCATCAAGAAGCCCCCCAAGTTCCTTCCAGCAGCCTGCAGGCTCCTGGACTACAACGGAAATGCCATCACGGCACTGGGATCCTGCCATCTACTCGTCTCCAACCGGAGCACCCATGCACGGTTACGTTTTGAAATTGTCAAGCCAGACGGGGCATCCCTACTTGGCGCGCATGCCTGCAAGCAGATGAACCTCGTGCAATGTGTTTACACAATGACATCCTCCAATGTGGATCTTCAGGCCGGCATTGACGACATCCTCGCTCAGTATCCGGATGTGTTCGACGGGATGGGCACGCTGCCATATCGATACAAGATTCTGCTATGACCTGATGCCAAGCCAGTGGTCCATACAGCACGCCGGGTCCCGGCTCCGTTGAGGGAGCGCCTGAAGGCACAACTCAAGGATCTTCAGCAACAGAGCATCATTTCCAAGGTAACCGAACCGACTGACTGGGTCAGCTCGATGGTATGTGTTAGAAAGCCTTCGGGAGACCTGCACATCTGCATTGATCCCAAGGATCTCAATACGAATATAATGCGTGAACATTACCCCATCCCGAAGCGGGAGGAACTCACCAGTGAGATGGCACACGCACGGTTTTTCACCAAGTTAGATGCGTCACATGGATTTTGGCAAATCCAGCTGGATGAGTCCAGCAGAAGGCTCTGCACAGTTAACACACCGTTTGGCAGATACTGCTATAATTGCATGCTGTTTGGCATTGTCTCGGCATCGGAGATCTTCCATCGCATCATGGAGCAGATGATGGAGGGCATTGAAGGGGTTCGTGTGTACGTGGACGACATCATCATATGGTCCATGACCCCTGAAGAGTCGTTTGCCGTCTCCAGCAGGTATTCTGCCATGTCCATGCCAATGGCCTGAAGCTGAACAGGTCCAAATTTTGCTTTGGCATGTCGACACTCAAGTTCCTAGGTGACCAGATCTCTCAGCAGGGCGTGCTCCTGAACACAGACAAGGTCAAGGCCATCGAAGCCATGAAGGTCCCTGAAGACAAGAAGGCGGTGTTGCGCTTCCTGGGCATGGTCAATTTTCTGGGCAAGTTCATCCCAAACATGGCCTCCCACACCTCGGCCCTACGAAACCTGGCAAAAAAGTCCACTGCCTTTGAGTGGAAGGCAGCACATCAGGCAGAGTGGTTGGAGCTGAAAGCCAAGCTCACCACTGCACCCGTCTTGGCATTTTTCGACCCAGACAGGGAGACTAAGATCTCAACAGATGCAAGCCAGGATGGCATTGGTGCTGTGCTGCTTCAACGCGATGACACTTCATACTGGGACCGGTAGCCTATGCATCGAGGGCCATGACGCCCACCGAAACAAGGTATGCGCAAATAGAGAAGGAATGCCTGGTCTTCTCACTGGCATTCTCAAGTTTCACGACTATGTCTACGGCCTGCCGACATTCACTGTCAAGACGGATCATAGGCCTCTGGTCCACATTATCCACAAGGACCTGAACAACATGACGCCTCAGTCGCAGCGCATCCTCCTCAAACTCAGAAGGTACGACTTTGACTTTGTGTATATGCCTGGCAAGGAGCTCATCGCTGATGCATTGTCCCGCTCCATCACCTTGTCAAATGAACCGCTGGAAATCATCCGGCAGATTGAATCACAGGTGCAGCTGTGTGCTAGCACCCTCTCGGCATCTGATGAGAAGGTGGTTCGTATCTGTGAGGAGACAGCCAAAGACCCCCTCTTGCAGCATGTCATGCACCACCTCGCCAACGGCTGTCAGAAAGGGCAGTGCCCTCAATTTTACAATATAAAGGACGACCTGACGGTGATTGATGGTATCCTCCTCAAGCTGGACCGGATTGTCATTCCACTCAGTCTCCAGAGTTTGGTGCTCTGCCAAATCCATGAGGGACACCTGGGCGTCGAGAACTGCAGACACAGAGCCAGGCAGGCTGTCTACTGGCTCGGTATTAGCCAGGACATCTCGAACATGGTCCTCAACTGTGCGACCTGTCAACGCTTCCAGCCAGTGCAGAGCACGGAGCCGCTCCAGCAGCATGAAATCGAGACGTCCCCGTGGTCCAAGGTTGGCATCGACCTCTTTCATGCGAATGGTCGTGACTACGTGTTGATTATTGACTATTTCTCCAATTACCCTGAAGTCGTGAAGCTGCCAGACCTCACATCTCGGACCGTCATCAAGGCCTGTAAGGAGACGTTCTCCAGGCATGGTATCCCACTCACTGTCATGAGTGACAATGGCCCGTGCTTCAACAGCCACGAGTGGTCTATGTTTGCCAAGTCATACCATTTCAAACATGTCACTTCCAGCCCACACTATCCGCAGTCCAATGGGAAGGTTGAAAAAGTTGTGCACATTGTGAAAAAGCTCATCTGCAAGGCCGCGGATTCTGCTTCTGACACCTACCTCGTGCTGCTTGCGTACAGGGCGACCCCACTGTCCATTGGCATGTCGCCGGCTCAACTCCTGATGAAAGGGACCTGCAGATGACACTTCCAGCCGTACATTTGCCCAACCTGGATCACCTCCCGGTGCTGCAGAAGGTGCAGCAGCTCCGAAACCAGCAAAAGCAGGGCTATGATGCTCATTAAACCGATTTGCCCATGTTATCCCTGGCAGACACTGTCAGGATCAAGATACCAGATGGTGGCTGGTCTGCTCCAGGCTGCGCCCCGCTCGTTGGTTGTACGTATGATGGTTCTGTTGTGTGACGAAACAGGCAGGCACTGCACAAAGTTGCCTGCCCACAACCGCTTTCTTCTCCGTTTCCGTCCGTTGTTTTGCCACCTCCTGATACCTCAAACTACGAGGCCACCAGACAAGCTTCCATCCCGCCTGTCAAGGTGCCATCGTCCCCACCGCCACCTCTCCGGCGGTCGACGAGGATCAGATGCAAGCCCCAGAGATTGGACTTATGAACATTTGTTTTGTTTGCTCTGTGCTCTTTTCTCACATTAGACAGCTGTCTTCACATGTAAATACATTCACATATGCCACCGCTTGTAAATATGTTAATATATGCCAGCACATGTAAGTATGTTCCCATAAGCCAACAAAACATAAGAAAAACAGGGGAGATGTCATGATATGCAGACATGCAGATAATGATATACAGACAGGCATAGACAGGCAGCTAATGAACACAGAGAACAGGACATGACCAATGAGCAGGCAGGACACTCAGGGGTGGTATCTCATTATAAAAGGCACGAGGCACTCACACTCCGCCTCTTTCCACTGATGAACATCTGCAGAGTGAGTCAGGGTGTATTTACAGTATCACACCTCCAGCACGTGGCTAAGAGCTAGTCTGGTTCAGTCAGACAGAGTAACCACACTTAGGGTAGCAGAGAGTCGAACTCATAGAGAACTGTGCTAACTGTGCTATTGGTTCAATAAATCAGATTGAACTAACTTCAAGGTCTGGAGTATCTTTTGGTTAAAGCTGCATCCAGTTGCAGCCTGTGTTATCCCAGAGTACATAACACAACATCAACCACAATCATGGTTGAGAGGGATTTTTTTAAAAAAAAGCCAATTATCACCCACTTCTACGGTGTTGACTGCTGTTGGGGTGTAACGCTCCAGACACCAGGTGACTGCTGGTTCCTCCTTCAACCCGGACATTGTTCATGTGAACAAAATGCAAAAGCAACAGCTGCTGGAGATCTGAAACAAGAAGCAGAAGAGGCTGGAAAAGTGCATCAGGTCAAACAACATCTGTGAAGTCTCAGCAGTCTGGCAGCATCTGTAGGGAGAGTAAAGAGCTAACGTTTCGAGTCCAATGACTCTTTGTCAAAGCTGGGCAAAGTGGAGCAAAAAAGAAGGGTGTGGAACCTACCGCACAGAAGAACATGGCAGAGGTACAGGGGCTGGGTTTGGCAGCCCAGTGATCAACGGAGCTTTGACAAAGTGTCATTGGACTCAAAACGTTAGCTCTTTTCTCTCCCTACAGATGCTGCCAGACCTGTTGAGATTTTCCAGCATTTTCTCTTTCGTTTCAGATTCCAGCATCCGCAGTAATTTGCTTTTAACATCTGTGAAGAACTGAAGGTAACAGGATTGGCAGCCCCTTTCTCAGCTCCTTGCGTCTGCTTATACTTGTACTTGACCATCCTTTGCCCTTCCTCCCCCGTTTCCTGTGTGACATGCCCTGGCTCTAATAGTGGGTGAATTGTAGCTGAAAATATATGT
Organism: Scyliorhinus torazame; assembly: GCF_047496885.1. NCBI lineage: Eukaryota > Metazoa > Chordata > Chondrichthyes > Carcharhiniformes > Scyliorhinidae > Scyliorhinus > Scyliorhinus torazame. The sequence goes on from NC_092709.1 coordinate 89,501,287, forward strand.
ATTCAACTCCTGGATTAAAAGCAGATGAAAGGTCACCTGCCTGAAATGTGAATTCTGTTTCACCATTCACAGTTGCTACCTGACCTGCTGAGCATTTTCTGTTTTGTTAGGACCAGGATGGCAGGGGTCTGCAGATTATCTATCCCCAACTACTTCACAGGTCTCACTGTTAGTGTAAATGCTTAATCCGCTCACCAAAATGACCAATTGTTTACCTTCACTACTGTTAGACCCAGAATAAAGGTTGAGAGGCGGTAGATTTAGAACTGAGATGAGGAAAGACTACTTCTCGAAGAGGGTGGTGAATTTGTGGAACTCGTTGCCTCATAGTGTGGTGGACTCTGAGTCATTAAATGGTTTCAAGAATGATAGATATATCTCAGATTAAAAGAACAGGTTAAAGGGATATGAAGAACAGGTGGGGAGGTGGATTTGAGACCATGATCTGATTGAGTGGCAGAGTAGGCTCAAAGGGCTGAATGGCCTACTTCTGCTCCTAAATCCTATGTTCCTATACTTTAACCGGGTTTCTTTCAATAAAAACAAGTTATAAGAACTGGATAACAAACGTGTGGGCAGCACAGTACCACAGTGGTTACCTCTGCTACTTTGCAGCGTCAGGGCCCCAGGTACGATTCCCGACTTGGGTCACTGTGCGGAGTTTGCACGTTCTCCCTGTATCTGCGTGGGTTTCCTCCGGGTGCTCTGGTTTCCTCCCACAAGTCCCGAAAGACATGCTCTTAGGCAATTTGGACATTCTGAATTCGCCCTCTGTGTAGCCGAAAAGGTGCCAGAATGTGGTGACTAGGGGCTTTTCACAGTAACTTCATTACAGTGTTAATGTATGCCTACTTGTGACAATAAAGATTATTACAAATTTGTAATCTGGGCGGCATGTGGCACAGTGGTTAGCACTGGGACTGCGGCGCTGAGGACCCGGGTTCGAATCTCGGCCCTGGGTCACTGTCCATGTGGAGTTTGCACATTCTCCTCGTGTCTGCATGGGTTGCACCCCCACAACCCAAAGATTTGCAGGTTAGGTGGATTGGCCACGCTAAATTGCCCCTTAATTGGAGAAAAAATAATTGTGTACTCTAAATTTATAGAAAGAGAAAAAAAATATTGTAATCTGCAAGTGTAACTATCTATCCCTTTGAAAAAATACTCCAGCACACACAGAAACAAAGGACAAACAAATAGGGCCTCTACAGAGATTGCAGTTGAAGAAAAACTTCATGAAAAGCCTAAAGTTTGCAGGGTTTTGACTCTGTCAATCTGGCACTCCCTTGTGTTAAAGCAGATTGTGAGCTCTAGTAGGTGTCTGATGGTTCTCACCAACGGAGCATTGGTGCGGGGAAGAATAGAGCTGGATCAACCCTTGGGGCCTCCCTCTCATCTCAGCCTCTTGATGCAGACAAGTGCCACTGAGATGAGGATTCCTAGCTGGAAGCTGAAAACCACATTGTATTGCAGGCAAGGAATCAAATGTGGGTTGGGCAGCTTTCCTCCTTTTAAAAAAAAATTTAGAGTACCCAATTCTTTTTTTTTCCAATTAAGGGCATTTAATGTGGCCAATTCACCTACCCTGAGGGCAGCACGGTGGCGCAGTGGTTAGCATTGCTGCCTCATGGCGCCGAGGTCCCAGGTTCGATCCCAGCTCTGGGTCACTGTCCGTGTGGAGTTTGCACATTCTCCCGTGTTTGCGTGGGTTTCGCCCCCACAACCCAAAGATGTGCAGGGTAGGTGGATTGGCCTCGATAAATTGGCCCTTGATTGGAAAAAATGAATTGGGTGCTCTAAATTTATATTTTAAAAAACTGTCTCTGCTGACTACCTTAATGCTTTCACTGTTGTTGAATGATCTTCTGTTCAATAAGTGCGCTTTAATGTGAGTGAGATGGCTATGGTCGAAAACCAACCTATCTCAAGCCATTTGTTCTGGGAAACTGTGGTGTCATCACTAGGCCCTGCCTATGTGTGAGGTCTGACAGAATAACGTGGGTAGCCATGTGTACTTGCAAAATACTCCATACGCCATCAGTGCTAAAGCCTACGATATGTCTTTGTACACTGGACTGCGGTCACTATGTATAAACCAGCAGATTAGATTCTTTCACTGGAGTAGCTGCCATGCTCAGGATCACCGATCTTGGATCCAGGCATCTTGGGCTTTCTTGCCATCCTGGGCAGTGTGACGCAGCATGAGCCCGATCTCTTGTTGGCCCTCATTTGCTGGGGTTGCTGCTGATCCCCACTGCTGAGTATGTGGACCCCGTAATCAGAGACAGTTTTGGGCATTAGGATCTCAGGCACCAAGATTTCCCTTGGACCTTGACAAGTGAGCTCTTCTCCAAGACCTGCTGTCTCAGTCAGCATTCCCATCCTACAGCTCTGCATGAAGCATGACAAATCAGCACCTGTGCATGATCTCCTTGTTGCTGATCCCTCCTTTCATACAGAGTTTTTAATGGCTGCCTCTTTAGTCAATTAGTTCCCACTGTGCATGCGCCTTATCTGATTGGACAAGGTAGTGACACAGCATGGGGCACATGCCTCTGATAAAATTGGTATTCTGCTGGAAGGTAGCTCTTAATTATCTGATAAATGATTATAATTGCCTGCTCACTCTTACCAGCAAGGTGGACTCCTTGCGGAGCTACCTCCAGAAAAATCACGGCGAAGGGACTACACATTGGGAAACCGGCACTCTGCCTTCAGAGCATAATTGCTGCCTCTGAACTACCTCCGCAGAACAAAATCAGGCCATAGTCTGGTCCTGAAACACCAAAGAACAAAGAACAAAGAAATGTACAGCACAGGAACAGGCCCTTTCGCCCTCCAAGCCCGTGCCGACCATGCTGCCCGACTAAACTACAATCTTCTACACTTCCTGGGTCCGTATCCCTCTATTCCCATCCTATTCATGTATTTGTCAAGATGCCCCTTAAATGTCACTATCGTCCCTGCTTCCACCACCTCCTCCGGTAGCGAGTTCCAGGCACCCACTACTCTCTGCGTAAAAAACTTGCCTCGTACATCTACTCTAAACCTTGCCCCTCTCACCTTAAACCTATGCCCCCTAGTAATTGACCCCTCTACCCTGGGGAAAAGCCTCTGACTATCCACTCTGTCTATGCCCCTCATAATTTTGTAGACCTCTATCAGGTCTCCCCTCAACCTCCTTCGTTCCAGTGAGAACAAATCGTGTTTATTCAACCGCTCCTCATAGCTAATGCCCTCCATACCAGGCAACATTCTGGTAAATCTCTTCTGCACCCTCTCTAAAGCCTCCACATACTTCTGGTAGTGTGGTGACCAGAATTGAACACTATACTCCAAGTGTGGCCTAACTAAGGTTCTATACAGCTGCAACATGACTTGCCAATTCTTATACTCAATGCCCCGGCCAATGAAGGCAAGCATGCCGTAAGCCTTCTTGACTACCTTCTCCACCTGTGTTGCCCCTTTCAATGACCTGTGGACCTGTACTCCTAGATCTCTTTGACTTTCAATACTCGTGAGGGTTCTACCATTCACTGTATATTCCCTACCTGCATTAGACCTTCCAAAATGCATTACCTCACATTTGTCCGGATTAAACTCCATCTGCCATCTCTCCGCCCAAGTCTCCAAACAATCTAAATCCTGCTGTATCCTCTGACAGTCCTCATCACTATCCGCAATTCCACCAACCATTGTGTTGTCTGCAAACTTACTAATCAGACCAGTTACATTTTCCTCCAAATCATTTATATATACTACAAACAGCAAAGGTACCAGCACTGATCCCTGTGGAACACCACTGGTCACAGCCCTCCAATTAGAAAAGCATCCTTCCATTGCTACTCTCTGCCTTCTATGACCTAGCCAGTTCTGTATCCACCTTGCCAGCTCACCCCTGATCCCGTGTGACTTCACCTTTTGTACTAGTCTACCATGAGGGACCTTGTCAAAGGCCTTACTGAAGTCCATATAGACAACATCCACTGCCCTACCTGCATCAATCATCTTAGTGACCTCCTCGAAAAACTCTATCAAGTTAGTGAGACACGACCTCCCCTTCACAAAACCATGCTGCCTCTCACTAATACGTCCATTTGCTTCCAAATGGGAGTAGATCCTGTCTCGAAGAATTCTCTCCAGTAATTTCCCTACCACTGAAGTAAGGCTCACCGGCCTGTAGTTCCCTGGATTATCCTTGCTACCCTTCTTAAACAGAGGAACAACATTGGCTATTCTCCAGTCCTCCGGGACATCCCCTGAAGACAGTGAGGATCCAAAGATTTCTGTCAAGGCCTCAGCAATTTCCTCTCCAGCCTCCTTCAGTATTCTGGGGTAGATCCCATCAGGCCCTGGGGAGTTATCTACCTTAATATTTTTTAAGACACCCAATACCTCGTCTTTTTGGATCTCAATGTGACCCAGGCTATCTACACACCCTTCTCCAGACTCAACATCTACCAATTTCTTCTCTTTGGTGAATACTGATGCAAAGTATTCATTTAGTACCTCGCCCATTTCCTCTGGCTCCACACATAGATTCCCTTGCCTATCCTTCAGTGGGCCAACCCTTTCCCTGGCTACCCTCTTGCTTTTTATGTACGTGTAAAAAGCCTTGGGATTTTCCTTAACCCTATTTGCCAATGACTTTTTGTGACCCCTTCTAGCCCTCCTGACTCCTTGCTTAAGTTCCTTCCTACTTTCCTTATATTCCACGCAGGCTTCGTCTGTTCCCAGCCTTTTAGCCCTGACAAATGCCTCCTTTTTCTTTTTGACGAGGCCTACAATATCTCTCGTTATCCAAGGTTCCCGAAAATTGCCGTATTTATCCTTAAATACCACTCGGTGTCACTCACCCTTCTTCAAAGTTGAAAACCAGTTCATTAGTGCTCCAAGCTGATCCCACCCAACCTACAATTCAACTTCAGCCTCTGATTTTAACTTTCGGTCTTCTCTATCTCTCACTTATTTAAAACCAGACCATAGCTGGTCTTACTTTTTGCCATGCCTGTGTAGCCTGAATTTCCCATGCCGTTCTTTTGTGCACATATTTTGACAGCCACTCCAGACTTGAGTCACTCTACCTTTGGGATTCTATCTTATCCTGAGTTGAACTTCCAGCCACGTATTTTGTTTATTGCAAAGACTGTATACTTCCACATAATATCACTCATCACTGCTCCTGTCACAGCTTATAAATACTTGTGTTTATACAATGCCTTTCATCTCAGAACATCCCAAAGTAATTTACAGGCGATGCAGTACTTTTGACATGTAGTGATTATTGTTATGGAGGAATATCTGCTTTTGTAGTCTTCATCCACACTTATTTTAGAACCAGAATTGATTATACCAATGCTCTTCTAGTCAGCTTCTAGTGAAAATTTACCTCATGTAATCTGCATCAAGACTATTTTTCTCAGATCATAACTGGAGATTTTACAAGATTTATCGATGCTGCTGCTTTAAGCAGCTGAAGCACTTTATCCAAGTGTCAATTTGATTTTCTTTGTTTTAATATAAATTTAGAGAATCCAATTATTTATTTACAATTAAGGGGCAATTTAGCATGGCCAGTCCACCCACTCTGCACACCTTTTGGGTTGTCGGGGTGAGACCTACGCACACACGGGAAGAATGTGCAAACTCCACATGGACAGTTATCCAGGGCCGGGATCGAACCTAGAACCTCGGCGTCGTGAGGCATCAGTGCTTACCACTGCACCACCGTACAGCCCTTCAATTTGATTTTGATGTTAAATTAAATCTTGCTTGTCCTTGTACTTTTTTATTTGAATTTTTCTTTGAGTAAGTGTGGACAGCACCATAGTCTTTACATAAGGGTCTAGCAATGTGGTATTTTTCACACTTCAAAGGTAATGTTAGAGAATATTCTTAAGAAAGCAATACATAATTGATTTGAACATTTGGGCTATGTTAACTCATTCAGAACAGAGAATAAAGATGCAGACTTTAGCTCAAAATAAGCTTTTCTATGCATGGAAGGTGTAGTTTAACTGCAAGCGAGAGATACATTTTGCCAAAGTATGCTCCACCAAATCATTTACAAACAGCAGAGAATTAAGATCACACACTTGTACGATTATACCACCCACACGCCCCCCTGCACAACACCCCGCACCCCCAAGACAGAATAATTGTTATTTACTAGACTTCATTTTTTATATGCTCTTACTTGGTTATGTAGATTGCATTGCTTGGAAATTATAGTAACAATTCCTATTGAATAACTAGGCACAGGCAATAAATCAAACTAAGAACTGTCTTGAACTTCCTATCCTGCTCCACTTTACTCCATTGTCTTACCTTCGATATTAGCAAAGAGTCCCAGAACAACTTTTTAAGGTATAGAATCATATAATTGACAGTGCAGAAGGAGGCCATTAGGTCCATCGAGTCTACACCAGCCCTTGGAAAGAGCACCCTACCTAAACCCACACCTCCACTCTATCCCCGTTACCTCACCCAACCTTTTTGGACACTAAGGGCAATTTAGCATGGCCAATTCACCTAACCTGTACATCTTTGGACTGTGAGTGCAAACCGGAGCACCCAGAGGTAACCCACGCAGACACGGGGAGAACGTGCAGACTCCGCACAGACAGTGACCCAAGCCGGGAATCGAAACTGGGACCCTGGAGCTGGGAAGCAGCTGTGCTAACCACTGTGCTACCATGCTGCCGGTATATTGGGGAGGCAGTGGAATAGTGGTATTGTCACTAGAATAGTAATCCAGAGATCCAGGATAAGGCTCTGGAGTACGGGTTTGCATCCCACCACTGCAGATAGTGAAATGTTAATTCAATTTTTCAAAATGGAATTAAAAATTTAGAGATGACCATGAAACCATTGTCAATTGTCATGAAAATCCATCTGGTTCAGGGAAGGAAATCTGCCGTCCTTACCTGGTCTGGCCTACATGTGATGTCAGACCCACTGTTGATCAGTTCAAGGTTAATTAGTGATGGGCAATAAATGTTTGCCCAGCTAGCGATGAATAAAATAAAAATCCACTGTTTAACACTGTTTGACTTGAGTTCATTCTCAAAATGCTGTTACTTGATTTGTGTCAGTTTTTCATTTGATACTAGTCATAGTGGTCATTTTGGGTGACCCTTAGAAAAAGAAACAGCCCTGCTTGTTGAAAATTTCTTTATCACAAATTATCAAAAATATAGAAGGAAAAAAAAACATTAGCCTTACCTGGAACAAGAGTTGAATAACCAGGCACACGGAACTAAATCCTTAATGTGATTAGAGACGAACATAATATCTCTTTTTTTTTTTTACAGTAAATATTGACGATTGAATACAAGATAAAAAACACCTTCTCAAGAGGAAAGAGCAAAAAGGGCAGAAAATTGATTCACTATTGAATATACCCATTGATTCACTATTGAATATACCCAGTACTGTAATGAGTCATTTAGGACATCAGTCAAGAAGTGACAAGAACTTAAATTCCACCAGACTCACCTGTTCGAAATGTCACGCAGTTAACAATTCTTTTGTGTCATTATTGACACAGATGATGGAGCTTGCATAATTCTCAGCTATTATGTTCTGTTGTGAAGATAATAAGTAGCTGCTTCTAACTGCTATTTCTTCTTAAACATACTTACAGATAGAATGGAGCTTCCTTTTACTTCTTGACATATTTTTGGACAGGAGAGCGATCAGTAACTCATTATCCCCGTTGACACGCTGGAAGTGTGGGCGTCAGGAGAAATAAGTTCCACGAGAATTATTGAGAAAATCAAGAGCTTTGACAGTTCCATCAGCGATTAAATCAAAAGAAATCCACAGTAAAAATAATTTGAAGCATTAATAAAGGTGCAATGCACAAAGTCCAACAGCTGGAATGCCGATGCATTTGGACTTTTGCCTGAGTAATCAACTCCAAAAGTATAGGCCCAACCCTGAGTGATTACTGTTTGAATGATTTAACAGCCCTTACCTTTTTAATAGGAACACAAACATGCACTGCAGCAATGTTTCATATGAAGGTCTGGCATTGGACAAAATTGCTGTCAAGCAAGGTTATCATAACGGGAGACAGTCATTCAGGTCTTAACACAACTCCAGGAATAAAAATCAGCTGTAAATGCAGTACCCACTGAGAGAAAAAAGAATTAACGTGAGGTCAATGGCTTTGTGATGACCCAGAAGATGCTCGTCTCTCTGCAATAGACAAATGCACCAGATATATTCGCATCTTGTACATATGCAAAAGCACTCCAAGCCAAGCCCTAATATAAACAAATTGTCACCAATTTACAAAATGTTCCTGCTCTACCTGTTTTCACATTATCCAAAAGGAAATTAGTTCCTCTGCAAATAATAATGACCTGGATTTTACAGCCTGTGGTTCACCTCTGACTTTGAATCAAACTACAAACCTGTCTAGTGCCAACCCCTGGTAGGAATTTGGATTTGAAGAGGATTCCCTCCCGTATTGCGCCTAAGTGGTCAGTAGTTTAGACAAAAACAACAGATGGCGCAGTGATGCTGGAAGCCACATCAGCAAAATCTGTATAAAACAGGCTACATCGCAACTGTTATGTAAAATGCCACTGGGTCAAATCAGATTTATTTGACCAGAGTCACTTTACAAAAGATTTATCAGACTTTAAAGTAAGTTTTTAAAAAATAAATTTCCAGTACCCAATTCATTTTTTCCAATTAAGAGGCAATTTAGCGTGTTCAATCCACCTCCCTGCACATCTTTGGGTTGTGGGGGCGAAACCCACGCAAACACAGGGAGAATGTGCAAACACACACAGAGAGTGCCCAGAGCCGGGATCGAACCTCAGCGCCGTGAAACTGCAGTGCTACCACTGCGCCACCGTGCTGCCCTATAAGTTATTTTTCAAACAAGGTTTATCACTCCTTTTAGTGTAAAGCAGGAAGGTGTTAGTAGAGGAGTTCCGGAGATTAATATTGAGACAGCTGAAAGCTCAAAAACCTAAAGTGGAACAAAAGGGAAAGGCATACACAAAAAGACAGAAATGGAAAGAATTAAGTTTGCAGAAAGGGCTGATAGATTAGGGGAGATTGTGGAATTCAGGTGGGGAGAAGCCTTAAAGTGATTGAAACAAAGACAAGGGGAGAGATTTAACAAAAACATGTGTACCATTGTGGCCATGTTTAGCGGGGTGTTTCCGGGAATGACCCCACTATCAAACGGGATTCTGTTATTTTTTAGGGTTCCCTGCCAAAGCTACGCTTACCGTCATTTCCTGAACTGAGAAGCTCCACTCGCTGGTGCAGGAAGTGATCGGAGCGCCATTTAAAACTGGCACCTCGATCTGTTGAACCCCCAACATGACCTCTGTACCCCCCTCCCCCCCCCTCCCCCTCCACATGCACCAACGTACCAGTTAGGTGGTCCACAAGCCCCCCACACCCACCTCTTAAGGGCAGGGCACCCCGGGCCTGATCCCCGGCATGGGCAAAATGGCATCTTGGCACTGCCAGCCTGTTACCATGGCGGTGCCACCTGGGCACCCTGGCAGTGCCAGGCTGGCACCCAGGTGGCACTGCCAGTGTTCCCGGGTGGCAGTGTCAAGGTGCCCATATGGCATCAGCAATATAAGGGTGCCACCCGGTCCAGATGCTGACCACCCAGGGGTCCCCGATCGTCTGGAAGACCCCACCAAGTGCCGTTCCGCCTTGTCCCCATTTGTAAAGACCAGTGCTAAACGGAGCCCGGCTGGGGTCTCCTCAGCAAGGGGATTCAATCCGGGGCACTGGTTAGATCCAGTGAGTGCATATTCAATCAAGTGTGCCTAACTGTGGGCAGCACAGTGGCACAGTTGTTAGCATTACTGCCTATGCCGCTGAGGACCCGGGTGCGATCCCGGCCCCGGGTCACTGTCCGTGTGGAGTTTGCGCATTCTCCCTGTGTCTGTGTGGGTCTCACCCCCACAACCCAAAGATGTGCAGGTTAGCTGGATTGGCCACACTAAATTGTCCCTTAATTGGAAAAAATAGTAATTGGATACTCTAAATTTTTTTTTAAAAGTGTGCCTAACTGCACACTGAAATATGCAAATTTAGGTTCCGGCCATTGTGGGTGGGATCCAGATCGCGACGTCTCATGAGATCCCATTAGACCTCGCGAGGCATGGCGAGCCAGTAAATCTCGAGAGATTTACTGGCTGCCTCATGTCCCGAGTCGGGAGCGTTGCGGCCGTTAGTTTTCGGCCAAAGGTTTGGGAGACAGGGAAATCTGCAAAGATGGGGATGATGAGCAAGTAGGTTACAGGGAACTAACAAATGGAATGTGTTCAATCCACGATGATAATTGCAACAAATCTCATTTTTATCCTGAAAGAGTTTCATTTGACACAGAATATTAGAAGTTGTCTTTATTTGATGGTGGGCTAAAACAACTATCAGGGGACTTTCTATAAACCCTGTCAAATGCTACATTTTTATGCCAGCTTTTCAAGAGAGAAGGAACACTCAGGCAGCTGGCAGCAACATAAATGTATCTGTAGATGGTGGAAATGGAATGCCAGTCAATTAGTCAGCCATGCAGCAGACCCTTTCTGCAGCACGTTTATTGGTGGAAATACAGAATTTATAATCTACACCTGTACCTTCACCTCTTCCCTTCCCAATGCCCAGTGACCCACCCAGTCTGTGGGAAGTGTGTTCAGGGTGATGTTTTTTTTGTGTGTAAAGGTTTGTGTGTGTGGGTGTGTACTGAAAGGTGTGCATGTGTGTAATCGTGTGCAAAGGTGTGTGTGTGTGTATAAAGATGTGTGTGTGTCTCAAGGTGTTTATATGTAAAGGTGTGAATGTGTGAGTAAAGGTGTGTGCATGTGCGTAAAGCAGTGTGTGTGTATAAATGTGTGTGTGATGTATAAAGGCGTGTGCGCAATATGTAATGGTGTAAATGTATGTGTAAAGCTGTGTGTGTCTATAAAGATGTGTGTCTCTAAATGTGTGTGTACGACTTCCGGTGGCGGCTATGAGGGAGTACGTCGCGCATTTGGTGGCTCTCTCTCCGGTCGGACTTTTAGACCTCTTCCCCTGACTTTTTCGAACTTTTGAGCGCTGGAGGGGAAAACAACAGCACTGTAGATCTGGATCCATACAGAGTTGTATGGACTTAAGGAGTAGAAGGGAGCGTAAACAGGCAAAGAAGGGGCTGAACAAAGGTGGTGTGGAAGTTCTAGTGGGAGGAAAGATGGCTGACGAACGGACCACGGAACGGACGGTCCAGACAGCACTGGACAACATGCTGAAGGTCATGAAGGAGAGCTTTGCAGCTCTGAAGCGGGACAATTTGGAATCGCTTCAGAAAGCGGTGGAGCAACTGGACCAAAGACTGGACGCCCAGGATAAGAAGTTCCAGGCACTGGAGAAGACAGTGGAGGAGCAGGCGGATTTCCAAATGGTAGCGGACGTGGAAATTAGAAAGTTGAAGGAGCAACAATCAAGGCTGATGGACAGGCTGGAGGACCTGGAAAATAGGTCTCGCCGACAGAATCTGAGAATCATTGGGCTCCCGGAGGGGGCCGAGGGAGTGGATGCCACGGCATATGTGGCAGACATGCTGCAGAAGCTGGTGGGGGAGGATTTCTTCCCGCGTCCATTGGAGCTGGACAGGGCACACAGAGTTCAGGGGGCAATGGTGGTCAGGTTAAATAGGTTCGTGGACAAGGAGCGGGTCCTACAGTGGGCCAAGAACACGAAGAGCTGCTTATGGAACAACAGAGTCCTGCGCATCTATCAGGATCTGAGCCAGGAGGTGGCCAAAAGGAGGGCAGCCTACAGATAAATCAAGGAGATACTGTTTCAAAGGAAGGTCAAGTACAGGCTACTTTTTCCGGAGCGGCTTTGGGTCACATACCGGGAACAGCAGCATTATTTTGACGACCCGGAGGAAGCGATGGCCTTCGCTAAGGGGCATGGACTGGTGCCGAACTGAGGACCCATGGACTCAGGTTAGAGTGTTTCAAGGGATGTTTGCATTTGTATGTGGATTGCCCTATATGTTAGCGATGTCGTTCGGCATGTTCTTTTACTTTGGGGTGTTCTTGTGTTTGTTTTTGCCTGTTTGAAAGTTTTAAAGTTAAAGCCAAAGTCATAGTTAAAGGTTAAATTATTGGGTGCTGGGGGGCGGTATGGGTTCTTTTTGCTATTTTTCTGGTAATGTTGGGTGGTAGCGCCCACCTCATTACACAGTTTGAATTGCACTATTGTGGGGGCGAGCTTTGTTCTTTGTTTGTTTTCTCTCTGTTTCGGTCCCAGAGCGATTGCTCGAACATGGCTGTTCTGGGAGGTGGTGTTGATGGGCGGGGGGGGGGGGGAACAATAGGTGGGAGACATGGTGGCGCCGGAGTTGAGAGTCACCAGGCTAGCTGTTTTGAGCTAGTCAACGGGAGTGAGGTGGGGGGGGGTGTATACCGCCAGTATATGGCAGGGGTTAGGTTGCAGGGGGTAGTGGGTGGGGGGGGGGGGGAAGATGATCTGCTTACGAGGGAGAGAACTGAACCAGATAACAGGGAAGAGGTCGGGGGTGGGAGCTGCCAAGACGCGGACCAGGGGGGGGGTGCGGTGCATGAGCAGGGGGTGGGCCCAAGAAGGGAGATGGCAGATCGGCGCGGGGGGGGGAGGGGCAGGGTGCCCTCCAACCAGGCTGATCACCTGGAATGTTCGAGGGTTAAACGGGCCGGTCAAGAGGGCACATGTGTTCGCGCACTTACGGGCTCTGAAGGCGGATGTAATGTTGCTGCAGGAGACATTTGAGAGTGGCGGACCAGATTAGATTATGGAAAGGCTGGGTTAGCCAGGTCTTCCATTCGAGGCTCGACGCTTAAACTAGAGGGGTCACGATCATGATTAACAAACGGGTTCAATTTGAGGCGGACAGCACAGTAAGTTTGAGGGGGTGAGGGTGGTCCTAGTGAGTGTTTACGCTCCAAACTGGGATGATGTAGATTTCATCAAAAGGTTGCTGGGGAAAATCCCCGACTTGGATTCGCACAAGCTGATTATGGGTGGAGACTTCAATACAGTCCTTGATCCCGACCTGGATCGGTCGTGCTCCAGAAGGGGCAGGGTCCCGGTAATGGCAAGGGAACTGAGGGGGTTCATGGAACAAATGGGGGGGGTAGACCCCTGGAGAATCAGTCGGCCGACGGGAAAGGAGTTCTCGTTCTATTCACATGTTCACAAGGTTTATTCTCGTATTGACTTCTTTATTATGAGTAGGGACTTTTTGGAGGGGGTGAGGGATACAGAATACTCAGCGAGCACTATTTCGGACCATGCTCCACATTGGGTCGACCTGCAGGTCTGCAAAGAAAGTTACCAGCGTCCACAATGGAGGTTAGAGGTTGGATTGTTGGCAGATGAGGGGGGGTGAGAGAGAGGGGAAATGCATGCAGAACTACCTGCAGGCCAACGATACAGGGGAAGTCTCAGCAGCGGTGCTCTGGGAGGTGCTGAAGGCGGTGGTGAGAGGGGAACTGATCTCAATCCGAGCCCATAGGGACAGAAAGGACAGGGCGGAGATGGACAGACTGGTTCAGGAGATGATACGGACGGATAGGGAATATGTGGAGTCCCGAAGGCAGAGTTACTTAGGGAACGACAGAGACTGCAGGCGGAGCTGTGGGCGCTATCCACTGGGAAGGCCGTAGAGCAGCTCAGAAAGGCAAGGGGTGCGGTGTATGAGTATGGGAGAAAGCCAGCAGAATGCTTGCACAGCAACTTAGGAAGAGGGAGGCGGCCAGGGAAATAGGGACGGTAGTGGACGGGGTAGGGAATCGGGTTGGAGACCCGGCAGGATTGAACAGGGTATTCAGGTACTTTTACAGCAAGCTATAGACCTCGGAACCCCCCACGGGGCCGGAGGGGATGAGGCGCTTCTCAGATGGGCTGACGTTCCCAAAGGTGGGCAGGGGGATGGTAGATGGGCTGGGGGCCCTGATTAGGGCTGAAGAAGTAATGAGGGGCCTGAAGGCCATGCAGTCGGGTAAAGCCCCGGGGCCGGACGTGTATCCAGTGGAGTTCGACAAAAAGTTCTCGGGGATAGTGGGGCCGGTGCTGGTTTGGGTGTTTAACGAGGCGAGGGACAATGGGGTGTTACCCCCGACGATGTCGCAAGCTACCATCTCACTGATATTAAAACGAGATAAAGATCCGGAGGCCTGTGGGTCCTATAGGCCAGTCTCCTTGATTAATGTTGACTCTAAACTACTGGCCAAGATCCTGGCGAACAGAATCGAAGACTGTGTACCGGGGCAGGCAGCTGGTAGCCAACCTAAGAAGGCTACTCAATGTGATTATGATGCCCACGGAGGGCAGAGAGATGGAGGTAGTGGTGGCAATGGATGCCGAAAAGGCTTTTGACCGGGTGGAGTGGGACTATTTATGGGAGGTGCTGAGACGGTTTGGGTTTGGGGAAGGCTTTGTGGACTGGGTTAGACTGCTATATCATGCCCCGGAGGCTAGTGTAAGGACGAACTGGACAACATCTGAGTATTTTCGACTATACCTTGGGACAAAACAGGGATGCCCCCTCTCTCCATTGCTGTTTGCGTTGGCCATAGAACCGCTGGCAATTGCTCTGAGAGTGGCAAGGTGATGGAAGGGAATGGTCGGGGAGGGGGGGGGGGGGCGGTAGAACACAAGGTCTCGCTCTACGCGGATGACCTGCTTTTGTACGTGTCGGATCCAGTGACAGGAATGGACGGTATTATGGAAATCCTAGGGGAATTTGGCCGGTTTTCGGGGTACAAGTTGAACATGGCAAAGAGCGAGATGTTTGTGATACAGGGGAGGGGTCAGGAGAATAGGCTGAGGGAGCTACCGTTTAGGCTGGTTGGGGAAAGTTTTAGGTATTTAAGAATACAAGTGGCGCGGGACTGTGGCAGGATGCATAAGTTGAACTTGTCTAGGCTGGTGGAGTAAATGAGGAGCAAGTTTCGGAGATGGGATGAGCTCCCGCTGTCACTAGCGGGGAGAGTACAGACGGTGAAGATGCCGATCCTCCCGAGATTCCTGTTTATTTTTCAGTGTCTCCCTATTTTCATTCCGCGTCCTTCTTTAAAAGGATCAATAAAATCATCCTGGGATTTGTTTGGGCGGGGAAGTCCCTGCGGGTAAAGAGGGGGATGCTGGAGCGAAACCGTAGCAAGGGGGGACTAGCGTTGCTGAACTTCAGCAACTACTACTGGGTGGCTAACATAGCCATGATAAGGAAATGGATGGTGGGTACGGGGTCAGTTTGGGAGCGGGTGGAGGCTGCTTCATGCTGGGGCACCAGCTTGGCAGCCCTGGACACGGCTCCTCTGCTGCTCCCGCCGGCCAGGAAATCCACCAGCCCTATAGTGGTGGCGGCTCTGCGGATTTGGGGCCAATGGAGGAAGCATGCGGGGAAGTGGGAGCATCGGTCTGGTCCCCGATATGCAACAACCAGTGATTTGGCCCGGGGAAGATGGACGGCGGGTTTTGAGCGTGGCGGAGGGCGGGGGTGGGCAGGATGGGCGACTTGTTCCAAGGGAGCTTCGCGAGCATGGAGGAGAAGTTCGGTAGAGGAGGAGAAGAATAGTGTAGAGTAGGGGGAAGAATAGGCGGGTCTATTTGCGAGAGAGGAACTGTTATTTGCACTATGTTTCTGTAATTGATATTTGCACACTAATGTATATTGTTACTGTTTACAATGCCAAAAATACCTCAATAAAATTGTGTTAAAAAAAAGTGTGTGTGTACATAAAGGCGTGTGATGTGTAAAGGTATGTGATGTGTAAAGGGTGTGTAAAGATGTGTGTTTGTGTGTGTGTAAAGGGGGGTAGGGAGGTGTGTGCGCATGTATAATAAGGTGTGTGTGTAAAGCTCTATCTTTGTGTATAAAGGTGTGTGTGTGTGTGATGTATAAAGGTATGTGTATGATGCATAAAGGTGTGCGTTGGTGTGTGTGTAAACATGTGCATAAAGGTGTGTGTGCATAAAGGTGTGTGTGTATAAATGTATGCATGTGTATATAAAGGTGTGTGTGTGTGTGATGTGTAAAGATGTGTGTGTGATGTGTAAAGGTGTGTGTGTGATGTGTAAAGGTGTGTGATGTGTAAAGGTGTGTGTGTGATGTGTAAAGGTGTGTGATGTGTAAAGGTGTGTGTGTGATGTGTAAAGGTGTGTGTGTGATGTGTAAAGGTGTGCATTTGTGTGTGTGTAAAATCAAGTGTGTGTGTGTATAAAGATGTGTGTCGGTGTGTAAATGTGTGTGTGTGTTTGTGTGCGTAAAAGTGCATGTTACAGGTATGTGTGCATGAGTGTGTCTATAATGGTGTGTGTGTCTGTAAATGCATGTGTAAATCTGTGTGTGTGTTTGTAAAGGTGTGTGTGTGTTTGTAAAGGTGTGTGTGTTTGTAAAGGTGTGTGTGTTTGTAAAGATGTGAGTGCATGTGTGTGTAAAGGGGTGTGTGTTTGTAAAGGTGTGTGTGTGTTTGTAAAGGTGTATGTGTTTGTAAAGATGTGTGTGCATGTGTATGTGTTTGTAAAGGTGTGTGTGTGTGTGTTTATAAAGGTATGTGTGTGTCAGTTTTGAAACAAAAATGTTTATTGTTAACTTATGCCTGTCCTTCCTTGTGCCAATTTAAGTACAGTGATGTCGAGGAAATTAACATGTTCCTTGAGTGTTGGTGGTTTAAAATTTAGTGGAGGGCTGGTGATTAGTGAGGAAAATGATGAATTCTTCTAATTCTGTTTATGTCTATAGTAATATAGAGGAAGCCTGGGACACTTTTAAAATACATTCTATTTCCACTTGATTCATAGACTGGGGCAAATTTCTTACCCACAGCTGTGTCTTTGATTTAAAGATAAAAGCCATTATGAATTCAAAGATGTCTTTTTGTCAAACCTAAGTTTAGGAACTGAATGTAGCTTCATCTGCTCCATCAGGCTGGGGAAATTTATTAAAGATATTTCAGACAGAAAGCACATCTCTGTCTGTTTCTGTATTTGTGTACAGACTTAAAATGTCCATTGTAAATATAATGGTATTGAGGTCGGGATGTTATGGTTAGTGAGTTAACTAACTCTCTAAAGTCGTAGTTACTTTAATGGAAGTATGGTGTTCTGTGCTACAGGGTTCCAATCTGTATCTCACCAAACTATAGATGATCACGTGAAGAGGTGCAGTAGCTTGGAAAGAAACATGGAAGTGTGGAGTATCTGTGAATTAAATCATTTGTGGTTAGCTTGGTGCTGCAGAACTAATTTGAGTGTATTCCTCTTGTTGCACAGTTGAACATTTGGAAGTGTGTGCAAATTCTGACATGTTTGTTAGCACTCTCTTTAAACACGAGTTTAAAAAAAAATTATATTAAATTTTTTATAAATTTAAAGTAACCAATTTTTTTCCCAAGGGGCAATTTAGTGTGGCCAATCCACCTACCATGCACATATTTGGGTTGTGGGGGTGAGACTCACGCAGACACGGAGAGAATGTACAAACTCCACACGGACAGTGGCCGGGATCAAACCCAGGTCCTTGGTATCGTAAGGCAGCAGTGCTAACCACTGTGCCACCGTGTCACCCTTAAACACAAGAGTTATGGGGAAAGAAACAGGACATTGGCAGAACAAAAACAAAATCAACACAAGTGCAGAAGATCATGTTATGTGACTACATCACTTAATAAAAGAGTTAGCGAGAATGAAAAAGTAGCCCTTGAGAAATTCTCACGAAGAGCCCTTGGAAAAGAAAATTGACCCCCAACAGTGAGCCTAGAATAGCAGAAGATTTAAGCAAAGGAAATCTGGCTGTGCAAAACTGGGGCCTGAATAGAGTCATTGAAAAGGGTGGAATCCATTGTGGTTGGAACGTGACCATTGAGTAAACAAGCGTACACCTGAAAAGCAACATAAATTTTTTGATGGGTAGAGGCCAAAGGAAGAGATGTTGGGAGTTTGAGAATGAAATGATGCGAGAGTTTTAGTTCCAAGCAAGGTGGATGGTGGGGGTAGGCAAGGCAAGCAACAGGTGTGGTAAGGGAGATGTGAAAATGGTCAACGATAGTTT
Organism: Scyliorhinus torazame; assembly: GCF_047496885.1. Classification (NCBI taxonomy): domain Eukaryota; kingdom Metazoa; phylum Chordata; class Chondrichthyes; order Carcharhiniformes; family Scyliorhinidae; genus Scyliorhinus; species Scyliorhinus torazame. The sequence goes on from NC_092709.1 coordinate 89,519,354, forward strand.
TGTAAATGATGAAGAGTTCAAAAGTGGAGCAGTATCAAAAGGTGCTGCCATCAAGAGGCTAGTCATGGGTTTGCATGGTGGAGTTGGTGTGAAGGGTGAAAAAATATGAAGATAGGAGAGATTAATCTTGGAGAGTTTAGACTAACAAAGCTTTTTTAAAAAATTTAGAGTACCCAATTATTTTCTTTTCCAATTAAGGGGCAATTTAGTGTGGCCATTCACCTAACCAGCACATCTTTGTGTTGTGGGGGTGAAACCCACATAGACACGTGGATAATGTGCAAACTCCACACGGACAGGGACCCAGGGCCAGGATTCGTACCCGGTCCTCAGCGGCTTACTCCCAGTGCTAACCACTGCGCCAGCGTGCTACCCTAAGGCTATTAAACCTAAAGGAAGAGAAAAGGAAGGAGACCTTGAGGAAGTAAAGTGCAGCTTGAGAGAACACTATTCAATGAAGATGCAAGAAAAGGAGATGCTCTTAGGAGGTGAAAATGCTTGAGGAATAGGAGGAGTTGTTGAGACCCAGGTAAAGAGCTACTTTGACCAGGGCAGTCATTGAATTGTGCAGCCAAGCAGGGAAGCTTTGTTGAGAGGGAAGAGGTTGGAGCTTGCAAACCAGTCCTCTGTCAGTGATAAGATGTCATTAGATTCACTATGTAGTCATGGCTGTCAAAAACTTTATTTTAAAGAAGTGAACATTCTGGAAAGTAGCAATTGATGATCTGTTGGTAGGGTTGAGGAGGTCAATCCACGTGAACAAAGCAAATTTAGGTGGTCAACAAGAGCTATGAATGAGGCAACTGGGACTGGTGAACGAGCAGATTCAATGTCAAATGTTACAATGTGCTTTGGACAGAATGTCAAAGGAAGTGTAGATGGAGACGGCATCCTTATTGAATAGATCAATGAGGGAAAGAAAGGAATTCTGAAAAGCAATTATAATTTTTGGTTGACTTTCTCACAAAAACATTACAAGTGCAAAGGAGTCTAGAGCTGAATTTCTGTTCTGCCGTTGGACTCAAGGCAGGCCTCCACTCACAGCTCGTTCCTGGATCAGGGTTCACACAGGGCGAGATCTCCGTGGCATTTCCACCACGAGGGAACACACTGTTGCTGGGGATAAGGTAAACTGGGGCAGTGCGGCAGCAGATCCACCACTGCAGTGTCAAAAGAAAAGGAGCAAAAGCAAAAGGCACGGGCCATTTAAAAGAACAAAAGAGGGGCAGCACGGTGGAGCAGTGGTTAGCACTGCTGCCTCACGGAGTCAAAGTCCCAGGTTCGATCCCGGCTCTGGGTCACTGTCCATGTGGAGTTTGCACATTCTCCCCGTGTTTGCGTGGGTTTCGCCCCCACAACCCAAAGATGTGCAGGGTAGGTGGATTGGCCCCGCTAAATTGCCCCTTAATTGGAAAAACTTAATTGGGTACTCTAAAATTATTTTCTTTAAATAACAAAATAAAAGACTCTAAAAGGTGCAGGAGAAAAGGGCAGCATGGTGGCGCAGTGGTTAGCACTGGGACTGCGGCGCTGAGGACCCGGGTTTGAATCCTGGCCCTGGGTTACTGTCCGTATGGAGTTTGACATTCTCCCGTGTCTGCATGGGTTTCACCTCCACAACCCAAAGATGTGCTGGTTGGGTGGATTGTCCATGCTAAATTGCCCCTTACCTGGGAAAAAATAATAATAATTGGGTACTCTAAATTTATATTTTAAAAAAAGGTGCAGGAGAAGTCAGAAAATGAAGACTTGCTTTTGTTTTACCTCAGATTGAATCTGTGGTAAACCACTGTTACACCTATATTAGGTGATGTAAGGTAGGACCTGTACTACAGGTTCGCCGGTAGCCCCTGCCTACTGGCACCGCCCAGTAGGAGGAGTATAAATAGGCGTGTCCTCTATTCAGCAGCCATTTCGCCAGCTGCTGTGGGAGGCCACACATCTTACTGCAATAAAGCCACAGTTGTATCCAACCTGAGTCTTTGTACAATTGATCGTGCATCAATTTATTGCAGTAAGAATTTCTAAAAGATGGACCTCCGAATCAAACCAGATCGCCTGCAGCTGGATCCGCAATCGAGCGATGCCAGAAAGGACTTTAAACACTGGCTAGCCAGCCCCGAGGCCTATATCAACTCAGCGACCACCCCTCTGACGGAGGCTCAGAAGATACAGATCCTGTACTCAACAAGGTTGAGCTCCAGCGTGTTTCCGTTGATCCAGGATGCCCCGAACTAAGCGGACGCCATGGTGCTCCTCAAAGAAAACTACGCACAGAAAGTGAACACACTCTTCGCCAGGCATGTACTCGCCACTCGCTCTCAACTCCCTGGTGAGTCCATAGAAGACTTCTGGTGGGCCCTAATCCCACTCGACCGGGACTGTGACTGTCAGGCCGATACGGCCACCGAACATTCTCACCTTCTTATGCGCGATGTTTATGTAACAGGGATTGGGTCGGACCTCATTCGCCAAAGGCTGCTTGAAGGGGCCACGCTCGACCTAGCGGGGACTAAGAAGCTAGCACTCTCCAGGGCGGTCGCCTCATGTAATGCTCAGGCCTACCCCTCCGGCCGCGCGGCCCACCCCTCCTATCCCTCGTGGACCCCACAAACGGCTGCCCCAGCCGGGGCTTTACCCAGCCAATACGCCTGCACCACATGCCAATCCGCGCACCCCGGGGGTCCCCGATGTTACTTCTGTGGCCAGAAGAAGCACCCCCGCCAACGCTGCCCGGCCCGCGCTGCCATTTGCAAGGCTTGCAGCAAAAAGGGCCACTTCGCCGTGTTGTGCCAGGCCCGCGCAGTCGCTGCTATTGCCCCCCTCCCCCTGACACACACACAATGGGCGCCGCCATCTTCGTCCCGGACCACGCACGGCCAGTGGGTGCCGCCATCTTCACCTCCTGGGGCCACGAGCGGAGAGTGGGCACCGCCATCTCCTCCCCCCCCCGCAGTCCATGTGCGGCCCATGGGCGCCACCATTTTGTCCAGCCGCCGCAATGTGCGGCCCATGGGCGCCACCATTTTGTTCCCCGCAGGATCTTCAGGCGCCGCCATCTTGTCTTCCCCACGGGGCATGGACGGCGACAATATTCCACGACCTGGGCCCCCCACGCTCTCCATCTTCGGACGCCAGCGCCGACCAACCGCAGCTCGCCTCAATGACGCTTGACCTGTCTCGTCCACACAACCTGCCAACCGCTACGACTACTGTGAAAATCAACGGCCACGTGACCTCTTGCCTGCTGGACTCCAGGAGCACCGAAAGCTTCATCCACCCAGATACGGTAAGGCGCTGCTCCCTCGCGGTCCACCCCGCCAATCAAAGAATCTACCTGGCCTCCGGATTCCATTCCGTCCCGATCCGGGGGTTCTGCACGGTCACTCCCATGGTCCACGGTGTAGAATTCCGCCTCTACATCCTTCCTAATCTCTGCGCTGGCCTATTACTAGGCCTGGACTTCCAAGCAATCTCCAGAGCCTCACCCTCAAACTCAGCGGGCCCCGACCACCCCTCACTGTGTGCGGCCTCGCGACCTTAAAGGTTGACCCACCCTCCCTCTTTGTCAATCTAACTTCGTATTGCAAACCCGTTGCCACCAGGAGCAGACGGTACAGCACCCAGGACAAGACCTTCATCAGGTCCGAGGTCCAGCGGCTGCTTCGGGAGGGCATAATCGAGGCCAGCAACAGCCCCTGGAGAGCTCAAGTGGTAGTCGTTAAAACTGAGGAGAAGCACAGAATGGTCGTGGACTACAGCCAGACCATCAATCGGTACACGCAGCTCGACGCGTACCCCCTCCCACGCATATCTGGGGCGAAATTCTCCGGTATCGGTGCGATGTCCGCCGACCGGCGCCAAAAACGGCGCAAATCAGTCGGGCATCGCGCCGCCCCAAAGGTGCAGAATCCTCCGCATCTTGGGGGGCCGAGCCCTAACCTTGAGGGGCTAGGCCCGTGCCGGACTGATTTCCGCCCCGCCAGCTGGTGGAAGTGTCCCCCCAGCTGGCGCGGAAATGACATTGCCGGGCGGCGTATGCGCGGGAGCGTTAGCGGCCGCTCATGGCATCCCCGCGCATGCGCTGTGGAGGGAGTCTCTTCCACCTCCGCCATGGTGGAGACCGTGGTGAAGGCGGAAGGAAAAGATTGCCCCCACGGCACAGGCCCGCCCGCGGATCGGTGGGCCCCGATCGCGGGCCAGGCCATCGTGGGGGCACCCCCCGGGGCCAGTTCGCCCCGCGCCCCCCCCCCAGGACCCTGGAGCCCGCCCGCGCCGCCTTGTCCCGCCGGTAAGGTAGGTGGTTTAATCCACGCCGGCGGGACAGGCATTCTAGCAGCGGGACTTCGGCCCATTTGGGCCGGAGAATCGGCGGGGGGGGGGGGGGGGGGGCGCGCCAACCGGCGCGGCGCGATTCCCGCCCCCGCCGAATCTCCGTTGCCGGAGAATGCGGCAACCGGCGGGGGAGAGATTCACACCAGCCCCCGGCGATTCTCCGACCCGGCAGGCGGTCGGAGAATCTCGCCCCTGATATGGTCAATCAGATTGTGCAGTACCGGGTCTTCTCAACTATAGACCTAAAATCCGCCTACCACCAGCTCCCCATTCGTAAATCGGACTGTCCATACACCGCTTTCGAGGCGAACGGTCATCTCTATTACTTCCTCAGGGTTCCCTTCGGCGTCACTAATGGGGTCACGGTCTTCCAAAGGGAGATGGACCGAATGGTCGACCGGTACGGTTTGCGGGCCACCTTTCCGTACCTAGACAACGTCACCATCTGCGGCCATGACCAGCAGGACCACGATGATAACCTTGTTAAATTCCTCCACACCGCCACTCTCCTAAACCTCACCTACACCAAGGAGAAGTGCGTGTTCACACAACCCGCCTAGCCATCCTCGGCTATGTTGTCCAGAACGGAATTCTGGGGCCCGATCCCGACCGCATGCGCCCTCCCATGGAGCTTCCCCTCCCCCACTGCCCCAAGACCCTCAAACACTGCATGGGGTTCTTCTCCTACTACGTCCAGTGGGTCCCAAACTATGCGGACAATGCCCGCCCACTCATTCAGTCCACCCACTTTCCCCTTACGGCCGAGGCACAACAGGCCTTCGCCCGTATCAGAGCTGATATAGCCAAGGCTGGGTTGCACGCAGTAGACGAGACACTGCCCTTCCAAGTAGAAAACGACGCATCAGACGTCGCACTTGCCGCCACCCTCAACCAGGCAGGCAGACCCGTGGCATTCTTTTCCCGCACCCTCCATGCCTCAGAAATTTGGCACTCGTCCATCGATAAAGAGGCCCAAGCTATCGTTGAAGCTGTGCGGCATTGGAGGCATTACCTGGCCGGCAGGAGATTCACTCTCCTCACTGACCAACGGTCGGTAGCCTTCATGTTCAACAACACGCAGCGGGTCAAAAATGATAAAAAATCTTGCGGTGGAGGATCGAGCTCTCCACCTATAATTATGAGATTCTGTATCGCCCCGGCAAACTCAACGAGCCCCCAAATGCCCTATCCCGAGGTACATGTGCCAGCGCACAAGTAAACCGACTCCGGGCCCTACACGACAGCCTTTGTCACCTGGGGGGTCACCTGGTTGTACCATCTTGTTAAGGCTCACAATCTGCCCTACTCCGTCGAGAAGTATGGACAGTCACAAGGGACTGCCAGGTTTGTGCGGAGTGCAAGCCGCACTCCTACTGGCCGGACCGTGCGCGCCTGGTGAAAGCCTCCCGCCCCTTTGAATGCCTCAGCGTGGATTTCAAAGGGCCCCTCCCCTCCACCGACCATAACACGTATATTCTCAGTGTGGTCGATGAGTACTCCAGGTTCCCCTTCGCCATCCCCTGCCCCGATATGACGTCAGCCATCGTCATCAAGGCCCTCAACACAATCTTCGCTCTGTTCGGCTTCCCCGCCTACATCCACAGTGACAGGGGATCCTCATTCATGAGCGATGAGCTGCAGCAGTTCCTGCTCAGCAGGGGTATCACCTACAGCAAGGCGGCCAGCTATAACCCCCGGGGAAACGGGCAGGTAGAGAGGGAGAATGGGACAGTTTGGAGGGCCGTCCAACTGGCCTTACGGTCCAGGAACCTCCCAGCCTCTCGCTGGCAGGAGGTCCTCCCTGATGCACTACACTCCATCTGGTCGCTACTGTGCACCGGCACTAACAACACATCCAATGAACGTCTTTTTGCCTTCCCGAGGAAGTCCACTTCCGGGGTGTCGTTCCCAATTTGGCTCGCAGCTCCAGGACTGGTCCTGCTTTGTAGGCACATCCGACTCCACAAGGCGGACCCGGTGGTGGATAGGGTGCACTTGCTCCATGCCAACCCCCAGTATGCCTACGTGGCGCACCCCGACGGCCGCCAAGATACTGTCTCCCTCAGGGACCTGGCACCAGCAGGTTCCACACATACACACTTCTCCGGCCCGGCGCCACCATTCCCTCCTCCGGCGCTCACAATATTAACCATCCCTCCTTCCCCTGCCCACGCAAGAGAATGAAGAGGATTTTGGCATGCTCCCGGGGTCACCCGACATCAGGCCAGCACCGACATCGCCGCCACTGTTACGTCGCTCCCAGCGGAACGTCAAGGCACCAGACCGGTTGAATCTCTAACTGGCACCGGACTTTCAAAATACATTTTTTTTTCTCTCCGAATAAAACACTGTATATCAATTCACTACTGTATATAGTTCTCCACCACCCCTGCTGGACTCATTTTTAACAGGGGGTGAATGTGGTAAACCACTGTTACACCTGTATTAGGTGATGTAAGGTAGGACCTATACTACAGGTTCGCCGCCCCTGCCTGCTTGCTCCACCCAGTAGGAGGAGTATAAATATGCGTGTCCTGTATTCAGTAGCATTTCGCCAGCTGCTGTGGGAGGCCACACATCTTACTGCAATAAAGCCACAGTTGTATCCAACCTGAGTCTTTGTACAACTGATCGTGCATCAGAACCGAGGTCTAAAAAAAGTAAATTATATGGGGCGCTTTCGTAATCGGCGATTGGGTGAAGAATCCTGTTGACGATAGAATTGGCAGCGGCGCCTGTTTTTGGATGCTCCGCGCCCTCCAAAACGGCATCATCAAGGAGCGCGCCGCACCCCATTGGGACGGCCTCAGGACGTTTACAGAAGGCTCTCCCCCGATGTTCCTTCCCCGTTGGGCCGATAACCTGACCTCGCAGGGACGTGTGGTCTCAGCGGTCGGGAACCTGGCGTGGCGGCTGCGGACTGTGTCCAGCGCCGCCAACAGTCAGGCGGGAGCCATGCTGCTGGTGGGGGGGGGGGGGGGTGGCCCGGGGGTGGCAAGAGGGTGGCTAGGAGGCACTATCGGGTCCGCGCACGGCCAGCGCCATGTATTATGGTGTGACCGCTGCAGGTCGTCGCCGTGCGCGTGCACAGCCACGGACACAGCAATTCTCCAGGCATTTATATTGGGAATGCCGTGCGTTTTATGTGGCGCGGCTACTAGCGCCTAACCAGTCGGAGGATCTGTGCTGGGGCCGCGTAGAATTTTCCCACGTAAAAAGCCACAGATCCTCCGGACATGGCCTGGAAATCGGAGAATCCAGCCCATGGTGTCTGAGCAGTGGGAGTGGTTCCCATTACTGGGCCTTCTCCATTTAAAAGGGACAGCGCATGCTTCAGGGATTACCATTGTCCCTTTCTTGGTGGGCCCTTGGATCGGTAGTGTCAATGATAAAAATGAAAAATGAAATGAAAATGAAATGAAATGAAAATCGCTTTTTGTCACAAGTAGGCTTCAAATGAAGTTACTGTGAAAAGCCCCTAGTCGCCACATTCCGGCTCCTGTTCGGGGAGGCTGTTCCGGGAATTAAGCTGGGGCACTGTTCATATTTACAGGTGAGAGCAATAAACAATCTGATGTAAAGCTGGGTCTCTACAGCCTAATCCAGATCAAGGAAGAGGTGTGGCTGTAGACCTCCCTGCCCACATTCCTTCTGCTATACCTCACTATATTTAACAGCCTTATGGAGCCAACTCAAGCCTCTTGACGGCCCATTGCCAATGTCTGCCAGTCACTGTATCGAGAGACATTGCACTGCTAAATGGGGCCATCCTGTGGCCATGATGCATAAAGCAGCCATAGTTTCATTTTTCCTCTCGTACTTTAAATTTTATTCATGGGATGTGAGTGTTACGACCCCCTCGGAGGTCACAGAGTGTACCATCCGGTTCCCTGTGACCTCCATGGAATACGAACTTCCCCGGTACATGGGGCGGGGCGTCCGCCTTAATCAATGGGAGTATCTTAGTATAAAAACCCCAGCCTGGGTGCAAGTCGGGGAAGGAGACCCTTAGAGGAGTGGAGAGTAGTGCTGCATGTTTAATAAACCTGGATTCCTTTGCATCCAACTATCGTTCCCATGTGATCACTCCAGTGATCACCCCTACAGTGAGCATTATCAGCATTTATTGCCCATCCCCAATTGTCCTCGAGGGGTTTGCTAGGTAATTTCAGGGGCATTTAGGAGTAAACCCCATTGCTGTGGGTCTGGAGTCACAGTGGGCCTGACCAGAGAAGGATTTCCTTCCCTACAGTGAAACAGATTGTCTTTACACCAATTGACAATGGTTTCTCCTAATTCCATTTTTTATTTAATTCAAATTGCTGCCATGGTAGGATTCGAACAGAGGTCCCCAGAGCATTATTTTGGGACTCTGGATTACTATTCCAGTAGCTCCCCTTTCTATACAAGGTACCAGACAAATATCTATTAGTGTCACTTTCCTGGGCATCGTCTGTTCCGGCTGCAGAGACTGATTCATGAGCGCAGTTCACTACCTCCCGAGATGAACGGATGCCAAACTAACTGTGGCACAGTGGTTAGCACTTCTGTCTCACAACGCCAGGGACCCGGGTTCAATTCCAACCTCAGGTCACTCACTCTGCGGCGTTTGCATATTCTCCCCGTATTTGCATGGGTTTCCTCCAGATTCTCTGGTTTCCTCCCACAGTCCAGAGATGCGCAGGCTAGGTGGATTGGCCATGCCAATTTGCCCTTAAGTGTCCAAAGGTTATGTAGGGTTACGGGGATAGGGTGGGGGATTGGGCCTAGGTAGAGTGCCCTTTCAGATGGTCAGTACAGACTCGATGGGCCGAATGGTCTCCTTCTACACTGTAGGGATCCCATGATTCTATACTTTCCTGAAAGAAAAAGACAATAATGACGCGCACGCTCGAACACAATTTTAAACAAACTTTTAAAGTCAGGAGTGTAGTTTTTATAAAAAAACAAATATGACAGCAAGTTACACAATGTTCGACTCAGTTTATTAAATGTTGTCAATTGTATTTGTCTAAAGTGAACAATGAGTGTTATTCAAGTGGGATAGTAGGGATGCATTTCTATATATGTGTCTGTATCATATAGGCAAACAAATGATTTGTAGGTGGAATGTGAGCTGCACTTGCAGGAAATGTGGGTTTGGGATTTGAAGCTACAACACTGTAGCTTAATTTTGAAACATACCCCTATCAGCACTCCACTGATGGTCTGGAAGAAAAATAAGAAAGGCTGGTAATCTACAAGAAAATAAGAGAAAGGGGTATATGGAAAAACAGCTCTGCCAGATCATCTTTTGCTTTTTACTTGTCCCCTTATCACCCCTTTATGTCATCCCAAAATCTCTACTGCCCTATTTTTACTGGCTCTGCTCTTGCTTACCAGTTATTCATCTCCAATATCCTCCAGTTCACATGAGCGGTCATTGACGTTAACTCTGTTTCTCTTGCCACAGAGGTTGCCTGACCTGCTGAGTGTTCCCAGTAGTTTCTGTTTCAATTTCCAGTGCTTTTGTGGCTGTTGGGAGACGGACATTCGGAGAGAGGCCAAAAATCCGATTACTGCTGTTCGCCAATACAGTTGGAATTTTCCCAGCACCACTTTCATGGCAGGTTGAGGTGGGCCTTTTCCTGCTGATCAATATTGGGAATGGGAACTCAATTTTGCGAGCATTACCGTGGCATGAATATTCATTAAACACCACTCACCAGAATCATGCTCTCCTTCCAACCTTGTGTCATCCGAACGGGAATTGACTTCCAGTGGCAGGGATGTGCTGAACAGACGCATGAAAGGTCGCTCTCCCTTGGAGACCTCAATTTATGAGCTTTTAGCACAATAATTGACCACTAGCATTGGATAAGATAAACAAGGCCTTTCTACAACTTTCTACCGAGAGCCTTTTTACCAGATCCTCATCGGGCTGGACATATCAGTCGTGGGGGAGGAAAGGAGGCCGGGCCTGGAAGCACCATTAAAACAGGGGGAAGTCATAGAGCCATAGAATCATACAGCACAGAAAAGGCCCTTTGGCCCATCGTGTCAGCGCCGGGTCAAAAACAGCCACCTAACCATTCTAATCCCATTTTCCAGCACTAGGCCCATAGCCTTGTATGCCCTGGGATCACAAGTGCACATCTAAATACTTCTTAAATGTTATGAGGGTCCATGCCTCCACCACCTTTCTAGGCACCGAATTCCAAACTCCCACCACCCTCTGGGTAAAAAAGTATTTCCTCACATCCCCTCTATACCTCTGTGGTAATCACCACTGTTGTATATATTAGGAGATGTGTGGTAAGACCCTGTATTACAGGTACGGGGGTAGTCCCTGCCTGCTGGCTCCGCCCAGGAGGCGGAGTATAAACATGTGTGCTCCCCGGACAGCAGCCATTTCACCAGTTGCTGTAGGAGGCCACACATCTTAGAATAATAAAGCCTCAGTTGTATTCAACTCTTGTCTCTGTGCAATTGATCGTGCATCAATTTATTACACTAAGATTTTCAGAAGATGGACCTCCGCATCAAGCCGGATCACCTGCAGCTGGATCTGCAATCAGGCGACGCCAAAAAGGACTTTCAACACTGGCTAGCTTGTTTCAAAGCTTACTTCAGGTCTGCACCAGACCCAATCCCGGAAGCTCAGAAGATCCAGATACTTTACACACGGCTGAACTCCAACGTCTTTCCTCTTATCCAGGATGCGCCGAACTACGACGAAGCCATGGCGCTACTGAAAGAGAATTACGCCCAGCAGACGAACACGCTCTTTGCCAGACACGTACTCTCTACTCGCAGTCAACTCCCTGGTGAGTCCGTAGAAGATTTCTGGCGTGCTTTAATTCCCCTGGTCAGAGACTGTGACTGTCAGGCCGTCATGGCCATGGAACTTTCGAACCGCCTCATGCCTTCGTTACGGGGAGAGTGTCAGACCTCAAACGCCAGCGATTTTTAGAGGGGGCCACGCTCGACCTTGCAGCAACAAAAAAACTGGCTCTATCGATGATGGTCGCCTCGCGCAATATTCAGGCCTACACCCCCAGCCGCGCAGCCCACTCCTCCTACACATCGTAGACTCCGCAGACGGCCACCCTACTGGGGGCCTCAGCCAGCCAATACGCTTGTCCCACGCGCCAGCCAGCCAACCCCGGGAGCTCCCGATGTTACTTCTGCGGGCAACAGAAACACCCCCGCCAACGCTGCCCGGCCCGCACAGCCCTTTGCAAGGCCTGCGGCAAGAAGAGGCACTTTGTTGCGGTGTGCCAGGTCCACTCAGTCGCCGCTATTGCCCCGACCCCCCTCGTGTACGGACAATGGGCGCCGCCATCTTCGCCTCCCCGGACCACGCGCGGCCAGTGGACGCCGCCATCTTCTCCCCCTCAGACCACGCGCCGCCATCTTCTCCCCCTCAGACCACGCGCCGCCATCTTCTCCCCCTCAGACCACGCGCCGCCATCTTCTCCCCCTCAGACCACGCGCCGCCATCTTCTCCCCCTCAGACCACGCGCCGCCATCTTCTCCCCCTCAGACCACGCGCCGCCATCTTCTCCCCCTCAGACCATGCGCAGTCAGTGGGCGCCGCCACCTTCTCCATCTCGGACCACATGCGGCCCATGGGCGCCACCATCTTTTTCAACCCCCGCCACGTGCGGCCCATGAGCGCCGCCATCTTGTCCACCCCAAGATCATCAGGCACCGCCATCTTGTCTTCCCCACGGCACATGGGCACCACCATTGTTCCAGGACCCGTGCCCCCCGGGCACCCCATCGTTCGACGCCAGCAACGACCAGCCACGACTCACCTCGGTCACGATCGACCAGTCTTGCCCGCACAATCTAGCCACCGCCTCGACTAGCGTGAAAATCGATGGGCACGAGACCTCTTGCCTGCTGGACTCCGGTGTCATAATATCCACTCATGTATATAATGAGATGCAGACAGGCAGTGATTGACACATTGGTTATCCTATGAACACACACGACACAAAACAACCAATCACCAGACAGGACACCACCACTATAAAGCACACAGGGCATTAAGACTCTCTCTCTCTCGACAGGTTACAGCTACTGAGATAGTAGGAGTGCACAAGCCAGTGAGCACTATCCCCATGAGGTAGAGAGTTAGTCTGGTCAAGCCAGTAGGAGGTTATCAGTTAGATTGAGTGTCAACTCACAGCACACTATGTACAGCAATCAGGAAGTTCAATAAAACAGTGTTGGACCATCTCCAGTGTCAGAAGCCTGTTTCTAGTTTCACTGCATCCAGTTGCAGTCAACGTTGAACCAACTTACTTAACACATCATGGTGCCAGAGTGCTATTAATCCTAACGAACCTATCTCGAGAGCATCTGCAATGACCAGCAAGCAGCCATCCAGCGGCATGGAAAGGTTCCAGCCTCCTTCGCAACTCCGGATCTCCGGCAACCTCGGCGACAACTGGAAAGTCTTCAAACAAAAGTTATTTCTGTACATCGAATCTCCGACCTCGAGGCAGCATCGGATGCTGTTCCTGTCGACTGCGGGGATCACGCCATCCACATCTATAACTCGCTTACGTTTGCCGATGGCGAAAACAAAACAAAGTTCAAGGCAGTTCTGCTGAAATTCGACAGCCACTGCGACATTGAGGTGAATGAGAGCTTTGAACGGTACATCTTCCAACAGAGGCTTCAGGGTAAGGATGAACCTTTTCAGTCCTTCTTGACCCATCTCCGCATCCTAGCGCTGTCATGTAATTATGACTCGACGATTGATTCCATGATCCGGGGTCTGATCGTTTTCAGGGTCCAGTCCGACTCCCTGTGGGAGCAGCTCCTCAAAATTAAACAGTTGACCCTCTCCGTCGCTATCGAGACGTGCGTTGTCCATGAGCATGCCAGAAATCGCTACTCCCACATCAGGGTGGCAGAAACTACAAAACTGGCCTCCCACGAGGCAGAAAGGGTGCAGGCCATAGCGAAAATGCAAGGCCTGAGCATCGAGGAGAGTGGCCGCTTTGCGCGCTTTTCTTGGGTCCCCGCGCATGCACGCCACGACCGGGTGGACAATGAGGCCGAAGACCCTGAGGCGCATGCGCGAACGTCAGCTGACCGCACTGCGCATGCGCGATGGTGCACAGAACGTACTGACGTCAGCATCATGACGTGTCCGAATTGTTGCTCCGCCCATTTAAAGCGTCAATGTCCAGCCAAAGGGGGGCGATGTCTACAGTGTGGAAAGCCTGGCCATTACGCAGCCTTCTGCAGGTTCGCTCCACCGAACAACAGCAAGTGATCCCAGCTGCAGCGCAGACGTGTCCGCTGCATACAACAAGGCATGCAGGATTCCGATCCAGACAGCCCAACGGACCACGATGCTGACTGCCTCGAGTCTCCATATCGGGTGGGCATCATCACCACATGCGAGTTGGTCTCTACCATGCCTGCCAACCGCCTTTCGATCCTCAGTGTGGATCCTGACGACAATTGGTGTGCCGTCATCACGGTCAACCAGTCTCGCATCCGATTTAAATTGGACATTGGCGCGTCTGCGAAAATCATATCACAGTCGGACCTCGACAGCATCCGACACCAACCTAGCATTCTTCCACCAGCCTGCCAGCTCCTTGATTACAATGGTAATGCCATAGCTGCCAGTGGGTCGTGTCAGCTAGATGTCTCTCACAAGGCAATCAAGGCGACGTTGAAATTCGAGAACGTCCAGCCTGACAAGGCATCCCTGCTCGGTGCTCGCGCATGCAAACTCCTAAATCTGGTACAGCGAGTTCATGCCATGTCCTCGACATCGGCGACGGCCTCGCCCAATGCGAATCTCCAGGCTGAGATAGACGACATTCTCACACAATACCACAGTGTGTTTGATGGGATGGGCACGCTCCCAAAGAACAACAAAACAAAGAACAAAGAAATGTACAGCACAGGAACAGGCCCTTCGGCCCTCCAAGCCCGTGCCGACCATACTGCCCGACTAAACTACAATCTTCTACACTTCCTGGGTCCGTATCCTTCTATTCCCATCCTATTCATATATTTGTCAAGATGCCCCTTAAATGTCCCTATCGTCCCTGCCTCCACTACCACCTCCGGTAGTGAGTTCCAGGCACCCACTACCCTCTGCGTAAAAAACTTGCCTCGTACATCTACTCTAAACTTTGCCCCTCTCACCTTAAACCTATGCCCCCTAGTAATTGACCCCTCTACCCTGGGGAAAAGCCAGGGTATCGCTCCCATATCGCTACAAGACATTGCTCAAACCGAATGCCACCCCAGTCATCCATGCACCACGCCAGGTGCCGGCTCCTCTCAAGGATTGTCTGAAAACGTAGCTACGAGAGCTCCAAGACCAGGGCATCACCTCAAAGGTCACGGAACCCACAGACTGGGTCAGCTCCATGGTCTGCGTCAAGAAACCCTCTGGCGAACTCCGCATTTGCATTGATCCCAAAGACCTGAATCGCAACATCATGCGAGAGCATTACCCGATCCCGAAGCGTGAAGAATTGACCTGTGAGATGGCTCACGCCAAATTCTTTACCAAGCTGGACGCCTCCCGTGGCTTCTGGCAAATTCAGCTGGACGAGTCCAGTCGGAAGCTGTGCAATTTTAACACTCCGTTCGGCAGGTTTTGCTACAACCGCTTGCCTTTTGGTGTCATATCAACTTCCGAAGTATTTCATCACATAATGGAGCAAATGATGGAGGGCATCGAGGGGGTGCGAGTCTATGTGGACAACATGATCAGCTGGTCCACGACGCCCGAGGATCACATTGCTCGCCTCAAACAGGTTTTCCAGAGGATTCATGAAAATGGCCTCCAGCTCAACAGGGCCAAATGCTCGTTTGGGCGGTCCGCTATCAAGTTTTTAGGTGACCACATTTCACAGCAAGGTGTGCAACCTGACGCCGACAAGATGCTGGCAATCAGTGCCATGAAGACACCAGAGGACAAAAAGGCAGTCCTCCGCTTCCTCGGGATGGTAAATTTTCTCGGAAAATTCATTCCCAACATGGCATCACACACCACGGCCCTCCAGCATCTCGTTAAAAAGTCGACAGTGTTCCAGTGGCTTCCCGCACATCAAGCGGAGTGGCTTGAGCTGAAGGCGAAGCTCACCACAGCCCCAGTACTGCTGTTCTTTGACCCAACCAAGGATACCAAGATATCCACAGACGCAAACCTGTGCAAGTACCAACGTACTTAACACATCATCCAGGAGCACCGAAAGCTTCATACATCCAGATACGGTAAGGCGCTGCTCCCTTGCGGTACACCTCGCCAATCAAAGAATCTCCCTGGCCTCCAGATCCCACTCCGTGGCGATCCGGGGGTACTGTATAGTCACATTCACGGTCCAGGGCGTAGAATTCAGCAGCTTCCGCCTCTACGTCCTCCCCAACCTCTGCACTGCCCTGCTACTCAGCCTGGATTTTCAGTGTAACCTCCAGAGCTTAACCTTAAAATTCGGCACGCCCCTACCACCCCTTACTGTGCGCGGCCCCGCGACCCCAAAGGTCGACCTACCTTCCCTATTCGCAAACCTAACCCTGGATTGCAAACCCATTGCCACCAGGAGCAGACGGTGCAGCACCCAGGACAGGACCTTCATCAGGACCGAGGTCCAGCGGTTGCTTCGGGAAGGCATCATCGAGGCCAGCAACAGCCCCTGGAGAGCCCGTGGTAGTGGTGAAAACTGGGGAGAAACACAGTATGGTCATGGACTACAGCCAGACCATTAATAGGTACACGCAGCTCGATGCATACCCCCTCCCATGCATATCTGATATGGTCAATCAGATTGCACAGTACCGGGTCTTCTCAACTGTCGACCTCAAATCCGCCTACCATCAGCTCCCCATCCGTAAGGGGAACCACCCATACACTGCCTTCGAGGCAGATGGCCGCCTCTACCATTTTCTCAGGGTTCCCTTCGGCGTCACCAAAGGGAGATGGACCGAATGGTCGACCGGTACGGGTTGCAAGCCACTTTCCTGTACCTAGACAATGTCACCATCTGAGGCCACGATCAGCAGGACCATGATGCCAACCTTGCCAAATTTCTCCACACCGCCACTCTCCTAAACCTCACCTATAACAAGGAGAAGTGCGTATTCAGCAATAACTGCTTAGCTATCCTCGGCTATGTGGTCCAGAGGGAATCCTCATTCATGAGTGATGAGCTGCGTCAGTTCCTGCTCAGCAGGGGTATCGCCTCCAGCAGGATGACCAGCTCAAACCCCCGGGGAAACGGACAGGTGGAGAGGGAGAATGGGACGGTCTGAAGGGCCGTCCAACTGGCCCTACAGTCCAGAAATCTCCCGGCCTCCCGCTGGCAGGAGGTCCTCCCTGATGCACTCCACTCCATTCGGTCGCTACTATGCACCGCCACTAACGACACACCCCATGAACGTCTCTTTTTGCCTTCCCCAGGAAGTCCACATTCGGGGTGTCGCTCCTGACTCGGCTCTCAGCTCCAGGACCCATACTCCTCCGTAGGCACGTCCGACTCCACAAGGCGGACCCGTTGGTTGAAAGGGTGCAGTTACTCCACGCTAACCCCCACTATGCCTACATAGCGTACCTCGACGGCCGCCAGGATACTGTCTCCCTTAGGGACCTGGCACCAGCAGGTTCCACACACACACACCCCTCTGGCCCGGTGCCACCCTCCCCTCTGCCGGTACACCCAGCAGCAATCCCCCCAGGACCATCCGTCCTCCCCCTGCCCACGCTCGAGGATGAAGAGGATTTCGGCATGCTCCCGGAGTCACCAAGGACCAGGCCAACAGCGGAATCGCCGCCATCACTGCGTCGCTCCCAGCGCCACATCAAGGCCCAGGACTGTCTAAATCTATAATTGGTTCGGGACTATCAAACCACCTTGTACTGGACTTCATAAAGAAATATTTTTTTTCGCTTCTGTATATTAAATTTGCTCTGTATATAGTTCTCCGCCACCCCCGCCGGACTCAATTTTAACAGGGAGTGCATGTGGTAATCACCATTGTTGTATATATTAGGAGATGTGTGGTAAGGTCCTGTACTACAGGTATGGGGGTAGTCCCTGCATGCTGGCTCCGCCCAGTAGGCGGAGTATAAATATCAGTGCTTCCTATACAGCAGCCATTTCGCCAGCTGCTGTAGGAGGCCACACATCTTAGAGTAATAAAGCCTCAGTTGTATTCAACTCTCGTCTCTGTGCAATTGATCGTGCATCAACCTCCTGTCCCTTACCTTAAATCTATGCTTCCTGGAGAGTATTAACTCCATGCAGTCGGGGAAGGCGCTGAGTCCAGATGGATTTCCGATAGACTTGTATAAAATTTGCATCAGCAGTGGCTGTGCTTTTGCATAAGATGTTCAATGACTCGCTGTCGAGAGGGACCCTGCCGCCCATGCTGGCACAGGCTCGATATCGCTGATCCCTAAAAAAAGACAAAGACCCGACAGAGTGCGGGTCATACAGATCCATCTCACTCCTCAACACTGATGCCAAAATCCTGGTGAAGGCACTAGTGAGGCGACTGTAGAGTCGCAGAGGGCCAGATGGATTTTCTCAAGGGCTGACAACTAACATCGAACATCAAGCACCTGCTGAACGTGATCATGACCCCTCCTGGGGAAGAACCACCAGAGGTGATCATCTCCCTGGAGGCAGAGAAGGCGTTTGACAGGGTCAAATGGAGATACCTCACTGGAATGGTTTGGGTTTGGGCCAGGGCTCACCTCGTGGGTGAAACTACTGTACAGCGCTCCCAAGGTGAGCGGATGGACAAACACCACCAGTTCTGAATACTTCTGGCTGCACAGGCATGAGGCAGGGATGCCCATGGCCCCTGCTGTTACTTTCCTGGCAATCGAACCATTGGCTATCACTCTCAGATCAGCGAAGGTGTGGAGAGGCATTCAAAGGGGGAAACAGAGAGCGGATGACCTTCTCCTCTACGTCTCGAACCCCCTGGCCAGCATGGGAGGAATGGTGGAACTCCTAAGGGTGTTTGGAGCCTTCTCAGATTACAAACTGAACCTGAACAAGAGTGAAATCTTCCCCGTGAACCCGCAGGGGGGAGGGAGAGGGAGCAGAGCTGGGGAAGTTGCATTCAAAGTTGCTGGCCCAAACCAAATTCTGATACCTGGGGATCCAAATAGCCCAAGACTGGACATGGATCCACAAATGGAAGCTGACAGGTTTGGTGGAGGAGGTAAAAAGGGACCTACGCGATGGGACTCGCTCCCACTCTCCCTGGCCGGGCGAGTACAGACAATCAAGATGAACGTTCTGCCCTGGTTCCTTTTCCTATTCAGATCCTCCTGATCTTCATCCCCAAGGCCTTCTTCATCAATGTTGACAAATTAATCATGGCGATTGTGTTTCGGGACGGGGGGGGGGGGGGGGATCAGGAAAAATGTGCTACAAAGAACGAGGAATATAGAGGCCTAGCCCTCCTGAACCTCCAACTCTACCACAGGGCAGCTACCACAGAAAGAGTACGGGGATGGATCAAGGAGCCGGGAGTGGAATGGGTTAAAATGGAAGAGAGTTCCTGTACGGGGACATCTCTCTAGGCATTGGCCACAGTCCCACTTCCATTCCCCCCAGCCCGATACTCAAAATGTCCAGTGGTAGTGGCCACGTTAAAAACATGGAACCAATTGTGACACCACTTTGATCTGACCGCGATGTTAATCATGGCCCCCATCTGCAAGATCCATAAATTCACTCCCGCAACTATGGACACCTTGTATAAAAGGTGGAGACAGGATGAAGAGGTACTGATGGTAGGGGACCTATACATGGACAGCAGAGTAGCAACCCTGGGGAATTCATGGACCTGCTCCAACTCCAGAAAGGGAACAAACTACTATATATGCAAGTCAGAAATGTACTCTGAAAGGAGATGATGATGTTCCCCCATCTACCAGGACACTCCCTCTTGGATAGAGTTCTGACCGTGGGCGAACTAAAGGGATGGTGACTGCGTGGACATGTACGGACGGCTACTAGAGGAGGTACGTTCACCTCCTGACGAGACACGGGAGAAGTGGAAAAGCTGGGCATGGAGATAGGGGGAGGGAGAGGACTGCACAGGGTGAAATTCACCTTCATATGCGCAGGGTTGAGCCGAATGCAGCCAAAGGTGGTGCACAGGGCGTACTTACCCGAACACGGCGGCATTAGGGTATGGTGCAGTTGGAAGGGGGGGAGGGATAACAGAAACATGGAGGACATTGGGGCATGGTGGGATTGGAAAGGGGGAAAGAACAATGGAAACATGGATATGGTGGGGTTGGAAGAGGAAGGGGAAAGGATGATGGAGACATGGGGGGCATGGTGGAGTTGTAGTAGGGCGACAATGGCAGGCAGAGGGAAGATGTAGGGTGGGGAACCTGGTGCCAGACATGACACGGAAGGCTAGAATGCAGATACAGAAGGGGGTGGGATGGGAATTGAACTGTATGATTTGGAGGGGATGCATGCAGACTCTGGAATAGAACTTCGACACAAGCACTCTGTGCACCACCTTCAACTGTATCAATCCCAGCCTCGAGCACGAGGTTGAGGTATTCACCCTCCGCAGTACCTCACACCACTGTCCCTCCTCCAGCGTCATCCCCAATTCCTCCTCTTATTTGGCCTTAATCCTTTCCATAGACACCTTATCCTCCACCAAACTCCTCCCATAAATCGCCAAGATGACCCCACCCTCCAACCCCATTACTGACAGCATCTTTTCCAATGAGGAGGCAGGCACTGTCGGAAAGGTGAGGGAAAACCTTTCTAGAAAAGTCCTGCATCTGCATACACCGAAAATCCCTCTCACACCGAAACCCAAACTTCCCCCTCACTCCTCCAAGCTTGCGAACCGCCCCTCCAAAAACAAATCCTTCATCTCCTTCACCCCTCTCTCTTCCCATCCCCAAATCCTCACATCCATCCTCCCGGGCTCAAATCCATGATTCCCCTGGATCGGCATCAGCCTCGATCCCGATCTCAACCTAAAGTGCTGCCGTAACTGCCTCCAAATCTTCAACATGGCAACCACCACAGGTCTTCCCAAATACAACTCCTCTTTCATATGTTTTTTTTTGCGGTAGAAATATGAAACTAAGCATTGAAAAATATAAAATGCTGAAAAATCTTTTCTTTATCTTTTCCGTGCTGACAAGTGCTTTGAATGTGGACCATTTATTAGAATTGGAAATCGAACCAATCAAATGTACAATACTTGGAAAAAAATCTCTTATATTTGACAATACAGTTCATAACTCAAAGCTGTTACCTACAGATCACAAGACAAACAAAGCAGCAAATTGCGACTTACTTCTATAAACCCCAGGCGACATGGTGGTGCAGTGGTTAGCACTACTGCCTCACAGCGCCTAGGTCCCAGGTTCTTCCCGGCCCTGGGTCACTGTCCGTGTGGAGTTTGCACAGTCTCCCCGTGTCTGCGTGGGTCTCACTCCCCAACCCTAAAAGGTGTTCAGGCTAGGTGCATTGACCATGCTCAATTGACCCTTAGTTGGAAAAAAAATAATTGGATCAAATTTTTTTTTAAACTTCTATAAAACCTGTCCATTTACTGACTCAACATCAAGTCCTGTTCACCATCACCTATGCTTACTGGTCTACATTTTCCCAGTCAGGTAACACCTTCATTTTAAAATTCTCAACCTTAGGTATAAATCTCTGCAAGGCCTTCTTTTGTTACCTTACTGCAGTGTGTTTGGTAGCACTACTGTATGTAACATGCGTTACTCAATCCAGTTGCTGCAGAGGCTTTCTGCAGTTTGATGAAAAAGGCTCAAAGTCATCCAGCGGTATTGAAACGTTTATTGAGTAACAGAATTTAACAAGTGCGTGAGTTCTTACTTTAAGGTCAACACCAGTAGAAAGGTTACGTTTATATACAGTAGCTATGTCTGACCACACTAGTAGCCCTGAGCTAGATCTATGCTCCTGCTCTCGTCACAGTCTAATCATCAAGAGAGGCAGAGAGCCGCTTGTGTCTGCGTTTATACCCGCCAGTGCTGCCCCCTGGTGATCTTTCAATTTCCCGTTAACCCCTTTTGTACATACCCATTGTCATAATATACACCAGTATATCATGGTGCAGACACACACTGATGGACACACAGTGGGACCAATCAACATACACAACACCGCAGCCAATCACCAGTGAGAGCACACGCATTATAAAGGCAGGGGACATCAGAGTTCCCGCTCATTCGAGTAGCAGCTAGCTAGGAGCACAGAGCTCACAACCTGCAACACAGACATTCACCATGTGCTGAGCGCATCAACTGGTTAGGACAAGGCAAAGGTCTTTAGTTAAAGCTAGTATCATATTTACCCACAGTTCAAGTATGTTTAAATAGTTAACCTTTTAATAAAATAGTGTTGCACTACTTCAAGTGTTGGTGACCTGTATGTGATCCAGAACATCCAACACATCATGATACCAGGAGTGGTTGCATACTAGCACTTCTTAGACCTACCTGCAAGTGATCTGCCTTCCGCCAGCATTGCGTCATCCTGCGACATGGACAACATCAGCCCGCCACCGCCGCTCCGCATCGCCGGCAACCTCAGGGCCAACTGGAAGATTTTCAAACAGCGCTTCCAGCTCTACCTCGAAGCCATGGACAGGGAGGGCATCTCGGACACCAGAAAGATTGCTCTTCTCCTCTCCACGGCCGGGGAACATGCCGTCCATATTTTCAACTCTCTCACCTTTGCAGATGATGAAGACAAGACGAAGTTCAAGACGATTCTCCTCAAATTTGACACTCATTGCAGCGTAGAGGTGAATGAAAGTTTCAAACGCTACGTGTTCCAGCAGCGTTTGCAGGGTAAGGACGAGCCTTTCCAATCCTTTTTAACGCATCTCCGCATCCTTGCGCAATCTTGCAGCTACGGGCTAACCTCCAACTCCATGATACGTGACCAGATCGTTTTTGGTGTTCAGTCAGACCCCCTACGTCAGCAGCTCCTCAAAGTAAAGCTACTCACCCTAGCGACCGCCATCGAGACCTGTCTCTTACATGAAAATGCCACCAGTCGGTACTCACATATACAAGTGGCTGAAATGGCGCGGCAAGGTTCTCACGAGGCGGAACGGGTCCAAGTGATTGAACACCTCCAGGGCCTCAGCCTGGATGAGGGTGGCCATTTTGCGTGCTTTTCGCGGACTCCCGCGCTTGTACGCACCAAACGAGGGGACTGCGACATGGAGGAACGTAATGCGCAGGCGCGCACCACACAGGACCACACCACGCATGCGCGGTGGCGCAGCGAACGTGCTGATGTCACGACATGCGGCAACTGTGGCTCCGCCCATTTAAAGCAGCAATGCCCCTCAAATTCTCAACAATGCCTACGATGTGGAAGACTTGGCCACTATGCTGCCTGCTGTCGAGCAGCTCAGCCTTCCAATTCATATCGCTTCAGCCAGCCTCGCAGGCATGTTCGGGCAATTCAACCCACGGTCACCGAGTCCGATTCCGACCTCTCACACAGCAGTGACACCGAGGACCCGAAGGCGCCTTTTCGAGTCGGTGGCGTAACGAAAAACAGACTGTCCCCGAAGCAAAGACACTATGCTGTCGGTATACAGCATCGATCCAGACGATGAGTGCTGTGCCACCCTGACGGTCAACCAGAATTCGTCGCCCACCTCAGAGACTTAATTTGTGAACTTTGCACTAATGGACTCTCTGGTCTGTTCTGTTCTTCCGTTTAATCGTTCAAGTTCTTTGTATATAGTGTTCATCTCGTTATTTGTGTGACACACTGTTTTTTCTGCACCAGGCACCTTCCCATGTAAATAGCTTAGTTTTATGTACACAGTCCTGTAAATACTTCGCACACACGTAGTCAGGAACATTCACCACACACTATTTATTGTCACGCAGGCACGTTTTTTTATATAAAAGGGGGGATGTCATAATATACACCAGTATACCATGGTGCAGACACACACTGATGGACACACAGTGGGACCACTCAACATACACAACACCACAGCCAATCACCAGTGAGAGCACACGCACTATAAAGGCAGGGGACATCAGAGTTCCTGCTCATTCGAGTAGCATCTAGCTAGGAGCACAGTGCTCACAGCCTGCAATACAGACATTCACCATGTGCTGAGTGCATCAACTGGTTAGAACAAGGCAAAGGTCTTTAGTTAAAGCTGGTATCGTATTTACCCACAGTTCAAGTATGTTTAAATAGTTAACCTTTCAATAAAATAGTGTTGCACTACTTCAAGTGTTGGTGACCTGTATGTGATCCAGAACACCCAACACATCACCCATGTAAAGATCAGTACATCCCCCTTTTTTTCTTTTTTTTAACATAATTTCAGTGTTGTTACCAGAATGGAACAAACATAGTTGGTATCGTGTGCAAATGCATTACAGAAATCAATGATTACATCAGTCCAATGTTCACAGGTTCAGACGGTTGGCTGTGCGTCTGATTCGAGTTGATCTCCTAAGTGGGCATGGAGACACTGAGGTTTTAATGTCTGTCTGTTCACCGGCTGATGGTGTCAAGTGTTGTCGAGTGAGTGAGTCCTGTAGATTTAACGTCGGAAAGACAGTTTCAGGAAGTGGAACCTTTTGCAGGTCTCGTCGATTGCGTCTGAACCACACACCTTCTTTGGACTTTACAATGTATGATCGTGGCGCTGCTTGTCATAGCACTGTTGCCGCGTTGGACCATCCTCCACCTGGGTGTCACAGTCGAACCATGTCATTGACCGCTAATGGTTGCAGCGATTTTGCATGCCGGTCATAGTGCTGCTTTTGTTTGTGACGTTGGTGTTGTATCTTGTCAAGCACTTGTGAGTGATCCGGATTGCTGAAGTGTAACGCTGGTAGCGTTGTTCTCACATCTCGATTGAAGAGCATTTGAGCTGGTGATAGCCCTGAGCTCAACAGTGACGATCTGTATGCTAATAGAGCCAAGTGTATGTCGGAATTTGAGTCAGTGGCCTTGCTTATGAGTTGTTTGATAATGTGTACACCTTTCTCCACTTTCCGTTGGATTGGGGAAAGTGTGGACTCAATGTCACGTGTTTAAAGTTGTATTTCTTGGAGAATTCCGTCCACTCCCAGCTCGCAAAGCAAAAACCATTATCGGACATGACTGTTGGTGGAATACCATGCTTCGAGAATGTTTCCCTGCAGGCTTTGATAACTGATGCGGACGTTTCATTACTTCCGGAAAGTTGGAGTAATAGTCAATGATAAGAACATAGTTTCGACCCATGGAGTGAAACAAATCGATGCCTACTTGGTTCCACGGTGACGTAGCCATCTCATGCTGCTGGAGTGGCTCCTTGCATTGTGCCGGTTGATGTTTTTGACACTTGTCACATGTGAGTATCATGTTTGTAATGTCCTCATTTATCCCAGGCCTTGCTCTTCTTTTGCATTTTTCGATTCCGAGATGTTCCTCGTGAATCCTGCGGAGCATATCTGACCTGGGCTTTAGTGGAATGACGATTCTGTCATTTCTCAATATTAATCCGTCCACTACTGACAGTTCAGTTTTAATGTTTTGGAACTGCGGGCACCGTCCTTTTGGCCAGCCATGCTGAAGGTTGTGCATGACCTGGAGCAAGGTCGCATCTTCTTGTGTTGCCAGACGAATTTGCTGCAGCTTCTCGTCAGTTGCCGGGAGAGGCTCTCTGCACAACTGTGCTTGAGCTTCTACATCGTCAATGGACGCAGGAGGTGAGCTGTCAGTGTCAATGGCTCGGGACAGTGTGTCAGCTATGATGAGGTCCTTCCCAGGAGTGTAGACCAGTGTGAAGTCATACCTCCTCAGCTTCATCATCATGCGTTGTAGCTGCGGCGTCATATCATTGAGATTATTTTCAATTATGTTGACCAGCGGTCTATGATCAGTCTCAACTAGGAACATGGGAAGGACGTACACATAGTGGTGAAATTTTGTTACAACTGTGATCAGCCCCAGGCACTCCTTCTCTTTCTGTGCATACCTGCACTCTGTGGCGGTCATCGCTCTAGACGCATATGCAACTGGGACCCAGTCCGATTGGTCATCCTGTTGGAGGAGTACCGCACCAATTCCATGTTGACTGTCGTTGGTGGAGATCTTTGTGGGTTTCGTTGGGTCGAAGAATGTCAGAGTTGGAGCTGCCATCAATTGGTGCTATAGATCCACCCACTCTTCTTGGTGGCGTGGAGTCCAGTCAAACTCTGTGTCCTTCCTTAACACGTTTCGTAATGCTTGTCAGTTGATAAGTTTGGTATAAACTTGCCTAGGAAGTTAATGAATCCAAGAAACCTGAGCACAGTTTTCTTGTCTCTTGGCTGCTGTATGTTCTGGATTGCCGTGATATTTTCATTATCCGGCCTCAACCCTTGCGCTGATATAGTGTCACCCAGGAAGGTCAGAGATGAGTGTGCGAAGGTTGAGTTTCAACCCAAATTGGTGAATTCCTTTGAAGACTTGTCTTAATCGAGCAATGTGGTCTTATTCTGTCGTTGACCATATGATAATGTCATCGACATATACCCTGACACCTTCAATGCCCTCTGACACCTGCTCCATGACTCTGTGAAAGATTTCGGATGCGGAGATGATCCCTAAAGGCATGCGGTTATAGCTGTATCGTCCAAATGGTCTGCTGGAATCGTCAAGCTGCATCTGCCAGAAGCCTCGGGAAGCATCATGTTTGGTGAAGATGCGAGAAATTGCCATTTCACTCGTTATCTCCTCTCACTTGGGGGTGGGGTAGTGTTCCCTGTGAATGTTTTTGTTCAGATCTTTGGGATCTAAACAGATTCTGAAGTCACCTGATGGCTTCTTGACACACACCAGCGAGCTGACTCAGTCAATCGGCTGTGTGACCTTTGATATTATGCCTTGAGATTGTAGGCGTAGGAGCTCTGATTTTAACCTGTCCCGCAAGGGAGCTGGTACCCTCCTCGGTGGATGAATGACAGGTTTTGCATCTTCCTTGAGCAGGATTTTGTATTTGTAAGGTAACGTACCCATGCCACGAAAGACGTCAGGATACTTGCTGAGCAGCAGTTAGATGTCATCGTCTAGTCGTGATGAGTCATTCGTGTGCATGAATATTCTCTGGACCAGCCGCAAGTCCTTGCAGGCTTGAGCACCTAACAGCGATGTCTTTTTGTCGTCCACGATCTCGAAGCGTAGTCCTTTCGTGACCCTCTTATTGACTACATGTAGGTGGCATGATCCTCTTGAGATGATCTGGTTGCCATTGTAGTCTTTTAACTTGCATGCGGCAGGTATCATTTTGTGTGTCCCTGGGATGGATGCGAGATCTTTGCTTGTCATCAAGTTTGCGGTCGCTCCCGTGTCAAGCTTGAACGTAATTGGGAAGTTGTTCACTTGCACCGTGGCGTTCCATTCACTTTTGGAGTCAAAGGCATTAATGTATTGAGGATTTGTGGTTGGCGCTTGAAGTTCCTCTGCCGAATCTATTATTCCGAGAAAGTATGTGTTCTCCCAGGAGTGGAAATCTTCATGGTCGGAAAAATTTTCTTCGGGTGTTTCGTTTTCCACTGTATCCACTGTGTGAACCTTGAAGTTTGCATGTTTCTGTGTTGGAGAGTGATATTTTGCTGTTGACTTACACTGGGAGGCATGATTCAATTTGGAGCACTTTAAACATCTTTTCCCTTGTGCAGGACATTTACCTTTTAAGTGGGCGTTGCCACAGCGGTAGCCCGTCATGTCGTTTGTGATGTCATGCGTAGGAAGCGATTGCGCATGTGCGAATCGCTCCTCTGGCTGAGTTCAGTATTTTGCACAGTGCGCATGCGCAGAATGTGATCTACCAAGGTCGCGTCTCTCTTGACTGTGCGCATGCGTGTACATATTTGAATTGGAGCCGGCGGCCGGAAGAAGATGCCTGTGAGGAGAGGACACCATTTTAACTTCTTCCACCTCGTGGAGGAATTTCTCCCCATTTCTTTTCTGAAGAAACTCAAGGGATTGCTGTTTCTTTTGTTCTTGCGCTGTGCACTTTGCTATGATGGTTTTTAGAGTTAGATCATTTTGTGTACATATTTGAATTGGAGCCGGCGGCCGGAAGAAGATGCCTGTGAGGAGAGGACACCATTTTAACTTCTTCCACCTCGTGGAGGAATTTCTCCCCATTTCTTTTCTGAAGAAACTCAAGGGATTGCTGTTTCTTTTGTTCTTGCGCTGTGCACTTTGCTATGATGGTTTTTAGAGTTAGCTCATTTTGTTGCATTAGTGATTCCCTTAAGTGTTCATTTTCAACGTAAGTGAGTTATAAACGTCTGTAGCTTGCTGGCCTGCCCTTGCTAGTAGCAGCGCAATCTTTCTCTCATCGGAGGCTGTGTTTCAGTCAGTAGCTGCCATGTATATTTGGAACTGCTGTTTAAACATTGTCCAGTTATTATTTAAGTTACTGATAGTTTTCAGCTGTCGTGGAGCTTGCACGTGTTCCATTGCGTCAGTTGGCTGTCTAGGATCCAAATGCTGCGAAGTCTTCCACAGTCGAGCGGTCGGTACTTTAATTTCTGTTCCTTTTCTTTCTTTTCTCTAACCTAATCTAGCTAGTTTTATTTGTTTAAAGCTAGCCTGGTCCCATCTTTTGTTACCTTACTGCAGTGTGTTTGGTAGCACTACTGTATGTAACATGCGTTACTCAATCCAGTTGCTGCAGAGGCTTTCTGCAGTTTGATGAAAAAGGCTCGAAGTCGTCCAGAGGTATTGAAAGGTTTATTGAGTAACAGAATTTAACAAGTGCGTGAGTTCTTACTTTAAGGTCAACACCAGTAGAAAGGTTACGTTTATATACAGTAGCTATGTCTGACCACACTAGTAGCCCTGAGCTAGATCTATGCTCCTGCTCTCGTCACAGTCTAATCACCAAGAGAGGCTTGCGTCTGTGTTTATACCCGCCAGTGCTGCCCTCTAGTGATCTTTCAATTTCCAATTAACCCCTTATCTACCTACTCATTTAAAGATCACTACAGGCCTCACTCCTCCCTATCTCTGTGACCTCCTCCAATTCTACAACTCTATGATATATTTCCTGCCAATCTGAACAGGCAAACCCCGATTTCTATTGTTCCCCCATTGGTGGCTGTGCCTTCAGCTGCCTAAGCAGTGGAATTACTTTCCTAAGTCTTCCTGCCTCTTTTAAAAAAAAATTTGTATACCCAATTCATTTTTTCCAATTAAGGGGCAATTTAACGTGGCCAATTGACCTAACCTGCACATCTTTGGGTTCTGGGGGCAAAACCCACACAAACACGGGGATAATGTGCAAACTCCACAAGGACAGTGACCCAGAGCCGGGATTGAACCTGGGACCATGGCGCTGTGAGGCAGCAATGCTAACCACTGTGCCACCGTGCTGCCACCAAGACTCCCTGCTTCTTTACGTCTCTCACCTCCTTAAAGTTGCTCACTAAAATGTATCTCTTTGAACAAGCTTTTTGGGCACTGCTGCCTCACGGAGCCGAGGGTTCGATCCCAGCCCTGGGTCACTGTCTGTGTGGGTTTGCACATTCTCCCCATGTCCGCCTGGGTCTACCCCCACAATTCAAAGATGTGCAGGGTAGGTGCATTGGCCACGCTAAATTGCCCTTAATTGGAAAAACATTATTGGGTACTCTAAATTTATATTTAATTTTTTTTTTAAATAAAGAACAAGCTTTTTGTCACCTGTCTTTTTATCTCCCAGGGGGTCGGTCAGCTCTGTTGGATGGAAGGCTGGTTCGTGATGTGAAGCGTTGCCACCAGTGCGGGTTTAATTCCTATACCAGCTGAGGTTATTCTGAATCACCACCAGTAAGTTCTCCCTCAAAAGGGGAGAGCTGCCGAGAGTCCTCGGGGACTAAGGCGACTTTCATTCCAATATCTCCCTATGTAGCTCGGTGTCATAATTGACTCATTCACTCTCCAGTGAAGGATTGTTAGTAAGCTCTATGATATTAAAGCCATTATATAGGAGATGCGGTTGCTTCCATCTCCAACCTCCCTTTCTTCTCTAAAGTCATTGGATATTTGGCACCTCCCAAATTCGTGCCTGTTTCCTGGAATTCGATGTTTCAATTCCCCCAATCAGCTTTCTGGCCCTGTCACAGTCCTGAAATGACCACAAAGTCACAAATGACTTACTTTGTGCCTATGGTAATCGATCCCTCCTCATCCTTCTCAAACTGTCTGCAGACTCGACAGTTTGCCACACAAATTCTCCATCAATGCCTTGCCTTCTGTGCCCAGCTGGGTGAAATTCCCCTTGCTTGGCTCCATTCCATGTTAAATCATAGCCAGAGAATCACCTGCAATGAATTCACTTACCACTCCTGAACCATTACCTCTGGAATCCCCAAGTATCTATCTGTCTGAGGTTGTTCAACAGCCAATATTCGATCAGAAGAAATTTCTTCCAATTAAATAATCAAAATACCGAAGTCATTGTTTTTAGTCCCTGACAATAGGTTCCCTCCGTAGCTACCAGTTCAACTCTTCGAAGTTGAGCCAGACTGTTTAGCACCAATTTGAGCTTCAACACTGCCTACTTCCACCTCAGTAATGTTGCCCGACAGCTATCTTGTGTCAGCTCATCTGCTGCTGAAATTCTCATTCTTTAATTTGTTACCTCCAAACTTGACTGCTCCAATGCTCTGCTGCCAATCTCCTATCTTCCTCCCTGCATAAACCTGTGCTCATCCATATCTCAGCTGCCAGTATCTTAACTCATTCCAAGTCTCATCCAACTATCGCAGCTGTGCTCAATAACCTCCAATGTCTCCCCATGTTTGCATCGTGGATCGGCCACGCTAAATTGACCCTTAATTGGAAGAAATGAATTGGGCACTCTAAATTTATTTTTAAAAAATAACCTCCAATGTTTCCTAGACTGACAATAACTCTGTTTTAAATTCCTCAGTCTTATTTTCAAAACCCTCTGTGACCTCACAACTCCCTGTGACCTGCAGCTGTCCAGATCCTCAGATGTTGCGTTCCTTCAATTCTGACCTTGTCATGATATGCAAACATGCAACCAATGAACACTCAGAATAGGACACAACCAATGGGCAGTCAAGACACTCAGAGGTGGCATCACCACAAGGGGGCATGACATAAACACTATAAAAGGGATGAGGCACTCACACCCTGCCTCTTTCCACAGACAGATATCAAGAGAGTTAGACAGGGTTGATCAGCAGCATCACATCCCAGCACGTGGCTTAGAGCAAGCTGGTACAGTTAGACTGAGTTACTACAGTTAGATTAGCAGAGAGTCGAACTCATTTGAGAACTGTGTTAATAGTTCAATAAACATGTTGAACTCATTTCAGAGTCTGGAGCATCCTTTAGTTAAGACTGCATCAAGTAGCAGCCTGTGTTATCTGAAGCAGCATAACACAACATGATACCAGGAATGACTGTTCAATCTATTTAGTTCAACTCAGCAAGATCCGTGACAACCAGCGACTGAATACAGGCACAATGGACAAGATTCAGGCTCCTCATCAACTCAGGACCACCAGCAATCTTAGTACCAACTGCCGATCATTCAAGCAGAAATTTCAACTATATGTGGAAGCATCCGACCTCAATGGCGCGACCGATGCTCGGAATATAGCGCTTCTACTCACCACTGCGGGTGACCATGCGATAGAGATCTTCAATTCCTTTCCCTTTTCCGAAGGGCAGGACAAAACGAAGTACCAAACCATCCTGGACAAATTCGACAGCCACTGCGAGGTGGACACCAACGAAATCTTCGAGCGCTACATCTTCAAGCCGAGGATTCAAGGTAAAGATGAATCCTTCAACTCCTATCTAGAACATAGAACATAGAACATAGAACAATACAGCGCAGTACAGGCCCTTCGGCCCACGATGTTGCACCGAAACAAAAGCCATCTAAGCTACACTATACCATTATCATCCATATGTTTATCCAATAAACTTTTAAATGCCCTCAATGTTGGCGAGTTCACTACTGTAGCAGGTAGGGCATTCCACGGCCTCACTACTCTTTGCGTAAAGAACCTACCTCTGACCTCTGTCCTATATCTATTACCCCTCAGTTTAAGTCTATGTCCCCTCGTGCTAGCCATTTCCATCCGCGGGAGAAGGCTCTCACTGTCCACCCTATCTAACCCTCTGATCATTTTGTATGCCTCTATTAAGTCTCCTCTTAACTTTCTTCTCTCCAACGAAAACAACCTCAAGTCCATCAGCCTTTCCTCATAAGATTTTCCCTCCATACCAGGCAACATCCTGGTAAATCTCCTCTGCACCCGCTCCAAAGCCTCCATGTCCTTCCTATAATGCGGTGACCAGAACTGTACGCAATACTCCAAATGCGGCCGTACCAGAGTTCTGTACAGCTGCAACATGACCTCCTGACTCCGGAACTCAATCCCTCTACCAATAAAGGCCAACACTCCATAGGCCTTCTTCACCACCCTATCAACCTGGGTGGCAACTTTCAGGGATCTATGTACATGGACACCTAGATCCCTCTGCTCATCCACACTTTCAAGAACTTTACCATTAGCCAAATATTCCGCATTCCTGTTATTCCTTACAAAGTGAATCACCTCACACTTCTCTACATTAAACTCCATTTGCCACCTCTCAGCCCAGCACTGCAGCTTATCTATATCCCTCTGTAACCTGCTACTTCCTTCCACACTATCGACAACACCACCGACTTTAGTATCGTCTGCAAATTTACTCACCTACCCTTCTGCGCCTTCCTCTAGGTCATTGATAAAAATGACAAACAGCAACGGCCCCAGAACAGATCCTTGTGGTACTCCACTTGTGACAGAACTCCATTCTGAACATTTCCCATCTACCACCACCCTCTGTCTTCTTTCAGCTAGCCAATTTCTGATCCACATCTCTAAATCACCCTCTAACTATCTAACTAACCTTAGACTGCTATTGCAATCCTGCAACTTTGGTGATATCACTGACCACATGATCAGAGACCAAATCATTTTTGGAGTCCACTCTGATCCTCTGCGAGAGCAATTGTTGAAACTCAAGCACATGACCCTGCCAGTCGCGATTGAAACGTGTACTGTGCATGAGCACTCTAAAAATCGCTATTCACAGTACAAAACAGCAGAAAGTGAAAAACAAGGCTCTCACGAGGTGGAGAGTGTTCAGGCCATCTCCCGGGTGCAGCGCCTCCACATTGACGAAAGCGGCCATTTTGCGTGCTCTTCCCGGGGCCCGGCGCGTGCGCAATTCGATCGGGAACACGAAGCGGCGGAATACCGCACTGCGCAGGTGCAGACGTCCGAGAACCGCACCACACATGCGCAATGACGCACTGAGCGTCATGACACCGCCTACGCCATGATGTGTGTGAACTGCGGCACCGCCCATTTTTTAAAAAACTGCCCTGCAAGAGGCAAACGCTGTTTAAGCTGTGGGAAACCAAACCACGATGCAGCCCTGTGCAGATCTGCACCACCAATCAGGGGCCAGCACTCCCAATTCCAACAGCGGCGCATCAGAAGTGTGCAACACCGAATGCATGACTCTGATCCAGGCAGTGCGATGGATCCAGATGATGAATACCTGGACAACACTTACCGAGTGGGTATTAATACGAAGTGCGAATACGCCACACCTGACACATCGCAAGTCCAATCAATCCCGGCTGTGGATTCCGAGGACGAATGGCATGCAGTGATGAAGGTCAACCACTGCCCCATCCAGTTCAAACTGGACACAGGTGCCTCCGCCAATCTGATTTCCCATGTGGACTTCAAAAGAATCAAGAAGCCCCCCACAATCCTTCCAGCTGCCTGCAAACTCCTGGACTACAATGGAAACGCAATCAAGGCACGGGGGTCCTGCCATCTGCAGGTGTCCAGCCGACACACACTGTAGCACCATCGATCACACACGAGGCGAGACGTAGAGAACTTCAATCGAGGCTTTATTGAGCAGACTTGTTCAGACTTGTTCCCCAGCAGCTCAGTCCCAGAATGCAGCTGCGGGGAGTAAACCGGGTTCTTATACCCCGCCTATCTGGGTGGAGCCCAGTAGGCGGCAGATCCAATCGGAACCCAGCATCTGTCCTCCAATACCTCCTCGGCATTCATGGTGTACCGTATTACCCCTAATACACATCACCACACACACAAGCAAGTTTACGCTTCGAGATTGTTAAACCAGACAGGGCATCCCTGCTTGGTGCGCACACCTGCAAGCAACTGAACCTCATTCAAAGGGTCTACACCACGACGCCGTCCCATTCGGATCTTCAAGCTAGCATCGACGACATCCTAACCCAGTACCCAGATGTATTTAGCGGGATGGGCATGCTGCCGTACGAGTACAAGATTCTACTGCGGCCTGATGCCAAGCCAGTGGTCCACGCACCACGACGTGTCCCTGCTCCACTGAGAGAGCGCCTGAAGGCAGAGCTCACGAGTCTGCAACAAAAAGGCATCATCTCCAAGGTCACTGAACCAACCGACTGGGTCAGCTCGATGGTGTGTGTAAAGAAGCCTTCGGCGGACCTACACATCTGCATTAACCTGAAGGATCTAAACAAAAACATTATGTGGGAACATTACCCCATCCCGAAGAGGGAAGAAATCACGAGTGAGATTGTCACGCGCACTTCTTCACAAAATTGGACGCATCCCAAGGATTTTGGCAAATCCAACTTGAAGAATCCAGCAGAAAGCACTGCACCTTCAACACGCCTTTTGGCAGATTCTGCTACAACCGAATGCCATTTGGCATCATCTCAGCATCAGAGATTTTCTATTGCATCATGAAACAGATGATGGAGGGAATAGAAGGTGTTTGTGTCTATGTTGACGATATCATAATCTGGTCCACAACCCCAGAGGAACATGTGTCGCGACTCAAGAAAGTATTCTGACGCATACATGAACTTGGCCTCAAGTTAAACAGGTCCAAGTGCTGTTTTGGGACATCCATGCTGAAGTTCCTGGGCGATCGGATTTCGCAACATGGTGTGCGCCCGGACACAGACAAAATTAAAGCCATCGAGGCAATGAAAATCCCCGAGGACAAGAAGGCAGTACTGCGCTTCCTGGGAATGGTCAATTTCCTTGGCAAGTTCATCCTGAATTTGGCCACATACACCACGGACCTATGCAACCTGGTGAACAAATCAACCGCCTTTGAGTGGAAGGCAGAGCACTGAACAGAGTGGCTGGAGCTGAAAGCCAAGCTCACCACTGCACCCGTCCTTGCATTCTTTGACCCAGACCGAGAGACCAAGATATCCACAGATGTGAGTCAGGGTGGAATTGGGGCGGTGTTGCTTCAAAGAGATGACACGTCATCCTGGGTACCAGTAGCATACGCGTCACGGGCAATGACACCCACTGAGACCAGATAAACAGCAGGGGCTGTTTAGCACAGGGCTAAATCGCTGGCTTTGAAAGCAGACCAAGGCAGGCCAGCAGCACGGTTCAATTCCCGTAACAGCCTCCCCGAACAGGCGCCGGAATGTGGCGACTAGGGGCTTTTCACAGTAACTTCATTGAAGCCTACTTGTGACAATAAGTGATTTTCATTTCATTCATTCATATGCGCAGATTGAGGAGTGTTTCGGTCTTCGCACCGGCATCCTCAAATTTCATGATTGTGTCTACGGCTTGCCAACATTTACTGTTGAGATGGATCATAGGCCTCTGGTCCACATCATCCAAAAGGACCTGAACGACATGACGCCTCGTTTGCAGAGAATT
This sequence comes from Scyliorhinus torazame, assembly GCF_047496885.1. NCBI lineage: Eukaryota > Metazoa > Chordata > Chondrichthyes > Carcharhiniformes > Scyliorhinidae > Scyliorhinus > Scyliorhinus torazame. The sequence goes on from NC_092709.1 coordinate 89,554,446, forward strand.
CTGCTCAAACTCCGGAGGTGTGATTTCAATTTGGTGTACACACTTGGCAAGGAGCTCATCATCGCCGATGCATTGTCCCGTGCCGTCAACTCAACCAGTGAACCACTGGAGATCATCCAGCACATTGAATTGCAGGTACAACTGTGTGCAAGCAGTCTTCCGGCAACAGACGAGAAGATCGTTCTCATCCAAGAAGAGATGGCAAAAAAAACCCTGTTGCAGCAAGTCATCCACAACCTCAGCAATGGCTGGCAGAAAGGGAAATGCCCTCAATTCTACAATGTCAAGGACGACCTGATGCTGATCGACGGCATCCTGCTCAAGCTGGACAGGATAGTCATCCCGCTACATCTCCAGGAGCATGGTGCTGCAGCAGATTCATGAAGGACACCTGGGCGTTGAGAAGTGCCTGGCAAGCTGTTTACTGGCCCGGCATCAACCAAGACAGCACGGACATGGTCCAGAACTGCGAAACCTGTCAGAGGTTCCAACCAGCGCAGAGCAAGGAGACGCTCCAACCACATGTCCTAGACACCTCTTCGTGGTCCAAGGTTGGCATTGACCTATTCCACGCGAATGGTCGCGACTATATGTTAATCATCGATTACTTTTCGAACTATCCTGAGGTGCTGAAGCTCCCAGACCTCACGGACCGTCATCAAAGCGTGTAAAGAGACATTCTCACGGCATGGCATCCCGAACACCGTCATAAGCGACAATGGCCCGTGCTTCCACAGTCGAGAATGGTCCACGTTTGCCAAGAGCTACAATTTCAGGCATGTCACCTCCAGTCCGCACTATCCGCAGTCCAATGGCAAAGTCGAAAAAGGGGTGCACACCGTTCAGCAGCTCATCCGCAAGGCCTCGGACTCCGCTTCCGACATACACCTTGCACTACTTGCGTACCGGGCGACTCCCTTGTCCACTGGCATGTCGCCAGCTCAACTGCTGATGAACAGGGACCTGTGGACGATGCTTCCAGCCATACACCTGCCCAACCTTGATCACCTCCCGGTGCTGCATATGATGCAGCAGCTTCGCGACAGCCAGAAGCAGGGCTATGACGCACATGCCACCGATCTGGACGTGCTATCCCCAGCAGACACGGTCAGGATCAAGATACCGTATGGTGGGTGGTCTGCTCCGGCTATCGTTGTTCGACAGGCCGCGTCCGGATCCTATGTCATACGTATGGCTGATGGCTCCATTGTGCGAAGGAATCGAAGGGCATTGCGAAAGGTTGCTTGCCCAAGCACTTTCCCCTCCATTTCCACATGTCGAATTGCCACCACCAGACACCTCGAGCAACGAGGCCACCAGTCGTGCCTCCCACTCGCCTGTCAAGACACCGTCATCCCCTCCACCACCTCTCCGGCGGCCAACGAGGATCAGACGCAAGCCTCAGAGACTGGACTTATGAGCATTATATTGCCGGGACATATGCGAGCACGATGCTCGAGTCGATGATGGTCGCGGAGGCCCCTTCGAGGCCTCTGGAGTTGGATGGGGCACACCGGGTGCTGGCGAGGAGGCCCAAGGCTAATGAGCCGCCAAGGGCGATTGTGGTGAGGTTTCACCGTTTCACGGACAGAGAGAGGGTCTTGAAATGGGCCAAGAAAGAGCGGAGCAGCAGCTGGGAGAATGCGGAGATCCGAATCTACCCGGACTGGAGCACGGAGGTTGCAAAGAGGAGAGCGGGTTTCAACCGGGCCAAGGCGGTGCTGCACCGGACAGGAGTGAGATTCGGAGTGCTGCAGCCAGCGCGATTGTGGGTCACATACAAGGATCAACATCACTATTTTGAAACGCCTGAGGAGGCTTGGACCTTTATCCAAACTGAAAAGTTGGACTCAAACTGAGGGTTTGTGAGGGTGGGGGGGATGTTTGATGTTTGTTGTACATAGGGTGTTGGTCACGCGCAGGAAATGTTCCACGGGCTGGGGGAGGGGTGGGGATGGGGATAGGGACCGGGTGAGAAGACCTTACGAGATGGGGGGCGCTGGTGCTGGAGGGCAAGGAGGCTCGGGGATGGGGGAAATGAGACAAGGCCGCGGCAGGAGCTGCGCCAGAGGGGGCGGGGCAGACTTAGGAAAGCACGGGTTTTTCCCCGCGCTAGGGAAGAGAGGAGTGGGGGGGAATGGAGGAGTGCACACTGATTGGGAGATTCCCACACGGGGGGGGTCAATGGGACGGCGGTGGAAGCCGGGGTCAGCAGGTGTCAGTTGACATACGGGAGTGCTATTGGGGAGCAAAAAAGCTAGACACGGGTCTAGCGGTGAAGGGGGGGGCGGGAAATGGGTTGCTGCTGCACTGGCTGAAGGGGAATGGGACACAGAAGAGGTGGTCGGGGCGGGGGTCTCCCGTCTGGGGGACTGGAGGGTGAGGGCGGCGTGGGCTCAGGACTGGCCTAGAAAAGGAGATGGCTAGTCGGCGGGGAGGGGGGGGGGGGGCAATCCGTCTGATAACGTGGAATGTGAGGGGCCTGAATGGGCCGGTGAAGAGGGCCCGAGTGTTCGCGCACTTAAAGGGACTGAAGGCAGACGTGGTCGTGCTCCAGGAGACACATTTGAAGGTGGCGGATCAGGTCAGGTTAAGAAAGGGATGGGTAGGACAGGTATTCCATTCGGGGCTGGACGCGAAGAACATAGGGGTGGCAATATTGGTGGGGAAGCGGGTGTCGTTTGAAGCCAAGAATATCATAGTGGACAATGGAGGTCGATACGTGATGGTGAGCGGTAAGTTGCTGGTGACGTGGGTGGGATTGGTAAATGTATACGCCCTGAACTGGGATGATGCCGGATTCATGAAGCGCATGTTGGGGCGCATTCCGGACCTGGAGGTAGGAAGCTTGATAACGGGTGGGGATTTCAACACGGTGTTGGACCCAGCACTGGATCGCTCCAGATCTAGGACTGGAAAGAGGCCGACGGCGGCCAAGGTGCTTAGGGGGTTTATGGACCAGATGGGGGGAGTGGACCCGTGGAGGTTTGCCAGGCCACAGGCCAGGGAATTTTCTTTTTTCTCCCACGTGCACAAAGCCTACTCCCGGATAGATTTTTTTGTTCTGGGCAGGGCGCTGATCCCGAAAGTGGAGGGAACGGAGTATTCGGCCATAGCCATTTCAGATCACGCCACGCACTGGGTGGAACTGGAGTTGGGAGAGGAGAGGGACCAGCCCCCGTTGTGGCGGCTGGATGTGGGACTGCTGGCGGATGAGGCGGTGTGCGGGAGGGTGAGGGGGTGCATTGAAAGGTACTTGGAGGCCAACGACAATGGGGAGGTGCAGGTGGGGGTGGTATGGGAGGCGCTGAAGGCGGTGGTCAGGGGAGAGCTAATCTCCATCAGGGCTCATAGGGAGAAGATAGAGGGCATGGAAAGGGAGAGGTTAGTGGGGGAGATTTTAAGAGTGGATAGGAGATACGCAGAGGCCCCTGACGAGGGATTACTTGGGGAAAGGCGACGGCTCCAGACGGAGTTTGACCTGTTGACCACAGGGAAGGCAGAGGCACAGTGGTGGAAAGCGCAGGGGGCGACGTATGAGTATGGGGAAAAGGCGAGTCGGATGCTGGCACACCAGCTCCGTAAGAGGATGGCAGCGAGGGAAATAGATGGAGTCAAGGATGGAAGGGGAGCTACGTTGCGGAGTGCGACGAAAGTAAATGAGGCATTCAAGGCCTTCTATGAGGAGCTGCACTGATCCCGGCCCCCAGCGGGGGAAGAGGGGATGAGACGATTCCTGGACCAACTGAGGTTCCCGAGAGTGGAGGAGCAGGAGGTGGCTGGTTTGGGGGCACCAATTGGGTTGGAGGAGCTGAGCAAAGGTTTGGGGAGTATGCAGGCACGGAAGGCCCCAGGACCGGACGGGTTCCCGGTTGAGTTCTACAGGAAGTACGTAGACCTGTTGGCCCCGCTGCTAGTGAGGACTTTTAATGAGGCAAGGGAAGGAGGGACCCTGCCCCCGACAATGTCGGAGGCGACGATCTCTTTGATCCTGAAGCGGGACAAGGACCCACTGCAATGGGGGTCGTACAGGCCGATCTCGCTCCTCAACGTGGATGCTAAGTTGCTGGCAAAAAAAGTGCTGGCTACGAGGATCGAGGACTGTGTCCCGGGGGTGATTCACGAGGACCAGACGGGATTTGTAAAGGGCAGGCAGCTAAACATCAATGTGCGGTGGCTCCTAAACGTGATTATGATGCCATCGGTGGAGGGAGAGGCGGAGATAGTGGCAGCTATGGACGCGGAGAAGGCCTTTGATCGAGTAGAGTGGGAGTACCTCTGGGAAGTGCTGTGTAGGTTTGGGTTCGGGGGAGGGTTTATTAGTTGGGTTAAGCTCCTTTACAGAGCCCCGGTGGCAGGTGTGGTTACGAATCGGCGGAGGTCGGAGTATTTTTGTCTGTACCGTGGAACGAGGCAGGGGTGCCCCCTGTCCCCCCTGTTGTTTGTATTAGCAATTGAACCCTTGGCCATGTCATTAAGGGAGTCTAGGAAATGGAGGAGGGTGGTCCGAGGGGGAGTGGAGCATCGAGTGTCGCTTTATGCAGACGACCTGTTGCTGTATGTGGCGGATCCAGTGGATGGTGGAGGTCATGCAGACTCTAAGGGAGTTTGGGGATTTTTCGGGCTATAATCTTAATGTAGGGAAGAGTGAGCTCTTTGTAGTACAGGCAGGAGACCAGGAAAGGGGGATAGACGATCTACCGCTGGGGAGGGCGGAAAGGAGCTTTCGGTACCTGGGGATCCAAATAGCTAGGAGTTGGGGGGCCCTACATAAACTGAATCTGACGAGGCTGGTGGAGCAGATGGAGGAGGACATCAAAAGATGGGACATGTTGCCGCTCTCGCTAGCGGGTAGAGTGCAGTCGGTGAAAATGGTGGTCCTCCCGAGGTTTCTTTTTGTGTTTCAGTGCTTTCCCATCGTGATCACCAAGGCCTTTTTTAAGAGGGTAGGCAGGAGCATTATGGGGTTTGTATGGGCGAATAAGACCCCGAGGGTAAGGAGAGGGTTTCTGGAGCGCAGTAGGGACTGAGGAGGGTTGGCGCTGCCAAATCTGGGGGGCTACTACTGGGCAGCAAATGTGGCGATGATCCGTAAGTGGGTGATGGAGGGAGAGGGGGCGGCATGGAAGAGGTTGGAGATGGCGTCCTGCAAAGGAACGAGCCTGGGGGCGCTGGTGACGGCACCGCTGCCGCTCTCGCCGACAAGGTACACCACAAGTCCGGTGGTGGCGGCAACGCTAAAGATCTGGGGCCAGTGGAGACGGCACCGGGGTGCAATGGGAGCCTTGGTGTGATCCCCGATCAGGGATAACCGTCGGTTTGTTGACTTCCGGGTGCGGCGATGACCAGCTGAGTCGCACGTTTCGGCAGCTCCCTGTGAAACGGACTTTTGGGCTCTTGATAGGAGCCCCAACGGCAATTTTGACGGCTAAAAACACTGTGCGGTAAACCAGAAGGGAATCCCCCCTGTATACGGATGGAAAAAGGAGGAGAGAGTGGCCAGATTGCAGTGGATCCTTTAGAACAGCGGCAAGGAAGGCAAGCAAAAACCAAGATGGCGTCGGAAGGTGGCAGTTTAACATGGGGCCCTGAACAACAAGAGTTCTTGAAATGCTGTGTGGAAGAGATCAAAAAGGAAATGAAGAAAGAGCTGTTGGCCCCGATACTACAGGCGATCGAAGGGCTAAAGGAGGAACAAAAGACCCAGGAGCGGGAGCTTCGGGTCGTGAAGGCAAAGGCAGCCGAGAATGAGGACGATATACAGGGCCTGGTGGTGAAGACGGCGACGCAGGAGGCACATCAGAAACGATGTGTGGAAAGGTTGGAGGCACTGGAAAACAACGCAAGGAGGAACAACCTGAGGATTCTTGGTCTTCCTGAAGGTGTGGAGGGAGCGGACGTCGGGGCATATGTGAGCACGATGCTGCACTCGTTAATGGGAGCGGAGGCCCCGGCGGGTCCGTTGGAGGTGGAGGGAGCATACCGAGTGATGGCGCGAGGACCGAGAGCAGGAGAAATTCCCAGAGCCATAGTGGTGAGATTCCTCCGTTTTAAGGATAGAGAAATGGTCCTTAGATGGGCGAAGAAAACTCGGAGCAGTAAATGGGAGAACGCGGTGATCCGCGTTTATCAAGACTGGAGTGCGGAGGTGGCGAGAAGGAGGGCGAGCTTTAATCGGGCCAAGGCGGTGCTTCATAAAAAGAAGATAAAATTTGGAATGCTGCAACCGGCAAGACTGTGGGTCACATATCGAGGGAGGCACCACTACTTTGAGACGGCGGATGAAGCGTGGACTTTTATTGTGGAAGAAAAACTGGAATGAGCGGGTTATTAAAAAGAACGTTCGAACAAAGTGGTGGGGCGAATGTGGGGGGCAAAGAGGGGTTTTATGTACTAATCCTGCGATGTGGTAACTTTTCTCTCTCCCACAGGTGGTGATGGGGGGAGGTGGAGGAGATGGGGCGTTAGCCATTGGGGGCGGGGCCAAGGGAGAAGCGCGGGCTTGGTTCCCGCGCTATGATAATTATGGCGGGAATAGAGAAGCAGGAAGGAGGGGGCGTCGCACGGTGTGAGCCGAGGTCACGGGGGAAGCCGAGGTCAGCCAGAGTTTGCTGACTTCTGGGAGCAACATGGGGGGAGTAATTACGCTAGCGGGGGGGGTGGGAGGGGGGAATTACTGGGTTGCTGCTGCTGGGGAGAGGGGGGAGCTGGTATGGGAGAGGATGGGCGGGGGGGCACCGCCTGGGGGAGATACAGCTGCGTGGGAACCGGATGAGGAGCTGGAAAAAGGTGATGGCTAATCGACAAGGGGGGGGGGGGTAGGAAGCCCCCCAACTCGGCTGATCACGTGGAACGTGAGAGGGCTGAACGGGCCGATAAAGAGGGCACGGGTACTCGCACACCTTAAGAAACTTAAGGCAGATGTGGTTATGTTACAGGAAACGCACCTGAAACTGATAGACCAGGTTAGGCTACGCAAAGGATGGGTGGGGCAGGTGTTCCATTCGGGGCTAGATGCGAAAAACAGGGGGGTGGCTATATTAGTGGGGAAGCGGGTAATGTTCGAGGCAAAGACTATAGTGGCGGATAACGGGGGCAGATACGTGATGGTGAGTGGCAAACTACAGGGGGAGACGGTGGTTTTGGTAAACGTATATGCCCCGAACTGGGATGATGCCAATTTTATGAGGCGGATGCTAGGACGCATTCCGGACCTAGAGATGGGAAAGCTGATAATGGGGGGAGATTTTAATACGGTGTTGGAACCAGGGCTGGATAGGTCGAAGTCCAGGACTGGAAGGAGGCCGGCAGCAGCCAAGGTACTTAAAGATTTTATGGAGCAGATGGGAGGTGTAGACCCGTGGAGATTTAGCAGACCTAGGAGTAAGGAGTTCTCGTTTTTCTCCTATGTCCATAAAGTCTACTCGCGAATAGACTTTTTTGTGCTGGGTAGGGCATTGATCCCGAAGGTGAGGGGAACGGAGTATACGGCTATAGCCATTTCGGATCACGCTCCACACTGGGTGGACTTGGAGATAGGGGAGGAAACAGGAGGGCGCCCACCCTGGAGAATGGACATGGGACTAATGGCAGATGAGGGGGTGTGTCTAAGGGTGAGGGGGTGCATTGAAAAGTACTTGGAACTCAATGATAATGGGGAGGTCCAGGTGGGAGTGGTCTGGGAGGCGTTGAAGGCGGTGGTTAGAGGGGAGCTGATATTAATAAGGGCACATAAAGGGAAGCAGGAGAGTAAGGAACGGGAGTGGTTGCTGCAAGAACTTTTGAGGGTGGACAGACAATATGCAGAAGCACCGGAGGAGGGACTGTACAGGGAAAGGCAAAGGCTACATGTAGAATTTGACTTGCTGACTACAGGCACTGCAGAGGCACAATGGAGGAAGGCACAGGGTGTACAGTACGAATATGGGGAGAAGGCGAGCAGGTTGCTGGCACACCAATTGAGGAAAAGGGGAGCAGCGAGGGAAATAGGGGGAGTGAGGGATGAGGAAGGAGAGATGGAGCGGGGAGCGGAGAGAGTGAATGGAGTGTTCAAGACATTTTATAAAAAATTATATGAAGCTCAACCCCCGGATGGGAGGGAGAGAATGATGGGCTTCTTGGATCAGCTGGAATTTCCCAAGGTGGAAGAGCAGGAAAGGGTGGGACTGGGAGCACAGATCGAGGTAGAAGAAGTGGTGAAAGGAATTAGGAGCATGCAGGCGGGAAAAGCCCCGGGACCGGATGGATTCCCAGTCGAATTCTATAGAAAATATGTGGACTTGCTCGCCCCGGTACTGACGAGGACCTTTAATGAGGCAAAGGAAAGGGGACAACTGCCCCCGACTATGTCTGAAGCAACGATATCGCTTCTCTTAAAGAAGGAAAAGGACCCGCTACAATGCGGGTCCTATAGACCTATTTCCCTCCTAAATGTAGATGCCAAGGTCCTGGCCAAGGTAATGGCAATGAGAATAGAGGAATGTGTCCCGTGGGTGGTCCACGAGGACCAAACTGGGTTTGTGAAGGGGAGACAGCTGAACACGAATATACGGAGGTTGTTAGGGGTAATGATGATGGCCCCACCAGAGGGAGAAACGGAGATAGTAGTGGCGATGGATGCCGAGAAAGCATTTGATAGAGTGGAGTGGGATTATTTGTGGGAGGTGTTGAGGAGATTTGGTTTTGGAGAGGGGTATGTTAGATGGGTGCAGCTGTTGTATAGGGCCCCAGTGGCGAGCGTGGTCACGAATGGACGGGGATCTGCATATTTTCGGCTCCATAGAGGGACAAGGCAGGGATGCCCTCTGTCCCCATTATTGTTTGCACTGGCGATTGAGCCCCTGGCGATAGCGTTGAGGGGTTCCAAGAAGTGGAGGGGAGTACTTAGGGGAGGAGAAGAGCACCGGGTATCTTTGTATGCGGACGATTTGCTACTATACGTGGCGGACCCGGCGGAGGGGATGCCAGAAATAATGCGGATACTTGGGGAGTTTGGGGATTTTTCAGGGTATAAATTGAACATGGGGAAAAGTGAGTTGTTTGTGGTGCATCCAGGGGAGCAGAGTAGAGAAATAGAGGACCTACCGTTGAGGAAGGTAACAAGGGACTTTCGTTACCTGGGGATCCAGATAGCTAAGAATTGGGGCACATTACATAGGTTAAATTTAACGCGGTTGGTGGAACAGATGGAGGAGGATTTCAAGAGATGGGATATGGTATCCCTGTCAATGGCAGGGAGGGTGCAGGCGGTTAAGATGGTGGTCCTCCCGAGATTCCTCTTTGTGTTTCAGTGCCTCCCGGTGGTGATCACGAAGGCTTTTTTTAAAAGGATTGAAAAGAGCATCATGGGTTTTGTGTGGGCCGGGAAGACCCCGAGAGTGAGGAAGGGATTCTTACAGCGTAGCAGGGATAGGGGGGGGCTGGCACTACCGAGCCTAAGTGAGTATTATTGGGCCGCTAATATTTCAATGGTGAGTAAGTGGATGGGAGAGGAGGAGGGAGCGGCGTGGAAGAGATTAGAGAGGGCGTCCTGTAGGGGGACTAGCCTACAGGCTATGGTGACAGCCCCATTGCCGTTCTCACCGAGGAACTACACCACAAGCCCGGTGGTGGTGGCTACACTGAAGATTTGGGGACAGTGGAGACGGCATAGGGGAAAGACTGGAGCCTTGGGGGGGTCCCCGATAAGAAACAACCATAGGTTTGCCCCGGGGGGAATGGATGGGGGATATGGAATGTGGCAAAGAGCAGGAATAACGCAACTGAAAGATCTGTTTGTGGATGGGAAGTTCGCGAGTCTGGGAGCGCTGACCGAGAAATATGGGTTGCCTCAAGGGAATGCATTCAGGTATATGCAACTGAGGGCTTTTGCGAGGCAACAGGTGAGGGAATTCCCGCAGCTCCCGACACAAGAGGTGCAGGACAGAGTGATCTCAAAGACATGGGTGGGGGATGGTAAGGTGTCAGATATATATAGGGAAATGAGGGACGAAGGGGAGACTATGGTAGATGAACTAAAAGGGAAATGGGAAGAAGAGCTGGGGGAGGAGATCGAGGAGGGGCTGTGGGCAGATGCCCTAAGCAGGGTAAACTCGTCGTCCTCGTGTGCCAGGCTAAGCCTGATTCAGTTTAAGGTATTACACTGGGCACATATGACTGGAGCACGGCTCAGTAAATTTTTGGGGGTGGAGGATAGGTGTGCGAGGTGCTCGAGAAGCCCAGCGAATCATACCCATATGTTTTGGTCATGCCCGGCACTACAGGGGTTTTGGATGGGGGTGACAAAGGTGCTTTTGAAAGTAGTAGGAGTCCGGGTCGAACCAAGCTGGGGGTTGGCTATATTTGGGGTTGCACAAGAGCCGGGAGTGCAGGAGGCGAGAGAGGCCGATGTTTTGGCCTTTGCGTCCCTAGTAGCCCGGCGCAGGATATTGCTAATGTGGAAGGAAGCCAAGCCCCCGGGGGTGGAGACCTGGATAAATGACATGGTGGGGTTTATAAAGCTAGAGCGGATTAAGTTCGTCCTAAGGGGGTCGGCTCAAGGGTTCACCAGGCGGTGGCAACCGTTCGTCGAATACCTCGCAGAAAGATAGACGGAATGGGAAAAAGAAGGCAGCAGCAGCAGCCCAGGATCGGGGGGGGGGGGGGGGGGGGGGGGGGGGGGGGGGGGGGGGGGGGAGGAACCAGAAGGACTCTCAGGGTTGTTAATATATACTGTATAATATGTATAGGTCGTTGCTACAGATAATTATATATTGGACTGTTAAATTATATTTTTGGAGAGTGTTACTTGTGACAAGGCAGTTGCCAATTAGGGCTAGTTTTTATTTTTGTTATTTATTATTTATTCATTTTTTGTTTATAAAATAGGTCATTGTTATTTGTGTTGTTATAATATTGTGTAAAGGATGCACAAAGTACTGTGTTGGTTGACCAAAAATTTTCAATAAAATATTTAATAAAAAAAAAAAAACCATCGGTTTGTCCCGGGGAGGATGGACGGGGGGTTTCAGAGCTGGCATCGGGCGGGGGTTAGAAGAATGGGGGACCTGTTCATTGATGGGACGTTTGCAAGCCTCGGGGCACTAGAGGAGAAGTTTGGGCTACCCCAGGGAAATGCTTTCAGATACATGCAGGTGAGGGCGTCTGTGAGGCGGCAGGTGAGGGAATTCCCATTGCTCTCGGCACAGGAAATTCAAGACAGGGTGATCTCGGGTGTATGGGTCGGGGAGGGCAAGGTGTCGGCGATATACCAGGAGATGAAAGAAGAGGAGTAGGCGTTGGTAGAGGAGCTGAAGGGCAAATGGGAGGAGGAGCTGGGGGAGGAGATTCAGGAGGGGCTATGGGCTGATGCCCTAGGTAGGGTTAATTCCTCTTCCTCGTGTGCCAGGCTTACCCTGATACAATTTAAGGTGGTTCACAGAGCGCACATGACAGGGGCGAGGCTGAGTAGGTTCTGTGGGGTAGAGGACAGATGTGGGAGGTGCTCAGGAAGCTCGGCGAACCATGTCCATATGTTTTGGTCATGCCCGGCACTGGAGGGGTTCTGGAGAGGAGTGGCGGGAACAATATCTAAGGTGGTGAAAGCCCGGGTCAAACCAAGCTGGGGGCTAGCAATATTTGGAGCAGTGGACGAGCCGAGAGCGCAGGAGGCGAAAGAGGCCGGCATTCTGGCCTTTGCGTCCCTAGTAGCCCGGCGAAAGATCTTGCTAATGTGGAAGGAGGCAAAGCCCCCCAGCATGGAGGCCTGGATAAATGATATGGCAGGGTTTATCAAGCTAAAGAGGATGAAGTTTGCCTTGAGAGGGTCTGGGCAGGGGTTCTACAGGCGGTGGCAACCGTTCCTAGACTATCTCGCGGAGCGTTAGATGAAGGTCGGTCAGCAGCAGCAGCAACTCAGGGGGGGGGGAGGGGGGGGATGTCTTGCGAAGGGGGTGGGGGAGGGAGGGGGAAGGGGGGTCTGTCTGTGGGGTATTTGAGCAAGATAATACATGAAGGATCTGGAAAACTGGCATGTACGGGAGGAATCCAATGTACAAAGTTCTGTAAAATATCGTTTTACCATGTTTATGTCTTGCTATGTGCGTTTTCTTTCTATTTGTTACGAGGGTGAAAAATTATGTTAAAACATTTTAATAAATATATATTTTTTTAAAAAGAGGTGGCATCACCACAAAGGGGGCATGACATAAATACTATAAAAGGGATGAGGCACTCACACCCTGCCTCTTTCCACAGACAGACATCTAGATAGTTAGACAGGGTTGATCAGCAGCACGTGGCTTAGAGCAAGCTGATACAGTTAGACTGAGCTACTACAGGTAGATTTGCAGAGAGTCGAACTCATTTGAGAACTGTGTTAATAGTTCAATAAACACGTTGAACTCATTTCAGAGTCTGGAGCATCCTTTAGTTAAGACTGCATCAAGTAGCAGCCTGTGTTATCCGAAGCGCATAACACAACAGACCTCTTGCGCATTCCCAATTTTAATCTCTTCACCACTGGCGACTATGTTTTCATCTGCCTTGGCCTGAATCACTGAAGTTCCCTGTATACACCTCTCCCTCTCTCTCATCCAAAATGGGCCTTGAAACCATTCTTTTTGCCCAAATGATTTGTCATCTACCCCGATACCTCTTTCTTTCGCTCAGTATCAAAAATGTTTTTATTGATTTCACTCTTCTGAAGCACCCTGGGATGCTTTGCTACATTAATAACACAGCTCTTGCTACCCCAAATAAATTAGCATCACTCAATAATTTGAAGCAGTGTGTTCTCCAATGGGTTTGCTGATAAAGAGAATACAACAGAAAAGTGACTTGTTGATTATCAATTGCACAACTCTACTTTCTGAAGTACGGGCTGATTTTTACCCTGCCAATCGGGTCCGTTGACTGGTGGCGTTTTAACCTGAGGGTTCCCACACCTCAGGCGAGGGGCAAGGTTGAGAAGGTGGGGCCTTCATGAATAACTTCAGCCAGTACGGGAATGGAACCTGTGCTGTTGACGACGCTGCGCGTCGCGTACCAGCCATTCAACCAACTGAGCTAAACCGACCCCAGGTGATTGACACAAAACTTTCCTAACACTGCACCACACAGATGGGTTGGTGAGATTACTTTGAAAATTAAGGATATATAAGATGGTGGCTTTAATAGTAAATTCTCAGTCTTCAATTTTAAGTATTAGTTTCAATTCTCAGTTCCAGTGTGTTTTAGTAATTCCTGTAGTCTTTGAAATAGAAGGTGTAGGACCTCCGGTTACGGCTATGCCTGGGTAGGTCGCACGTTCGGCAGCTCCCGCCGTGAACGGACTTTTGGGCCCTTCTAAGGAGCCCCAGTGGCACTTGGACGACGATTCCCGGTGTGGGAAGGCAGCAGTGAGGTTCCCCCAGCACTGTATGTAGTGGACCAGGAACGGAGCGGTCAAAAAAGTGGCATTAGAGAAGAGAGGAGAAATGGCGTGGAAAAGCAAGATGGCGGCAGGCGGAGACCAGGCAGCGTGGGCTCAGTGGTCGCAGAAGCAGCAGGAGATTTTGAGAAGCTGCTTTGTGGAATTGAAGGCAGAGATGTTGGCCCCTATGAAGGCGTCGATTGAAAGGCTGGTGGAGACCCAGAGGCTGCAGGGGACAGCGATTAAGGAGGTGCAGCAGAAGGCCTCTGATAATGAGGACGAGATCCTGGGCCTGGCGGTGAAAGTGGAGGCGCATAAAAAATGTCAGGACAAATTCGAGGATCTGGAGAACAGGTCAAGGAGGAAGAATCTGCGGATTCTGGGTCTCCCTGAAGGTGTGGAGGGGTCGGATGCTGGGGTGTATGTGGCTACGATGCTGGGTATGCTGATGGGCGCGGAAGCCTTCCCGAGGCCCCTGGAGCTGGATGGGGCACACAGAGTCCTGGCGAGGAGGCCGAGGGCGAATGAGCCGCCGAGGGTTGTGGTGGTGAGGTGTCTTGAGATGGGCGAAGAAGGAGCGGACAGCAGGTGGGAGAATGCTGAAATCCGCATTTATCAGGACTGGAGTGCAGAGTTGGCCAAGAAGAGGGCAGGATTCAACCGGGCCAACCGTTCTCCACGGAAAGGGGGTGAAGTTCGGGCTGTTGCAGCCAGCGCAGCTGTGGGTCACGTATAAGGACCGACACCGCTACTTTGATATGCCGGACAAGGCGTGGACCTTTATCAAAAACGAGAAGCTGGACTCAAATTAGTGGTTTGTAGCATGCTATGGGGGATGTTGGGGAGTGGGCGATATTTGTGTTTTCTCTGTATGTGTGCTGGTTTGGGAGGGGTTGTTCCCCGCGTTCGATGGGGGGAGTGTGGGCCGGAGGCCCTGGGCCTTTGGGGAATGGGGCGAGGTTGCAGGAGAAAGGAGCTGCGCCATAGGGGGCGTGGTCGGCCCAGGCAGGGAGCGCGGGCTTTATCCCGCGGAAAAGGAGGGGGGGGGCCCGACGCGGGGGGCAGTACTGGATTGGAGAACACACATTGGTTTGTAGGGGGAGTGGAGGGGGGGACTTGGTGGGGGGAGGGTGGGGGTCTTTGAGGGGGAATCCAACAGGAGGATCGGTGGCAGAGGCTGGAGCGGCCGGAGTCAGCTGACTTACGGGAGTGCAATGTGGGGAGCAGGGGGGTTAAGCAATTGCTTGGCCGGGGGAGGGAGGGTTGGAGGGGGAACTGGGTTGCCGCTGTACTGGCTGAGGGGGAGCTGGAGGTAAGAGGGAGAGTCGGGGCAGGGAGCCTCCGCCTGGGGGGCTGGAGAGTACGGGAGGCGTGGGTACGTGGCTGGCCTAAAAGAGGAGATGGCTAGTCGGCAAGGGGGGTGCGGGTGGGTAGTCCCCCGAACTAGCTGATCACATGGAACGTGAGAGGCTTGAATGAGCCGGTCAGGAGGGCTCGGGTGTTTGCGCACTTAAAGGGACTAAAGGCAGATGTAGCCATGTTACAGGAGACGCATCCGAAGGTTGCGGATCAGACCAGGCTGAGGAAGGGATGGGTTGGGCAGGTCTTTCATTCTGGGCTGGACGCGAAGAACAAGGGGGTCGCAATCTTGGTGAGCAAACGGGTGATTTTTGAGGCGGCGGGTATTGTGGCGGATAAGGGGGGCCGATATGTGATGGTGAGTGGTAGGCTGCAGGGGGCCCGGGTGGTGTTGGTGAATGTATATGCCCCAAATTGGAACGATGCAGGGTTCATGAAGCGGATGTTAAGCCGGATCCCGGATCTGGAGGCAGGGAATCTGATAATGGGGGGGGGGGACTTTAACATGGTACTGGACCCGGCACTGGATCGGTCTAGGTCAAGGTCGGGTAAGAGGCCAGCTGCGGCCAAGGTCCTGACTTGGGGTTTATGGATCAGATGGGGGGAGTGGATCCGTGGAGGTTTGCTAGGCCAAAGGCGAGGGAATTCTCCTTCTTCTCCCACATGCACAAGGCCTACTCACGGACAGACGTTTTCGTGGTGAGCAAGGCGCTGATCCCGAGAGTGGAGGGACGGAGTATTCGGCCATTGCGATTTCGGATCACGCCCCGCACTGGGTGGAGCTGGAGTTGGGGGAAGAGAGGGGCCAGCGCCCGCTGTGGCGCATGGACGTGGGTTTGTTGGCGGATGAGGAGGTCTGTGGGTGGGTCCGGGGGTGCATTCAAAGGTATATGGAGACCAATGACAAAGGGGAGGTGCCGGTGAGTGTGGTCTGGGAGGCGCTGAAGGCAGTGGTCAGAGGGGAGCAAATTTTAATCAGGGCTCACAGAGAAAAGAGGGAGAGGTCAGAGAGGGAGAGATTGGTGGGGGAGGTACTGAGGGTGGACAGGAGGTATGCGGAATCCCCCAAGGAGGGGCTGCTGAAGGAGCGCCGGAGCCTCCAAACGGAGTTTGATTTGCTGACTACGGGGAAGGCTGAGGCCCAGTGGAGGAAGGTACAGGGTGCAGTGTATAAGTACGGGGAGAAGGCGAGTTGGATGCTGGCGCATCAGCTGCGAAGGAAGGAGGCGGCTAGGGAAATTGGGGGAATGAGGGAAAGGACGGGCCACACGGTGTGGAGTCCAGCCAAAATAAATGATGTCTTTAGGGACTTCTATGGGAACTTGTACAAGTCAGAACCCCCGGAGGTGGGGGAGGGGATGCGGCTGTTCCTGGACCAATTGAAGTTTCTGAGGGTGGAGGAGGGGCAGGTAGAAGGTTTGGGGGCCCCGGTCGGGATGGAGGAATTGGTTAAGGGGTTGGGGAGCATGCAGGAGGGCAAGGCCCTGGGACCGGATGGGTCCCCGGTTGAGTTCTACAGGAAGTTCTCGGAACTGTTGGGCCCATTGCTGTTGAGAACCTTTAACGAGGCGAAAGAGAAAGGAATTCTTCCCCGACGATGTCGCAGGCTCTGATCTCGCTTATCCTCAAGCGGGCCAAGGACCCGCTGCAGTGTGGCTCGTATAGGCCGATTTCGCTCCTCAATGTGGATGCCAAGTTGTTGGCGAAGGTCCTGGCCACTCGGATTGAGGATTGTGTCCCGGGAGTGATACATGAGGATCAGAAGGGGTTGTGAAGGGCAGGCAGCTGAATGCAAATATGCGGAGGCTCCGGAATGTGATTATGATGCCCTCGGAGGGAGGGGAGGCAGATGTGGTGGCGGCAATGGACGGGAAGAAGGCCTTTGACCGGGTGGAGTGCGAGTACCTGGGGGAGGTGCTGGGCAGGTTTGGGTTCGGGGAGGGGTTCATAGGGTGGGTTAAATTGTTGTATCGACGAACCGGCTGAGGTCAGAGTACTTTAAACTGTACCGTGGAACGAGGCCGGTGTGCTCCCTGTCCCCCCTGCTGTTTGCCCTGGCATTTGAGCCGCTGGCCATGACGCTGAGGGAGTCCAGAAGCTGGAGGGGTTTGGTCCGGGGGGGGGGGGAAGAGACCTGTACAGCTACTACTGGGCAGCAAATGTGTCGATGATTCGGAAATGGGTAATGGAGGGAGAGGGGGCGGCGTGAAAAGACTAGAGGCGGCGGTCCTGTGTAGGTACTAGCCTGGGGGCACTGGTGACGGCACCGTTGTCGCTTCCACCAACGCGGTATACTACGAGCCCGGTGGTGGCGGCGGCACTGAGGATTTGGGGGCAGTGGAGATGGCACAGGGGGGAGGTGGGGGCCTCAATCTGGTCCCTGATACGGAACAACCATAGGTTTGCTCCGGGCAGGATAGATGGTGGGTTCCTAAGCTGCCACCAGGCGGGAATTAGAAGGATGGGGGATTTATTCATCGACGGGACTTTTGCCAGTCTGAGGGCGCTGGAGGAGAATTTTGGGTTACCCCCGGGAAATGCCTTTAGGTATATGCTGGTTCGGGCGTTCGTGAGGAGGCAGGTTGGGGAATTCCCGCTGCTGCCTACCCGGAGGATACAGGACAGGGTGATTTTGGGCGTGTGGGTCGGAGAGGGTAAGGTCTCGGAGATATACCAGGAGCTGCAGGAGGCGGAGGAGGCCTCGTTGGAGGAGCTGAAAGGCAAGTGGGAGGAGGAGCTGGGTGAGGAGCTGGAGGAGGGCCTGTGGGCTGACGCCCTAGGCAGGGTCAATTCCGCCTCATCTTGCGCCAGGTTCAGCCTGATCCAGTGGAAAGTGGTGCACAGGGCGCATATGACAGGGGCGAGGATGAGTACGTTTTTTGGGGAGGAGGACAGGTGTGTGAGGTGTTTGGGGAGCCCAGCAAACCACACCCATATGTTCTGGGCATGCCCGGCGCTTGCGGAGTTTTGGAAGGGCTTCGCAAAGGCTATGTCCAAGATGTTGGATACTCGGGTAAAACTGAGCTGGGGGATAGCGATATTTGGGGTATCGGATGATCCGGGAGTGCAGGAGTCGAAAGAGGCCGGAGTCCTTGCCTTTGCCTCCTTGGTAGCCCAGAGAAGGCTCTTGTTAATGTGGAGCGACGCGAAGCCCCCCAAGCGTAGAGGCATGGGTCAACGACATGGCGGGGTTTTTCAGGCTGGAGAAGATAAAGTTTGCCTTGCGAGGGTCCTTGCAGGGGTTCTCCAGGTGGTGGCAACCGTTCCTTGGGGCGGGGGGGGGGGCTGATTTATTTTCCTTTTTGTAAGGGGTGCATGCCCCAGTTCGTTTTGAGTTGGGTGTTAGTTTGTTAAACTGTTTATCGTTTAGAGGGTTAAGTTTTGTTTTGTTGGCATGTTGCCCTTCTTTCTTTGTAATATTTTCCTTTTTGGAGTGTTTTGCGAAATTATTGAAAAACTTTGAATAAATACATTTTAAAAAAAAAATTGTTATAACCTGCCTACTTACCATTGGCTGGGGACTAATGACTATCCCACAATCCTGTGGGAGTATGAGCTTCCCCAATGAGGGGGGCGGAGAAACCACTAGTAAACTCCTAGTATAAATAAGCTGGCCAGTTCAGGGGGAAGGAGTATGTAGCAAGGGAAGTTACTGCTACTGTTATGTATATATGTTATAGTAAATAAATGTTATTACTTTGTATCCTTAAAACTCGTGCTGGATTCTTCGTGGCCCTTACAAAACTGGCGACCAAGGTAAAAGTGAATAGCTGTCTACACTGCTGAAGCCACCTCCCTGGCTTTTTGTTGGATACAGGTTGGAAGTTGTTTTCTATTATACCATGCCTCTGTACGGATGTTTGGATGTTTTTGATGCTGCGCTGGAAAGCTGGAACCAGTACACACAACGGATGTGTTACTATTTCCGGGCAAACAATATCACTGAAAACGAGCGCCAGGTGGTCATATTGCTCACCGCCTGCGGCCCGCATACGTTTGGGGTGATTAGGAGCCTTGCGTACCCAGCTGCGCCGGACACCAAAACGTTTGATGAACTTGTGAATATAGTGGGGCAACACTTTAACCCAACCCCGTCCACGATAGTCCAGCGTTACCGGTTTAATGCCGCTGAGAGGACCCCTGGAGAATCCCTTGCCGATTTTCTATCCAGGCTACGCAGGATTGCGGAGTACTGTGACTATGGTGAGACCTTGTCAGAAATGTTACGCGACCGTTTGGTTTGCGGTATTAACAATGCAGCCACCCAGAGAAAGTTGTTAGCGGAGCCAACATTGACTTTTCAACAGGCCATTCAAATAGTCTTGTCCCGAGAGAGCGCAGAGCGAGGAGTACAGGAGCTGCAGGGAATGGAAGTGCATGCCTTGGGACGCAACCCTTTCCATCCAAAAACGTCCTCCCGCACTCCTGCGGTACCTTGGGCGAGGCAACGTCCGGACCGACGCCAGTGGCCATCGGACATTCCTCCCCGAAGGGAGCCTTCTCCAGAGCCAATGGATGAGGAGCCATGTCCGTGTCAGACTTGTAGGCGCCGACCCCGTCGCGGACGGCGGATCTGGGGACGCCAGAGGCGCCATCGTTCCGACCGAAACTGGGACCCGCCCAGGGGCCGTAACTGGGACCAGCCCAGAGGCCGTACCTTCCATGTGGATGAACCTGCGGCGACTACTCCTGAGGACGTGGAGACGGAGGACGACTGCCTGCAGCTGCATTGTGTGGCAGCTCCCCGTGTGGCCCCCATTAAGGTGACAGTACGGGTCAATGGCCACCCGCTTGAGATGGAGTTGGATACTGGCGCAGCGGTCTCCGTGATCGCCCAGAGGACATTCGACCGCATCAAGCAGGGTATACAGACCCTTACGTTAACCGACTCACAGGCCAGGTTGGCCACCTACACGGGGGAACCACTGGACATTGCAGGAACTACAATGACCCCTGTTGTCTATGGATGCCAGGAGGGGCGTTTCCCACTTATCGTGGTGCGCGGCCGTGGGCCCAGCCTGTTGGGTCGGGACTGGTTGCGCCATTTGCGGTTGCAATGGCAGCACATCCTCCAAACAGTTTCTGAAGGGTTGACTGAGGTGCTAGGACGATACCTAGATGTATTCCAGCCTGGTTTGGGGAAAATAAAAGGGGCCGTAGCCCGTATCCAAGTTGAGCCACGCCGCGCTATTTCCGGGCGCGCCCAGTGCCTTACGCCTTGCTCGAGAAGGTAGAAGGGGAGCTCACTCATTTGGAGAGTTTGGGTATTATCAGGCCCGTCCGTTTGCTGACTGGGCAGCACCAATTGTACCTGTAATGAAGCCAGATGCCACAGTTCGCTTGTGTGGCGACTATAAACTTACAGTGAATACAGTTTCCTGACTCGACCGATATCCAATGCCTCGCATAAAGGATCTCTACGCGAAACTTGCAGGTGGACTCTCGTTCACAAAATTAGATATGAGTCACGCCTACCTGCAGTTGGAGCTGGACTCTGCCTCCCGACCATATGTAACGATTAATACACACCGGGGCCTGTATGAATATACACGGTTGCCCTTTGGAGTATCCTCTGCCTGCGCAATTTTTCAACGTGTTATGGAGGGCATCTTGAGAGGTTTACCACGTGTGGCTGTCTACCTAGATGACGTTTTGATTACAGGGACGTCGGAGCAAGAACATTTGGAAAATCTGGAGGCTGTCCTTAGACGCCTTTCGGAGGCTGGAGTCCGTTTACGTCGCACAAAGTGCGTATTTCAGGCAAAGGAAGTAGTCTACCTAGGTTATCGGGTGGACCGCGAAGGCCTGCACCCCGTCGCAAAGAAGGTGCGTGCAATTCAACATGCCCCCGCCCCGACTGACACTTCGCATCTTCGTCCTTTTCTCGGTCTCGTAAACTATTACCGGAAGTTCCTCCCCAATCTGGCAACTACGCTGGCCCCTTTGCACCTTCTGCTAAAGAAAAATCACACCTGGGTTTGGGGTCAGCCGCAAGAAACCGCTTTCCGGCGGGTAAAGCAACAATTGTCGTCGTCTGGGTTACTAACCCACTATGATCCTGGAAAGCCTTTGCTCGTCACATGTGATGCATCCCTGTATGGTATTGGGGCCGTCCTGTCCCACAAGATGGAGAACGGGGCCGAGCGACCGATAGCTTTCACCTCCCGCACATTGACTGCAGCGGAGAAAAGGTACGCGCAGATCGAGAAGGAGGGCCTGGCTGTGGCTTTTGCGGTGAAACGCTTCCACCAGTACGTGTACGGCCGCCATTTCACTATCGTGACTGATCATAAGCCCCTGCTGGGACTTTTCAGAGGATAAGCCAATACCGCCCATTGCTTCTGTACGGATCCAGCGCTGGGCTTTGTTGCTTGCTGCATACGAGTATTCTCTGGAGCACAAACAAGGTACGCAGATAGCAAATGCCGACGCACTGAGCCGATTGCCTTTATCGACCGGCCCCATGTCGACCCCCACGATTGGTGAGGTGGTTGCAACCCTAAATTTTATGGACACCTTGCCTGTCATGGCATCACAGATCCGTGAGTGGACCCAGATGGAGCCAGTCCTGTCAAAGGTTCGGCACATAGTCCTGTATGGTGGGCAGCATAGACAGCTCCCAGGCGAGTTGCGGGCATTTTCCTCCAAGCTGTCAGAATTCAGCGTGGAAGACGGCATCCTCTTGTGGGGGACGAGTGTGATTGTCCCGGAAAAAGGCCAGGAGCTGATATTATCAGACTTGCACAATGGGCATCCGGGCGTGACCAAGATGAAAATGTTGGCCCGGAGTTATGTCTGGTGGCCAGGCCTCGACACCGACATTGAGAAGGTGGCCCAAAACTGCTCCATTTGCCAGGAGCATCAGAAGCTTCCGCCGGCCGCGCCCCGACATCACTGGGAATGGCCAGGGTGGCCTTGGGCACGCTTGCATGCAGATTTCGCAGGCCCTTTTCAAGGATCCATGTTCCTTCTACTAATTGATGCCCAGTCCAAATGGCTAGAGGTGCATAAGATGCAGGGGACAACGTCCTGTGCAACAATTGAAAAGATGCGTTTATCGTTTAGTACACATGGCCTCCCCGAGGTGCTGGTCACGGAAAATGGCACTCCATTCACGAGTGAGGAGTTTGCTAGGTTCACAAAGATGAATGGCATCCGCCATATCCGCACTGCCCCTTACCACCCGGCTTCAAATGGGTTGGCAGAGCGCGCAGTGCAGACATTCAAAAGAGGCCTAAAGAAGCAGTCTTCCGGATCAATGGACACGAGACTGGCTCGCTTTTTGTTTACGTACAGGACCACCCCCCATGCAGTGACTGGGGTAGCTCCCGCAGAACTCCTAATGGGCTGGAGACTTCGCACCCGCCTTAGTATGGTTTTCCCGGACATTGGCGCAAAAGTATGCCGCACACAAGAACGGCAGGGACAGGGATTTTCTCGGCATCGTCCGATTCGGCAGTTTGCGCCCGGTGACCCAGTATTCGTTCGGAATTTTGCTGGTGGTGCCCAATGGGTTCCTGGTGTAATCTTTCGCCAAACGGGCCCTATATCTTACCAAGTGCAAGCCCAGGGTCGTCTCCAGCGAAAACATGTAGACCACATTCGGTCCAGAAGATCATCCCCTCAAAAGATTCCCCGCCCCCGGAGCTCATTTCAACAGCCGCAGAGACCAGAGACAAGGGAAGGCAGTCCTCACAATCTTCCACTGGTGCCTCACTCGAAGCCTGCGCAGGTCGTTATGGGAACGAATGGAGATAGAGACGTTGACATGACGGAGGCAGCAGACTCTGACTCCGAGATGGAGACACAGGATGCATCAGAGGGGGAATCCTCGGGTCCACGGGCCGTGGATGTACAACCGCGCCATTCATCACGGAAGTGCCGGTCTCCGTCTCGTTACACGCCGCCTGATCCAGCGCCGCGTGCAAATGGCGTCCGGCCTGCGGCCAAACGAGTCCGACCCCCTCCTTCGCCAGGGTCTTCGGTGGATTCCTTGGACTTTGGGGGGGGAGGGATGTTACAACCTGCCTACTTACCATTGGCTGGGGACTAATGACTATCCCACAATCCTGTGGGAGTATGAGCTTCCCCAATGAGGGGGGGGCGGAGAAACCACTAGTAAACTCCTAGTATAAATAAGCTGGCCAGTTCAGGAACCAGGGGGAAGGAGTATGTAGCAAGGGAAGTTACTGCTACTGTTATGTATATATGTTATAGTAAATTAAATGTTATTACTTTGTATCCTTAAAACTCGTGCTGGATTCTTCGTGGTCCTTACAAAAGAAATAGAAGGTGTAGGAATACTTTCTCCAGTACAGGTATAAGGGCTTCTCCATAAAAGTTGAAACCTGACCCGGATAAAAGGTTACAGAAGTTAATATGGCATGATTGCACCAATGGGACACAAACAGGTTTTAATCAGCACACCCTGAAACCATTACAGCTCATCTGCTCAGGGCAGTTAGAGTGGCCTGAATTTACAGATCACACAGCAGTGAAACTGACAAAAAAAATCCCCAAAGTCAAAAAGAGACACTGCAGCTTAAAATAATTCATAGAATCATACAGCTCAGAAAGCCATTCAGCCCATCCTAAATGGTACAATTTTCAAGAGAATGCAGCAAAATTGGAGTGGTGGTGGTGTACGTATACAAACCTTTGAATATAGCATAGCAAGTTGAGAAGTGAAGAAATCAGATAGGATTTTTGGCATTAAGAGTCCAAAGATATGAGTACATCTACAAGGCGCAAGTCAGGAATGTGATGGAATGCTCTCCATCTGTAACTCCAACAACAATCAAGAAGCTCGACACCTTTCAGGACACAGCAGCCTGCTTGAATGGCAACCCATTCACAAACATTCACTCCCCACCGATGATCAGTGGCAGCAGTGTGTACCATCTACAGAGTGCATTGCAGGAACTCACCAAGGTTCCTTGGGCAGCACGTAACAAATGTATGACCGCTACCATCTAGAAGGACAAGGGCAGTCAACACATGGGAACACCACGTGGAACGTCCCCTCCAAGCCACTCACCATCCTGACTTGTAAATACATCGCCATTCCTTCACTGTCGCTGGGGCAAAATGCTGGAACTCCCTAACAGCACTGCGGATGCACCGACACCACAGGCACTGCAGTGGTTCTAGAGGGCAGCTCACCACCACCTTCTTAAGGGCAATTAGAAAAGGGTAATAAATTCTGCCCTAGCCAGTGACGCCCACATCCCGCAAATGAATTCTTAAAAAGCCAGGACGTTGTGCTAAACTTTTAGACAACGCTTCAGCTGGAGGACTATACTCAGTTCAGGGCACCATACATTTGGTAGGACATCAAGGCATTTGAAAAAATGCAGAGGTGATTAACTAGAATGGTACCAGGGTGGCATTGTGGTGCAGTGGTTAGCACTGCTGCGCATTGGTGCTCAGGATCCGTTTCGATCCTGGCCCCTGATCACTGTTGTTTTTTAATGTATTTTATTCCAAACCTATATAAAAGGTTACAAAACAGAAACAATTCGGTGAGCAAACTCTCCAACACACAACTATACGGTCTGTAAAAGTTTTTCCCTTTTTCACTCTCTCCTCCTCTCCGCCCCAGAACGAACAGCTCCTCAAACATGGCTATGGACATTCCCACCTTGCCTCTAAGCCCTCCGCTGAACCCTTCCCCGTGTCTGCATGGATGTCCTCCGGGTGCTCCGGTTTCCTCCCACAGTCCAAAGATATGTGGGTTAGGTGAATTGGTCATGCTAAATTGCCCCGTAGTATCCAAATGTCAGGTAGGGTTGCTGGGTTACGGGGATAGGGTGGAGGTATGAGCTTAGGTAGGGTGCTCTTTCAGAGGCCGATGTAGACTCGATGGACCGAATGGCCTCCTTCGGCACTGTAATTTCTATGATTCTATGATCCCAAATATAGCCACCACAGGGTCCGGCTAAACCTCATCCCCACTAGATAAAAGCAAATGACTGCGGATGCTGGAATCTGAAAACAAAAGAGAAAATGCTGGAAAATCTCAGCAGGTCTGGCAGCATCTATAGGGAGAGAAAAGAGCTAACGTTTCGAGTCCAGATGACCTTTTGTCTGCCCCCACTATCCTTGCTGAGGCCGCAAACACTCCAGCTCAGAATCTCTCCAACTTTACACAGCCCCAGAACATAAGTGCATGATTCACTGGTCCCCGCCCACATTTCTCACACTTGGCTGCCACTCCCTGGAAGAACCCACTTCTTGCCCAAGTCATATGTACCCTGTGCACAACCTTGAACTGTATCAGGCTCATCCTTGTGTATGAGGTCACATTTACTCTTCGTAGTGCCTCACTCCATACTCCCGTTTATCTCCCCTCCCAGCTCCCCCTCCCACTTCTCCATGACCTTCACTACCCGTTAACCTCCCTGTTCTCTCAGCCACCTGTATATATCTCCGATCCTGCCCTCCCCTTCCACATCTGGAAGGGAACAGTCATTCCAGCAGGGTGTACCTTGGCAACCTCGATATCTCTTACCAAACCTTCCTTGCGAAGTCCCTTACCTGCAGGTACCTAAACTCACTTCCTATCAGGAGCTCTACCCTCTCCTTCAGTTCCTCTATAATGTCAAACCCTTCTTCCAACTACAAATCCCTCACCTTAACCAGCCCCACTTCTCTCCATAGAATCATCAGAGATTTACAGTGCAGAAGGAGGCCATTCGGCCTATCTGGTCTGCACTGGCCGTTGGAAAGAGCACCCTACCTAAACCTATCACCCATCCTACCTCCGTAACACCACCTCTATCTGTTTTTGGATGCTAAAGGCAATTTAGCATGGCCAATAAACCTAACCTGCATTTTTTGACTGTGGGAGGAAACCGGAGCAATCGGAGGAAACCCACACAGACACAGGGAAAAGGTGCAGACTCCGCACAGACAGTGACCCAAGCCGGGAATCGAATTTGAGACCCTGGATCTTGAAGCAACTTTGCTAACGACTGTGCTACCATGCCGCCCTATACATACCATCTACCCCTCCCCAGCTCGAAATCATGGTTTTCGCACAGCGGCGCCAGCACCGCCATCCCCTCTATCCTGAAATGCCTCCTCAACTGGTTCCGCACCTTTACTGTAGACTGCACCACCGGGCTCTGCTCGTATTTCCTTGGTGCCATTGGCAATGCCGCTGTCACCATAGCCCTCAAGCTGGACCCCCTACAGGATTCTTCCTCCATCCTAATCCATTCTGCCCCTTCTCCTTCCCACCACCTCCTCCACTTTCACCACCCAGTAATAATGTAGCAGTTTCGGCAATGCCAACCCTCCCTTCTGCCTCTGTAACAGGGTCCTCTTAACCCTTGGCACCTTCCCTGCCCATACAAAGTCTGAGATCATCAATTCCAGTTTTCGAAAGAAGGCCTTCGGTACAAAGATCGGAAGTGTCTGGAATATGAACAGAATGTTCATCTTCACCACTAGGTCCCACACTGCCAGAGTGAAGTGCAGTGTTTCCTGCTGTTTCAGATCCTCCCCAAGCTCCGTGGAGGTTTTAGCTTTATTAGGTTACATTTATGTAGCATCGCCCATTCCTTCGCTACCTGAATCCCCAGGTATCTAAACCTGTCTCAGGC
This sequence comes from Scyliorhinus torazame, assembly GCF_047496885.1. Lineage (NCBI taxonomy): Eukaryota > Metazoa > Chordata > Chondrichthyes > Carcharhiniformes > Scyliorhinidae > Scyliorhinus > Scyliorhinus torazame. The sequence continues at coordinate 89,580,801 of NC_092709.1, forward strand.
CACCCTGAAGGGTAACCCCCTAGATTGGCTTGCCAACCCAACTCATTCAATGGGAACACTTCACTTTTCCTTATATCCCGAAAACACCCCAAAATTCCCCAACAGGCCCGTGATCCTCTCCATGCTCTCCAGCATGTCCGAAACATATAATAGTACATCGATACCTGGGCTCTCGATACGATCCCGTTTAACAGCCTCCTTATATTGCTAGAGAACTGCTTGCCCTTTACGAAACTCATGAGACACAACTTTCCATCCTTTCCGCCATCAACGTAGCCAGCACTTTCACATCTGTATTTAACAGTGCTATGGGCCTTCGCGACACACATTCCAACGGGTCTTTCCCCTTCTTTGGTACCATAGAATCATTGTATATTCTATGTTGCACGAGGCCATTCAGCCCATCGAGTCTGCACCAGCCCTTGGAAAGAGCGCCCTACCCAAGCCCACACTTCCACCTTATCTCTGTGACCCAAGCCAGGAATCGAACCTGGGACCCTGGAGCTGTGATGCAACTGTGCTAACCACTATACTACCGTGCTGCCCTTGTCTGCATCATCGTCTATAGCAGCTCCCCCTTCTCCAACACCACATTAAACTTCCCCAAGAGATGTGGAGGCAGATCCATCGCAAACTCCTTATTAAATTCCACTTGGTAACCATTGGGCCCCGGGACCTTCCCTGGATTTATACTTTATACTGTCCAATACTTCCCCCAGCCCCACCTCCGCCTCCAGTGCCACCACTCTCTCGCTGTGTTCAGAGATCACCCTCTCGATCTCTCGGATCTGTGACTCCTGAGCCTCCAGACACTTGTCCATCCTCTCCATCGAGCCCGTCAGGGATGCCACAGCCCCTTCAATGGCCTTTGAGCGATCCTCCTGCATCTCCTTCCTCTGCTGGTGGAACACATCCTTGATGAAGGCCATCAACAGTACCATCTGGGGCTTTCCAACTTGCACTGATCCTTCCCCCTCTGCCATCTTTCCACTAGCTGCTGTGCCACAGGTCTCTTCCAATTCCTTGGCCAGATACTTCACCTTCTTCTGCCGGATTTGGTAAAGAGCAGACGTGCCACTCCCGGGGGCAACTTCTCCTCCGACCTTCAATTACACTTTTCGATCGAAGTTACACCCGATTACGGGTAAAAAGAACTCTTTGCTACACCTTCAAGCAGAAGCTGCCCTGTGTACGACAACTCACACCATGGCCACCACCAGAAGTCTCCCTGGGTCACTGTCTGTGTGACGTCTGCACATTCATCCCCGTGCCTGCGTGGGTCTCACCCCCACAACCCAAAAAGATGTGCAGGGTAGGTGGATTGGCCACTTAATTGGAAAAAAATACACTAATTTTTTTTAAAGTGTGACTAGCACAGTTGGGGTGTTATCCTTAGAGCAGAGACAATTAAGTGGAGATTGATAGAAGTGTTCAAGTTCTTGAAAGGTTCTGAAAAAGGAGAAACAATTTCAAGTGGCAGAAAGGATGGTAACCAGAGGACACAGATTTATGATAATTGAACCAGAGGTAAAAGAACCAGAGGTGACATGGGGAATAAAAAAAGCAGAGTTGTTAAGATTTGAAATGCACTTCCTGAAAGAGTGGTGGAAGTAGATACAATAATGGCTTGGATTTTGTGGTGAGTGGCAAACAAATAGTGCTAACAGTTCATTACACTAACCTTACCCACAAGCTTCCTGTAGGCTTTACACTGGAACTTGCAATGATTAGAAATCCATTTAATCATGGCACCCTTTAAAGGAGGTTTGGGATCCATGTGAACCGGCAAATAACTATGGATCTCCTTAACCAATCAGTTTAAAGAATTCTTTATGACATGCAGAGTTTGAACCAGGAAATGCACGTTTATTCAATGTCAAATCATCTGCAGAAAACAGAGGGAAAGAAAGATGTGATTAGGAGAGATATTTTAAATATTTTTTAAAATCTCTAACAATGATAAAATTCTGAAAGAATTAAAATGGCAAAAGTTAATTTTCAGTGCCAGGGAGGTTGTTTGGTCATAGTTAAGACATATCAGACCATTAAACATATACTTCAACTGGAATGGAGAAGTCCTAACTTTTTCGAGTGAGTTTAATGGGTAGATATCACATACGTTCAGCAACAGATTTACTTTTTAATAACTGTGAGCGCTGACAGCCTGTTTTTTTTGACTGCAAAGTCCAGGCTATTAAATTTCAAAAGGGAACAGGATAAATACTTGAAATGACAATATGTCCAGGGTATGGGGAAATGGTCAGGGGAGTAGGACTATCTGGACTGCTCTTCCAAAGTACTGACAAAGGCTTGATGGGCCGAAATGCCTTCTTCTGTGTTGCATCATGTTATGATTCAATATTTTCATGTAAAACTGACAGGTATATGAGTAAAGACAATTCTGCATTTTATATAAGTTTAATTTATCAGCGCTTGCTGCACCTCGGAGGTCTAATCTGCCTGCGCAGTGATACAGTCCATTTATCCTCACCCTCCCAGCTCAATGCTTATTTCCTCACCACCCCCACCCCAGCAGGTGGCGCTCTCCCGCGCATGCTCGACCTGCCACCGAGAGGAGGGAGGAGCGGCCAGCCGGCAGGCGGGCACGCGCGGCGCGCGCGCAGGCTCGTCGCACAATGGCGGAGCTGGGCAAGAAGTACTGCGTCTACTGCCTGGCCGACGTGACGAGCCTGCGGCTCCGCTGCACCGAGTGTCAGGACATCGAGCTGTGCCCCGAGTGCTTCTCGGCCGGCGCCGAGATCGGCCAGCACCGGCGCTGGCACGGCTACCAGCTGGTGGACGGCGGGCGCTTCACGCTGTGGGGAGCCGAGGCGGAGGGGGGCTGGACGAGCCGGGAGGAGCAGCTGCTGCTCGATGCCATCGAACAGTACGGCTTTGGCAACTGGGAAGACATGGCCGCGCATGTGGGGGGGCGCGCGCCCCCGGAAGTGATGGAGCACTACGTCAGCATGTATATCCATGGCAACCTGGGCAGAGCGTGCATCCCGGATTCCATCCCGAACCGTGTGACTGACCACACGTGCCCGGGCGGTGGGCCGTTGTCCCCCAGCCTCACGGCCCCCCTGCCGCCGCTCGACATCAGCGTGGCCGAGCAGCAGCAGCTGGGCTACATGCCGCTGCGGGACGACTACGAGATCGAGTACCTGCAGGACGCCGAGACCCTCATCAGCGGCCTGGCCGTCAACTACGACGACGAGGAGGTGGACATCGAGTTGAAGCGGGCCCACGTCGACATGTACGTGCGAAAGCTGCGGGAGCGGCAGCGCCGCAAGAACATGGCCCGCGACTACAGCCTGGTGCCCGCCTTCCTGGGCAAGGAGAGGAAGGAGCGGCCGCTCAGGCGCAAGGTGACCAAGGAGGAGAAGGAGCTGCGGGCCAAGCTCCGGCCCATCTGCCAGTTCATGTCGGCCAAGGAGTTCGACGACTGCTTCGACAACCTGCACAAGGAGCGGGCGCTGCGGGCCAAGATCCGCGAGCTGCAGCGCTATCGGCGCAACGGCATCGCCAAAACCGAGGAGTCGGCCGAGTACGAGGCGGCCCGGCACAAGCGGGAGAAGCGCAAGGAGATGAAGAACAACGCGGGCGCCAAGCGGGGCAAGGACGAGGCGGGCAAGGAGACAGCGGTCGAGTTCAGCTCCATGGAGAACTTGGCCGGCTTTGACCTGCTGTCCGAGCGGGAGAAGTTGCTCTGCAGCTCCCTCAACCTCAGCCCCACACGCTACCTGACCGTCAAGACCATCATCATCAAGGACTACCTGCAGAAAAGGCAGGGTATCCCTTCCAAGAGCCGTCTGCCCAGCTACCTCGACAAAGTCTTAAAGAAAAGGATATTGAATTTCTTAACGGAAAGTGGTTGGATTGCCCGGGACACTTCGTGATGTTCTGCTTCTCTTCAGCGAGGGAAAGATTAATTTTCATACTGCTAGCTCCCAGAAAGACCGCAGGGGCGAGATGTTCTTCAATTACAAAGTTCAAATGACGGTTGATTTAGTGTGCAACTGCCAGTCTGCTCCACTGAGGATTCAAATGCAAGTTTTCATACAGTGGAATTTGATGATCAAAGCTCACTATCTCTTTTAGATAAGCTCAAGTAAGGAAATAAACAAGCATTGTCTAAGACAGTTCAGGCATTACAAAAGAATACAATAATGACCATGGAAAGATCTGCCCGAAATAAAGGATGGTCATGTCTGGCTGCTGTCTTCAGGTTCACAACCTGGAGCATTTTGGGCACAAATCAAGATAGTGTCTTTTTAACTGTCCTGGCCTTATTCTACTGACTTATCAGAGCAAAACAAGAACCTACTGATCCACAGATTCTTCTGGCCCTGTGACAAGTCCTAATTCTGGCACATAGCAAAATTATTTTGCTAAAAGACTTGGAGTAGGAGGAAATATATTGTTGGATGATTGTATTTAATGGATTCATTAAGGGACTTCACAATCTAGCCAGCACATTTTTGATTAGCTGATCCTATGGCTTGCATTGAGGGTAAAACCCAGCCAATGCAAGTTAGTGGCAGGTACCACTAATTCTTGTGGTAAAAAATAAACAAATAATTGTCTAATGGACAGCTCAAAGCTTTTGTGTCCAAACTTAGGTAATTTATGCATTTATTTGAGTTTTGGCTAAATTTATTCACGGGAACTCTTAGTTTTTAAGTGTTTCACCATCGACTCATAGATGTACAATTCACTTCCTAGAAGACCTTTGATTTGATAATGTAGACTTTTGAATGATCTTATTTGACTCTTGTTAGAGGGCTCAAAGGAAATCTTGAGAATTTGGGACACATTTCTACAGGGCTCAATTACCAATGGTCCATTGCATAATGGATCAGTGACAGTAGCTTGACTGATAGTTAACTGTAATGTTTAAACAGGTCTGTGTGCCCACTTTTAAGCCTCTTGTGCACATCTTGCAAATTGCCTTCCAAAAAATCTTTGTATAAAATAGTGTTGAGTTTCTTTAAGTTAAGTTGGAGTACTAATGACTTATTTTGCCATTTACTGCTACTCTGTGTGAGCATTTTGGCTGCCAGAAACTTTTAAGATTCTTTTAATATTCTCCTATTCTTTGCTACCCTTGCAACAGGCACTATTCCAACCCTTCTCAGCTTTAAAAAACAGGCAAATAACCCATTCACAGGTTAGTGCCGATCCCATTCTAAGCTGTGTACTGTATGACATCTAAAAGCATCCTGGGTTGATCCTTGCTGATGTTTTTGTTTTCTCTCTCCTGCATGATGAAATAGTTTACCTTTTGCTCAGTGCCTTTCCCAATGTGATCTGACTGAAACCAGGGACCTACCATGTTGGCAAATGCAGTCATATGTTAAACAATGTTGTGTCGTTGTCTCCATCCCCTCAGTTCAAACAACATGCAATTGGGGAAATTGCAAACTTAAGAAAAAAGCATAATATTTGTTTAAAAATAAGGGCTGTTATGTTGCAGGCAGATTGTCAATCATCTCAAATGATCAGTGGACTGCATACATATGCAAGGAAATGAGACACCTATGTCCAGTACACAGATTTTGAGAGATGTACTGCCATGTTTTAAAAAACAAATCATAACTTTTGAAAGTTACTTAGTGACAGCAGATATTTGTTGTTTTGTAGTCTTGGTGTTTGTAAGTGATGTGCCATGTACGGAAGATTACATTTTTCAATTCTGTCGGTGAGATTGCACTTTTACTTTTAAGCAAGAGGGGGAATATCTAAAGGCAATACAGAACGTCTGTGACTGACTTGTACTCTATACCGAAGTGAGCACCAAAAAGATTTTTAAAGTGATGACCTAACCTATGAGTGATTTAACATAGTCAAGGGTATTTGCTGCAAACCATTCACTGTCACTTACACAGTTGATACAATGAGTGCTGCTTACTGATCACAGCTTGGTTTCAAGTAGTTTCTATACTCTTGTTGCATTCCTCTCAAGATATAAAATTGGAGATGTTAGTACAAAAGAGAACTTGCGCCAAATTGAACCATTGGTTCCTTACAACATCCTTTTTGTTCAGGTGGCAGTTTTATCTTCTTTCTCTCCTGAAAGCTTTGACTCCTTGCTTTGGATATAATTCACAGGGTAAGGTTTCACCAGTACTTTGGCAAAGGGACTTCTCTTATGTCAACCGAGTGGGCTGAGACAGTTGTCCCATGCCTACTGAAATTAGCTAAATCAGAAATGACTGAATCAAAACTGTGACCTCTGATTTATGCAGGTCAGCTTCTGTCTTCATTAGTTGAACTGTTGGACAACTTTTGTTTCAGTTCATGTAATGGCACAGCCAGCTTGAAAGGTGCTGAGCGGCATCGTATAATGAATGTGAATTAACTTGTAGTTGGAATGTGACAAGATTATTTCAATACCTTGGTCAGGGCCAGATACATTTTGCTCTCTAAATCCTGTAAGCTGGTTATCAGTAATTGACATTCAAACAAAATGTTGTTAAAGAAGGACATTCTTAAAATGGCTAGAAATTCCTTTTTTTTTTCCCCACCGGGAAAGTCTCTGACTTTTTAATTAGCGCAGCATATGGATGAATTTCTACTCGTGCTTGACAATGCTGGACAGTCACCTTTTGCTAATACAGTCCAGAATAGTCAGACAAATTAATTCCTGAACTGTACACATTTGATGTTGGTTGACTGCAAGTCCAAAACCAGAAAGGGTATTATTTATTTGTATTTCATCCATGACTGATGATAGTTGAAGCTTTGAATTCTTCCAAAAGTGATGGTTTGTGTGTGTGTGTGTGGGGGGGGGGGGTGTTGACCTATATGCTGAGTATAAAATGTGAACTACTTATGTTGAAATCCATTTTGAAATTTGTGTTTTTAAAAAAAATTATCACTCCAGTAATTCGAATTAAATAAATATGTTATATATTTAATGAAATAATTCTTCAAAGATTGTCTGAACCACAATCCTAATGTTTTAAACCTTCCAAATTCATCGTCTTTGGCATCCAATACTGAATTTTATCAAATTCATCCCGAATCACTTCGCTATGGCATCATCATATGGATCCACTCTGGATCAGATGTAATACTTTCTATTTTAATCACCCCGTCCACATCTTCCGCTCCATTTATTAAATTGGATATGGAGTGAAATGATCTGACAAGTTTGTGCATTTGTGCATCTTCAGATTTGATATCACAAAAACATCAAGCGGAGCAGCACTCATGTTTCCACCCTTTGTGCAAGTGATTCCTCCCATCAACTATCCACTTATTCCATTCTTTGCTGGATGGGCATGTGACTTGTTCCACTAAGCGTGAATATCCGCATTGCATTTCTGGTGAAGATGTAACAAATCAGATTTTTCCTTGCTGCCCAAGATCAGTCGAGTGGCTGGTTCCCGTTGTCATGGCATATTTGGTCTTGGGCATCATCTTCAGGGCCAATTCCATCTTTCTTTCTTGTACCAGGTTTTCACAAACAATTTCCTCACTGCAGCACAGTTGTTTGATGAGTTAGCAAATATGACAACTTTTAGCTGGAAACCAGCTTCATACTTAATTGCTTTCAAGGAGGACCCATTTATGTTCATCAATCGCCATGCAAGGGATTCTCTGTGTTGGCATGCCTTGAGTATCTGTGCATCTTGGCAACCTATGCTTGATCCCATGCACTGACCTAGAAGGATACCCCCAAACATGTATTTCTGAACTGACAAATTGAGGCCAAATCTGAATGCGAGTGTAGGCCTAAAGGTGCATTTTGGAACTAAAAGAATGGGGTTGATGTTTACGTAGGGTCCGCTAATACGCTGCAATCTATGGTACAAATTTTGTATAAAATACAAGTGCCTATTTATCTGTGGTTTTTAAATTTGTACGGCACCATGTTGGGATTAATAAACTGTTTGTGTGATAAGTATTTCACAGCAAAGAAAATTGAAAAGCTGATGTGAAAGGTAAAGTTATGTGATAATATAAATCAGATCTAGGTGGCTATAAGTGTATTGCTCAGAATAAGTAATGCTAGGATGATACACTGGGAATGGATGAACTGTCTTCTATACAGCTAACAGTTGATTGAATCCAAACAATATGCTATTTCATTCCTTTATCATTATTTTGAACCTTCTGTTACACTTACAGTTTTATTGCTTTTCATTTCAACAAGATGGTGCGTTTGCAACATTATGATGTTGGACCAAAGCTCTGCAGTAAAAGCATAATTCAATGTAGCACTAAGTGAGACAGGCTAGAAGGTCACTGCTTGAATTCCTGCTGCTGAATTTATTGTTTTTATCACTGTGTAGGAGATGGGTTCTGTTACGTTTGACTTTAATGTCCCGAAGACAGGAAAATTGACTGGTTTCTTTTCTTTATCCAATGACCCATAATGCAAAAAATGTTAAGTATGGAAATTGGGAACAGTCCGGTTTGGCTTGTTGAGTAACCCACTAATACTTACTGTGTAGGACCAGAAGTGAGTTATCAGTTGATAGCAAGGGGAATCAAAGCCATCAGAGGGACAGAAGCATGCAATTAACAGTTTTTTTTAAAAAAAGTGTCTAACTCAATGGACCATTTGTACTGTGCTGATTAAAGTAGAAAGACCCTTCGACAGGTTCCTTTCCAGACTGTCTAATGTTGGGTTACAATTCAGTTTGATTTGACAAAAGTATTATTTTGCTCTTGGCTCAAAATAAAGTTGGTAGATTCAATCTATTCCCAGTTTTTTGTGCCCCCACCCCCTACAGATCAGTGAATGTGGGCACTGAATGGAAAATGCCCCACTTGCTGTATTGAAATTTATTATCTTGTTGGATAAAGTTTGTCAGTAACATATGGTTTTAAGAAGTTGACGGAAGAGGATGGCATATGTTGGTGTATGTAGTGGTGAACCAGTCAGTGATTGCAATGTAGCATTATTCCGCAGTATATTTAGGAGAATAAATTAGAATTGTAGGGATATTGTACAATTGCAGTTTATGCAATCACAAGAATTCTGAATTTGTGTTGAAGCTTCAAATGGATTCCCAGTTTTTTTTTTAACTACAGAAATACATCTGGAATTTTCACTGCTTTCAAGTCATTTCGGTTGGCATTTCTGATGAAATAATTGTATTCAGGGGTGATCATATTTGAAAGTAAATGAGTTTTGGTTAGTGTGTGGAAGATACAGTGCCTTTCTTTGCTAGAGCTCTTTATCTCAAAGTAAATTCCATTTGGTGTGTATTGTGAGATGATTACCCATTTATGGATTATGGGATTGAGTTTTATTGAAGTAATGATGCTGGGCCTGCTTGTTTGACATTATGGTGTATTTTACAGGGGGGGAAGACTGAATAAAGCTGTATATGGTATTCATGCCAGGGAAGTGTTAAAATGTATATCTGACTAATTCAGTTGATTGGTCTAGTGACTGCCAGAGTGAAGATCAAGCCAGTCAGTTGAACTATTGCTTAGTCACTTATACTCTGTTGCATTACTTTTTCTTGCCATTATCAGGTAGCTGACGTGAAGAGTAATAGAAGTATAGCAATTTAGAACCCACAGGTATATAGCACAATGCGATATATCTGTGTTTAAGGATGGGGAGGTGCTGACTCTAACTGTGGATAAATTATGTGTCTCTCCTGACTGCTTTTTAAAGAAAAAATTCTATATTTTGTCCAAGATTTTTTTTACCTAAGCTTTTTGATTTGATGTCTTGGGGTTAATTTCATATTTCCTCATGATGGGACGGTTACAATCGTATTGCTTTCCTAGATTCATTATTATCCTTAATGCAGCACAAGGATATAATGTTCAAAAATATAGTGGCAAAGAAACTTTATTATTTGAATTTTGTTAACATTGAACAAATTGTTTATTTTTTCATTTGTATAGTTGCATGAATCTTTTTTTATTCCTTTTTGAAGAGGAAACAGAGGCTCGGATCTCTGGTTTACAGTATTTCATCCTAACCACTGTTTTTTGCAGCAGCAAAAAAGACGGTGTGGATTATCCTGTATACACTGTAGCAACTAATCAGATTTCAGGGTGCACTGTTCTTAATTATTCCCAGTACCTATATTTATTTTTTTGCTGTTTAACTACATTATTTTTTTGTAAATATAAATGCATGGTGATTATGAAATGGGTTGTTGTGACCCTTTTTGGGAAGATGCAAAGCTATGCCTTGTTAAAATTTCAAGGAAGTAATGGTATATTTTTACTTCTGAATTCCTTTTGTCTATTAAAAGCACCTTTCAAAATACATTACTATGTTCATCTATTGTTTAGAGAAAGTGGATTATTTTTGTAAATTTGTGTTGCTGGACATTCAAGGTAGAGTGAAGACTTAGAAAGAATTACAGGGCACTTCTTAAATGAACAGTATTCTTTTGAGTAAGTTCACGTTGATACATTTGAGTTTTAATTTTGTTGCAGAAATGCTTATAGTTGATATGAACAAATTAATATCCATGTTCAGGTGTGTGCGTGTGGGGTGTGTGTGTAGGGGACGGGACGTGTGTGTGTTTGGGGGTGGGGGGGTGTATTGATGAATTAATAGGTGTGTCTATTTTGAAGTGAATGCAATGCATTTAAAATAATATTTTGAGAACAGGTCGTGTGCTGAGTAAGACACTAAGCTTAAAACCGGGTGCTCAATGTTCATAGCGCATTCCTTTTATTCAGTATTGCCTGTGAGCAAAATTACTGTTAAATTTGTCCATGGTTACTATTAAAAAATGAATGGTAAAACAAATGTGTTCTAACGTTACTTAGTCCACCTGCATTTTGCAACAAAAGAAAAGTTGTTGAATAGCTTACCAGTGACTTCAATGGGTCTGAATATCTTTTGAAACCCTTGACATTCCTTTACCGTTGATTCTCCAGGGCATCCATGCTCTGCATATGGGTGACCCGGCAATGCTGGTGTTTATTACCCATCTCTCAGTGCCTATGAGAATTTGGTGGTAAGCTTCTGCTTTGAATCGCTGCAGTCCATTAGGTGATGGTGCTCCCGCAATACTGTTGAGCCAAAGTTCCAGAATTTTGGCTTTGAATGGCCAGTTTAATGTTTTAGGATATCTTGGTTGTACACTTGGTGCTCGTTTTGAGAAGATCTGGGTAGAGTCCTGAATGTGTCTTGTCATTTTTGAAATGGGTAGCATCTCCCTTGGTCACCCTCAGCTTTTATTGAACAACTGAAATCCTAGTCAGTTAGCAAATGTGCGTGCTGTTTCTTTCAACTGTGTAGCTATTGCATAAAAGACAAAGCTGGCAGTTCATTTCTGCAACATTGCTGTAACGTGATTAAATTATCATTTGGATTGCCTTGAATTTTCTGACCAGTCTCAGATTGTTTAAAAAAAAAAAAAAAAAATCAGTTGAGAACTAAATAGGAGTAAAGTGTGGTGTGATTTTTAAGTAAAAATCTTGAACTTCAAGTGCAGAAGAAATAATTTATTCAAGGTTCCGAATTTAATGTGCTGGTTTTCAAGCCACTTTTTAATTTAATTTAATTTTTATACTATATGAATTGCTAAAATTCCTTGGCTCTAACGAAACAGTAGTTTAACTTCCCTTTACCAAACATTTTTCCTGGTTTCTTGCCCCTCATGGTCTCCTTTTCAATCCCTCCCCCTGTAAAATGTGAATCTGTGCACCAACCAACTGGAAGAATTGGTACCATTAACTATAATTAAATGGAAATCCAAATCTGTGGCCCACTAGGCTTACTTGCCTCCCAGACCTGTAATTCTTTGGGCATTCAAATTTTTTTTTTTTTAAATTTTAGAGTACTCGATTCATTTTTTCCAATTAAGCGTGGCCAATCCACCTAGCTTACACATTTTTGGGTTGTGGGGGCGAAACCCACACATAGGGAGAAAGTGCAAACTCCACACGGACAGTGACCCAGAGCCGGGGTCGAAACTGGGACCTCGGCGACGTGAGGCCGCAGTGCTAACCCACTGCCCCACCATGCTGCCCTGTCAAATTATGTTTTTATGAAATTATGTTTCCCGTAACAGCCTCCCCAAACAGGCGCCGGAATGTGGCGACTAGGGGCTTTTCACAGTAACTTAATTTGAAACCTACTTGTGACAATAAGTGAATTTCATTTCATTTTCATTTTATTCATAAACAACATGTGAATCTGAAGTGGCTCCTGGTGTTGGCTGATTTCAGCTGCAGTGCTACAGGTGGTCTTTGTTGGCAGTAACTGCCAGTGACGCCAGCATCCCAAAAATAAATTGAATTTAAGCATCACTTGGCTCACCATGATTCACCCATTAAAGATATGGGCACAAAGAAAAAATTAGTGTCTGGCTGCTAGTGGCTAGAACCATTCTTAACCAGATTACAGCACAAGCAGGAGGGCTGACAATTGATTAAAAAGTGAAATCTAAGTACAATGGTAATTACACTGCTATTTTTAATTATTAGCTGGATTTTTCTTCCTTAGTGCAGGACAATTGGGTAATTACATTCTGGTAATAAAAATAGTTTGTCGCAGAGTGATCATTGTCTATCGTATACGTACAAAGTGTGTCTGTAATTTGCTAATTTTATACAGAAGAATCCTACTTTAGAAAAATAAAAGTTGTTCAAGATACCTTGTTGCACTGTTGTAAATTTGTTATACTGTTTGTGTAGTATGTAATAAGGCTCTTGCTTTTCTAGTGAGGAGCCAGGCTTACAGGAAGGCTTTGGGATGACTCTTAACCATGTTGCCCCCGTGTCATCCACCCAAATATTGAACAAAGGACCCCAACCCCTTTTTCAGAGAAGTAGACTTTTAAAATATATTTTAAATTAAGGGGCAATTAGCATATCCAATCCACCTACCATGCACACCTTTGGGTTGTGGGGGTGAGACCCACATAGACATGGGGGGGATGTGCAAACTCCACATGGACAGTGACCCGGGGCTAGGATCGAACCTGGGTCTTTGGTGCTGTGAGGCAGCAATGTTAACCACTGCGCCACCATGCTGCCCCCAAAGAAGTAAACTTAATTTAAGTTATTGTGTGTGGACTATATATGCCAGCCCCTGGTTGCAGAAGATTTGAATGATTTCATAATCCCATCATGTTGATAGGGATGCAGCCTATGATTTCTGCCCATTTTACACTCTGCATGCCCTTCAAGTGCAGCTTCCCACTGGCAAGGTGATATTAACTTAATATCCTGTAAAGAGCAAAGAGAATAGCATTATTTTTACAACATGTCTGTCAATACCTCAGGAGATATTGAATGTAAATGCATTTTGAATGGCAGTGATATGTAGACGTGTGGTTTCCATTTTGTACATAATTCCATAAACATTGAAATGAAGAAGGCTGAGACACTGGAAGAAATTCCTCTTTTTTTTCTATCTTGATTCTGGCTTGGGTCATTGTCTGTGCGGAGTCTGCACATCCTCCCCGTGTGCTCCGGTTTCCTCCCACAGTCCAAAGATGTGCAGGTTAGGTGGATTGGCCATGCTAAATTGCCCTTAGTGTCCAAAATTGCCCATAGTGTTGGGTGGGGTTGCTGGGTTATTGGGATAGGGTGGGTGTGGACCTTGGGTAGGTTGCTCTTTCCAAGAGTGGTGCAGACTCGATGGGTCGAATGGCCTCCTTCTGCACTGTAAATTCTATGATTCACCTGAACTACTAGACCAGGCAGTGGAGATTTGTGGGGAATGGTTGTCTCTCATTCAAAGTAAAGTCTCTACAGGGTAGAAATTCACCTCATCCTGTATTAGCTGCATATAATTAGTGATTGTTCCAACATTGTCCATTTTGCAGCACCACTGCCCAATACACATTTGAAATCCACTGTCCTACTTCACCCTGAGATAAGCCCCCATCTCTAACCTCCTCCAGCCCTGAAACCCTCCAAGACCTCAGTGTTTCTTAAATTCAGGCCTCTTGTGCATGTGGTACTTGCATCACTCCATCATTAATAACTATGCCTTCTGCTGCAAAGGGAGGAATGAGACCATAAGGAGACTTTAAAATTAGGGTGAGGTGACATTAGGTCAGGAACCAATGTAGGTCAGTTAGCACAGGGGGGTGAATGGAACTTGGTACAGTCAGGATAGCGGGCAAAGTTGGATGAGCTCAGGTTTATGTAAGGTGGGAGTCCTGGAGAAAATTTTAATAGTTCAGATTGGAGATAACGGAACCATTGAGGGTTTTGACAGCAGATTTGTGAAATGGATAAATTCGGACAATGTTATGGAAGTCGGCAGTCCTGGTGATGGAGAGGATTATGGGATTGGAATCTCAGATCGGCTTTTTAAAAAATTGCCAAGGTTATGAGCAATCTGGTTTAGTATCAGTGATATAGGGTAAGGATAGTGTCAGTGGCTCAGAAATGAGTTTGTTGAAGGGATCAAAGATCTTCAAATATTTGGGCGAAGTCCTATACTGGATGTCAAACAAGCAGTGAAAGGATTGTGAGCTCTGATGAGCTGTGCGTTATCAACCTACAGTAGGATATTTTCCGATGTTACTGTGGGGTAGCTTGATGATAAATAGTTGACCAAAGGTGGATCTTTGGCATCTCTGCTCCCACAGCAGTAGCTCAGGTGACACCCTTTGGGGATGATTCTCTGACTATAATTTGACAGGAACGGAATAAAACCAGGTGAGGGTAGTCCCACCCAGCTGTATAAAGGTGGGGATGCTGGGTCCAGCCATGTCAAATACCGCAGACAGGTGAAGGATGACGAGGAATCACTTACCAAGATCACAGTGCAATAGGATATAATCTGCGACTTTGCAGCAAAGGTGGAATCCTCATTGGAGAAGTTCAAGCATGGAGTGACACAAAAGACATCCTGATTTTGGGAGGGGGCAACACATTCAAGGACTTAGAGGAAATGATTGGAATGAGGCGGTGTTTGAAAGGACAGGAGGGCAATCTCCCTTCTAAATGTCGATGCCAAGATCTTGGCCTCGAATAGAGGATCATGCGGCAGGGATGATAGGGGAGGCATTTAGCAAACATTAGAAGGCTGTTAAATGTGATTATGATGCCTTCTAAGGGAGGTGGTGGTCGCCATGGATGCGGAGAAGGCCTGTGATCGGGTGGAGTGGGGGTATTTGTGGGAGGTCCTGGGACGGTTTGGGTCGGTTTTGTGGACTGGATCCGGTTGCTGTACCATGCACCGGGGGCAAGCGTGCGGACGAACCAGTGAGCTTGGATTATTTTAGGCTGCACCGGGGGACGAGGCCGGGGCATCCACTCTCCCCATTGTTGTTTGCCTTGGCTATAGAGCCACTGGCGAAGGCGCTGAGAGCATTGAAGAACTCGGGGGATAGTACAGGGGTGGTGGAGCACAGGGTCTCGCTATATGCGGACAACCTACTTTTGTATATTTCGGTCCCACTGGGTGGGTGGGGGGGGGATTATGGGGATCATAGGGGAATTTGGCTGGTTTTTGGGGTACAAATTGAATACGGGCAAGAGCGAGGTCTGATTCAAGCAAGGGGAGATGCCGCTTAAGGTGGTGAGAAGCTTTCGGTATTTGGATATCCAGGTGGCGAGGGACAGGTTTGGGTGGTGGAGCAGATGAAGCAGTCCCTCCCGAATTTCAGAAACTACTACTGGGTGGTGAACATAGCAATAGTTAGGAAGTGGGTAGTGGGGGAGGGATCGGTGTGGGAGCAGGTGGGTGGCAGCCTCATGTAGGGGCACTGGTAACGGCACCTCTGCTGTTCTCACTGGCTCGGTACTCCACAGGTCCGGTGGGAGTGACTGCCTTGAGGGCGTGGGGACAGTGGCAGAAGTATATGTGAGTGGAGGAGGCGTTGGTATGGACACCTATTTGTGGCAACTACCGGTTTGCACTGGGGGAGCTAAATGTGGGGGTTTCGGAGGTGGCAGCAAGCTGGGATTGAGCGGTTTGGGGATCTGTTTATCGGCGGCAGCTTTCCGTGCTTGGAGGAGTTTGAGCTGCCCGATGGGAATGGGTTCCGCTAACTGCAGGCTAGACTTTGTGCGGTGGCAGGTTTAAACCTTTTCGCACCTGCCGCCACAGGGGATACAGGACACAGGCAAGTTAGTGTTGAAATGGGGGAGGGGGAAGGTCTCGGAAATTTATAGAGCTCATGGACTGGGAGGGGGTCCCGATAGGGGAGGTGAAGCGAAATTGGGCAGGGAATTATAGATGGGGTTGTGGGAGTAGAGTCAACGCGTACTCATCATGTGCCAGACTTAGCCTGATACAATTTAAAGTGGTCCACAGGTCGCATATGAATGTGGCCCATATGAGCAGGTTCTTTGAAGGGGTGGAGGATAGGTTTGGGCTGTGTGCGGGATGGCCCGCAAATCATGTCCACATGTTTTGGGCATGTCTGAGGCTTAGGGGAATTTGGCAGGGATTTGCCGATGCCATGTTAAAAGTATTGAAGGTGCAGGTTCCGAGTCCAGAGATGGCGATTTTTGGTGTGTTGGAAGACCCGGGAGTCCAGGGGGTGAGAGAGGCTGGTGTTTTGGCCTTTGCCTTCCTGGTAGCCCAGAGACAGATCCTATTGGCATGGAGAGACTCGGATCCCCGATATCGGGGGTATGGGTTATTAACATGGCTGGGTTTTTCGGGCTTGGGAAGATAAGGTTCGCACTGAGGGAATTGATGCCTTTGGGGAAAATTAAGCTGTCAGCAGAAAGGGGAGGGAGGGTAAAGGGAAAGAGGGAGGCGTCGGGGGCTGGTTGAGATGGGAAATAGTTAGTGGGAAAGGGGGATTGGGGAATTGTGTATGTAAGCCATGTTGGCTGGGGTTGGTTGGATGTTATTTGCTTTGTTGTTTTTTTTCCCCCTCTCAAATAGTTTAAATTATATATGCATTAGCAGTGCTGCTTCACGGCACCGAGGTCCCAGGTTTGATCCCGGCTCTGGGTCACTGTCCGTGTGGAGTTTGCACATTCTCCCCCACAACCCAAAAGAGTGCAGTGCAGGTGGATTGGAGATGCTAACTTGGCCCTTAATTGGAACAAATGAATTGGAGTCACAATTTAAAAAAAATTATATATGCCTTAATAAAAATAATTCTAAAAAAGGACAGGAGGGAACAAGGTGGCTGTTTTTTTTTTTAAACGAGTGATGATGCTGGTACATTTAAGTGGGGGGCAGTAACTGCTGAGAAAAAAATGGTAACTAACATGGGGGCCAGAAAGGAAAATTGGATGGTGAACAGTTTGGGAATTGGGTTGAAGGAAGAGGAGATGGGTCGAGACAGGTCTTGTAGACGAGATGAGCTTAAGAGTGCATGATGGACATAGGGAAACTAGAGAAAGGAGCATGTTCAGGGTTAGGGAAGCGACAGTAAAAACTCAACAAATACTGTCATTATTGCTGATCTGGAAATTGACTAAATATTGCACCTTCTCATACATTGTTCCAGCACTGAGGATTGAAAAAGGGCTTTAATGCCACCAGAATAGAAGACTGTGTCCCGGAGGTAATAGGTGAGGATCAGACGGGATTTGTGAAGGGCAGGCACCTGACGTCCAATATTAGACGTCTTCTTAATGTTATAATGATGCCAGCTGAGGGGCATGAGGCTGAGGTGGTAGTAGCCATGGACGCAGAGAAGGCTTTCAACCAAGTGGAGTGGACATACCTATGGGATATTTTAGGCAGATTTGGGTTCGGGCAGGGATTTGTGGACTGGGTCCGGCAGTTATATCAGGCCCCGGTGACAAATGTGAGAACCAACCGAACCCGGTCAGAATATTTTAATCGCGGGAGAGGGACAAGGTAGGGATGCCCGCTCTCCCCATTACTGTTTGCCATGGCCATACAGCCTTTAGCAATGGCCCTTAGAACATTGAGGAATAGTGGGGGGGTGGAGCACAGGGTTTCTCTGTATGCGGATGACTTGCCGCTTTGTTGCAGACCCGGTGGGGGGAATGACCAAAATCATGGAGGTACTGGGAGAATTAGGGCGATTTTCAGGCTACAAGCTGAATATGGGAAGGAGCACGACGTTTGTGATCCAGGCATAGGGGCAGGAAAGGAGACTGAAGGAGTTACCTTTTAAAGTGGTGGCGGGAGGTTTTGGATATTTAGGGATTCAAGTGGCTAGAGTGGGGGCAGCTCCACAAGTTAAATCTGGGCAAAGCGGACGACCAAATGAAAAGGGATTTCCACAGATGGGACATGCTCCCGCTGACACTAGTGGGAAGAGTCCAGACAGTGAAGATGACAGTCCTCCCAAGACTGCTTTTTTTTCAATGCCTTCCGATTTTTGTCCCAAAAGCTTTTTTTAGAAAAATAAATGTGGTGATTACAGGTTGTGTGGACAGGGAAAACCCAGAGAGTAAAGAGGGCACTCCTGGAGCGGGGTCACAGAGAGGGGGGCCTGACCCTCCCGAGGTTTATTTATTATTACTGGGCGGCCAACATATCAATGGTCAGGAAGTGGGTAGGAGGGGAGGGGCCGGCATGGGAGCGAGTGGAAGCGGCATTCTGCAAGGATAAGAGTTTGGAGGCTTTAATATCGGCGTCCCTGCCGTTCTCGGTACTCTACAAGCCCTGTGGTGGTGGCAGCCCTAAGGGTGTGGGGGCAATGGAGGCAGCACATGGGATTGGAGTCAGTGTGGTCTCCGATTTGTAACAATCACCGGTTTGTCCCAGGTAGGTTGGATGGGGCTTCAGGAGGTGGCAGCAGGCAGGGATCGTGAGATTTGGGGATTTATTTATCCAGGAGGGTTTTCTGACCTTGAAGGCACTAGAGGAGGAGTTTGAGCTACCGGGCGGTAATGGGTTTTGATATCTTCAGGTCCGGGACTCTGTCCGGAGGCAGGTCCCAAGCTTCCCTCGCCTCCCCCGAGGGGACTACAGGATTAAGTGATGTCAAAATCTGGGGTTGGAGAGGGAAAGATTTTGGAGATTTACAAGGCGTTGATGGAGAGAAAGGGGGCCCTGATCAGGGAGGTGAAGCAGAAGTGAGAGGAGAGCTGGAAATGGAAAAGTGGGAAAAAGCCTCGAGTCAATTCCTCTTCATCCTGTGCCAGACTTGGCCTGATCCAGATCAAAGTGGTCCACAGGGCCCACATGACGGTAGCCCAGATGAACAGGTTCTTTGAGGGGGAGGGGGGGGAGAAAGAGAGAGAAAATAGGAGACATGGCAGTGTTAGATAAGGGCAGGGAACTCCGTATGAGTAATTAGGGAATAGGGCGTGGGCAGTAGGGTTTTTTGTGTGCGTCGGCCCACGCAAGTTTTTCTTTTAAGAAATGTTGTGTAAAAACTCTGAAAATTACAAATGCTTCAATAAAATATTTAAGAAAAAGGGCTTTGTAGCATTGTGGATAGCACAATTGCTTCACAGTTCCAGGGTCCCAGGTTTGATTCCCGGCTTGGGTCACTGTCTGTGCGGAGTCTGCACATCCTCCCAGTGTGCGCGTGGGTTTCCTCCGGGTGCTCCGGTTTCCTCCCACAGTCCAAAGATGTGCAGGTTAGGTGGATTGGCCATGATAAATTGCCCTTAGTGTCCAAAATTGCCCTTAGTGTTGGGTGGGATTACTGGGTTATGGGGATAGGGTGGAAGTGTTGACCTTGGGTAGGGTGCTCTTTCCAAGAGCCTGTGCAGACTCGATGGGCCGAATGACTACCTCCTGCACTGTAAATGCTATGATAAGGTAATGAAAGGAAATCTTGAGGTTGAGATTTCCATGAGGTTTCAGATCTGAATAACTTACAGCAAAAACCTTGGGAATTACACACATTTGTCAAGCTTTGGAACTTTTTCAGTGTTAAAGATGCTGTATAAATATGATTTATGATGTACATTGCAAAGCACCCTTCAAAATGTAACAACCAGCTCTGACTTTAGAGCAAAAAGATATTATGATTCTATCTGACCATAGATCAGGCAATGATGAGGGTTGAAGTGGTAGTCCGAACAACACTTGGTTTCCATAGAACAGAGTGCAGAAGGAGGCCATTCGGCCCATCGAGTCTGCACCGACCCACTTAAGCCCTTACTTCCACCCTATCCCCATAACCCATCCTAACCTTTTTGGACACTAAAGGCATAGCCAGTCCACCTAACCTGCACGTCTTTGGACTGGGAAGAAAGCAGAGCACCCGGAGGAAACCTACACAGACACAAAGAGAACATGCAGACTCTGCACAGACAGTGACCCAGCAGGGAATCGAACCTGGGACCCTCGTGCTGTGAAGCCACAGTGCTAACCACTTGTGCTACCCTGCCCAGAGTGGAAAAAGATTGCTAGCTCACAGGTTTTCGCACAGATCTTGAATATTTCTTTTTTTATATATTTAGAGTACCCAATTATTTTTTTCCCCCAATTAAGGGGCAATCTTTGGGTTATGGGGATGAAACCCACACAGACACAGGGATAATGTGCAAACTCCACACGAACAGTGACCGGGATTCGAACCCAGGTCCTCAGCACCATAATCCCAGTGCCACAGGTCTTGAATTTTGATACAGATGTTAAAATCAGTCTTGTCTGGCCCACTAATGTGGTTTTATTTTCTATCAATGCTGACTCAACATCAAAAATGAAAGACAACGCTAATAAATCCATTTTATATATTCATTCTATAATTGTATTGAAATTCAGTTCTTTCTAGGCACTGAACTTTAAAAATCTCTGAGGGTACAGAAACGATTCACGAGAATGGTTCCCAAGGAGGAGGAATCTCAGTTATGGCGATGGAATGGAGAAACAGGGTTGTTCTCCTTCGAGATGAAGGGTCAGTATGGGTTAGCACAGCTGCCCTATAGGGCCAGGGACCCGGGTTTGATTCCAGCCTTGGGTGACTATGTGGCGTTTGAACATTCTTCCCATGTCTGCCTGGGTTTCCTCCGGGTGCTATAGTTTCCACCCTCAGTCCAAAGATGTGTAGGTTAGGTGGACTGGCCATTATCAATGTGCAGGGTTACAGGGGTAGGGTGGGAGAGTGGGCCTAGGCAGAGCATTCTTACCGAGGGTTGCTGCAGACTTGAAGGGCTAAATGGCCTCCTTCTGCACACTAGAGATTCTAAAATTATCCCAATGGATTGAAAAGAATAAAGTGCTCACATCCCTCTGGAGTTGAAAATTTAAAAGATTCGCTACTCTAACTGAAGAAATTCCTCATCTCAGTCCTAAAGGGCCTACTTAAGACTGTGTCACCTGGTTCTCCACCAGGCCGTAAGAATTTTGCAATACAGACCTGTATCCTCAATTGCTCCTCATAGAAAAGTCCTACTATAGCAGGAATTGGGAGAATTCCAGGGAGAAGGTCTCATCCAATTCAGCTCTGCAAGCCTGAATACTCAAGGCTGTACCAAATTAACTAAGCACATCAGGGCAACAGTTTAGATTCTTAAAACAGACCCACTTCCTTACAATGGATCAATCCCATTGGCCTGTCGTGCAACTGTCAATCAGGGTGGTTGGTTAGATTAGAGCAGAGCGGGTGGCCCAGCCTTCACTCAACCCACTCAAAACCAAGATGTTGATGATGAACTGGCAGGCATGAACAATAGAACATTACAGCGCAGTACAGGCCCTTCGGCCCTCGATGTTGCGCCGACCTGTGAAACCAATCTAAAGCCCATCTACACTATTCCATTATCATCCATATGTTTATCCAATGACCATTTAAATGCCCTTAATGTTGGCGAATCCACTACTGTTGCAGGCAGGGCATTCCACGCCCTTACTACTCTCGGAGTAAAGAACCCACCTCTGACATCTGTCCTATATCTATCTCCCCTCAATTTAAAGTTATTTCCCCTCGTGCTAGCCATCACTATCCGAGGAAAAAGACTCACTGTCCACCCTATCTCATCCTCTGATCATCCTGTATGCCTCTATTAAGTCACCTCTTAACCTTCTCTCTAACGAAAACAGCCTCAAGTCTCTCAGCCTTTCCTCATAACATCTTCCCTCCATACCAGGCAACATCCTGGTAAATCTCCTCTGCACCCTTTCCAATGCTTCCACATCCTTCCTATAATGCTGCGACCAGAACTGCACACAATACTCTAAATGCGGCCGCACCAGTTTTGTACAGCTGCAAACATGACCTCATGGCTCCGAAACTCATCCCGCTACCAATAAAAGCTAACACACCGCACGCCTTCTTAACAACCCTATCAACCTTGGTGGCAACTTTCAGGGATCTATGTACATGGACACCGAGATCTCTCTGCTCATCCACACTACCAAGAATCTTACCATTAGCCCGATCTTAGCATTAACAGTAAAGTTTAAATAAAAATTGAATTCAATTTTGTACAGTGTACAATTCACAATGTTTTTCTTGATGTCTTATCAGCTGTTCACCCATACCCTGCTGCAGCTCCTGGCAGTCGCTGAAGTACCGACATAGAACATTATCTTTGGCTATCAGTAACCACCTGTATAAAGAACCCAAGTCAATCTTTCAGATGGAGATCCATCTTCAAGATGCTAACTTGTCTGTTCTTTTCACAGATACTGAGCGATTTGCTGTTTCCAGCATTTCTGTTTCTCGTGGATTCCAGCATCAGCCATATTCTTTTTAGTGCAACTTACAAGTGATATATTAGGCAGACAACAGCCCAACTAAGCAACCGTTGGCTCCATCTACAGGCGAGTTAGACTAAATTACCGAGAAGTCTGAAGAGAAAGCAACTGCACAATAAAGGGCAAAGTAATTAAAAGAATTCTAATCAGCGTTGAAGGTTAAATGATGGGAAAATTCTCATTTATTTTCTTATATAAATTTTTTAAAATCACAAGCTATGGAAAACATTAAAGAATCTTCTTTCCCCCCGCCTTCAGGATAATGAGCTTATGTTTCTGTATTCAAATCAATAAATAAAATTAACAATGATAATTTAGAATATATTCAAACAATTAATTTAAATTGGTCAAAATTTTAAAAATATTGTGGTATCTTGAAAAACTGTAGTTAGCTTCTCAGTGTTACCACAAGGGGAAATTATTTTGCCTTATACAATCATTCTTTGTAATCCACATATCATTTTCCTGTTATATAACAAGTGATATTGTCACAGAAAATATTAGCACTTATACCTTACATTCAGGAATATTAAACTTAATATTTTGTAAACCTGATCACTTTAACAGTAAAGTTTAAATAAAAATGTAATTCAATTTTGTACAGTGTACAATTCATAATTTTAAAGACGATGTGTAAAATACTAAATAGTCCACAATGTGGACAGTTATTTATTCACAATAAGACCATACAAGTGGATACTTTGAACAACAGATTTTTTTCTTTGTCTTGATATGAAGACCAGATTAGCTTTCATGGTAATAGGAAGCTTGACTGGGATCAGCTGGAGAAAGATGAATAAAGCATTGTACTAGAAGACAACTAGACAATTATCAAATCAGAGTAGAACTGGAACGTCACAGTCCAACATTTTGAACTTTGAAAAAAAAAGTCTACCGTAAACTCTTTGGGAGTCTGTTAAAATATTTGAATATTTATTGGTGACCAATGCCTGAAACAGAAAAAAACTAATGAGGTCAGAACATTCACTTCTTATAGTAAAATACCTTTCAAACCTGCAGACCCTTAGTTTTTGTGAAAAAAAAGGATTATCTTCAATTCTTCATAAATAGCAAATCAAAATATCCATTAGTCAAAGAACAGGAACTATATGGTCTTTTTGAACTATACTGCAGTGAGTCACCCCAAACACAGTTATTCTGCTCCTTTAACAACACCAACTAATGCTGGCCGAAGGGTGCGCCCATGAAGCTTGTACCCTATCTTGGTCACTAACGCCACTGAGCCTGGCTCCTTTCCTTCCACAGGAGTGTGGAAGAGAGCTTCATGCTCATATGGATCAAACTTTGCTCCAATGGGATTCAGTTTGACAAGACCATGCTTGGAAAACACTTTCTGAAGTTGTCCTTCAGTCATGATAAGACCTTCGAAGAGACTCTTCAAGTGGGGGTTCTGTCCTGTGATCTCCTCTTTTGGCACACTCTCCGTTGCTTTCTCAAGAACATCCGCCACATCCAACAGGTCCTTGCAGAAACTTTGAATACCTTAAAAAGGGAAAAATGACACTCAAAACTCTGATGGAATTCAAATATAAATAAAATGTACAAAGTGTGTTAAAAACATTTGGGAGAAAACAGTGAAAGCCAATCTGAGATGACTTTCCTTTGCTAAAAACAAGAGCAACATTTTAGGTTTATCTCAAGTTGATATCTATACAACCAAAGTTCCACTAGATTTTTTTTCCTCCTTGCCTGTTTTTTTGCCGTTTTATCCGAGAATGTTTTAATTCTTTGATATTTCATGTTTGATCAGGACAACTCAATCAGCGTACTCCAATTACTTCTCCGAATTTAACCAACTTCAAGCAGAACTATAGCCAATCTACTATTAAGAAGCAGCATAATGACACCATCGCTCTAGCAAATTAAAATGTTAAACTACGTTTTTTTTATAATTAGAAAAAAGCCTTTATTCTACTTTTAAAGGAGAATTAGAATTCCCAATTAATTTTTTTCCTATTAAGTGGCAATTTAGTGTGGCCAATTCACCTACCCTGCACATTTTAGGGTTGTGGGGAGGCGAAACCCACACAAACACGGGGAGAATGTGCAAACTCCACACGGACAGTGACCCAGAGCCGGGATCGAACCTGGGACCTCGGCGCCGTGAGGCAGCAATGCTAACCACTGCGCCACCGTGCTGCCCAAGCAGTGGCTAACTTAAGCATAATCAAAAAGCCTGTAATTGCACCAGCTAACCGTTGCAAAATAGACTTGTTCCCATCAATAAAGTTTTCAATTCAGAAGGCCTAATGAAATTCAGTTGAAATAAAAAAAGCCTCAAGAATCAATGGTGACATTTCCCAGAAATTTACCAATTTTTCTCAATTCAGAAATGTGTATAATAAATTTTTAATAACAGCCAATCTCACCTGAGTAAGCACCACAGAAAGCTGGTACAGGAAATGGAAAACATTCAGAAAGGTGTAATAGGGAAATATTAGAGGTTAAGGCAAAAAGTACATTTCTGTAAGCACGGGTGTTCAGTATTGAGCAGTGCAAAATAAATGGCAAT
The DNA here is from genome assembly GCF_047496885.1 of Scyliorhinus torazame. Classification (NCBI taxonomy): domain Eukaryota; kingdom Metazoa; phylum Chordata; class Chondrichthyes; order Carcharhiniformes; family Scyliorhinidae; genus Scyliorhinus; species Scyliorhinus torazame. The sequence continues at coordinate 89,605,832 of NC_092709.1, forward strand.
GCTGCACCCCAGCACGGACCCGTTTCAACTGAAGGACAGAAATTCACTTCTAAATCAGGCAACGAATCTTGCACACAAAAGGGATGAAGATGTTGAGACTTCAACTTTAATAGCTATTGCCAAGTATCAAATTATAGTTACAGAAATAAGTGCTTTAAAAGTTAGTATTTTTTAATAAGGGAACAGGTCCAAGAATAGACTAACCAAGTGTGCAGAATTCAAAAACAATATTGATAGAACAAAATGTATATGAACAAATTTTGCACACTCAGGTCCTACTGTATCTCCTTTTCCCACTTCATCCTCCACTCTTGAAGGCCTATCTATTGCTTGGTACAGTTCTGTAGCCACTGTTAAGTCTCTGGCACAGTTTGCAAGTGGTTTTTCTTCATGACTCATTGAATACCGAGTGCAGAAGGAGGCGGTTTGGCCCAGAGTCTGCACTGGCCTTCTGAAAGAGCACCCTACCAAGGCCCAATCCAACGACCTATCCCTGTAACCCTACCTAATCTTTGGACACTAAGGGGCAATTTGTCACTGTCAATCCACCTAACCTGCACATCTTTGGACTGTGGGAGGAAACTAGAGCACCCGGGCGAAACCCATGCAGACACGGGGACAAAGTGTAAGCTCCACACAGACAGTCACCTGAGGTCGGAATCTGGTGCTGTGAGGCAACAGTGCTAAACACTGCCACCATGCCGCCCCTTGAACTAAGAAGATCAGCCAGCTATTTGCTTGAGAAAGGCTTTAGAATCAGATTCCCTGATGTCCAAAGTATTCAGCAAGGATTCCCGGATAGCAATCAAGAACCGGATACGGGTATGGTAATATAGTGGTAATGTAGCGGTAATGTAGCGGCATGTCCTTCCCTGGTTTGGTCCACTATGGACTGAAGTCCCTGCTAACATGGTCAACTCTCACGAGTCCTCGGAATTGGCCTATGAGTTGTAGTAATTTCAAAGGCATCCCCACCCCAACCCACGGAATCTATAGATGGGCAAGTATTGCTGGCGTTGCCCGAGAATTAAAAGAACAAAAGGTGCAGTGAATTTTTCCACTCCAGAATTCAAGGGAGCTGAAGCCAACTGCTGCACTTCAGTGATAAGAGCAGAGTTTATACATCAAAACCACATGCATGGTCTTGTTTTAATTGCAGCCATTAAATATTATATCGAGATATCCAGGTCTTTGATGAAACACCAAATAAAATGTACTGAGTGTTGCCTGATGTGCATTTGTGGAAATCAAATTGCTAGTGTTTACAAACTAGTTATGAGGAGCTGCAGCATCAATGGGCAGCAGTCAGAATTGCACATGCTTTGGAAATGTTACAATGAAGGTCTTCTGTTACTCTTTCCACAAATGCAACCTGGCCCAAGTATTTTAAAGCATTTTCTGCTTTGAAATAAACAGCCTTCCCCAAAACATAACATTATTCTTGCATTTGAATATGTTTACGTGGATAATGTTTTAAAAATAATATTGGGCAGTGAAATCTCGGTGGCTGCCATGGGGTGAGTGGTCTCACATTTGGTGGCACCCGCCAAAGTGGATTTTGTTGCGTCTTTATCCCACCCAGAGGGCAAAAGGTGCAGGACTGCCTGGGGAAGGTAATACTCTGGTGTGGGTGGTGGATGGATCCATAGACAGGGAGTGGTGCAAGGAAGAAAGAGCTGCTGGAGCAGGACAGTCTTCATGATGCGCACAGGTAACGATGACGGCAGACAAGGGGACTATGCTGCCTGTCCAGTGGTCGATGGAGTTGGTGGAGTTATTGAATGATAAGTTTCGGCAGCAGAAGAAAGAGACCCTGGAAGACTTAGCCAAGGTGGCGGAACCGCTGAGATCTGGTATCAAGCGAGTGGAGCAGAGGCTGGCTGGAGTCCCAGGGCCAGGCCATCCGGAAAGTGGAGGAGGCGGTGGGGGAGCACGAGGAGCAGTTGGCTTCATTGGCGGCCGAGGTGGGAGTAATGAGAGAGACCCAGAAGCGGCTACAGGAGAAGGTAGAGGACCTTGAGAACCGCTCCCAGAGGCAGAACTCGAGAATTGTAGGGATGCCTGAAGGCAGCGAGGGAGTGGACTCCTCGAGCGGAGCGTGGCTGGAATGCTGGAAAAGCAGATGGCAGAGTGGGCCTTTGTCCGGGCCCTTGGAGGTCGACCAAGTGCACAGGGCACTAATGAGGAGGCCGCAGGCGAACGAGTTGCCGAGGGCAATGATGGTGCGTCTTCACTGGTTCCGAGATAAGGAAAAGATCTTGAGATGGGCGAGGCAGATGAGGAGTGGCACCTGGGAGGGGAGTGAGCTGCGACTGTATCAGGATCTGGGCCCGGATCTGCCGAAGAGAGACGGGTTTAACCGGGTGAAGGCTGCCCTTTTTAAAAAGGGGGTGAAGTTCTGGATTTGTACCTGGCTCGCCTCTGGGTGAACTTCAATAATAAAGAGCACTATTTTGGAACACCGGAGGAGGCGATGGAATTTTTGAGGGACAATGGACTGGCATGTGGAGGAGGACATTGAACTGCGGAAGAGGGTGTGTGGAGATGAATCCAAAGAAAAAATGCTGGAAAATCTCAGCAGGTCTGGCAGCATCTGTAGGGAGAGAAAAGAACTAACGTTTAGAGTCCAGATGACCCTTTGTCAAAGCTGCTTCCTTGTTCCAGGCCTACTTGGGTCCCCTCCCACAACTCCTTTGCCGGTACTTGATGACTATTTTGGTGCCGCGTCATGCTCTCATCCGGACCTGGAAAAATTCATTAACTTCGCTTCCAGTTTCCACCCCTCCATCACTTTCACCTGGTCCATCTCAGACACTTCCTTTCCCTTCCTTGATCTTTCTGTCTCCATTTCCAGCAATAGACTATCTACTAATATCCACTACAAGCCCAGAGTCCCACAGCTATCTGGACTACAGCTCTTCGGATCCTACACACTGTAAGAATTCCATCCCTTTCTCTCAGCTCCTTCGCCAGCTTTGACAAAGGGTCATCTGGACTTGAAACGTTAGCTCTTTTCTCTCCCGACAGATGCTGCCAGACCTGCGGAGATTTTCCAGCATTTTCTCTTTGGTTTCAGATTCTAGCATCCGCAGTAATTTGCTTTTATCCAGTGTGGAGATGAATGTGGTTTTCTCTTTTTTCTTGATCTTTGCTAATTCTTGTATTTTTTTTTTTTTTTTTTTTTTAAATCGGTTGGTGGTTGGGGAACTCTTCTCCTCAGAGATATTTCAATGCGATGAGGGGATGAGTGCAGTTTTTAGACTATTGGGGTTTTCTTTTTTGTTTCTCTTCTGTTTTCTATTGTTGCACTGTTGGTTGCGAGGTGTGCGAGTGGGGGAGGGGAATCAGTGGCGAGGTAGGAGGCTGAGGCGCCTTGGGCGTGGGTTGCCAGCCGAGCTAGTTAATGGGAGGGTAGTGAGGGGGGGATCAGCTGGTTGGAGAAGCAGAGTGGGGGTGGGGGGGGCCAGCACGGTGGCGCAGTGGTAGCACTTCTGTCTCACGGCACCGAGGTCCCAGGTTCGATCCCGGCTCTGGGTCACTGTCCGTGTGGAGTTTGCACATTCTCCCCGTGTTTGTGTGGGTTTCGACCCCACAACCCAAAGATGTGCAGGGTAGGTGGATTGAACATGCTAAATTGCCCCTTAATTGGAAAAAATGAATTGGGTACTCTAAATTTTAAAAAAGAGAAGCAGAGAGGGTTGGGGTTGTTGTTTTGTTTAGGGGAAGGGGGAGGGGCTGATGAAGGTATTGTTGAGGTTATATTATATAGGAGGGAGTGATGACGTTGGACATCTGGGGATGGGCCTGGAGGGTTGCATTGCATGGATGGGGGTCTGGCCTAAGGGGTATGGTTGATCGGTGTGAGAGGCCATCCGACCAGGCTGGTCACATGGAACACGAGAGGGCTAAATGGGCCAATCAATCGGTCGCATGTTTTCATGCATTTGAGGAGTTGAAGGCAGATGTGGCCTTTTTGCAAGAGATGCATCTGAAGATTGGGGACCAGTCAAGGCTAAGGAAAGGGTGGGTAGATATGAAGACGCGGGGAGTGGCGGTGCTGGTCCATAAGCGTGTGGCGTTTGAGGTGGGGAATATCGTAGTGGATTCGGGGGGGGGAGGATCGTGATGGTAAGTGAGAATTTGGAGGGGATGTAAGTGGTCCTAGTTAATGTTAATGGCCCAAATTGGAAAGAAATGGAGTTTATGAGGCGAGTATTGAGGAAGATCCCGGGCCTGGACGCGCACAGACTGATTATTTTTTTTTGGGGGGGGGAACGTCTTCAACACGGTCATTGATTGGGGGATAGACTGGTCGAGTTTGAGATCAGGGAGAGTGTTGGATGTGGCAAAGGAGCTGAAGGGGTTTATGGAGCACATGGGGGGGTGGACTCGGGATACTTGGCGAACGTGGTCTCGGACTTGCAGGTGGATCGGTGGGGGGGGGGGCTCAGCGCCCGCAGTGGAGGTTGAATGTGGGACTGCTAACGGAGGAGGAGGGCCGCCATCCAGGGGTACATGGAAGTAAATGATACAGGTGAGGTCTCAGCTGCCACATTATGGGAGGCTTTCAAGGCAGTGGTCAAGGGGCAGTTTATATCAATTCGGGCTCACAGGGAGGAGGAGGAGCAAGCAGAGATGTCAAGGTTGGTGGACGAGTTTATGCGGGTGGACAGAAGGTACGCGGAGTACCCGGAGGCTGGATTGTGGAAGGAGAACAGAAGCTCCAGATGGAGTTTGCACTGGTCTCCACAAGGAAGACAGTAGGTCAGTTGCGGACGGCCGGGGGCAATGTATGAATACGGGGAGAAGGCGAGCATGATTCTGGCCCATCAGCTCAGGAAGCTAGAGGCAGCGAGGGAGATTGGCAGGGTGAAGGATGGCAAGGGTGGAGTGGTATTGAATCCGGTGGAGATGAATGGGGTGTTTGAGGAGTTCTATAGGAGGCTTTATAAATCGAAGTGACATGTTGGCCAACATCAGCGCCTTCTAAATATCACAATGGTGCCTTCGGAGAGACGGAATGAGGAGGCAGTCGCGATGGACGCGGAGAAGGCCTTTGATCGGGTAGAGTGGGAATATTTGTGGGAGGTATTGGGGCGGTTTGGGTTTGGGCAAGGGATCCGATTGCTGTACCGGGCGCTGGTGGCGGGTTGGGTGAGTTTGAGGTACTTTAGGTTGTACCAGGGGAAGAGACAGGGTGGCCCACTCCCACTGTTCCTTTTAGCCTTGGCGATAGAGCCACTGGAGATGGCGCTTAGAGCTTGGAAAGGGATTGCGTGTGCGTGTGTGTGTGCACATAGGGTGTTGCTATATGCGGACGACCTGTTGCAATATATATTGGACCCACTGGAAAGCAGAGGGGTGTTATGGACATTTTGGTGAAATTTGGCCAGTTTTCGGGGTATAAATTAAACATGGGAAAGAGTGAGGTCTTCCCGATCCAGGCGAGGGAACAGGAGAGGAAGCTGGGCAAGCTGCCGTTTAAGGTAGTGGGGGTGAGTTTTAGTTATCTAGGCATCCGGGGGGAACGATGGTGGGAGCAATTACACAAGTTGAATCTGGCTCGGTTGGTGGAGCAAATAAAGAGGGTGTTTAGAAGGTGGGATGTGCTTCAGTTATCATTGGGGGGATGGGTGCAGGCTGTGGAGATGACTGTGCTCCAAGATTTTTGTTTGTATTCCAGAACCTCCCAATTTTTATCTCCAAGGCCTTTTTCAAGAAGGTTAGTTCAATGATATCGGGATTTGTGTGGGCAGTGGTGGACCCTTGAGTAAAGAAGGCACTGTTGGAGCGGGGGCGAGGGAGGGTTGGGGTGGCATTGCCAAATTTAATGAAGTATAATTGGGCAGCAAATATAGTCATGGTAAGGACGTGGTTAGTTGGGGAGACATCGGTATGGGAGTGAATGGAGGCAGTCTCGTATAAGGCAGCACGGTAGCATTGTGGATAGCACAATTGCTTCACAGCTCCAGGGTCCCAGGTTCGATTCCGGCTTGGGTCACTGTCTGTGCGGAGTCTGCACATCCTCCCAGTGTGCGCGTGGGTTTCCTCCAGGTGCTCCGGTTTCCTCCCACGGTCCAAAGATGTGCAGGTTAGGTGGATTGGCCATGATAAATTGCCCTTAGTGTCCAAAAATTGTCCTTAGCGTTGGGTGGGGTTACTGGGTTATGGGGATAGGGTGGAGGTGTTGACCTTGGGTAGGGTGCTCTTTCCAAGAGCCAGTGCGGACTCGATGGGCCGAATGGCCTCCTTCTGCACTGTAAATCTATGATAAGAGGCTGCTGACGACACCTCTGCCGTTCTCCCCATCCAGGTACTCCACAAGTCCGGTAGTAGTAGCGGGCAGCCCTGAGGGTGTGGGGACAGTGGTGACAACGCTGGAGGCTTGAAGAGGCCTCAGTTTGGGCTCCAATTTGTGGGAATCACAGGTGTGCTCCGGGGGGGGGGGGGGGGGGGGGGGGAGACTGGATGGGAGTTTTTAGGTTTGGCGGCGGGCGGGGATCGAGCGTTTCGGGGATTTATTTGTGGGAGTAGCTTCCCAACCTTGGAAAGACTGGTAGAGGAGTATGAGTTGTCCAGCGGAAACATGTCCCGGTGCTTACAGGTGCGGAATGTGAAACAAGTGCCGTCCTTTCCTGATCTGCCGTCCCCGGGGTTGCGGGATAAGGTGCTTGTCAAAAACAGAGGCTGGAGAGGGCAGGGTGTCAGAGATATAGAAGAAATTGATGGACTGGGAGGGCACCCCGTTAGGAGTAGTTAAGCAAAAGTGGGAGATGCTGGGGGTTGAGTTGGAGGCTGGGTTATGGGAGGAGGCTCCAAGGGTGAATGGACCCTCTTCATGTGCCAGGCTGAGTCTCATTCAATTTAAGGTAGCCCATAGAGCACATATGACAGTGGCTAGAATGAGTAGGTTCTTTGAGGGGATGGAGGATAGGTGTGGGCGGTGTGCAGGGAGGCCCACAAATCATGTTGACGTTTTGTGCCTGCCCGAAGTTGAAGGGATTTTGGCAGGGGTTCGCTGACGTGATGTCGGAGGTACTGAGGGTGAAGGTGGTTCCGAGTCCAGAATTGGAAGTGTTTGGAGTGTCGGAAGATCTGGGAGTGCCGGGGGGGGGGGGGGCCTATGGTAGGGAGGGTATTGAGTTACAATGTGATCTCCTGTGTATTTTATTTTTTGTGTTTGATGTTTATTTATAAATGCCTTAATAAAAATATATATATTTTTTAAACTTCAATCTGTTGGTGCATTATCAACAAGAGAACTCGCTTCCTGTACCCCTAACCGAGCACACAAGACTTCACCATCCCAAATTCTAACATCACCAATCTACAAGTGAAGGAACTTTGTAATTAGCAGTAATGAAAAGCGTGGATTGTGTACAAATTTAATTTACTGGTATCCAATGTTGAGATGCACTTACCATATAACTTTGCTTCTTCGACCAGTTTCTGGCTTCTTTGACGTAGATTTTCGGTATCTGCTAGCGCCCGCTTATACTTGTCCTACAAAGTACCCACATAATACTTATTATTTCACCCAATTGTGTCTCACTTTTATTTTATTTTCAAAAGTTAAACTAATATTTATCCAGTGTGATCAATTCTTATGTTTAATCTATAAAGTTACCTTCACACAACTTCCAGCTGGTTAAGGCACTGACTACCTGAGCCATAAAGACCAAGCAGGTCACATATTTAATCACTGTGATGAATAGGTGAATTGGAGGGCACTACAATTGTTATCGGCACACCTGGGTTTGGGAAGGGAATTTCTTATTCCTGAATATTATCTAACATCATCTGTCAGAAATGCACATGTACACGGAATAAAAAAAACCTTGTACTCAGCTGTGATGCTGTTTAGGAGTCAGACAGATGGAATTCAGTTTCTAGTCACACATATGGAGAGTTGGGAAGTTATTGTGGTACAACCAGTGCCATTGGAGCTACACGCCAACAAAGAGTGTCTTATATGGAAACTTTATTTGCAGCATTTCATATCTGCCACACTTCAGACATTATACAATAATGTCAAAGAAAAAAGTACAAAGAAATCAACATTGTCTTTTGGAGTCAACAGACTCAAGAGGAGTCTCAAACCTTATTAATTGATAAAATAAGGTTAGTGTTTACTTGGCAATTATACTTTGTAATCTTGAAGAAACAAGACCTACAATTTATCCAAAAAGTATAGTACAATCATTTTTCTGTATGGGCAGCGGGTAGTGCATCTTGTTCCATCACTATACCCGTAGCAGAGAAGAATTTCTGGGATTTAAAGTATTACCAAATTGTTGACAGCTATGCTGTAGATAGCCAAAGGGTTTGCCTCAGAGTAATGGCAGCAGGATTCAGAAGTAGTCAGAAATTATCTTAAAATACTAATTTGCGTTTTCCATAATTGCAACAAGGAATCCTACTCAAAGTATCCCTAACACCTCTAACAAAACTGAAATAAGGGCAGCACGGTGGCGCAGTGGTTAGCATTGCTGCCTCATGACGCTGAGGTCCCAGGTTTGATCCCGGCTCTGGGTCACTGTCCGTGTGGAGTTTACACATTCTCCCCGTGTTTGCGTGGGTTTCGCCCCCACAACCCAAAGATGTGCAAGGTAGGTGGATTGGTCATGCTAAATTGCCCCTTAATTGGAAAAAATGAATTGGGTACACTAAATTTATTTTTAAAATAATTTTTTAAAGTTTTAAAAAACACTGAAATAAAGTTTGTTCTCAAGTGTTGTTAAAACAGGTGTACTTAGAATGTCAATAAGATCCAGGTTAACTATATTCCACTCCATAGTGTCTTTAGGTCACGATCAAGGAAAGTCAAGGGCGGCACGTGGTGCAGTGGTTAGCACTGGGACTACGGCACTGAGGAACCGGGTTCAACTCCCCGCCCTGGGTCTCTGTCCATGTGGAGTTTGCACATTCTCCCCATGTCTGCGTGGGCTTCACCCCACAACCCAAAGATGTGCAGGTTAGGTGGATTTGGCCATGCTAAAATTGCCCCGTAAAAATAAATCAAGGAAAGTGAGGCTATTCTATCTTGCATTGTAGAAATATTATTATAAAATAGCACATCCTTTGACCTACAACCTTTTCACCAAGGATCAATGTAAAGTTTAGTTATTTATGCTTACTGCAAGGTCCTTCAGTTGTTCCTCCAGCTTGGTCTTTTCTTCCACAAGTACTTTTTCTGTTGGGCTGGATTCTCCTTTGTCTCCATTCTGAGTCTGGCTTTGGTCATCTTCACAACTTTGTCCAGTGTTTTTCTGCCGAGTAGCTGTACAGAATAACCTAAGGAATATATTAAAGTCACGTTAGTCAGAACATACAAGGAGAGGCAAACTAATCAGACTGAAAGCTGACAAATCCCCTGGATTTGAAGATCTTCATCTGAGGGTCTAAAACTAAATGGCTGCAGAGGTAGTCAATGTTTTGGTTGTAATCTTCCAAAATTCTCTACTTTCTGGAAAGGTACCAGCAGATTGGACAACCCCCACCTTCAGGAAAAGGAAACAATAAAGCATGAAACTGTAAACCAGTTAAACTAATATTTATTACCTGGGATAAAAGCAAAATACTGCAGATGTCAGAAATCTGAAAGAAAAATTGAAAGGATGCTTGAAAAACTAAGCAGGACTGGCGACCAGACTATAGAATAGTCTGGGGCAGCATGCTAGCAGACAGCGCCAGGATCCCAGGTTCAATTCCTGGCTTGGGTCACCGTCTGTACAGTCTGCACATTCTCCCTGTGTCTGCGTGGGTTTCCACCAGGTGCTCAGGTTTCCTTCCACAAGTCCCGAAAGACGCGCTGTTAGGTGAATTGGACATTCTAAATTCTCCCTCAGTGTACCCGAACAGGCGCTGGAGTGTGGCGACTAGGGGATCTTCACAGTAACTTCATTGCAGTCTTAATGTTAAGCCTACTTGCGACACTAATAAAGATTCTTCTTCTTATTGGAATATGTGTTGACTTTGGCAACTGGGAAGGCAGATGGGATGGAACACAAATGTATTTCACAGTGCAGAATGGTAACGTTCAGTGATCATAACAGATAATTTCATATTTCGGTTGAGGGTGAGGAATTTGCGTCTGAAACAATTGCCCTCAAAAATGATTTTAAATACTAATTTGTGCTTTTCATAATAGCAGAAAGAACAGGCATACGTACAATGTTATGAGGATTAATCGGCCAGAAGATTGGGAAAATGTTAAGATTCAGGAAGAGTTAAATTGATTAACATTAACGCTGTTTCTCCCTCCATAGATGCTGCCAGACTTGCTTAGTTTATCCAGCACATTGGACTGTATGCAGTCCACATCGGGACTGTACGCAGAACAATACTTTTCACCGTACCTTTCAAATGATAATAAATCAAATCCACATTTTGTTTCCATATCCATCGCTGTGAAAATACTGACGTCCATTATTAAGAAAGTAGTACCATGACATATAGCAAATCACCATACATGCAAGCAGAGTCATCATGGTTTTGTGAAAAGAAAATCATGTCTGAAAAATGTATTAGTTTTCTTTGAGACTGTAACATGCATGGTGGATAAAGGGGAACTAGTAGATGTAGTGCATTTGGATTTCCAAAAGGCATTCCATAAGGTTGCATGTAAAAAATAATGCACAAGATACAAGCTCATGGTGCTGTAGGTGGGCTGACAAATGGCAAGTTACATTCGCGCCACACAAGTGCCAGGCAATGACCATCTCCTACAAGACAGGATCTAACCATCGCCCCATGACATTCAATGGCATGACCATCGCTGAATCTCCCACAATCAACATTTTGGGGGTTACAATTGATCAGAAACCGAACTTGGCTAGGCATATTAATACTGTGGTTACCAAGACAGGTCAAAGCCTAGAAAACCGACGGCGAGTAACTCACTTCCTGCACCCCCCCCCCCCCCACCCCCTCACCCAAAGCCTGTCTACCATCTACTAGGCACAAATCAGGAGTGCACTGGAATACTCTCCACTTGCCTGGATGAGTACAGCTCCAACAAAACAAGAAGTTCGAGACCATCCACGACAAAGCAGCCCACTTGATTGCTCCCCCTTCCACAAACATTCAAACTCTCCAACACTGATGAACAGTAGCAGCCGTGTTAAAAAAATAATCTTTTTAGAGTACCCAATTATTTTTTTCCAATTAAGGGGCAATTTAACGTGGCCAATCCACCTACCCTTCACATCTTTAGGTTGTGGGAGTGAAACCCACGCAGACACGGGGAGAATGTGCAAACTCCACACGGACAGTGACCCAGGGCCGGGATTCGAACCCGGGTTCTCAGCGCCGTAGGCAGCAATGCTAACCACTGTGCCACTATGCTGCCCGTAGCAGCCGTGTTAACCATCTACAAGATGCACTGCACTAACTTGCTATGGTTCCTCAGAGGACAGCACCTTCCAAACCCACAATCACTACCATCTAGAAGGACAATAGCAGCAGATACCTGGGAACCTCACCACCTGGAGGTTGCCCTCCAGGTCACTCAGTACCCTCACTTGGAAATATATTGCTATTCCTTCACTGTCGTGGGGGTGCAAAATGCTGGAAATCCCTCCCTAACAGCACAGTGGGTGCACCTACACCTCAGCGACTGCAGCGGTTCAAGACAACTCATAACCACCTTCTGAAGTCAACTAGGCCTAACCAGTGACACCCACATCCCATAGAAATGGTGATATGTTAGCATTGACAGTGGATTGACTACTTAATAGAAAACAGAGAATTGGGTCATTTTCAAGTTTGGCAAACTAACGGAGTGCCGCAGAGATCAGCGTTGGAGCCTCAACTTTTTACTTTTAAAATTTAGAGTACCCAATCTTTTTGCCAATTAAGGGGCAATTTAGTGTACCCAATCCACCTACCCTGCACATCCTTGGGTTGTGGGGATGAGACCCACGCAGACACGGGGAGAATGTGGAAATTCCACACGGACAGTAACCCGGGGCTGGGATCGAACTCGTGTCCTTGGTGCCGTGAGGTAGCAGTGCTAATTACTGCATCATGGTGCCGCTCTGAGCCATAACTATTCACAACCCGCGAAGGATTCTACTTATGTGGAAGGAAGCGAAGCCCCCAGGCGTGGAGGCCTGGATAAACAACATGGCAGGGTTCATAAGATTGGAACGAATAAAATTTGGGTTGAGAGGATCGGCTCAGGGGTTCACCAGGCGGCGGCAACCGTTCCTTGACTATCTCGCGGAATGATAATGAAAAGACAGAAAGGACAGCAGCAGCAATCCAGGGGGAGCACTATTTTGTGTTTTTGCTATTTGTTTTTTCTTTTCTAGTTTGTTGTAAGCTCACTACATTATTTAAATAATGTTTAATGTATAATCCCTTGTTGAGTTGTAAAAAACGGAAAAACTGTTTGAAAAATTTCAATAAAATATATATTTTTTAAAAAACTATTTACAACCCATATTAATGACTTTGATGAATTAACAGAGTGCATTGTAATAACATTTACTGGCCATACAAAGATTTAATTGAAGGGAATCAAAGGGCCTGCAAGGAATTAGATATTTCAGTGGATAAAAATTTGGCAGATGAGAAATTATCCATTTTGGTATGAATAAGAAGAAAGCAAAATATGTAAATGGCAAGAGACGATATTCACCTGAGGAAGGAGATGTGCTCCGAAAGCTAGTGATTTGAAACAAACCTGTTGGGACTATAACCTGGTGTTGTAAGACTTCTTACTAAGAGACTATAGGGCACAGCACTAAAGGAATCAATGTTCTTGTACTTGAAACATAGGTACAAGAAGTAAATGAGGAAGGCAAATGGAATGTTGGCCTTTATTGCAAGATGATGAAGTGTAAAAGTAGGGAAGTCTTGTTACAACTGTACACAATAATCGCAAGATTACACCTCGAGCAGCTTTTGGCTCATTTATGGAGGGGCATACTTGCATTGGAGGCAGTTCAGAGAAGGTTCACAAGTTGAGTCATGCAATTAAGGTATTGCTTTATGAGGAAAGGTAGAGCAGCCTATGCGCATTGGAGTTTGGAATAAGGTCTTATTGAAAAAATAAAATTTTATGGTAGATGAAGAGGATGTTTCCCACAACAGGGAATATAGAATTAGGGGGCATAGTTTCAGAATAAGGGGTTATCTATTTGTGAACCTTTGGAATTCTCTACCCCAGAGAGCTGTGGAGGTTGTCATTGAACATATTCAAGGCTGCGATAAGTGGACAGGTTTTGGAATAATAGGAAAGTATGGGGAACAGACGGGTTAGTGGAGCTGAGACGCAGATCAGGTTAGTCGTGGTCTAGTGAATGGCAGAGCAGACATAAGGGGCCCTGTAGTTTATTCTTGCTATTTTTGATGTTAAGTTCTTATCTCACAGGCTGGAGCATAAATGGATGGAAGTTACACTGATCATAGATACCTGACAGTGCAGAAGGCCATTTAGTTCATTGATCCTGCACCAACCCTCTGAAAGAGTATCCTACCTAGGCCCACTCTCCCGCAATCTCACTTAACCGTTGCATACTGAGGGGCAATTTAGCATGGCCAATCCACCTAACCTCCTAAACTGCACGACTGTGAGGAAACCCGAGCGCCCGCAGGAAACACATACAGACACGGGGAGAATGTGCAAACTCCACAGTCGCCCAAGGTCCGAATCAAACCCGGGTCCCTGGCGCTGTGAAGCAGCCGTGCTAGCCACTGTTCCACCATGCAGCTCAGGTTCGACCACATCTGGCATTCGGCTTGGGCAACGCAACTCAAAAATTATGTTTATGCCTTTGAGGGGCACAATACCTTTAAATGGGTAAAACTGTAGAAGATAGGGTCAGCGGTAGAAGCTCACTCGCAGGCCCATTCCCCGGGGCCGAGGCCAGTAGGGAAACCCACCGACGGGGCCCGGGGCTGGTCGAAGAGATGACCAGGGAAGTGGGGGATGGGAAGCACTCCGCCAGCGGCAGCCCAGTCTCCCGGGGGGAGCAAGAGCTGCCGGAGTTAGTCCGCTCGGCCCAAGCACCCCGTGAGGGTCCATGCACACCTCCAGGGCCCGGGGAATGACCGACCTTACCTGTGGCTGGAGAGGCGGCTCGAGCTCGGGCAGGCGGTAGCGGCGGCCCCCGCTCTCGCGGCCTCTGTCAGCGCGAGGCGGCCTCCCGCCCGCAGCAGCCGCGCGCCCCACTCCGCCATAGCCATTCTTCCGCACTGACGCAACTGGAGCGCGCCTCGCTCCCACCTGACCAATCGGAGCTCCCTTCCTCCTCCACGCGACGTCACATAATCGGCGCGCGCCAGCTTGCCGTCCACCTGCCAAGCCGAGCAGGGGAGAGCAATGGAGAAGGAGCGACTGATCGGCAGCCCGATTAATGGCTGCAATCAGCGATTGCTTAACGTTGGACTGTTGAAAGACAGAAAGTACCCCCAGCACCTGGAGGTTCCCCTCCAAGCTGCTCACACGCCTTTCTGACTTGAAAATATATCGCCCAGTTCCTTCACGGGCTGGGTCAAAATCCTGGAATTCAATCCCAAAACACCACAGTGGGTGCACCTACACCGCACGGACTGCAGCGGCTCACCGCCACCTTCTGAAGGGCAATTTGGGATGGGCAACAAATGCTGGGCCCACCCCTGATGTTCACAGCCCAGGAAGTATTATTGAAAAAGTACACATGCAATTCTGCTATTTAGTACGCACCTGATGAAGGAGCTGCGCTCCGAAAGCTAGTGACTCCAAACAAACCTGCTGGACTTTAACCTGGTGTTGTAAGACTTCTTACTGTGCCCATCACAGTCCAACGCGGGCAGCACAGTGGTTAGCACAGTTGCTTCACAGCTCCAGGGTCCCAGGTTCGATTCCTGGCTTGGCTCATTGTCTGTGCAGAGTCTGCATGTTCTCCCCGTGTCTGCGTGGGTTTCCTCCGGGTGCTCCGGTTTCCTCCCACAGTCCAAAGATGTGCAAGTTAGGTGGATTGGCCATGCTAAATTGTCCCGTGGTGTCCAAAAAATGTTAGGTGGAGTTACTGGAATAGGGTGGAGGTATGGGCTTAAGTAGGGTGTTCTTTCCAAGGACTGGTGCAGATTCGATGGGCCGAATGGCCTCCTTCTGCACTGTAAATTCAATGATCTCCACATCATGGCTATTTAAGAAAAGTAACAGACTGCCACCAGGGAATTACAGATGAGTTAGTCCAATTGTTGGGAAATCAGTGGAAATATTTCCTCCCTATCCATTCTGCTTAAGATCTTGAATATTTTATCAAATTCCCCATAGCTGTCTAAATTTATTTATAAAAAGCAGAAAATGTTTGAAAATCTCAGCAGGTCTGACAGCATCAGTACAGAGAAAACAGAGCTCATGCTTCTTTGACGAAGAGTCATCTAGACTAGAAACATTAGCTCTGTTCTCTCACCACAGGTGCTGTTAGGCCTGCTGAGATTTTTGAGTGATTGAAAATGCATCAAATAGTTTCATTAGCAGTAACTGCCCACTTCATTTTCTACTTCTGTTTCCGATTCCAGTATCTGCAATAACTTGCTTTTATCAAAGTTTGTTTAATCTCTCCTTGTACTGAGCCCTTGGAGTCCAAGTTTCATTCTTGTAAATCTGTATTGCATTCCCTCCAAGGCCAATATCTTCCTGAGGTATGTGGTGCTCTGAACTGCTTGAAATATTCTAGGTGTGGTCCGACCATGGCTTTGAGTAGCTGAAGCATGACATCTACCCCCTCGTATTCGATTCCTCTAGATATAATGGCAGGCATTTCATTAGGCTTTTTGAATATTTTCCAGATCTGCTTATGACATTTTAATTATCTGTGCATCTGGTCTCTTTGGATCTCCACTTTTTCCAGCTTTTCCCCATTTAGAAAGTAAGCTGTGCTATTCTTTAGGTCCAAAGTTGAGGACCTCACATTGGCCTGCACTGATATTTGTTTGCCATATATTTTTAATCTATCAATATCTCTTTTACGTTTCCATCTATACAGCTTATCTATCTTTGTCTCAGTTGCAAATGTGGATTTGTGATTTTCTACCTCACCTTTTGAGTCATTATTGAATACAGTGAGCGCGACCAAGCCAGGCCATCAGCACGGTTCAATTCCCGTACCAGCCTCCCAAACAGGCGCCGCAATGTGGCGACTAGGGGCTTTTCACAGTAACTTCATTTGAAGCCTACTTGTGACAATAAGCGATTTTCATTTCATTCATTTTATTAGTGAGCGCATTTAGCCGCATATTTTCCACCACTCGCAGTGCTGAGAAACACATGGCTATTCAATGCAACTCACATTGTATAAGGAGCCTCAACAGGGAATGCGTGGCTGAGGCCTAACATAGCCCTGTTTTGTACAGTGGGGAACTCTGCTCACCGGAACTCCCCAGTGTAGCAAAAAAATGACATCCTGATCTCCAAGGACCACAAGACAATCTCCAACATTCCTCCCAGCCCAAACGCACCATGGGAAAAAGGTCCCCAGACCCACACTGGGCACCCCCAGCCTGATTGCACGTGCACAGGAATTGGCATTGCCAACTTGGCAGGGCCATGCCAGCTGGCAGTGCCACTTGATAGAGTCAGGCTGGCAACCAGGTAGCACTGTTAAAGTGCCAGGCTCACATTGCCAGGGTTCCCAGGTGGCACCAGCAGTACCAGGGCATCACCCTGCCCAAAGGGCACACTGCTGGGTTCTCCAATCACCTGGGAGACCCCCACGAGTGCCATTCTGTCTGGTCCCTGTTTGCAGGGACCAGTGCTGAACAGCACTCGCCTGAGGTCTCTAAGGCAAAGAAGATGAATCTCAAAGTCTCAGGTGCCTCGGGAATTTGCACATTAGAGTAAGGCTAATTGCCTTGCTCTAATATGCAGATTTGCCAAAAGGTGATCACGTCCACTATGGACAGGATTTGCATCGCAATGTCTCGCGAGATTGGTGATGTCGGTAGATCCCAGGAATGGGGTCTCCCAGCTTTCATTGGCAGCAGGGAACACATATCCATTGACAATGGCTGCCTGCAGCCATTTAACTCTCTGAGGAGTTGCAGCAATGGCCAAGACAAGGAGTACAAGCGGTCTCCAGATCCGGAGTACAGGACCAGTTAAGTTTGGGTGGTCTCAAGACTGAGAAGGAAGGTGGGACTCGAGGTGGCTGGTGGAAGAGGGAGCACTTGCAAGGGGCAGTCCTTATGGGGTCGGGGAGGAGTGCTCAATGTGGAAAGGAGGCCATCACATGAGACACTGTCCCCTTCCCACCCAAGGCTTCAGCAGGATGACTTTCCAGGTTTTCCCCAGTTCCTGAACTGGGTCCTGTTGCTGTACCCTGCCACAATCCCCGCTCTGAGACTTTTTTGCAGGGGACTCCTTGTCCCCTCTTCCTTTGGAACATGTCTCTATTCTGCCCCCCTGTCCACACCTAAGACAGTCTTCACTGACACTCCACTTCCAGTCACCTGACCTGGGTTTTGGTGCCATTTCTCTTTATGTACAGGCTCATTGGGGACAAAACAGCTTCCAGGATAAAGAAGGAGTTTTACGTTGGGCAAAGGGTCATTGTGATTGTAGATGGGACGGCAATGTGATGACAATTTATCCAGGTGCTGGAGCAGAGCTGCCCAGGAAACATGCAGCATTTAACAATGCCAAGACTACGTTGTATTGCAATACGGTTTGATTTGACTCCGCACGTCTCCGTGTGTCTTAGAAAAATAGAGACTTTTACTTTGAGATTCCAGAGGAGGCTGAAGCATTCGTGCAAAGAAATGGACTTAATTGAGATAAATGTGTTTTGTATTGGTTGGGTGATTTCTGGTATTTGATGGGGCATATATTGGGCAGTTTTGCAGCTTCTTTTATAAGTATTTTCATTCAAATCTTTAGCATTTTAACATTTTACAAAACAAAAAAACATGACACCCCCAAATACAATAAACCCTGCACCAACACCTCCCCAACTAACAATTGACGGTAATTAGCTCTCTGAAGGAGGGACTGTCATGTGAGGTGCTGCGGAGGGTGAATGCTCAATCTCATGCGCGAGGCAAAATAAACAAACCTCATCTCTTGTGGAATCCCTAATTTTCCCTTTTTGAGCTAATTTCACTTACTCAAGATGGTAGTACTCCATTAGATCCCCCAGCCACGGTGAGGCATAGGGTGGAGAAGCTGACCTCCACCCCAACAGAACCCGCTTACGAGCAATCAACGAGGTGAAAGCTAAAACATTGGCCCTCGCTCCTGTCTGCAACTCTGGCAGGTCCGACACTCCGAATATGGCCATCAGGGAATCTGGCTTCAAATGCACATGGTGCTGAAAAGCGACCCGCAAAATTTCTCCAACTACGGGTAGGACCAGAACGTGTGCACGTGATGAGCCACACCATTCACAAGTATCCCCTACCTTTTCAAACAGCCGGCTCATCCTTGACTTTGTCAATGCACCCTGTGCACCACCTTCAACTGTGTCAACCCCAGCCTCGCGCATGAGATTGAGCATGAGATTCACCCTCCGCAGCACCTCACATGACAGTCTCTCCTCCAGTGCCATCCCCAACTCCTCCTCCTACTTGGCCTTAACCCCCTCCATAGACACCTTATCCTCCTCAAAAATCCTCCCGTAAATCGGCGAAATGACCCCACCCTCCAACCCCATTACCGACAGCATTTCCTCCAACAATGAGGAGGCAGGCGCTATAAGAAAGGTCAGAAAATACTTCCTAGCAAAGTCCCACACCTGCATGTACTGAAATCCTCCTCAAGCGGAAACCCAAACTTGCCACCCAAAATGTCAACACCCCTACTCCAACCCCCACCACAAAATACTCAATTTTCCACAAATTTAACTTATATCCCTAAAATGCCCCCAATCTCTTAAGTAGACCCATTCTGTACCCCACCAAAGAGCTCAGGCCTGAAATATAAACAACAGATCACCCGAGTAAATAGATGCCCTGTGCTCCCCCCAACCCTTCCATAAATCAGAGCATCTCAGCACAATGGCAGAAAGTACCCTGAATTCAGGTAATTCATTAGCACACACTCCATCGGATCTTATGCAACAATTTCACCCATGCCACAAAACTTATAAAGTTGCCAAAAAATAGTAAGCCTGAGGAATGGGAACAATTTGGAATTCAGCAAGGAGAACCAAGAAATTGAAAGAGAAAATAGAATATGAAAGTAAACTAGCAAGAAACATAAAAATGGGCTGTAAAACCTTCTATAGTCATGTAAAAAGGAAAAGATTATCAAAGACAATTATGGGACCATTAACGGAAGAGACAGGATCATTTGTAATGAGGAATAAGGAAATGGCAGAGAAACTAAACAAAAACTTTGTCTCTGTCTTCATGAAGGAAATTTCAAGAACCTCCCTGAAATACTAGAGAACAAAGAGGCTAGAAATATTGACGGCCTGAAAGAAATTAATATGAGTAAAAAATAAAGTACTGGAGAAATTAATGGAATTAAAAGTTGATAGACTCACTGGACAGAGGAGACTGTAATCATTAATGGTTATTTTCCGAGATTTCATTCATTATGGAACAGATCTGCAGATTGGAAGGTTGCAAAGGTTATTTAAGAAAGGAGGGAGAGAGAAAACAAGGCATTATAGACCTGTTAGCCTGACATCAGTAATAGAGAAAACACTTGAGTCTATTATAAAGGATGGGATAGCTGGACACTTCGAAAATATTGTTAGAGGGCAGCACGGTGGCGTAGTGGGTTAGCACTGCGGCTTCCATGGCGCCGAGGTCCCAGGTTCGATCCCAGCTCAGGTTCACTGTCCGTGTGGAGTTTGCACATTCTCCCCGTGTTTGCGTGGGTTTCGCCCCCACAACCCAAAGATGTGCAGGGTAGGTGGATTGAACATGCTAAATTGCCCCTTAATTGGAAAAAATGAATTGGGTACTCTAAATTTTAAAAAAATGAAAATATTGATAGGATTGGGAAGAGTCAAATGGATTTATGAAAGGGAAATCATGTTTGACAAACATGTTGGAAATTATTGAGTATATTACACACAAAATAGATAATGGATGTGGTGTATTTGGATTTTCAGGAGTCTTCAGTCCAAAGATGTGCAGGTTAGGTGGATTGGCCATGCTAAATTGCCTCTTAGTGTCCAAAGATGTGCAGGGGGAGGTGGTGGCATAGTGGTATTGTCTTTGGACTAGCAGTGGATTGTCCCTGGGCTAGTAATCCAGACACCCAGCGTAATGCTCTGGGGTCCCGGGTTCGAAACCTGCCACAGTAGATGTTCAAATTTGAATTCACTAAAAAACCTGGAATTAAAAGTCTAATGATGACTATTGTTGATTGTTGTAAAAACTCATCTGGTTTGCTAATGCCCTTTAAGGAAGGAAATCTGTTACCCTTACCTGGTCTGGCCTACATATGACACCAGCTCTACAGCAAAGTGGTTAACTTTTAACATGCCATTCAGTTCGAGGGCAATTTGGGACAGGCAACACATGCTGGCCTTGCTTGCGACACCCACGTCCCATGAAAGAAAAAAGAAGGTTAAGTGGGATTGCAGGGGTACAGTGTTCTTTCAGAGGGTTGGTACAGATTTGATGGGCTGAACGTCCTCTTTCTGCACTGTAGGAGTTCTATCTTTCTATCTTTCCAGTAAGGTCCCTCACAAGAGGTTAGTAAAATTAGAGCACATAGGTTTGGGGATTGGGGGTAATATACTGGCATGGATTGAGGATTGGTTAATGTACAGAAAAAAAGAATAACAGTAAATGGGTCAATCTCAGACTGTGACTAGTAGAATACCATAAGGATCAATGCTGGGGCTCCAGCTAGTCACAATCTATATCAATGATTTGGGGACCAAATGTAATATTTCCATGTCTGTTGATGATACAAAACTTGATGGGATTGTGAGTTATAAGTTACTTCAAGAAAATTTAGACTGGCTGAGTGAATGGGCAAGAAGATGGCAGATGGAATAGTGAGAAAACATGTGAGGTTATCTATTTGGGAAAAACAGAAATGTAGAGTATTTCTTAAATGGTGAGAGACTGGGAAGTCTTGACATTCAAAGGGTCCTCGGTGTCCTTGTTTATAAATCACTGATAGCTAGTATGCATGTTCAACAAACAATTGAACAGGCAAATAACCTTTATTGCAAGAGGATTTTGAGTACAGAAGAACTAGGAGCAGGAGTAGGCCTTCTGGCCCTTCAAGCCTGCTCCACCATTCAATGAGATCATGGCTGATCTTTTGTGGACTCCACTCCACTTTCCCGCCCAAACACCATAACCCTGTTCAGGTACACAGAGGGAGAATTCAGAATATCCAATTGACCTAATAGCACTTCTTTTGGGACTTGTGGGAGGAAACTGGAGCACCCGGAGGAAACCCATGCAGGCATGGGGAGAACGTGCAGACTTCGCACAGACAGTGACCCAATGAATGGCAGAGCAGGCTGAAGGGGCTGAATGGCCTAATCCTGCTCCTAAGTCCCCAAGTACTTTCTAGACTTATATATATGAAATGTAACTTGGGCATAGATACTGAAGAACCACTGGAATCTTTGGAAATGTAGCCCTACATGGATCATCACCTCCAGCCATCTACCATTTTGAGAGCACTCTTTTGAAAACTGACTAGAAGCCATGGAGTGTAGGAGATTTCCACTTTCTATTAGCAGCCATTTTGGATTCTAGTACATGTCCATTAATCAAGATTTCTATGACTTTACTGTTGTAATGTGTAATCATTATGGTGGCACTAATTTGTCCTTGTGAACAATAGAATACTTTACACAGCTTACATCATCACCACCACAGTATCAGCTGTGATTCAATGGTTCAGAAGTAATCGAGCTGAATTAACCACTATGATTTTTCTGGGCAGAAAGGGGTGTTTAATGTACTGCTGGGAAGAAATAAAGCCCAATACTTTACTGGTATGGGTAGTCTGTCTCCATCTGTCGGGCAGAGTGCAGCAAAATGGAAGTTAAAATTCTGGCGATGCAATGGCTTCCAATGAGGATTTGTCTTTCTCTGTCAGGTTTTTGACATCTGTGTTCAATTTTCCTCTACTGCTTTCTGGGTCATAATGAAGTAAATCTCCATTATTAAAGATTCTTTCTGGCTATTAATGTTTTTTGGCACCAGCAGTCGAGTGTGAAAAATTTCACTTTTTAGACATACACTGGAGTGACAGTGTTTTGATTTTCACTTTGCTCTTTAATATTATTCACAAGGATATGTAGCAGCATTATTACTTTTATATGGAAATGACCCAGTTGAATAGACACGCATGGAATCAAAAAGCAAACAAATTCATAATATGATCCTGACATTTACTCTAGTTAAATTAATGATAAAACTATTTTATGATATGCAAATAAGGCTTTGTGTGACGGTTTGTCCTGTTTTATGCATATAATGAAGGATTATGTTTTTCTCTTTTTTCAAGAAATGGGAGAAATTCTCTCATTTTTACTGTAATAAACAATCCATTAACAAAATTACAGAATCACACATTTTTAAATTTGTGATTTCTGAGAATGCGATTTAGTTAGAGGTAATGAAATACTTACAGCCCATTATGACATACCTGTAATAATGATTCTTAAACATTTCGATAGCAGGGAATAAGCCACTTAACTGGTATAAATGTCCAAAGTTTGTTAATGAAACTGTGAAATGCACAATATTGGTGGCAATGATTAATGACAACTGAGAAAAGCTCAATTTTTGGTGAGTAGACTTTGTGTGCTTGTAATCTCTATTATTCAGAGTTGTTTATTCGCAAAAATTAAAAATTGATAGCCATGAATTTACATTTAACTGAAACTAAAACTATTTTAGTCAAATATCACAAGATACACTTTCAACCTGATAGTCTTTGTTACAACAGTTTGACTTGACTACCTTGTTGGCAATCAATAAGTCTAAATTAATTTAAAGTAGAAAGTAGATAGAACCTTTGTTAATTGATCCGTAAAGGTAGAGTTTCTTTAAATTTAAAATAAAGCTCGGTTTTGACTAAAAATACTATTAATAATCAGAATTGTTCTATTGAAAATTATGAAGTAAAAAAATCTTCCTATGTACTTTATCACATTGCCTTTGTACATATCCATGATCCTCACTTACAATGGCATTTAATGAGAACTTTCAATGCTAATCAGAGCACTGAACTGTAACAAGGAAAAACTGATTTAAATCTATAGTAAATTGCAGGTTTTGGTCAGCAGAAGGCACTGTAATATTGTTTCCTCACAAAGCATGCAAAATGTTTGAAAAAAATTCAAAATGTTAGTTTTGGTCTCTACATCTGAAATGTTTCAGATCCAAATATAAGAGGTTCTCCAAATTTTAAAAGTGGGTATTTTATAATAACATGGTTAGGTTTATTAATTGAATTGGCACATAATGCCTTAATTGAAGATTTTTCAACTTATTTAGCTTCTGGCAAAAGTTTCTTCCACTGATGCGAGTCTGCTGCTGGGTGCTGTGGGAGGTGGAGAACGGGTTGATCTGGATGCTGGTAACTCCATTGTACTGTTGCCTGTTTCCTGTTTAATGCAACCTTGATTTTCTCTGTGTATTTATACAGTAGCTTTGTGTTGTTTGTATTGCTGTTTTGTAGCAGAAAGGTGCCTGTGTGTATTTAAAAAAAAAAAATTTCATTATAAACTTGTATCAAAGCAGGTTACAACACATAAACAACCTGGGAAACATACTTCCCATTAATCAACTATTCAGGTCTGTACAAACTTTTTCCCTTTTGCACCCCCCCCCCCCCCCCCCCCCCGGCACGCGACGAGCAGCTCCTCAAACATGGTCACAAACATCTCTGAACTTTTCTCAAACCCTCCTGAAGAGACCCTTAACTCATATTTTATCTTCTCTAACCGCAGGAAATCATACAGGTCATCCAACCAAGCCGCTGCCCCCAGTGGCGATGCCGACCGACACTCCAGTAAAATTCATTGCTGGGCAATCAGAGAGGCGAAGGCCACGACACGGCCTTCCTCCTCTCCATGAGCTCCGGATTCTCTGAAACCCTAAATATTGCCACCAAAGGGCCCGGTCCACCTCCTCCTCCACTATCCTGGCTAAGACCACGAACACTCCCGCCCAGAATCTTCCCAATTTTTCCGCAACCGCAAAACATGTGTGCGTGAAGGTGCCCGTGTGTATGGCACGGTGCCTTCTCCTTGTTGGTTTGTGGTTATTGTGATGTGTACTGTTAATTTTGTTTGTATCTTTTGTGTAAAGGTATTGTTTACTGCTTAATAAAGAAAATAAATCTGGCAAAAGTCTGCACTTGCAGCTGATACTTTCGCTCAGAGCTATAATTCTGAGCTGAATTTGGATTGTGTCACCTGAATAAATGCATGGTTCCTAATTTACCGGGATCCCTTTGTTCCATGCAGTTAGCAACGCTGAGGAATTTATTTCTGTCACAGTTCCTGCTCGAAAGTGCTTCAAACGTCTTTAAGAGTAAGAGACCACATTTCCAGCTCATTACTGAGGTAAAATTTACATTTAGTGTTATTAAAAAGAGGCTGAGTCTGTACGTGGCTCTTATGTGAGAGAGTTGAAAAAAAAATGACTGAGGATTACATCCCAGTTGTAGCTCGGGTTGTGAACACTGGATTGTCCTGAAGTCTCTGGAATTAGAGAGTAATCCCCTGGACACTGTTGCAAACAACCTGGATGAAGCATCATTAGGGCATTAGAAACAATTGTGCGGATTTTGTTTTGTTTGAAAACTTGCATTTATTTAATCCTAAAAATATTTTAAAATATGTCAGAGTTAGAGATGGGAGGTAATGTGAAATCTCCAGACATATGTCCAACCGCTGTTGGCAACCCTAGTTGTTAGCCTTTTATGTTCTATAACCATAAATCAATGGAAGGGAGGAGGAAGACATGAGATCAGGGAAAATCGAGAGTGCGGTGAGAGACCTGAGGCCCGGACTGATTGGAGAGAGAGAAAACTAGATGGAGAAAGAGTTTAGATTGTGTTTCCTGAGTGACTGAGCTTCCCTCCAGCAGATGGTGCTCTTGGCCGCCTGCCTGAGTGTGAGTGATTGAATGAGCAAAGGAGGGGAAAAAGCTCAGTGAGCTTTAACTGAGCTGCTGTTCCACCCTCTTTTTCTCTCTGTAGGTCTGTGTGCGTGAGACTGGAACTGTCTCAGGGTTTGGATCACACACACACACACACACGTATTAAATCCACTCTGGTTAGCAGCAGCTTTGCAAGGACCACGGCCACCTGATCATGGCAGTCGTGGTGCACAAGGGCAGTGCCCTTTCCTCGGCTCCCCGGACACGGAGCTCGCTTTCCGGATACCTGTGGCTTTGCATTTCCTTCGGGCTTTTCCTGCTCCCCGAGGCTCTGGCCGGGATCTCAGTGCACTGGGAGCGGATCGCGGGCACCGGCATTGGGAGACAAGAACGCGGGACCGGCGGGGCTCAGGGTGAGCGGGCCGGGCTGGCCGAAGGATTTCGGGTTAAGAGGTCTTATAGCCCGCAACAGGAGCCGGCTCTGGTTAGCACCTCCTTCATCCTCAGAGGAGACGCTTCCCACAACCAGGCGATGGTACACTGGACAGGAGAGAACAGCAGCGTAAGTCAGCGCCGGAGCTAATGCTCGGCACTTTTCAAAGCCATGTGGAAACATTGTCTTCATGTCTGTTGTAAAAATGTACCGTGGACACAAGCTCCCGTGAGTCACGGCTCGATACCGATTGACATGCTCCCCTTATTGTCGCGGGTTGGGTTTGATACATTTGTAACTCTGGTGAAGATACATTTTGAACCAAATGTAACATTTGACTGGGGACCTTGTGTAGCACGCATTGACCCGGGGCATGTGCTCAACATCCCGGCACTGTTAGAAACTTCACCTCAGAAATATGTGTGTGTGTTAGTGAGGGGGGAGCGGCTGCTCTGCTCGGCAAAGGAGAAATGTTTGGAATAATGATTTTGTTTTCTCTCTCTATAAGTATCTGGCCCAGTTGCCGGAGGAAATCGCGCGCGCCACAGGACAGCCTTTCGCCCTTCCCGCTCTCTGCCGCTGACTACAATCCCCTCAGTCCCCATCCCCACTACGGTACGGGCTGGGCTGGGGTGGGAGGCACTTGTGCTGTCAGGGGCTCTAGCCTCAAGCCAGCAGCTGTTAACGCCGCTCCTCATTCTGGAATGGAGTTGCACGCTATCAGGCTCTTGCTACACGTGGGCACAGCGTGATATTTACATCTGGCATAGAGAGAGAGAGCACCCTTCCTTCACCCGTCAGAGATGTTCGCTATTGTGCGCACACTTTACTGGTGGGGTACTGGATTGAAAACATATTCAGTAACACTGGAGAGCACTTATAATTGAGAAAGACCGAAAGCAATCCAGGGCTACAATCTCCCACAATTTTTCCACTCTACTGCCCAGAATGTGACCCTTCTGAGTTCCAAGGGCAGTATCACATTGGCATCTCTCAGTTTCTTATCTGTGAAACATGCAGCCCATTTGCTGTATTTGGGGGGGGGGGGGGGTCACAGTTGGAACTGGTCCTAACTGCTCTCCTCTCTCATCCACAAGCACTAGCACTTTCCAATAGGTGCCACAGAGAATGGAGTCCTTGACCGATTTTTCTCTTCCCTGGCAGAGTAAAACTGGGCCTATTATTAGTAGCGCACCCCGACAGACATCAGCTGACTCAGCACAGAACAGGAATCAATCCTCGGACCTGTATGACTTTGTACGATGTGGTCTTCTGCCTTCAGTCTGCAATGGGGGAATATAATTTCATTGATGATTGTCAGGACTCCTTTGGCTGTCCTGCACCGCAGGGTAGATGATCCCAGACATTGTGTTCTGGACTATCCACAGTTGATCTTTCACTGCACTGTTCTATACTGCAGCCACATCATAGTTTGCAGGTTATAGACGACATTGGCTAATTCAAGAATTGACTCATTTGCCTGCTGATGTTATTTGCTCCGCTAACTAACGGCCCTACTCCCCTCCGCAGACACGTATCCACCTGAAGCTGTTTGCACTTTCAGGAAGGAACCAGGTTAATTAACTGATATTCGATGTTCTGTTGGCCAGTCATAGATTGTGCTCGCCACTGTCATTGTGGTCGCAGGCTTGACAACACTTGACCTGACATCTGTGAATGCTAGATGATGTGTAATTTTTGTAGAGGAAATTTCATAGCTTCAGAATTGGAGGCAATTTTGTTGAATTCATCGTAGAATCAGTGAAACTCTACAGTGCAGAAGGAGGCCATTCGATCCATTAAGTCTGCCTCGACCCTCTGAAAGAGCACCCTACCTAGGCCCAATCCCCCGCCCTATCCCCGTGACCCCATCTAACCGTTGAGGGCAATTTAGCTTGGCCAATTCACCTGACCCGCACATCTTTGGAATGTGGGAGGAAACCGAAGCATCTGGGGGAACCCACGCAGACACGGGGGTACGTATAAACTCCTCACAGTCACCCGAGTTTGGAACCGAACCTGGGTCCCTGGCGCTGTGAGACAACAGTGCTACCACTGTGCCACCGTGCTGCCATATTTCAGCATTTTTGGCCACTTGCCTAAAGAGAAGATTTGGAAACGTTAATTATTTTAATGATTGAGCAAGGTCCGTCATGACAAATCTTTTTGAAAAAAGTCTTCCAAGATGAAAGAATTTTAAAAAAATCTAGCAGCTAAATAATTAGCTTGTGCAGGTAGTTGAAGACCATCTTGTCTATTATGTTGGGAAGTCCGTTACTCCCTGTTTTGACTGTGAGCAGAGATAAGAAGGTAGAGGCTGGGACATATGTTGGCTAAGAGACTTTGTGAAACAGGAAGGCTTTGAGGGCCATCAGGTTTGTTAAAGAAAAAGCTTTTACTGAGGCAAAATGGTTAGAAATGCTGGTAGAAGTTATTTGGTTATTTTCACAGTGCCAGGGACTCTGGTTCAATTCCGGCCTCGGGTGACTGTTGGGTGGAGTTTGTTCGTTCTCCCCGTGTCACCGTGGTTTTTCTCCGGGTGCTCTGGTTTCCTCCCACAGTCTAAAGATGTGCAGGTTAGGTGGATTGGCCATGTTGTGTCCAAAAGGTTAGGTGGGGTTACTGGGTTGCGGTGATAGGGCAGGGGAGCGGGTCTAAGGGTGCCCTTTCCAAGGGCTGGTGCAGACTCAATGGGCTGAATGGCGTCCTTCTGCACTGTAGAGATTCTATAATTCTATGTTTAAGTTAAGGGAATCAATCCACAGGTGAGAACTTGTTTGGCGGACACTTTATTTTTTATTAGATGAAGCTAAGTTGTATGAATTGCATTAAATGATTCTGGTTCTAATATGTTGATATCACTAATAAACCAGTTTAATGATTTGTTTCTGGTCTCACCACACCAAATTTCTGCTCGATCCGCTCTTGGGGAGAATGAAAAAATGATGGATGTGAATACCTGATTGTGACCTTGGGAATGGACGTGGACCTGAGAAACTATTTGCAGCAGACGTGTTTGTACTGTGCGTCATTTGTAAATGTGCTTTGTTGAAAAAGCAAATTCCTGATTATGAGTCAGTATGCTGCTGGACTAAAAGCCCATGATTTCCTACCTGAGGGGTGTTGATTTGAATGTCTCCATCCTTTAACTGTCGTCCCCTCTTGGGGCATCACAGTGGCACAGTGGTTAGCACTGCTACCTCACGGCGCCAAGGTCCCAGGTCGATCCCGGCTCTGGGTCACTCTCCGTGTGGAGTTTGTATATTCTCCCCGTGTTTGCGTGGGTTTTGCCCCCACAACCCAAAGATGTGCAGGGTAGGTAGATTGGCCATGCTAAATTGCCCCTTAATTGAGAAAAATTAATTGGGTATTCTAAATTAATTTTTAAAAACTGTCGTCCCACCTCTTTGAGATGCTGATTCACACTGGAAAATTTCTCTAGTGCCTCATCAAATCGCTATTCTTCATAAAGCCAAAATGCGAATGCCACAGGCTCTTCCATTGGAGGAAAGGGGCACAGCACATTCACCCCTCAGCAGTATTCATTTCGGCAAGCGCTTTGTAAAAGATACTCACTGAAAGAAATCTGGAGTGAGACTGGTGTTTATTTTTGCCTCTCCTCAGCCTGGATTGATGAAGCAAATGTAAAATGCCTACCATTAACCTGTTTAATATTAGTTAACTCGATGCAAGCTGGAGATCAAATTTTATGCTCTCTTGATCTTTATGGCTCAGTTGCAACATCAGATACAGCTTGCATTTACATATTGCCTTTAATGTAATAAAATGCCTGAGTGCTTCAGAGGAGAGTTAGCAAACTAATTTTGACGTTGATGCAGAAAAGGAGATATTAGAGCGAATTAGCAAACACTTATTCAAGGGGTTTACGGAAGATAGATTGTGGGAGCGTGGCCAGGTGTGCATTGGAATAGTCAAGTCTGGAGGTAGTAAGAGCACGGTTGAGGGTTTCAGCGGCAGATGAGCTGAGGCAGGTGTGGATCTGGACAAGGTTAGCAATGGCGCGGAGAGGTGCTCATCATGAGGTCAGATATGACACCAAAGAAGCAAACAGACTGATTCAGCCTCAAACAGTTTCCAGGAAGTGGATGGAGTTGAAACAAGGGAGTTGAATTTGTGACTGGGCCCAAAGACTCTGGCTTCATTCTTCCAGCTATTCGCTGGAGGAAATTTCTGCCCTTGTCCAGTATTGAACATCTGATAAGCAGTCTGACAATTTAGAGACAATGGAGGAGTTGAGGCAGGTGATGGCAAGATAGAGCTGGGTGCCACTAACTCTGTTTTTGGATTATGTTGCTAAGGGGTAACATATCAATGAGGAACTGGGATTTAATTTTAGGAGGTACTGGATTGGATTGGATTGGTTTATTGTCACATCTACTGAGGTACAGTGCAAAGTATTGTTCTGCGTGCAGCTCAAACAGATCATTCCGTACGTGAAAAGAAAATACATAATAGGGCAAACATAAAATACACAATGCAAATACTTAGACACAGGCATTAGGTGAAGCATACAGGAGTGTAGTACTATTCAATAGAGACCAGAGCTGTCCATCAGTCCATAAGAGGGTCAATTAAGAGTCTGGTAACAGCAGGGAAGAAACTGTTTTTGAATCTGTTAGTGCGTATTCTCAGACTTTTGTATCTCCTGCCCGATAGAAGAAGAGTGAGTAAGCGAGGTGGGAGTGGTCTTTGATTATGCTGTCCGCTTTCCCAAGGCAGCGAAGGTATAGACAGACTATCGATGGGAGGCGGGTTCGTGTGATGGACTGGGCGGTGTTCATGACTCTCTGTAGGTTCTACTAGTCTTAGACCGAACAGTTGCCATACCAGGCTACGATGCAGCCAGGTAGGATGTTTTCTATGGTGTACCTGTAAAGTTGATTAGAGTCAATGTGGACATGCCAAATTTCCTTAGCTTCCTGAGGCAGTATACTGCTGTTGTGCTTTCTTGGTCATAGCATCGCCGTCGGTGGACCAGGACACCTTGTTGGTCATGTTCATATCTGGGAGGGCAGCACGGTGGCGCAGTGGTTAGTGCTGATGCCTCACGGCGCCGAGGTCCCAGGTTCGATCCTGGCTCTGGGTCACTGTCCGTGTGGAATTTGCACATTCTCCCCGTGTTTGCGTGGGTTTTGTCTCCACAACCCAAAGATGTGCAGGGTAGATGAATTGGCCATGTTAAATTGCCCCTTAATTGGAAAAAATTAATTGGGTACTCTAAATTTTAAAAAAATGTTCATTCCTTGTAGTTTGCAGCTGTCAACCATCTCCACTTCGCCCCCTTTGATGCAGACAGGGGTTTTGTACAATGTTTTGCCTCCTGAAGTTAATGACCAGCTCATTAGTTTTGCTGACATTGAGGGAGAGATTGTTGTCACTGCATCACTCCATTAGGTTCTCTATTTCCCTCCGGTATTCTGACTCATTGTTGTTCGAGATCCGACCCACTACGGTCGTGTACATCAGTAAACTTGTAGGTGGAGTTGGAGCCAAATTTTGCCACGCAGTCGTGTGTGTATAGTAGGGGGATAAGTACGCAGCCTTGCAAGGCCTTGGAATTGAGGACTGTCGGATGGTAATCATAGAATCCCCACAGTCCAGAAGGAGACCATTCAGTCCATCGGGTCTGCATCGACCTCCCAAAAGAACACCCTACCTAGGCCCACTCCCCTGTCCTATCCCTGTAACCCCTTAACCTAACCTACACATCTTTGGACACAAAGGGACAATTTGGCATGGCCAATCCACCTAACCTGCACATCTTTACACTGTGGGAGGAATAATAATCTTTATTGTCACAAGTAGGCTTACATTAACAGTGCAATGAAGTTACTGTGGAAAGCTCCTAGTGGCCACATTGCGGTGCCTGTTCGGGTTCACGGATGGAGAATTCAGAATGTCCAAATTACCTAACAGCACATCTTTCGAGACTTGTGGGAGGAAACCGGAGCACCTGGAGGAAACCCATGTAGACACAGGGAGAATGTGCAATATCCGCACAGACAGTGAACCAAGCCGGGAATCGAACCTGAGACCCTGGCGCTGTGAAGCCAAAGTGCTAACCACTATTCTACTGTGCTGCCCAACCGAGCACCCATGCAGACACGGGGAGATGGTGCAAAACTCCACACAGACAGGAATTGAACCAGGTCCCTGGCGCTGTGAGGCAGGAGTGCTAACCAGTGTATTGAGAGGTTGAAAAAACATACTAAATGTTTTTTCTGGCTAGGGTTAGATAGATAAGAATGGAGAGGGCAGAATCCCCCGTAGTTTCAAGGATGGAAGATTCAAGAATTGTCTTCTTGAGGCAGGGATAACGATGACTGATTTGATAGAGAGGAAGCCAGTTCTTCTGCAGAGAAAACATTATAAGAATTTGTTAGCATGATGTCCAGGAATGAATGTTGGATAGTCAGATACTCAGTGGAAATAAGGTCAATGGAGCAGAAGGTGCATCTTATGGACTAGATGAGCTCAGCGTGGGGAAAGATGGGAGAGAAACTAGAAATTGATGTCGGCCTGTATTTTCCAGTGTCGCCTGCAGCCAGAATTTTCCAGTACCTGGCTGGACCCCAAATGTTATGGGATCTGTTGCAGGTGGGAGCAGAAAATCACGGCTATGAATTCCGTGCTTTGAGGGGTAACTGAGAAGATGTTTGGCCTTTGGGCTAGTGGAAGGGATGGATGAGGCAGAGTGGCTGATTGGGCGGTCTCAGTCTTATTGACGAAGAGATAAGTGATTTCCTCGCAATTATGGAAGTGTGGGTGGAGGAGCCGAGGGGGTTTAAGATGACAGTTTGCAGTAGAAACAAGAGTAATTTGGCATTAAAAAAAAATCAAAAATCTTTGTCACAAGTAGGTTTACATTAACACTGCAATGAAGTTACTGTGAAAAGCCCCTAGCCGCCACATTCCTGCGCCTGTTAGGGTACACTGAGGGAGAATTCAGAATATTTAAATTACCTAACAGCACGACTTTCAGGACTAGTGGACGGAAACCGGAGCACCCAGACAAAACCCACGCAGCCACGGGGAGAACGTGCAGACTCTGCACAGACAGTGACCCAGCAGGGAATCGAACCTGGAACCCTGGCGCTGTGGAGCCACAGTGCTAACCACTGTGCTACCGTGCTGCCCCATTCCAGGAGGATGCTAGAAAGTGAACAATGTTGACAGACAAAATAGTAC
Organism: Scyliorhinus torazame; assembly: GCF_047496885.1. NCBI lineage: Eukaryota > Metazoa > Chordata > Chondrichthyes > Carcharhiniformes > Scyliorhinidae > Scyliorhinus > Scyliorhinus torazame. The sequence continues at coordinate 89,638,506 of NC_092709.1, forward strand.
GTTATGTTGTCCAGCCAAATTTGGCAGTGGATGACTAAAGTCGCATGTCTTTACAAGTCTGCATCTCTTGGGCTTAACCGAGCAGAGGGCCGCACCAATTAATGGGTTTGATCAGGACAAGTATATCAAGAGTAGAGGTGAAGGTGCAAATGAGCAGATCAGTAGCTGCAGAAATGCAGCGTTGACTGGAGGGCTAAAGGCTTGGCAGTTGGCATTTTGAAAGCACTGTTGAATTGGAAAAGAGTGTTTTCCACGGTGGTCAGAGAAGGAAGTAGAGTTGGGAGGAGAAGGTGGGTTTGGGTTGGAGAGCGATACAAGGAAGTGATCAGAGGTGACCTTATCTGCGATTGATACCAGTGCACGCTGAATGATGGAGTTAATGTGATCTTAACAGGCTAACTGGGGATGTCATTGGTGTTGGTACTTTGTATAAAGAACACAAATCTAGGGAGATTCTATTGGTTTCCCATAGTAACTCCAGCAATATCTATAGAACCCCCAATGAATTGCAAACTCGAACATTTTATCAGGATCCAGTTTTCCATCTCTTGCCAGCAACAAAACAGCGAAGGTATGATCTTCTGACATCTTGCTATTGGCATTGAGCCTTGCCTGACAAAAATGAATACTAGATATTCAATAATATAATGTGCATAATTTCCAGTTATTTAATATACATTAATTTAAAAAAGTGACTGGACTATGCCAGGTCACAATAACTCACACCTGTCCCCCTTGCCTGTGCTACTATTTATCATTTTAATAGCAAGTACATTTCTGATTTTAAAAACAGAACAGCTGAGCACATGCTGCCCCATACTGTGCCTTCAGGTCTTGCTGTAGGTCATATTTTTGTCATATAAATGTGTGCGCACCGGGTGTCTTTCACTTTCCCTCTCACCTGCCAGTCCACCCTTCCCTCACTCCCCCTTTATCATATTCTTTTAAACTATAATTATCATATATCGCTTCAGTTCCTAGCTGATACCACTACAGCATTCTTTTGCTGTATGCCAAATGTACGCCATCTGCCTTGCATAGAATGACAACTAGTGGAGGCATAAACATTAACTTGATTGCTTTTGCTTGTTTGACATCTCTAACTGTTGTTCCCATTTCCCTGATAGTGCTGTTTTTAAAAAAAATTTCGTGTACCCAATCATTTTTTTCTTTCCCAATTAAGGGGCAATTTAGCGTGGCAATCCACCTACCCTGCCCATCTTTGGGATGTGGAAGTGAAACCCATGCAGGCACGGGAAGAATGTGCAAATTCCACAGACAGTGACCCAGGGCCGGGATTGAACCCCGGGTCCTCAGCGCCATAGGCAGCAGTGCTAACCATGGTGCCACCGTGCCGCCATGATAGCACTCTTTCAATGTTATTCTTTATTTTTGGAGTAATTGAAAGCAGCAACATTAAACATCCCTTTACCTCACCTATGTTTTTGATTATTTTTTCAATTTGAATTTATTCAGTGCTGTTGCAGACAGTGATTCAGAACCGAGACTGATTCATAAGTGAATCTTTTCAAGTTTTGCTAAAAATATGAAATGTTATGAATATTTTAATGAATGTCGGGCAGGTAGATGCACTCTGTATGACCTTTGCTTGTGACAGCAATGGGAAATAATCATTTCGCTAATGTGGCTGATATCCTTTACAAGAGAGTAATAGTTAGTATTTTGTGGAAAGAGGTTACTTTTTAGATAGTCAATTTGCATACATATCATGGATTTAATAAGCAAAGACATAACATGTAAATTTTAGTCAAGAAAATTATTAAACTGTCAATTTTTCTGCTAAACTCTTTCTGGCAGTATAATTTCATGTACTCTCCTTTGATTTCTGGCAATGCAAAATTTACGGACACAATGTAAATATGCCAGTTAGGGTGGTGATTATTCTTCATAGATGGGATTGGTATTTTGTACCTTTCATAGCCAATTGTCCATAGTAATCGGATTTTCATTTAGCCTCTTTTGCCGTCCCTGTAGTTAATTTCCCTTGCAAGTGTAAAATTCTTATTATGCTGCACATCCCATCAATTCATTTTTGACTTATGCAGAAGCTAAAACATTAAATGTGGGGTAGTCATTCACCTGATGTTGAGAGCTGTAGTCTAACCAGTTTTTTAGTGAAGGTCACTATCAAAGTCTCACCATAAAGGATCATAGAATTTAAGTGTAGAGGGAGGCCATTCGGCTCACCAGCTCTGCACTGGTCTTTGGAAAGAGCACCCTACTTAACCCCACTCCTCCACCCTATTCCTGTAACCCAGTAACCCCACCGAACCTTTTGGACATTAAGGGGCAATTTAACATGGCCAATCCAACTAACCTGCACATCTTGTGACTGTGGGAGGAAACCAGAGGATTTGGACGAAACCCATGCAGACTCGGTGGGGAAAAGTGCAAACTCCACACAGTCACCCAAGACTGGAATTGAACCTGGGTCCCTGGCGCTGTGATGCAGCAGTGCTAACAACACGGCAGCACAGTGGCACAGTGGTTAACACTGCTGCCTCATGGTGTCAAGGATCCGGATTCGAATCCTGACCCTGGGTCACTGTCCGTGTGGAATTTGCACATTCTCACGTGTCTGCGTGGGTCTCACCCCCACAACCCAAAGATGTGCAGAGTAGGTTGATTGGCCACACTAAATTGCCCCTTAATTGGGAAAGAAATTACAAGTCTCACCATAAAGCAGGTTCTGAAAACATTTATGTTTAATTTGAAATATCTTTGCTCTGACTCTCTTTTTACTGAATCCCAGCTTTTGTGACATCTGACAGCTGGAGGGCTGTTAAATGAAGTGAGTGAGTCAAATCAACCAACAGGTCTCCTAAGGACAACAAATGAGGCAGAAGATGGGTCACAAATAGCTGCAGAGCTGCAATTTGAGTACCAGTAATTCAGAGGAAACATTATAGGTTGCAGTAAGTTATGTCATAGAATCCCTACAGTGCAGAAGGAGGCCATTCGGCCCATCGAGTCTGCATGTTGGAAAGAACACCCTACCCAGACCCACGAACCCACCCGATCCCCATAACCCAATAGCCCCACCCAGCCTTTTGGAAACTAAGGGGCAATTTAGCACGGCCAGTCCACCTAACCTGCATATCTTTGGATTGTGTGAGGAAACCGGAGCACCCGGAAGAAACCCACAAAGACACAGGGAGAAAGTGAAAACTCCACACAGTCACCCAAGGCTGGAATTGAACCTGGGTCCCTGACGCTGTGAGGCAGCAGTGCTAACCGTTGTGCCATGCCGCCGTGAATGAAGAAACAACTTCATTAATCGGAATAATGCTTCCAATTTGGACCAATGGTTGTGGATAGTAGTAAAACGCCTGTATTTTAAAAAAATGAATGTTTTTGCATAACACCTATAACCTAGAGAAATGGCTTGGAACACTTCACACAAGTGTAAGCAGACACAATTGGACTTCTTCTAAGAAGAGGGATTGGGAAGAATCATTAAATCTGAGTAACTTGGTAGGCTTTAAAGAGGAAAAGGAAGTGGAGAGTTCAGGGATGGAATTCCAGAGTATCGGGCTGGGATGGCTGAAGACACAGCTGCTAACAGCGAGGCAAATGAAGCTAGGGGGAATGCACAAGAGGTCAGAGGAATGCAGTTTTCAGGAGATTGTAGGGCTGTGGGAGGATAGGGAGAAAAGAAAGGTAAAGGCCATGAAAGGATTTAACAGAGGATGAGAATTTTAAATTTCAGGCATTGTGGAACTGAGAACAGGGGTGAATGGAATTTGGTGTGGGAAAGTAAACCTGATCATCTTCCTTTTATTAAGCAGAGTGTCATGGAAAACATGAGCTCTTGAACCACAATGCTATTTTCCTCGGTTGATAAATGAAGTACGAATTACCAGAGAAACCTTTTGGTTGATACAAGCCCAGGGACATTTTGTACAATGTAGCTATCACTGCTGTTGATGAATCTGAACTGTATTGATAGCACCACTGATTTGAAAGGCAGAAGAATTCAGTCTTTGTTGCTGGTTAATTTTTTTCCCCCATTTCTTTTCACCTCCACATGAGGTCCTTGCCCCTGGCAGAATGCATTGACAGTCAAATTGAAAATGGGCAGGTATTTTTTTGGGACCCACTAATAACAATTGTTTGGAATTGGTTGATTATTCGTATACCACTCCACAACCCATCGCAGCTCTTTTGCTGACAGTTCTTGTTGAATTTTGGAATATAAGTGGAGGTAGATTTACTCGTAGGAACCTTGCCCAGCATCTGTGGCAAATCAAACATAATTAAACAAAACCTTCCAGCTGTACATCAAAAACCTTCTTAATGCCTGGAGTTTAAATGCTGAGTTCTACCATTGCAGTGGCATCGAGTGCCCATGCAATGACTGTCCTTGCTGTCACAATCTATCTACTTTGATTGATTTAGCTCTGAAAAACAACTGTTTTTAAAAAAAACCTTTGAAAATGCTATACATTTCCATTTAGTATTAACCTATCGACATGCCAATTATAGTTACAGATCATTAAATATTAACATACGGTTACAGATTATTTTTATTAAAATGTTTATGAATTATTTGTCTGATTGAAAGATCTGTATATGAAAAAAGGGCATTGAATGAGTATAGGGCTGGTGGGACGGGATAGAGTGACTTGTATAATAAGAGGCAAACCATTCCACTCGCATGACGGGCAACCTGATGATTGGACGGTACCATATTCATGAAACTTCATTTCTGTTCAGTTTCTTACAATACCCTTATCGATTCTGATTTCCTACTTAACTGGCCAAGTGGACATTTCTTTCTTAAAAAAATATTTTTATTCTCCTTTTTCACATTTTCTCCCAAATTTACACCCAACAATAATCAGTAACGAATGCAGTGTCAATCCCCATATCAATGACAACGATCCCATCCTCCCTCCAAACCCCCAAACATTAGCCCACATGTTAACATAAACAAATGACAAAATGGAATCAGGAATCACCCATAGTCCTATGCTGTGTAGGTCGGAACCCCCTCCGGGGCCGGAGGGGATGAGGCACTTCTTGGGGGGGGCTGAAAGGTGGACGGGGAGCTGGTAGAAGGGCTGGGGGCCCCGATCGGGTTGGAAGAGAAAGTGGAGGGTCTGAAGGCCATGCAGGCGGGTAAAGCCCCGGGGCCGGCCGGACGACCTAGTGGAGTTTTATAAAAAGTTCTCTGGGATATTGGGGCCGGTGTTTTTGAGGATGTTCAATGAGGCAAGGGAAAGAGGGGTGCTGCCCCCGATGATGTCACAGGCCACGATTTCGCTGATTTTGAAGCGGGGCAAGAACCCGGAGCTGTGTGGGTCCTACAGGCTGATATCCCTTTTGAATGTGGACGGCAAACTGCTGGCCAAAATTTTATCCTCCAGGACTGAGGATTGTGTTCCGGACGTTACTGGGGAGGACCAGACGGGGTTTGTTAATGGTAGGCAGTTGGTGGCCAATGTAAGAAGGTTGTTAAATGTGATCATGATGCCCCCGGAAGGTAGGGAGGTGGAGGTGGTGATCGCAATGGATGCAGAAAAGGCTTTTGATCGGGTAGAATGGGATTATCTGTGTGAGGTACTGGGACTGTTTGGATTTGGGGCTTTATTGACTGGGTCAGGTTGCTGTATCAGGCTCCTACGGATGAATAGAACAACATCGGACCATTTTAGACTGCACCGGGGAACGAGATAGGGATGCCCCTTCTCCCTACTGTTGTTCGCGATAGCTATAGAACCGTTGGCAATTGCTCTGAGAGCCTCAAGGGGCTGGTCCGGGGGGGGGCGGGGGAGCACAGAGCCTCGCTCTATGCAGACGACCTGCTTCTGTATGTATCGGACCCATTTAGAGGGGATGGAAGAAATCATGAGGATTCTAGGGGAATTTGGCAGGTTCTCGGGCTATAAGCTAAATATGGGGAAAAGTGTGATGTTTGCGGTGCAGGCAAGGGGACAGGGGAGGCGATTGGGGGAGCTGTCTTTTAGATTAGTAGGGGGAAGCTTTAGGTACCTCGGCATTCAAGTGGCGCAGGAATGGGAACGGCAGCATAAATTAAATGTGGCCCGGCTAGTAGACCAAATGAAGGACGATTTTCGGAGATGGGAACCGCTCCTGTTGTCATTAGCTGGGAGGGTGCAGACGGTGAAGGTGACGGTCCTCCCGCGATTCCTGTTTGTGTTTCAATGTCTCTCCATCATTATTCCGCAGTCCTTTTTTAAACGGGTCAACAAAGTGATCTCTGGCTTTGTTTGGGCAGGCAAGACCCCGTGGGTAAGGAAGGTAATGCTTGAGCGGAGTCAGGGAGAGGGCGGGCTGGCGCTGCCAAATTTTAGTAACTATTACTGGGCAGCGAATATAGCCATGATCAGGAAGTGGAGGGGGGGGGGGGGGGGGGGGGGGGGGGGGGGGGGTCGGCACGGGAGCATATGGAGGCGGCTTCATGCAAGGGCACCAGTTTGGAGGCATTGGTAACTGCGCCTCTGCCGTTCCCGCCGGCACGGTACTCCACCAGCCCTGTGGTGATGGCGGCCCTGAGAGTCTGGGGGCAATGGAGGAGACATGTGGGAGCGGAGGGAGCATCAGTCTCTAATATGTCCCTAATATGTAATAATCACTGGTTTGCCCCGGGAAGTATGGATGGGGGGTTCCGGATATGGCGGAGAGCAGGGATTGAGAGAATGGGGGATATGTTTATAGAGGGGAGCTTTCCGAGTATGAGGGTACTGGAGGAGAAGTTTGGGTTGGCGAGAGGCAACAAATTCAGGTATCTGCAGGTGCGGGACTTCCTAGGTGTCAACCTTCCCGCTCCTACCACTAAAGGGGATTCAGGACAGCGTAGTTTCCAGAGGGTGGGTAGGAGAAGGGAGTATCTCGGACATTTACAAGGAACTTAAGGGGTCAGAGGAGATGCAGACCAAGGAGCTGAAGCGCAAGTGGGACGAGGAGCTAGGAGGAGAGATAGAGGATGGTCTATGGGCGGACGCGTTGAGTAGAGTAAACACGTCCGCAACATGGGCCATGCTCAGCCTGATACAATCGAAGGTCGTTCACCGGGCTCACATGACAGTAGCCCGGATGAGCAGATTCTTTGGGGTGGAAGACAGGTTTGCAAAATGCGCAGGAGGACCAGCGAACCATGTCCACATGTTCTGGGCATGTCCGAAGCTTAGGGGATTTTGGCAGGGGTTTGCAGATTGATGCACGATCAATGACCACTAAAGCGAGGTTGTAGTCCAACTGAAGGCTTCAATAAGCTAGATGTTTCCCCCAGCAGCTCAGGTACAGAATGAAGGCTGCTGGGGCGGCACAGGTTCTTATACCCCGCCTATCAAGCGGAGCTATCATACATTCTACGAATAGAAAGCATACAGTTTCCACCAATGGTGCTTTAGCCTGTCCGGTACCGTAATACCCATAATACCACATTCAACCCCTGTTTAAAAAAAGAGTCCGGCGAGGGTGGTGGCTTGAAACTACAAAACAGCACCATGGTATAACTAGTTATGGAGGTACCATAATACCTCCGTACAGTGTTTAGTAACTATTTACAATTCTGAAAGCTCTGTACATTTGATGGTTTATATTTACAGATTACAATTAAAATGAAGCAATCAGTCGATCAGGGGCCCTGTTCGTCCTCTGCGATCGTCGGAGCTTCGGTGGGGACTCCGGTGGAGGCTCGGGCGTCTGTGACTCCGGGAGCCTGGCTTTGATCTCCATGGTAGCTTCGGCACCCCGAGATGGCGCTGGTGGGGAAAACAGTTGACCTGGGAAGAGAGTGCCCGTGGGGGGCGTCGGTGGGTGGGGGGGCCTAGACGGGGCCGGCAGAAGGACCGATCCTCCTGTAAGGTTCTGCAGTGGAGGGGAGGGTGGGACTGGCGGCTGGAATTTGCGTGGGGTTCCGGCGCGCGCCAGGTCCCGTACGGAGACCGTATCTTGTCGGCCGTTGGGGTACGCCATGTAGGTCCCAGAGGAGGTCTTCCTGGGGAAGACGAGGAGACGTTCGTGAGGTATCTGATTGGTGGTCGTACAAAACAGTGACCGGATGGAGTGGAGGGCATCCGGGAGGACTTCTTGCCAGCGGGAGACTGGGAGGTTCATGGACCGTAGGGCCAGTAGGATGGTCTTCCAGACCGTTCCGTTCTCCCCCTCTACCTGTCCGTTAACCCGGGGGTTGTAACTGGTCGTCCTGCTCGAGGCGATGCCCTTGCTGAGCAGGAATTGACGCAGTTCGTTGCTCATAAAGGAGGACCCACTATCACTGTGTATGTAAACGGGGAACCTGAACAGTGCAAAGATGCTATGGAGGGCCTTGATGACGGTGGTTGCGGTCATGTCGGGGCAGGGGATGGCGAATGGGAACCGGGAGTACTCGTCAATCACGTTCAGGAAGTACGTGTTGCGGTCGGTGGAGGGGTGAGGGCCTTTGAAGTCCATGCTGAGGCGTTCAAAGGGACGGGAAGCTTTTATCAGGTGCACTTTCTCTGACCGGTAGAAGCGCTGTTTGCACTCCACGCAAATTTGGCAGTTCTGACCTCTACATGTGCCGCGGGACAGGGCGTCAGGAGGCTCGTTTAGCTTCCCGGGGCGATACAAGATCTCATAGTTGTAGGTGGAGAGTTCGATCCTCCACCGCAAGATCTTGTCGTTTTTTATCTTGCCCCGCTGTGCATTATCAAACATGAAAGCAACCGACCGTTGGTCCGTGAGGAGAGTGAATCCCCTGCGGGCCAGGTAATGCCTCCAATGTCGCACAGCTTCTGCTATGGCCTGGGCCTCCTTTTCGACTGAGGAGTGGCGGATTTCGGAAGCATGGTGGGTACGAGAGAAGAAGGCCACGTGTCTGCCCGCTTGGTTGAGGGTGGCTGCCAGAGCTACGTCGGACGCATCGCTCTCGACTTGGAAGGGGAGGGATTCGTCGATGGTGTGCATCGTGGCCTTTGCAATGTTTGCTTTGATGCGGCTGAAGGCCTGGCGGGCCTCTATCGACAGGGGAAAAGCTGTGGATTGGATCAGGGGATGGGCCTTGTCCGCGTAGTTGGGGACCCACTGGGCGTAGTAGCTAAAAAACCCTAGACAACGTTTCAGGGCCTTGGGGCAGTGAGGGAGGGGGAACTCCATAAGGGGGCGCATGCGTTCAGGGTCTGGGCCTATAACTCTATTTCGCACTACGTAACCGAGGATGGCTAGACGGTCGGTGCTAAACACGCATTTATCCTTGTTGTATGTAAGGTTAAGGATTTTAGCGGTCTGGAGAAATTTTCGGAGGTTGGTGTCGTGGTCCTGCTGGTCATGGCCACAGATGGTGACATTATCGAGATACGGGAATGTTGCCCGTAAACCGTACTGGTCAACCATTCGGTCCATCTCGCGTTGGAAGTCCGAGACCCCGTTAGTGACACCGAAGGGAACCCTTAAGAAGTGATAGAGCCGCCCATCTGCCTCGAAGGCAGTGTATTTGCGGTCACTAGTGCGGATGGGGAGCTGGTGGTAGGCGGACTTGAGGTCCACCGTGGAGAAGACCTTATAATGCGCGATCCAGTTTACCAGGTCGGATATGCGGGGGAGAGGGTACGCTTCCAGCTGTGTAAACCTGTTGATGGTCTGACTGTAGTCGATGACCGTCATATGCTTCTCCCCGGTCTTTACCACCACTACCTGAGCTCTCCAGGGGCTGTTACTGGCTTCAATGACCCCTTCCCTCAGTAGCCTTTGGATCTCTGACCTAATAAAGATCTGGTCCTGGGCACTGTAGCGTCTGCTCCTGGTGGCGCCAGGTTTACAATCCGGGGTGAGGTTCGCAAAAGGGAAGGAGGGTCGACCTTAAGGGTCGCGAGGCCGCAGACAGTAAGGGGGGGGTATAGGGCTGCCGAATTGGAAGGTCAGACTTTGAAGGTTACACTGGAAGTCTAAACCCAGAAGTGTAGCCGTGCAGAGGTGGGGAAGGACGTAGAGACTGAAATTCTTGAACTCCCTTCCCTGGACTGTGAGGTTTGCTACACAAAACCCCTTTATCTCCACTGAGTGTGAACCTGAAGCCAGGGAGATTTTTTGATTGATGGGGTGGATGAGGAGAGAACAGCGCCTTACCGTGTCAGGGTGTATGAAGCTCTCCGTGCTCCCAGAGTCGATTAGGCAGGACGTCTTGTGCCCATTGATGAATACGGTCGTCGTAGCAGTTGAGAGTGTTCAAGGCCGAGACTGATCCAGAGTCACCTAGGCTAGTCGCAGCAGTTGAGAGTTCTGTTTGGGCAGTGCGTGGTCAGCTGAGCTGTGGTCCTTGGGGTTCATCCAAGATGGTGTCTCCCATTGGTCGCACATGGCTGGGGTGGACAAAATGGCGGCGCCCATCCCTCCAACGTGGCGTCCGCGGAACAAGATGGCGGCACCCGGGGTCCGCACGGGACCCGTGGAGAAGTTAGTGGTTGCGGTCCGCATTCGCTGCCGGAGACCGCGGCAACCGCCCGGTCCTGGCATACCCCCACAAAATGGGTCTTTTTGCCGCGTCCCTTGCAGGTGGATGTGCGGGCCGGGCAGCGCTGGGTGGGGTGCTTTGCCTGCCCGCAAAAGTAGCAGCGGGGCCCCTCGGGGTTGCCAGGCCGCCTTACAGCGCAGGATGTGGGGGAATGGGGGAAGTCTCGGGGTCGACCGCGGAGGGGTTCCACGCTGCCCAGGGGGCTGCTGCGCGGTCGGGAACATAAGCGCGGGCGTTCCTGGAGGCCACGTCCAGGGAGCCTGCAAGGGCCCGTGCCTCCCTGAGACCCAGGGTGTCCTTTTCTAACAGGCGCTGGCGGATTTGTGACGATAGCATACCTGCCACGAAAACGTCCCAGACTAAGAGTTCCGTGTGTTCGCTCGCCGAAACTTGCGGGCAACCGCAGCTTCTGCCCAACACCAGGAGTGCACGGTAGAAATCCTCCAGTGATTCCCCAGGGGTTTGTCGCCTTGTTATACGCAGGTGCCGGGCGTAGACCTGGTTTACCGGGCGAATATAGTGTCCTTTTAGCAGCTCTATTGCTGCATCGAAGTCTTCCGCTTCCTCGATAAGGGTGTAAATCTCCGGGCTCACCCTTGAGTGCAGGACGTGCAGTTTCTGCTCTCCCGTGTGTGCATTTTTGGCCATCTGGAGGTACCCTTTAAAGCACGCCAGCCAGTGCTTAAAGATTGCCGCTGAGTTCGCCGCGTGGGGGCTAAGTTGCAGACACTCCGGCTTGATTCGGAGCTCCATCCTGCTTAAAAAAAAAACTTATTAAATTGATGCATGATCAATGACCACTAAAGCAAGGTTGTAGTCCAACTGAAGGCTTTAATAAGCTAGATGTTTCCCCCAGCAGCTCAGGTACTGAATGAAGGCTGCTGGGGCGGCACGGGTTCTTATACCCCGCCTATCAGGGCGGAGCTATCATACATTCTACCAATAGAAAGCATACAGTTTCCACCAATGGTGCTTTAGCCTGTCAGGTACCGTAATACCTATAATACCACACAAATGTCATAAACAAGGGTGGCGCTGAGTCCAGAGGTGGCGATTTTCGGGGTGTCTGAAGACCCGGGAATCCAGGAGGAGAAAGAGGCGGACGTTTTGGCCTTTGCTTCCCTGGTAGCCCGGAGACGGATACTATTAGCTTGGAGGGACTCAAAGCCCCCAAAGTCGGAGACCTGGCTGTCGGACATGGCTAACTTTCTCTGTTTGGAGAAAATCAAGTTTGCCTCGAGAGGGTCACTGTTGGGGTTCACCCGGAGGTGGAAACCGTTCGTCGATTTCTTCGCGGAAAATTAATCGTCAGTTGAGGGGGGGGGGTTAGTTTAGCGTAGAGTAGGGGGCTAATAAAGGTGGGACATGTACATTGTGTATTGTGTTGTTGTTATAATACCAAAAAATCTCAATAAAATGTTTATTTAAAAAAAAAAATCACCGATAGTCACCGTTAAAACATAGTTACCCCTCCCCCCAAACTTCCCAGCCAACTCTCCCTAATGTTCGATGTAATCCAAATCCAAATGAAAATCGCTTATTGTCACAAGTAGGCTTCAAATGAAGTTCCTGCGAAAAGCCCCTAGTCGCCACATTCTGGCGCCTGTTCGGGGGTTCCCATACCAGCCTCCCCGAACAGGCACCGGAATGTGGCGACTAGGGACTTTTCGCAGTAACTTCATTTGAAGCCTACTTGTGACAATAAGCGATTTTCATTTCATTTCATTTCTCGAAAGTGCATAATGAATTATGCCCATGAATTGTAGAACCCCTCCACCCTACCCCCTCGGTTCAAATTTGACCTTTTCAAGCGTCAAGAATTCCAGCAGGTCCCCCCACCACGCCAGGGCTCAGGGTGGAAAGGTTGATCTCTCCCCTAACAGGATCCGCCTTCAGGCATTCAATGAGGCTAAGGCTACACACAACATTTGCCTCCACGCCAGTTTCCAGCCCTGGCTGGTCCGACACCCAGAATATGGCCTCCCAAGGGCCCGGGTCCAGTTTCACGTGCACCACTTTAGAGATTACCCTAAAAACCTCCTTCCAGTAATACTCCAGCTTTGGAAAGGACCAAAACATATGAACGTGGTTTCCCGGCCCCCCCACCAATGTTCACACACATCTTCTACCACCTCAAAGAGCCGGCTCATCCTTGCCCTTATAAGGTGTGCTCTATACACCACCTTCAGCTGTATCAGCCCCAACCTCGCACACGAGGTGGAGGCATTCACTCTCTGGAGCACCTCACACCAGAATCCCTCCTCCATATCCTCTCCCAACTCTTCCTCCCACTTTGCTTTGATCCCTTCCAATGGTGCCTTCTCCTCTTCCAAAATAGCTCCGTAAACCGCTGACACTGCCCCCTTCTCCAGTCCCCCAGTCGTCAGCATCTCCTCCAGCAATGTGGAGGCCGGCTCCACCGGGAAGCTCTGTATCTCCTTTCTGGCAAAATCTCGAACCTGCATGTATCTAAACATTTCCCCCTGCTCCAATTCATTTTTTCCAATTAAGGAGCAATTTAGCGTGGCCAATCCGCCTACCCTGCACAACTTTGGGTTGTGGGACGAAACCCATGCAAACACGGGGAGAATGTGCAAACTCCACATGGACAGTGACCCAGGGCAGGGATCGAACCGTGAGGCACTGTGAGGCAGCAGTGCTAACCACTGCGCCACTGTGCTGCCTAAGAAGAACAATTCTGAACAAAAGGGCTAGAAACACAAAATCAATTTGTCTTGCGCACTATGGTATATTCTATAATTCATCTGATGCTCCAGAGGCTTTGAATTTTTTAAAAAATCATTAGGTGGATGTAGGTGATTCTGACGAGGTTATATTTCTTTCCCATCTATTACCACTTGTGAAGGCCGTGAAACTGTGCAGCTTTGCTGGGACAATTCAGAGTTGACTATCAACTACTATGTGGAGTTAGAGTCACAAAACAAGTAGGAGTGGCACGTTTCCTTCCTTAATGGAGCTTGTGCACCTGTTGGGTTTTTAATGGCAGTGCCAGAGCTTCCTGGTCACCAGCTGTTGCTTGCTTTTTAGTTTGGGGATTTTGTTTTTAACGGAATTTAAAATTCTTAAGCTGCCATGAAGAGATTTGAACTCTGGTTCTCTGGATCGCTAATCCAGGTATGTGGATTATGACACCAGTAACATAACCATTATGCAACTGTGCACAATGTCCAACGTTATATCTTTCTGAAGTGGGGTGGGGGGGGGGGTGCGTGGGGGGAGGTTCACAGCAGCAATTTGGAACCAGTTTTCATAAAATTAACAATCTCAATTGGGATTGTTTGCTATGGGGATTGGAAAGATTCACACTGGTGGACTCAAAGATGTGCTTTACCAAGGTTGTGCTGAGCCACGGGTAGAATAGAGGAAGATTTATTCCACTTCTTCCACACATGGAACCTGAATTAAAGATGCCATCCCACATTGTATGAGTCGAGAATTTGATATTTTGACGCAGCCTAGGTAATGCCTGACAAAAGGTGAGAATCTATCCAAATTCTAGTAGATGGTATTGAGATACAAGCAAACCCATGATTCAACCTCCAGTCTGGGAATGAATTGGTAATTTTATTAGCTTCTGAAACCTTAGTATGCTTGCTGGCTTAAAAATATAACATCCCGCCATTAGGAAATAAAATATCTTCTTTAAAAGAAATTGAACCGCATGATGTTTTTTGTGTGTGCTGTACAGTTGTGGAAAGATAATGTACCAGACCACTTCCTAAACAGGTGGATCTTAGCCTCACCTGGGCTACATAGCTGCTGATGCTGATGGAGGGCAGGTACTTCTCTATGGCAAGGGAGAGAAAAATGTTGGATAAGGCACTTCATGAACCATGAACCTTTTAGAGAGCGTCTTGCAAGGAATTTGCCTTCACTTGTTTGCTTGTAACTCATGACCAAACTAAATCCTCTACGCTTCCTCATATTAGTGGGATTTTGCTTGAATCAAAATATGGGTCATTTTCAACAGTAACTTAGTAGAATGGATTGTTTGTTCATCTGCCTAAATCAAAGTTAATTGATTTCTGCACAGCCAATGACATTGAAAATGACTGATACCTTTTAAGCTGCGGTTCTAAACCTTGCCAAATCTTTTCCCACAGCTTTCTGTTAGAAGATCTAACAGACTGTCTGGGTCTCTCTTTCCACCACTCTGTATTCACAACCAGAAAAGAAGGCCATACACCTCTGCCAAATACTCTGGTCTAGAGACATCCCAACATAGCTGTTAATCGACTGATTAGGCTAACAATTTGTTTATTATTTACAGTCTCTAGTGAAAAAGCATAAAAACACAGTTGATTAGCATTTTAACAGTCTTCCATTTCAGTGTGTTTTCCTGGTCCCCTTGCCATCTCACATGGCCTTGTTACCAATATTACTTGATACCAATAGTATCAATTACCATTATGGCCATCTCTGATCACTTCCTCATATCACTCTCCACCTACATCCTGCTTCTGCCTCCAATCACTCCTTCCTCCTTCATTGGCCACAGGAAATTCTCTCTCACCAATTCTCTGGCCTACAGCCCTCTGTTTTCACCTCAATGCATGCCTATCTGCTCAAATGCACCCTCAACTCCACCTTGGATGGCTTTACCATTAAAACCGGTATTGTTTCTCTCCCTAGCTGTGCCCACAGTATGGTCTACGTTTCAACTCCTTTAAGGATGTTGACTGGAATGGAAATTGTGAACAATTAGTTTAGCCATTCACTACCACATCTAGTTGAACCACATAAAGCATTAGCTGGTCTTAATCCTGTCCCTGAAAACAGCTCACTATTTCAGGAGCTTCCTAGAATGCAAAGTTAAAGGCCTATTTTGGTACACTAAGCTGTCTTCTTAAGCCCTACTCTCTTGTCTTTTCGCTCACCTCCAACAACAAATGTGAGAAGCTCATGGCTCTTTGCCACCAAGGTTAAGACCATCTGGTCAGCTGCCTCTGTCACTTCCCACCCTTCCCCAGCCTGTCAGGCCAAACTTCCCCTCAGGCTCCCCGTGGCCAAGACCTCAACTTGTTTCCTTCTGTAGTTCCACTACAACCCCTCTTCATGCCCTCTTTGAGCTTATCTAGTTGAAGAGACGTACCTCCTGCTCTCTTGACCATATTGCCACTAAACTACTAACCACCAAACTTCTCTTACTGCTTTCCATGTGAGCCAACATGAACAATTCTTTCTCCTTCATATCTCTTTTCATCACTCGCCTTCTCAACTTAGCCCTTATGCAGCCTGCGCAAACAGCTGACCAATCTCCAACTTTCCAACACAAAAAACATCGGGCGCGATTCTCCCAGCCCCGCGCCGGAGAATCGCCGCAGCCGTGCCATGCCGCACCGACTCCGGCGCGCGATTCTCCGCGGTGTGGAGAATCGGCGCCATTTGCGCCGGCACGTTTGGCGCGGCACCGGGCGCGGGCTGCTGTATGCGGCGGGGCCGCCAATTCTCTGGCCCAGATGGGCCGAGCGGCCGCGCGGAAAAAGCAGAGTCCCGCCGGCGCCGTCCACACCTGGTCGCTGCCAGCGGGAACTCTGCGCAAAGGGTCGGGGGGCGGCCTGGGGGGGGGGCCTCTGTCCCCAGGGGGGGCCTCCGATGGGCTCTGGCTCACGATCGGGACCTACCGATCGGCAGGCCGGCCTCTCTCTCTGCCCCCCCAGCCCCCGGCCTACTTTGTTGCGCGTCCGGCCCCAGAACCACCGCGCCATGTTGCGTCGGGGCCAGAGCGTTCAGTAAGGCCACCGCGCATGCGCGGGTTGTCGCCGCCCCCAGTGCGCGCCAGGAAGTAAGGCTGGAGTGGCGTGAACCGCTCCAGCGCTGTGTTGGGCCCCTGTGGGGGACAGAATCGCTACTGCCCGTGCCTGTTTTGCGCCGTCGTGAAACGCGACAGCGTTCACGAAGGCGCGGACACTCTGTCCCGCGATCGGAGAATTGCGCCCATCATGCGGTTCAATTTCTTTTAAAGAAGATGGGCGGGATTCTTCGGAAACCGGCGGGGCAGGCAACACCGGTGCGAAGGAGTGGCGTGAACCACTCTGGCGTCGAGCCGCCCCAAAGGTGCAGAATCCTCTGCACCTTCGGGGGCTAGGCCGGTGCCGGAGTGGTTTGCGCTGCGCCGGTCAGCAGGGAAGGTGCTTGGCGCCACGCCAACCGGCGCCGAAGGGCCTTGCTGACCGGCGCGAGTTGGCGCATGCGCGGGAGCGCCAGTGTGTGCTGGCGTCAACCCAGTGCACGCGCAGAGGGGGGATCATCTCCACGGCGGCCATCGCAGAGGACCACAGCAGCCGACGCGGAAGAATAGAGTGCCCCCATGGCACAGGCCTGCCCGCGGATCGGTGGCCAGATACCCCAGCGCCAGTGCCCCACCCTCCCCCAGGACCCCAAAGGCCGCCCGCGCAGCCAGGTCACGCCGGTAAGTACCTACTCTAATTTACGCCGGCGGGACCAGCCGAAAACGGGCAGCCACTCGGCCCATCGCGGGCCGGAGAATCGCCAGGGGGGCCACTGCTAGCGGCCGTCGACTGGCGCGGCGCAATTCCCGCCCTCGCCAAATCCCCAGCGCCGGAGAATTTGGCAGCCGGCGGGGGCAGGATTCACGGCGCCTCCCGGCGATCGCGGGTTCGGAGATTCCCACCCGATATTTTATTTCCTAATGGCGGGATGTTATATTTTTAAGCCAGCAAGCATACTAAAGCTTCAGAAGCTAATAAAATTACCAATTCATTCCCAGACTGGAGGTTGAATCATGGGTTTGCTTGTATCTCAATACCACCTACTAGAATTTGGATAGATTGTCACCTTTCGTCAGGCATTACCTAGGCTGCGTCACAATAATCAAATTCTCGAACATCTCCAGTCCCTGCATTGTTATTGCCTCCCAAATTCACGTCCATCTCTCCCTAATCTTATGGGACAGAATTTTACAGTTCCCCTCTGATGGGCTAGCAGGTGACAATTGAAGCCCCTAATTATCCATTAATGGCCTCCTAAGGGTTGCTTTCTTTCCATCTTCAATTTTGAGATTGACAGGAGGAAACTTTTCCCCAGGGTGGAAATGGCTGTCACAAGGGGACATAATTTTAAGGTGACTGGAGGAAGGTATAGGGGAGACGTCAGAGGTAGGTTCTTTACACACACAATGGTGGCTGCATGGAATGCACTGCCAGCGGAGGTGGTGGAGTCAGAGTCATTAGGGACATTTAAGCGACTCTTGGACAGGCACATGGACAGCAGTAAATTGAACAGGTGTAGGTTAGGTTGATCGTAGATTAGGATAAATGGTCGGCACAATATCATGGAACAAAGGGCCTGTACTGTGCTGTACTGTTCTATGTTCTATGGGTGGAAAGCCCGAAAGGTTATCCTCCTCGAGCCTTGGGCTGTGAGGGCCCTACATCACTGGTCCCCTTTCCTGCTTAGGCCACCCGTTTTCCCTCCCCAATCCGTGCCGAGGTCTGCCTCACCCTGACGTTCCCTCTGCCACTGGCCCCTCTATTAAGACCCTATTTTCCACTCCTCTCCTCCCCACCTTGACGGCCTCTGACACTTAATGCCATCCTTACTCTGGGATTGACTTGTGAGACTGCTTGTATTGCCAGCAGTGACCACTGTTCCCAGTGACACTGTTGGAACTAGATTGGCCTGCAGCTCTCTGAGGTGGGACTTTTTTCCAAATCCTGCCTCTAGCCAATTAAATGGCTGGTGGGCAGCGGGCATCAGTGGCGATGCATTTCCTGCTGACTCTTTGGGTTGCAGGCCCCATGTTTAAATCCTTCCAGTTAGGTTTCCACCTCTGCTCAGTACTGAAATGGCTCGATTCCAAAGCCACAAATGATATACTCTTTGACTATGACAAAGGCACACCATACCTTCTCACCTTCCGTCTGAACCTTTTGACATATACCTTCTTCCTCCAATATCTCTCCGTCATCATCTTGCTGGGTGGGACTGCACTCAACTGACTCCATACCTACCGATGGAAGCGTTACCAGAGAATCACCATCAAGGGCTTATCTTCCCAGCCCCACACAATTACGTACCTACAAGGATCTATCCGTGGACCCCTCCTTTTCCTCATCTACAAGCTGTTCTTTGATGACATTATCTGAAGCCACAACATCAATTCCACAAATATGTTGACGACACCAAGCTCTATCTCACCACCTCCCTTAACCCCTCTAGGTTATCAGACTGCTTATTTAACACTAACAGAGACAACTTTTTTGATATTCGGAAGACTGAAGGTCCCTGCCACAACTCTGCTCTCTTGCTTTCCCTGGCGACTGTCTTGAGGCTAAACCAGACTGTTTGCAACTTTTTTGTCCAGATGAACACATACTTAGACCATCACTAAGGCCATCTATTTTCACCCCTATAACACCATCTAACTTTTCCCCTACCTCCACTCATCTGCTGCTGAACCTCTCATCCATGCCTTTGTTACACCTAGACTTGACGATTCTTTTAAAAAAAATAATTTTTATTAAAGGTTTTCATAAAATATCAATAACAAAATGAGAAAGAAAAAAGAACCCAACAGGGTTAAGTATAAAACACAATCTAAAAAAGCAACCCCCCCCCCAAACTCCTCCCTCCCCCCCCGTACATAAATAATAAATTAACATTAACACTCCGACTTAACACAACAGGTGTATACACCCCCTCAGACCCTCCAGTGAAAATAACATAAACAAAAGTAACCCCCCCCCCCCCCCCCCCCCCCCGAGCTGCTGCTGCCATTGACCAATGCCTATCGTTCTGCCAGAAAGTCTAAGAACGGTTGCCACCGCCTAAAGAACCCTTGTACCGACCCTCTCAAGGCAAATTTCACCCTCTCCAATTTAATGAACCCTGCCATATCGCTGATCCAGGATTCCACGCTTGGGGGCCTCGCATCTTTCCACTGAATGAGAATCCTTTGCCGGGCTACCAGGGACGCAAAGGCCAGAATTCCGGCCTCTTTCGCCTTCTGCACTCCCGGCTCCTCTGCCACCCCAAATATTGCGAGGTCCGGTCACCCCAGCCCGGTCTGACCCTGGATCCTACCATCTTCGACACCGTCCTCGCTATGCCCTTCCAAAATTCCTCCAGCGCTGGGCATGCCCAAAACATATGGGTGTGATTTGCTGTGCTCCCTAAGCACCTAACACACCTGTCCTCACCCCGAAAGAACCGGCTCATCCTTGTCCCGGTCATGTGTGCCCTGTGCAGCACCTTAAACTGTATGAGGCTGAGCCTCGCGCACGAAGAGGAAGAATTCACCTTCCCTAGGGCATCTGCCCACGTCCCCTCTTCGATCTCCTCTCCCAACTCCTCCTCCCATTTACCTTTCAACTCCACCACCGAGGCCTCCTGCATCACCTGGTAAGTTTCTGAGATCTTCCCCACTCCCACCCACCCCCCCGAGAGCACCCTGTCCTGTACTGTGTGTGGCAGTAGCCGCGGGAATTCCACTACCTGCCGTCTGGCAAACGCCCTTACCTGTAAGTACCTGAAGGTGTTCCCCGAGGAGAGCCCGTACTTCTCCTCCAGCTCACCCAAGCTTGCGAACTTCCCGTCCAGAAACAGGTCCCCCAGCTTTCGTATCCCTGCACTATGCCACCCCGAAAACCCTCCGCCTGTTCTTCCTGGGGCGAACCGGTGGTTCCCCCGTAATGGGGTCCACGCCGAGGCCCCAACTTCCCCCACTATGCCGCCTCCACTGCCCCCAGATTTTGAGGGCCGCCACCACCACCGGGCTCGTGGTATACCTCCTTGGCGGGAGCGGCAGCGGCGCCGTTGCCAGTGCCCCCAGACTTGTACCCACACAGGACGCCGTCTCCAGCCTCTTCCATGCAGCCCCCTCCCCCTCCATCACCCACTTGCGCACCATTGTCGCATTGGCGGCCCAGTAGTACCCACCGAGGTTGAGACTTGACTATTCTAACACTCATCTACTGTACTTCTACATTTCTACTTTCTGCAAACTTGAGGTCATAAAAAACTCTGCTGCCCATGTCCTAATTCACACCAAACCCTTCACCCATCATCCATGTGCTGGCTGACCTACACTGGCTACTGGTTAAACATTGCCTTAATTTTTCCTCTTTTTCAAATCCCTCCATGACCTCATCCCTCCCTACTGCTGTAATCTCCTCCAGCCTGACAACCCTCTGGGATATATGTGCTCCTTGAAGTCAGTCTCTTGTATATCTCTGATTATAATTGATCCACCATTGGTAGCTTCCTTCAGCTGCCTAGGCCTTCATCTCTGGAATTCCCTTTCTAAACCTCTCTGATTCTTTTTCTCATTTTCCTCCTTTAAGGTACCCGTTAGAACCTCCCTCTTCGGCCAAGCTTTAGTATCCGCTCTTGCATCTCCTTATGTGACTTGGTGTCATATTTTGTTGTATAATGACTCTGTGAAGCACCTTGGGGTGTTTAAAGTGCCATTTAAATATTTGTTGCTGCACTAACAACCCAGCCTTTAGAAGTATCTTTTTCCAAACCATTTATCTGAAACAAATAGCCCAAAGAAACCCGAATTGTTATAGTGCTTGTTGAGGAGTCATCATAAAGAAGAGGAGACAGATGAAGTAGGGGAACCAGGTAAAGATAAAACTGAAATAGCCTATAACATCTCTCGTTATAGCATTATCCCCATTTCCTTCAACAAGAAAGCTTCTATACTAAACCAAAATACTGGATACAATGTTTTATCTGCGTTGGTTGTATATTTATGCAATCTACAATTTTTGATGGCGCAGTAGGTGTACTGAACTATTTAAATATACACCCCCATACTTTTCATGTGGGTTCGGCTGATCTTCTGTAGTGGTAGATTGGTGGAAGTTCCTGATTTTTGTGAGGGCCACAAAGAATCCAGCACGAGTTTTAAGGATACAAAGTAATAACATTTATTTACAATAACATATATATATAACAGCAGCAGCAACTTCCCTTGCTGCACACTCCTTCCTGCTGGTTCCTAAACTGGCCAGCTTTATTTATACTAGGAGTTTACTAACGGTTTCTCCGCCCCCCCCTCATTGGGGAAGCTCATACTCCCACAGGATTGTGTGATTGTCATTAGGCCCAGCCAATAGTAAGTAGGTAGGTTATAACACTGATAAATGGTCCATTTATGCCATTTCTCTGGTCCTTGTGCCAAATTTACGAGGATTGGTCAGGGAATCCCCATACTTATTCTACCTCAGTTTTTGCTGATTGTATTATGGATTCTGAAAGAAAGGTGATGGTGCTGGTAACCCTTGGCAAATCACATGGAGGAGGAAAAACAGAATTAACTTTTCAGGTTGCTTACCTTTCATCAAAAATCAATTGGCCTTTGAGCTTGCATGACTTGCATTTGAAAACTTCGGATCTGAAATTCCGCAGGGGCTCCACTGGTCTCAAGCAGATGTTACAGCGGAAGACTAGTGAAGTGTCTTATCGATTTCAGGCACCTTGCTTTTTTTGCAGCTTATTAAGTTTTAATGTCTTACCAAGTAGATGGGGAGAATTTCTGTGGTGTATCTTTCAAACTCCCACCGTGACTCTAGCGGATGATCAGCCAGAACCACTGGAGAACCACTGCTTCTTTGCGGTTTCTGCCTGACATCCACCAAAGGTAAGACAGGCGATTGGAAATTCCAGATGCAATTGTGTGGTTTTAATAATGTCCTCCCACTGCTTTTGGAAATTATTTTCTCTTAATTTCTCAAGTCCTTCATGCTGCCATTTCCCAGCTGCACCTGAGTCAGTGTTGTTCCTTAACTTTGATTTGCCGACACCCATGAGAGTGAACCTAGAGATACATGCTTGTAGACTGTTTGACCATGAAAGGTGACAATTGTGACTCGCCCAATCTTGTCCACACCAATCAAGTATACAGGGATCACTGGATAGTGGTAAATGGACCGGAACCCTGACATTATTTTTGCTCTTCGCACAAGAAGCCAATTATAGCTCCTTAACTACTATACTATCTAACATAAAGCTAACTCAGCACTTTCCAGGAATTTAACCTGTAACATTTTGGTTTGTATAATTTATATCCAACTGGATCAGCAACAAAGTTGTTTCGCTAATGATGTTAGCTGTTTATCTCTGATGTCCCAGCCAATATTTCACCCTCAATCGACATCACAGAAAACAAATTATTGGGTCATTATCACATTGCTGTTTCTGGGCTCTTGATGTGAACAAATTTCCTGCCCAACATTCGTGAAAAGTGCTGCCCAATTGCATGTCTTTTAATCTGAAATTATATTTCTAACTTGGCTTATTTTGTTTTTTTCTGAAGTGCAATCAATATTCTTAAATACACTGTGTTCTAGGATGATCTGTAAGGCTACCATAATTGATTAGCTTATCAGAAATTCTTTCATTAGTACATCCTTAGTGCTTCCATTACAAGTGATTCTTTTTAATCAGTATTTGTCTTACTACTTATGATGATCTACATGGGTTTAGAAGTGTAGTCGTTTGAGGGACTGCAATGATTTTTAGTGAAGTGCTGGTGGTCCATGATTGATTTAAACTTCAGAACTGCATAAACACCTGCCACTGCTTATGACACAGTGCGACATTGAGCTGATAATGGTCAATACGGGTGACTGATAGACTGGACAGGGAAACCCCAAAGGTACAAAATGGCAGAAAAAAACAAGAGATGCAGGCAAGGTGTGCCCTGGGAATTGAGTAAGTGGGAAAAGTTTACATGCAGGGAAGCACAATGGATACAAAAAAAGGTAAATTCTCAACCAAAATGTGCAGACGTGACATCATGGAACGAGCTCCATAGCCTGAGCAACTGCTGGTTGAAGCCTGCCATTTGCCCTTGCTATTGGAACAAGGACAGAGGGTAGAAGAGAAGTGAAAGACAGCAGATAATTCACTCTATTTTGTCCAGTGACCCTATGGTTGCATACAATCTGTTTGGTACTGTAAATCGCTGCTAAAACTCTGGAAAGTCTATATCTTTGCCTTGTAACTAAAAGAGAACTGGTACAATCTTTGGTCATGGTCCGAATCTCTTGTGAATATTATATGTATTTGGTGCAGTAAGGGTTAAAAGCCTAGGTTAGTGTGTGTCTGACTGCTGCAGTCGTGTTTTAAACATACTGGTTGGCAAGACAACCAGGCTTTTTTGGAGCCAGAACTGCAGTCAAAGCATTATAAAAGTTTGGACTAATGGATTTTTATTTATAATTAAGAGGGTTCTCTATGGAGTAGTTAATTAGAGACATTGGCCTGGATTCTGCTCACCGCGACGCTGGCAACGCGGATCGCAATCGGGCGGACAATTGGTCGTCTGGCTGAAATAGAGGTTCGTACCGGGCGTTGAACTGACCACTAAACTCCGGCACCCCACTGGTAGCGGGATCAGGGTTTGCACCTGTGCGCCAGTGGGACCCATTTGCATCCACTTAGCGGGCCCGGCACCAGAGTCTCCAGGCCCTTGTGATTCTCTGGTCCTCCGGGCCGGGAATCAAGTGGGCGGGGATTACAACAGGTATCACCAAATGTGAACCTGACATGATGACCCACTTGGTGGTCCAAGGGGGTAACTTCCTGTTTCCCTCAAAGTCCATCCGAGGGCCAACCTTCCCCCTCCACAATGCACTAACTGCCCATCCCCGCCCCCTCTCCCAAGACTTCCTAAAACAGGGGAACCCCCTAAGTAGAGGAGCCCCCCCCCTCCCCGGGACCCCCTCCCCACATGGACCCCCTTCTCACAAGGACCCCCTTCCCACAGGGACTCCCTCCCCACAGGGACTCCCTCCCCACAGGGACTCCCTCCCCACAGGGACTCCCTCCCTACAGGGCCCTTCACAACCAGAGGGACCCCCCCACAGGGATCCCCTAACCCATCCCCACAGGCACCTGCTAACCAGAGAGGCCTGCCCCCCCCCCCCCCCCACAGGGACCCTCTAACTGGAGGGACCAACCCCCAAACACAGACCCTCTAACTGGAGGGACCAATCCCCACGCCCCTCCCCACAGGGATTGCCTAACTAGAAGGACCCCCCCCCACAGGGATCCCCAAACTAGAAGAACCCCCCCCCCCCAACAGGGATCCCCTAACTAGAAGGAGCCTCCCCAGGGACCCCCTAACTAGAGGGATCCTACTCCACAGGGAAATTAGAGATGGTATTTGATCCAAGGAAGAAGCATACAAATTGGTCAAGAAAAACAACAGGTCTGAGTAGGTTGGGAGTAGTTTAGAAATCAGCAAACAAAGAGCAAGGGATTGATTAAGAAAGGGAAAAAAGAGTATGAGAGTAAGGTCGCAGGGAACATAAAAACTGACTAAACAGTTCTATAGGTACGTGAAGAGAAAAAGTTTGGTGAAGACAAAGTCAGAAACAGAAGAATGTATAATAGGAGACAAAGAAATGGTTGAGCAACTAAACACATTCCTTAGTTCTGTCTTCACAAATGTGGACACAAATCAGATACGAGAAATGTTGGAGAACACAGAGTTTAGTGAGAGGGAGGAACTGAAGAAGATCAATATTAGTAGAGAAATGTGTTGGGGAAATTGTTGGGATTGAAGGCTGATAAATCCCCTGGGCCTGATAATCTATATGCCAGAGTACTTCAGGAAGTGGCTCTAGAAATAGTGGATGAATTAATTGCTGGCTACCTTCCAGGATTCTATAGACCCTGGATCAGTTCCTTTAGATTGGAGGGTAGCAATGCAACTCCACTATTTAAATAGGAAGGTCGAGAGAAAATAGCCCAGTAAGCTAGATGTTGGTAGTGGGGAAAATTCTAGAATCCATGATCAAAGATTTTATAGCAGAGCACTTATAAAACAGTGGCAGGATCAGACAAAGTCAGCATGGATTTATGAAGGGGAAATCATGCTTAACAAATCTACTGGAATACTTTTGAGGATGTAACCGGTAGAGCTGACGAAGGGGAGCCAGTGGTGTGGTTTATTTGGACTTAAAGAAGGCTTGCGACGAAGTCTCATTGCATGTAAAATTATAGCACATAGGATTAGGGGTACTGTATTGAGATGGATAGAAAACTGATTGGCAGACAGGAAGCAAAGAGTAGGAAATAACCGGTCTTTTTTCAAATTGACTGGCAGTGACTAGTGGGGTACCGCAGGGATCGGTACTGGCACTCAGTTATTCACAATATAATAATGATTTAGCTGAAGGACAAAATGTAACATCTCCAAATTTGCAGATGACAGCAAGTTGGGTGGGAGGATGAGCTGTGAGGAGGGTACAGACATACTCAATTTGTCCAAATCACACTGAAGGGAGTAGGCAAATGAATGACAGATGTAGTATAATTTGGAGAAATGCAAGGTTATCAATGTTGGTAGCAAAAACAAGAAGGCCGACTATTATCTGAATGGCCATAAATTAGGAAAGGGGAATGTGCAACGAGACCTGGGTGTCCTCATACACCAGTCACTGAAGGTAAGCATGCAGGTTAAGCAGGCAGTAAAGAAGGCAAATGGCCATCATAATGAAAAGATTCGAGTACAGGAACAGGGCTATCTTGCTGCAATTATACAGGGCCTTGGTGAGGCCACACCTGGAATATTGGGTGCAGTTTTGATCTCCTTATCTGAGAAAAAATGTTGTTGCTCTAGAGGAAGTGCAGCAAAGGTTTACCAGATTGATTCCTGGGATGGCAGGACTGACGAATGAGGAGAGATTGAATCGGTTAGGAGTGTATTCGTTGTAGTTCAGAAGAATGAGAGAGGATCTCAAAATTCTAACAGGACTAGACAGGGGAGATGCAGGAGGGATGTTCCCGATGGTTGATGTGTCCAATACCCGGGGTCACAGTCTGAGGATGCGGGGTAGGCCATTTAGGAAAGAGATGTGGAGACGTTTCTTCACCCAGAGAGTAGTCGGCCTGTGGAATTCTTTACCACAGGAAGTAGTTGAGGCCAAACATTGTATGTTTTCAAGAAGTAGTCAGGTACAGCACTTAGGGTGAAGGGAATCAAAGGATATGTGGGGGAAAGCGGGATTAGACTATTAAGTTAGATGATAAGCCTTGATCATAATGAATGGCGGAGCAGGCTCAAAGGGCTGAATGGCTTCTTCCTGTTCCTATTTTCCATGTTTCTATGTCATGTATTTAAGAATTACCATTATAAATTGCTGTGGTAGGAGTAGCATTTTGGTGCAGTGGTTCGCACTGCTGCCTCACAACGCCGAGGTCCCAAGTTCGATCAAGGTTCTGGGTTACTGTCCGTGTGGAGTTTGCACATTCTTCCCTTGTTTGCGTGGGTTTCGCCCCCACAACCCAAACATGTGCAGGCTAGGTAGATTGGCCACACTAAATTGCCCCTTAATTGGAAAAAATGAATTGGGTATTCTATATAAAAAAACAAACAGTTTTTTTTAATGCTGTGGTATAGTCCTAAAATGATTCACCACTCAGTGCCATTTTAAATCTGTGTTGCTTCAGCTTAATAATTCTTCAAAAGTGCTCTTATCTGAATAGTAAACACCTTGTCGAAATTACTGGTGAGATACCTGTATTTAAAAAAAAATTTAGTGTACCCAATTATTTTTTCCAATTAAGGGGCAATTTAGTGTGGCCAATCCACCTACTCTGCACATTTTTGGGTTGTAGGGGCAAAACCCACGCAGACACGGGGAGAATGTGCAAACTCCGCACAGACAGTGACCCAGAGCCGGGATTGAACCTGGGACCTCAGTGCCGTGAGGCAGCTGTGCTAACCACTGGGCCACCGTGCTGCCCTGAGATAGCTGTATTAACAGATTTCATTGAAAGATTTGGTTTTACAATAAGAGATCCAATATGATGTGCCATGCATATTACCTGAGTAAAAAGGGCAGCACGGTAGCATTGTGGATAGCACAATTGCTTCACAGCTCCAGGGTCCCAGGTTCGATTCCGGCTTGGGTCACTGTCTGTGCGGAGTCTGCACATCCTCCCCGTGTGTGCGTGGGTTTCCTCCGGGTGCTCCGGTTTCCTCCCACAGTCCAAAGATTAGGTGGATTGGCCATGATAAATTGCCCTTAGTGTCCAAAATTGCCCTTAGTGTTGGGTGGGGTTACTGGGTTGTGGGGTTACTGGGTTATGGGGATAGGGTGGGGGTGTTGACCTTGAGTGGGGTGCTCTTTCCAAGAGCCGGTGCAGACTCGATGGGCGGAATGGCCTCCTTCTGCACTGTAAAAATTATATGATTCTCTGTGACCTGACAGTTCAGGATGCTACAGTTAAATGATAACTGGAGTAGATCCAGGCATCTTTTCCCATTTTACCCTGGGGAAATCCAGCTAAAATGACACTTTTCATGGAAATTAGATGAGGGCAAACAAGGTAGAAGATGTCAAAAAATTGCACCACCAAGAAAGGATATTGGTCCATTTTGCAAATCACCATATTTTTGTACCCCATTGGTGAATTTATTTGTTAAACTTGCATTTTTGTTATGATACAAGAACCAGTTTAATGAACACCAGCAGGAAGAATTATTTATTTTAATAGATATAAAAACTGTTCAGATCCAGCGATTTCTTATTTAAATCAGGAAAGCAAAACAGTAGATGATACTCTTTGACAATGTGCAATTTCCCGGGAACATTATTGCACTGTGTTTATGCAGTGCAATTCTACAATTAATTGGTCACAATTAGGTTCTCCCAACAACTCCAGGTGATCCACGACAACAGAATACATGTAACATGCAGTACAATTATTTAAAATAATGAGGCAACTTCACAACTTTTACACTTGCTGGGCTTTAGTGGGTGTTGAATAATGAGAACACTGAGCCGTTTTGATAAACAATTACCATTTTCAGCATTGAGAATGGGACCCATCAATCTACTGCCTAAAACCTGAGTACCATACAAAGACATTTGGCAGTTTAATGCTTGCAATGAAAGTTACATACTGAAACTTGAGACAATTCTGAATGGGTTTTATTTATCGCGGTGAAATCAAGATATCATATTCCACGGCATAAATCCCTACCCTGTTACATGTACGCACCAATGGTGCACAACATAAGTTAATGTTATTTGGAAGCACCAGAAAATTAATTGCATACAAGTATTACCATCACAGACCATTTCCCAACAGTAGCTAGATTACTGGACAGAAAGCCCAATATTTAATTTTAATTTTGTAAGACTGGAAAGGATACCTTGCTTCAGAAGTGATTTCACACAGACTAGGAATATGGTATACTAAAACAAACTTTATTACTAACACAGTATATTTAACATCACACAGGAAAATAGCTTACTCCTTAAAAATGCTAATTGATACAGTGACACAATAACCCTAACTGTTATCTTTATTTCCACCCTAACAAACAAAAAGAAAATCTCAGATCCCGATCCACTTTTAAATACAGTTAGCACTCAGGAATATTTGCTGTACAGAGATGTCTTTTCTGTCCCATTTTTCTTTTGTGCCAGACAGGAGTAAAGAATGTTTGTCATTGCCTATCCACTGTCATCTCTTGAAGTAACATTCCATAATTGATCAAAACCAACTCATGTCTCATATCATCGTAGTTTCCTTTGGTAAGAGTCAGGACCCTAATCTCAGAATCAACTACTTCACTCTCTATATTTTTTTTAAAATTTAGAATACTCAATTAATTTTTTCCAATTAAAGGGCAATTTAGCGTGGCCAATTTACCTACCCTGCACATCTTTGGGTTGTGGGGGCGGAAGACACGCAAACAAGGGGAGAATGTGCAAACTCCACATGGACAGTGACCCAGAGACGGGATCGAACCTGGGACCTCGGTGACTTGAGGTAGCAGGGCAACCCACTGTGCCACAGTGCTGCCCCGTTCACTCTCCGTCTCGATGAAAAATTCCATCATATTATGGTCGCTCATCCCCAAGGGGTCTCGCACAACTAGATTGCCAATGACTCTGTTCTCGTTACAAAGTACCTAGTCTAGGATGGCCTGCTCTCTAGCTGGTTGCCCAACGTATTGGTCCAGAAAGAAATCCTCTATACAGTTCAGGAATTCCTCCTCTTATCGTATTGTGGCTAATTTGATTTGCCCAATTTATATGCAGATTAAAATCACCCATATTTACAGATGTTCGTTTATCGCATGCGTCTCTAATTTCTCGTTTAATGCAATTCCCAACATTACCACTGCAGTTTGGGGGTCCAAATACGACAACCATTAATACCTTTTGCTCCTTCGTGTTTGTCAGCTCTACCCATACAGATTCCACATTTTCAGAGCTAATATCCTTCCTCACGATTGCATTAATTTCCTCTTTAACCAGCACTGCACTCCATCGCCTTTTCCTTTTTGTCTGTCCTTCCTAAATACTGAATACCTCAGCACATTCAGTTCCCATCCCTGGTCATGCTGCAGCTATGTCTCCATAATCCTAATTATATCTTACCCGTTTACGTCCAATTGTGCGACTAATTTATCTGCTTTATTTTTTAAGCTTGACTCTTCAACATTACTTATGTCGCTCCCAATATTTTTCACTGTGAACCTTTTTGAATCTGGTACTTAGTTTATCTGCCTATCACTTTTATTCCCCTTTCTGTCTTTTGTTTTTGTTCTTGTTTCCTCCTCCTCTGATAGGTTCCAGTCCCCCTGCCATCTTAATTTTAACCTTCCCCAATCACTCTAGCAAATACCCCCCTTAAGATATCAGTCCTGGTCCGGCCAGGTATTACCCGTCCAGTTTGTACTGGTCCAACCTCCCTCAGACTGGTTCCAATGCCCCAGGAATCTGAAACCCATCCCCTCACCATCTCTTCTGCCACATATTCATCCAATATATCCTGCTATTTCTATTCTGACTAGCACGTGGCACTGATAGTAATCCTTAGATCATTACCTTTGAGGTCCGACTTCTCAACTTTCTTCCTAATTCATTTTAGCACCTCATCTCTTTTTTTGTTACCTGTTGTTGGTACCGAATATATCACGACCACTGGCTGTTCACCCTCCCCCTCCATTATGTCCTGTAACTGCTCTGAGACATCCTTGACCCTAGCACCAGGGAGGCAGCATACCATCGGGGAGTCTCGTTTGTGGCCACAGAACCTCTTATCTATTCCCCTTTCAGTTGAATCCCCTATAACTTTTGCATTCCCCCACTTTTTACTTCTCCCATCCTAAACAGATCTAATCATGGTGCAATGAATTTGGCTGTTATGCTTTCCCCTGAGATGACATTCCCCTCAACAGTATCCAAAGTGGTTTATCTGTTTTGCAAGGGAATGGCCACAGGAGATTCGTGCACGGCCTGCCTAGCTCTTGCTCTACCTGGTGGTCACCCATTTCCTTCCTGCCTGCGGAGTCTGTGATGTAACCACCTCTGCATACATGTTATCTGCGGATGCTCCACAGTGTTCCCAGCCACTGCTCCAGGATTGTGGGTTGAGACCCTTCCTGCACACATGCAGATTCCGGGCACTGGAAATGTTCCCAGCTTCCCTCATGAGTAAGAGAAGCAAATCAAGGCTCCTCTGCCATGACCTACCCCTTTAAATTAAACCGTTGGAAGATACTTGATAATCCAATTCTCTATGGCCCTTCTTTCCTTGTCCTTGTTACTACCAATTCTTTCAGTTCATAAACCACAAAATATATTTTCAACTGTTGTAAGGACTTACCAATCAGCTTTCATAGAACATAGAACATACAGTGCAGAAGGAGGCATTATGGGCACCACGGTAGCATAGTGGTTAGCACTGTGGCTTCACAGCGCCAGGGTCCCAGGTTCAATTCCCTGCTGGGTCACTGTCTGTGCGGAGTCTGCACGTTCTCCCCATGTCTGCGTGGGTTTCCTCCGGGTGCTCCGGTTTCCTCCCACAGTCCAAAGATGTGCACGTTAGGTGGATTGGCCGTGCTAAATTGCCCTTAGTGTCCAAATAGATTAGGAGGGGTTATTGGGTTAGAGGGAAAGTGAGGGTTTAAGTGGATCGTGCAGACTCGATGGGCTGAATGGCCTCCTTCTGCACTGTATGTTCTGCCTGAGGCCATTTGGCCCATTGAGTCTGCTTAAGCCGTCACTTCCACCCTATCCCCGTAACCCAATAACCCCATCTAACCTTTTTTTTTGGTCACTAATGGCAATTTATCATGGCCAATCCACCTAACCTGCATGTCTTTGGACTGTGGGAGGAGACTGGGAGAACGTGCAGACTCCGCACAGACAGTGACCCAGCGGGGAATCGAACCTGGGACCCTGGTGCTGTGAAGCCACAGTGCTATCCACTTGTGCTACTGTGTTGCCCACATAATAATCACTTATTGTCACAAGTAGGCTTCAATGAAGTTACTGTGAAAAGCCCCAATTCGCCACATTCTGGCACCTGTTTGGAAGGCTAGTACGGGAATTGAACCCACACTGCTGGCATTGTTCTGCATTGCAAGCCAGCAATTTAGCTCACTGTGCTAAACCAGCCCCTCCCTTGTAGTCTCAGCTGCAGTGGGGCAAGAACACTCTCTAAAGATTTAAAAGTTACAAAGCCAGGAGAAAAAGCAGAGAGCACCTCTTCCCACTCTGCTTCAAATTCCTAAGTTTAAAACACACTCACTCTGGCTGTGCCTCTTCCCCAGATGTGGCCTCTCCCACTGTGCAAAGTTAACTGAGCACTTTGAAGCTCTTTTCTGAAATAGAGCTGAGATGGTCTGAAATGAATCACACACCAGTTAAGCTTCAAAAGTAAGTAATAAGCATCTCTTGGCTCCTAATCAGGCTTCAGGCGATGGACAGATAACTGCCATTCATCTATCTGGGTGGGGCAGCTCTTTATTCACCTTTTAACTGGACTACTAAACTTATAGAAAAGGAAAGAGGGAAAGACTTACCAATTCAATTTCCACTCTGTTTCAAATTCCCAAGTTTAAAACTCACTTTGGCTGTGCTTCACTTGGATGTGGCTTCTTCCACTGCTCGTGCGCAAAGCTCACTGACAAAAAGTAATTTTTGTTGCATCAGTTATGCAACACCAGTGCTCACAGAGCTTGAAGGGAAGCTAGTGTCACGATCAACCCATGAAAGATACTTTCTCAAATGTTCCTTCTTTGTCTCTTTTTTTATGCAGAGAAATTCATTTTCACTGTCTGCTGCACAAAATGTCTTGGCTGATACTTAGCACATACTTGAACTAAAACACACATAACTTTGGCACCAATTAGTTTTATGAAACTAGTTCTGTGATTGAAAATGCTAAAGGAAACTTCTGGGCCAATTATCAATTCAGAATCTTGGCTCCACAAACTCCGAAAGAACATCTTTTTAAAAATAAATTTAGAGTACCCAATTATTATTATTTTTTTTCCCCAATTAAGGGGCAATTTAGCATGGCCAACCCACCTAACATGCACATCTTTGGGTTGTGGGGGTGAAACCCACACCGACATGGGGAGAGATGTGTAAACTCCACATGGACAGTGACCCAGGGCCGGGTTTCGAACCCGGGTCCTCAGTGCCGCAGTCCCAGTGCTATCCACTGCACCACACGCTGCCCTAAATAACATTAATCTTGATACTGCATTATGTAGGGGCTCTGAAAAGTGAAGTACATCCAAAGAGCAAAAAGAAAAGCCCCTCAAAAAAGCTTTGGGTATATTACCAACCCTTTAATGGGTATAATATTCATTGCAACACATTTGTGCTTATTATTTAATGCTTAAGTTGAACAGTTAAAATGAGCAAAATTCAGCTTTTCTAAATGTTATTACAGTAGAAGTAGAATCCTTCGCACAACCTTTTTCGTCTTTAACTTTAGATTTTGAGGTTGAGCCTGGCGAATTTGTAAGGAGCAGCATGTTTCCTGTTCTGTGTTGAGGCTGATTGAAATTCTGATTTACTGTTGTGCTGTCTTATTCTGATGATCTGTGTGCTGTTCTATTTTCCAAGTTAACAAATGTTGTTCTTCTATTGATTTGCAATCAGTGAATAGGGTGTTCACTCAATTCTTCCCTTTCTACCCAGTGGACGTCAAGACCAATTGTAGCATTGCAGTTGTCAACTCAGCTGATTCCACTCAGAGCAAGAATCAAACTTGAGACCTGTTTTTGTCTGCATTGCACAGCATGGTACATTTAGTGCCTGCTTATAAGGGATACAACAGAAATTGTACAAAAGTAGCTGAAGGCTCTCCCTCATTACTTCACTCAATTCTTCTACCATCTCTGGGGTGGGGGCTGGTAGCACAGGGCTAAATCGCTGGCTTTGAAAGCAGACCAAGGCAGGCCAGCAGCACAGTTCAATTCCCATACCAGCCTCCCCGAACAGGTGCCGGAACGTGGCGACTAGGGGCTTTTCACAGTAACTTCATTTGAAGCCTACTTGTGACAATAAATGATTTTCATTTTCATTCATTTAACCTCTGATTTGTTATATTGTTTGTCTGATCTCCACTACTAAATGAGTAGAAAATTTCTCCAACTGAATATTGTCTAGACCTAAGCCATTGTCTCCACCACAAACTCCATTCCCTAGCCATTGACTCTGCTCCTCTTCTTGACAACTCTTTGAGACTGAATCACAACTTCGATAGTGAACGTCTGACCACATCCCTGCTCTCTCACATGACAAACTACTTCCA
Organism: Scyliorhinus torazame; assembly: GCF_047496885.1. NCBI lineage: Eukaryota > Metazoa > Chordata > Chondrichthyes > Carcharhiniformes > Scyliorhinidae > Scyliorhinus > Scyliorhinus torazame. Next base: position 89,672,560 of record NC_092709.1, read on the forward strand.
CCCCCATAATTTAACCTAATTCTGCCTCGTCTTAATTTATCTGCAGCTGAAATGGTGTTTGTTACTTCCACCCAACATAAATTAAAGCTCATCCAAAACTCTGTTGCCTATTTGCAAGCATGTGTCCAATACAACCCTGTGCTCATTGGCTCCAAGTGTGGAAATGCACCAATTAAAAATGTTCATCCTTGTCTTCAAATCCCCCATGACCATGCCCTTCCCTAACTCTAAACGTTTCGAGACTTAGAATTATTTGACATACCTGCATTCCTCCAATTCTGGCCTTATGAACACCCCAATTTTAATTGCCTTCAGCTACATTGACCAAAATCTCTGCAATTCTTCCCTCTCCCCCAACATCCCAGCCCCTCTCCCTCTCTTTCCTTTAAACCCAATTCATTGGCCAAGCTTTTGGTCATTTGTTCTAATACCTTCTCAACTTTTTCCCTAACACTCCTGTGAAGTGACTCAGGACCTTGTACTACATTGACAACATTGCATAAGTGTGACTGGTTGTTGTACATATTTATCAAATACATAACATTATTTCACAATTTCATATGACAAACAAGATCATTGAGCGAAATTTTGCTTTTAACACTCCTGACAGAGTTTGTGCATAAGAAGTGCACACTGGCAAGTTTGAAATTCTGCTGCCACAATTCCTGGTACATTCTGAATGTAAAATTATGTGGGATGGGGGTGACAGTGGGGCACATACCAACATTCTCCAATTGTGATTCAGGCAGATTACCATCTATGATAAAAGTGATGAATCATCCTTCTCGATTGTTGACACAGGTTAGCACATTGCTTAAACCTTTTTGAATATCCAGCAAAGTTGGAAACCCCGCTTGATGGTGGAGAGCTTGGAAGTGATATAAATAGAAAATCAATTCATAATTAGGAAACATTTCCAAGAGTTGTTGAACACAACAGCATTATAATTTTGTTGAATATTTGAAGCACTTTGGGGGTAGAAGTTCAGAATGTTTAAATGCATTTCATTTACCATGTTAATATGCCTTACACCGACAGTTGTACTGAATAATTTCTGCTTTAAGCAGCTTATAGAGCTCAGTTTAGAGGAGACTATTATCAGTAATTCGTGAACGCAGTCCTGTGACCATTAAAGCTGTAGCCATGTATGGTTAAATATTCCAGTCCTGACTTTTTCGTCCAGGGTTGGGGGGGTTGGGGGGGTTGGGGGGGTTGGGGGTTGGGGGGGGTTGGGGGTTGGGGGGGGTTGGGGAGGGGGGGTTGGGGAGGGGGGGTTGGGTTGGGTTGGGGGGGGAGTTGGGTTGGGTTGGGGGGGGGGGTGCCCTAACCATACACAGGGTGAAATCATACTGACTTCACCATTGTCAAAATATTTTTCACTACAAACAGCCAAGAATGATCAATTTAATCATTGGTGGGTTGTTTACAGCAAGATAATTTAGTTAGAGCAGGTCACACCTACAAATTGCCTCCGGCTATGGTACCCTTGACGTCCTTTTTAAGCCTAATATGTGTTTATGGAAATTTAAGATTTCATGAGAGCTTGGTTATCAAAACCTGCTTATTTTACCTCGGAATATTTTGAGGATGGATGCTGAATATATAATCACATTTATTAGAACAATGGGACGAAAGAACTTGTTAATTATGAGGGAAATTTTGCATGTGTTGAGTTAGAGTTGAATATTCCGTAACATTTCATTTAAGTCATGGGGATGTGTATATATTTTGTGAACAGAATTTATCACACTGTCAATTATGCTCAGAATTTATATCCATTGTTTATTTCATGACCAACGATATGTTTTCAAACAAGTGGATGACTGATCAAATTCAACATAGATAGCTTTAAGAAGAAATCAATGGTTTCTGGGAATTACAGATTGAACAAAGTTTGGATCTTGAAAGACCTACTACAGATGAACCTAAATTAGATCTGGAGGTCTTTGGTCATAAATATCAAAGGCAGTTCTATGCATCATCTGAAAGGTGGATTCACAGTAGAATTTTAAACAATTCTAACTGACCAAGCAAAACTTTTTTTTCCAGATTCCCTAAATTTCCCCAATTTAATTTCTCTCTCTCACATCCTAATGCTGCATCCACCTGAGTTTCACATATGTGCACCCACAGTCTGCAGAACAATCAGGAATGTGAACCCAGGTAGTTTTCCCTTCATTGACCCCGGGACACTGAGATTAATTTTCCAAGTTTCGGGAGTGTCCATTCAAAAAACTATCAGTTCAAATCCAATGATAAATGCGCTGCTCTTGGGAAGAAATTTAATATGGTTAGAATCATAGAATTTACAGTGCAGATGGAGGCAATTTGGCCCATTGAGTCTGCCCTTGGAAAGAGCACCCTATTTAAGTGCACGCCTCCACCCTATCCCCATAACCTAGTAACCCACCTTTTGAACACTAAGGGGCAATTTAGCATGGTCAATCCACCTAACCTGCACATCTTTGGACTGTAGGAGGAAACCAGAGCACCCGGAGGAAACCCACTCAGACACAGGGATAAAGTGCAAACTCCACATAGTCACCCGAGGCTGGAATTGAACCCAGAACCCTGGAGCTGTGAGACAGCAGTGCTAACCACTGTGCCGCCAGTGTTGGCCATTTCCTACCCTGAGGTCAAACACTTCACTTCATCTCAAAAGACATTTGCTTTATAGATACATTTGTAACGATAGACATTTGAGAGCTTCTGGGAAAAGGAGTTGGTAATATGGGGCGAGATTCTCTGACACCCCGCTGGGTCGGAGAATCGCCGGGGGCTGGCGTGAATCCCGCCCCCGCCGGTTGCCGAAGTCTCCGGCACCTGAGATTCCCGCCCCCGCCGGTTGGCGGGCCCCCCCGCTCGATTCTCCGGCCCGGATGGGCCGAAGTCCCGCCGCTAAAATGCCTGTCCCGCCGGCGTAAATTAAACCACCTACCTTACCGGCGGGACAAGGCGGCGCGGGCGGGCTCCGGGGTCCTGGGGGGGGCGCGGGGCGATCTGGCCCCCACGGTGGCCTGGCCCGCGATCGGGGCCCACCGATCCGCGGGCGGGCCTGTGCCGTGGGGGCACTCTTTCCCTTCCGCCTCCGCCATGGTCTCCACCATGGCGGAGGCGGAAGAGACTCCCTCCACTGCGCATGCGCGGGAATGCCGTCAGCAGCTGCTGACGCACCTGCGCATGCGCCGCCCGGAGATGTCATTTCCGCGCCAGCTGGCGGGGCACCAAAGGCCTTTTCCGCCAGCTGGCGGGGCGGAAATTTGTCCGGCGCCGACCTAGCCCCTTAAGGTTAGGGCTCGGCCCCCAAAGATGCGGAGCATTCCGCACCTTTGGGGCGGCGCGATGCCCGTCTGATTTGCACCGTTTTGGGTGCCAGTCGGCGGACATCGCGCCGTTTTCGGAGAATTTCGCCCAAGGTTTCTCAATGAAAAGAACATAAACAGTCCAACCAGCATTTTGGCATGTACTGTGGAGAAGATGGTATGAGAGTCTGTTGCATCAGAAAGGAGGATTAGCAGTAGCTGCGGTCTGCTCTGTAACCTTACCCACAGATAAAGGAGGTAACAGCTGCTGCAAAAGCTCCCCATCCCCGAACCCACCTGTGGCTGTCCTACTTAAACAACTTGATTGAAGCATGTAATGCTCAGGAATGCTGTGCTTGAGCTTGCCTCTTCGAATTGTGTCAGAATTCGTATTCTTTTCTTTCAATCACATTTAACAGATTTTTTTTCTCTCTTTCATTTCTCTCTGTGAGGTTACGTTTTTGTGCTCATTCCAAAATGTGTCAGCTACGGCTCAGTAGGAGCATGATCTTCCTGAATCAAAAGGTTCAGGGCTTTAGGACAGCAAGGTGGTGCAGTGGTTAGCACTGCTGCCTCACGGCGCCAACGTCCCAGGTTCGATCCCGGCTCTGGGTCACTGTCCGTGTGGAGTGTGCACATTCTCCCCGTGTTTGCGTGGGTTTTACGCCCACCACCCAAAGATTTGCAGGGTAGGTGGATTGGCCACGCTAAATTGCCCCTCAATTGGAAAAAATGAATTGGGTACTCTAAATTTATTTTTAAAAAGGCTCCGGGCTCAAGCTGCATTCCCGAGACCGATCAAATAATCTAGGTTGAAGCTTCAGTGTCGTAATGAAGTACACAGTCAGAAGTGCCACCTTTTGGATGAGGTGTTAAACTGAGCTTCTTCCTCTCTCAGGTGGTTACAGAATGTCTCTCAGCTACGGCAGATTCATTTCAAATATGAACCATCTTGTAAACTCCCCAGATGCATGGCATCCCTGGATTAAATATTCTAATGTGCAGACAATGCAGAGCTAGCAGATTCTTTATAGTATAAAGTTCAGCAATTTCTGCTGTTGTTCACAAATTGCAAAACTTAAGATTTTTTAGTAAACAGAAATGCAATAATAACGAAGTCCATGATTTAAAGAAAAAGGGGCAGAGTTTACTTAAACCAGGGATCTAATTGCTTGGTAATTTATATCACATGAGGTTATATTGCTGAGTGTGCTGGTGGTGATGCGGATAGGTTGGGGGAGTGGGAAGGGGTGCAGACTAGCCCCAAATGCTAAACAGTGCTTGAATTTATGCAGCATTTTTAAAACAACCTCAGGACGTCCAAAGCGCTTTCAAGCTAATTATGTGCTTTTTTGAAATGCAGTCACCCTTGTAATGTAGAAAATGCAGCAGCTAATTTGCACACAGCAAGGCCTCAAATAGCAAATTGACAATGATGGATTATCTGTTTTTGTGATGTTGGTGACTTGGGCCGCAATTTTACAGCCATTCCTGCTGGCGGGATCTTCCGGTCTTCGGAGGGTGTGAACAACTGGAAAACCCGTTGACAGCGGCGGCACCAAATAATCTTGTCGCTGGCCAATATCGGACCGTCTCCACCATTGCGGAATTCCATGGGGGGTAGAAAATCCCCATGTCTATTTTATGATACAGCCTTTTGTGTTCACCTGTGATTACAGGCAGGTCTCATTTGAAATACTGCACCTCCAACTGTGCTGCACTCCCTCAATACTGTTGGTATCAATTTACATTTTCGTGCTGAAGTCCTGGAGTAGGATTTGAACCCACAACCTTGCAACTCATAGGTGTGAGTGTCACTACCTATGTCACAGCTGGCAATTTCTTCTTCAGTTGTTTTTGATGCCAAGGAATGCAAGCATTTTTAATCTGGCAATGGCATTAATCAAGAACAGTAGGAGAGCTTTTCCTGGTCTCCTCCACATCTGTCTCTCAAACAACATATAAAACAGGTGATATACTGATTTATTTAATTGCATCTGAAGCTTTGCACAAATTGGCACCTGTTTTTACAGTATTGACCACACTTCAAAATTATTTCATTTTTTCAAGAGCAAAATACTGCAGATTCTGGAAATGTGAAACGAGAACAGAAAATGCTGGAAATATTTAACCGGGTAGGCAACCTCTGAAACAAAAATCAGTATTTTCGGCTGATGACCTTTCATCAGAGTCATGTCTGAAAATCTGTTGAATATCTTTCAATGCTACAATCATGTACAATTCCATGAGTACCTAGAACAGGGTCTCTGGGAATAATAAGGTGCTGGTTTAGGACAGTGAGTTAAACAGCTGGCTTGTAATGAAGAACAATGCCAGAAGCGCGGGCTCAATTCCCGTACCGGCTTCCCCGAACAGGTGCTGGAATGTGGCGACTAGGGGCTTTTCACAGTAACTTCATTGAAGCCTACTTGTGACAATAAGCGCTTATTATTATTATTATTAATAATTTCTAGTGTCACCACATGGGTGATAATACGGCAGGAGGCAGTGGCTTGGTGGTATTGTAACTGGACTAATAATCCAGAGACCCAGGGACCTGTGTTCGAATCCCACCAGGGCGGATGGTGGAATTTGAATTCAATAAAAAAAATAAGAATTAAAGGTTTAATGACAACCCTGAAACCATGGTCGATTGTCATTAAAAAAACAGCTGGTTCATTAATGTTCTTTAGAGAAGGAAATCAGTCATCCTTACCTGCTCTGCCCTATACGTAACTCCAGGCCCACAGCAATGCTGGTCCCAGCATCCCATGAACAAATAAAAAAAAAGGATGACATTCAGCTGGGTTCTGCAGCAAGCAGGTGATCTGCTCCATCACTTTACCACCCAGGGATGAAGCTGAAAATGACCCCTCCATATCTGATTTGATATATTGTCACATGTACCGAAGTACAGTGAAAAGTGTTTTTCTGCGGCCAAGGGAACGTACACAGTACGTACATAGTAGACAAAAAAAGAATAATCGACTGAGTACATTGACAAATGGTACATCGACAAACAGTAATTGGTTACAGTGCGGAACAAGGGGCCAAACAGAGTAAATACCTGAGCAAGAGCAACATAGGACGTCGTGAATAGTGTTCTTACAGAGAACAGATCAGTTCAAGGGAGAGTTGTTGAGGAGTCTAGTAGCTGTGTGGAAGAAGCTGTTCCTATGTCTGGATGTGTGGATCTTCAGACTTCTGTATCTTCTGCCTGATGAAAGGGTCTGGAAGAAGGTAAAGCCTGGGTGTGAGGGGTCTCTGAGTAATTGATAGGTCAAACAGCCTGATATGGCCCTGTAACCAATTGATCTCCAGGTTTCCATCTAGGACTTGGGCAAAGGAAGCCAACTTCCTCCTAATTTGTAATTTCCAAACTATATTACAGGTAATTAGGGCACTTTACATATTGGATGTCGGTCAAAGACTGCTTGTTTCACACATTGGATGGAATGTTCTGACTGCAGATGTCAGAATTCTTACTACAATTCCGTAAAAGTCTATGTTGAATATTTAATTGATTTGGAATTGATATGTTTGTGCTGTCCTTCAGCAGCTGGCTCCTCTGCAGGAATCTTTTTATTTTTAGTGCATGCTGTGTGCATCTCCATGGTGAAACAACTTGAAGCTGTGTTGTTGGAAATAAGAGTGCCAAACATAGGATGGCCTAAGGAATTGGGGCAGCAGGAGAAGGGAAGAATCCAATAAGGCAGATAAGGGGAAATTCAGCACGTGACAGCAATGGTGGTGGCTTTGACGACAGGTCTGTTGCTGGATTGTGCATGATGCTGGCCTTATCTGATTCTGTGCTGGTGAGTACATGCATAATGGCTTTTGGCTGCTGTAGAGTAAAAAGTCAAGAGTTCTGCTCCTTTCACAAACACCTTTATTTTCCTTGAACACACTCTATACAAAACTCTATCACCACATCACATGCCACAAGAGCCACCTGCAACCCCTTTACATATCAGTGTCAATTATTGGATACTTAACATCCATGAGACATCTAATTGAAGTGTCTCTTAACCCTTCCTTAACATGCATGTTGAGTCAGTCCATTGACGCTGCAGCTACCTATCTGAAGCCAGTGGTTCCAGGTAGGAAGGACCTAATCTACGTTTTTTGGCTGCTGCCTTTCTTGAACATCGACTGTCCTGTTTGGGACGGGAGCACCGTGCATACCTGCATTCTCTGTAGGCCGGAACTCTGTGAACAGTAAAAGATATTTAGAGAATGGAAAGAGGAGAATCCTGGTTTGCTAAACATTTAAATTGGAGAATTTGTTTAAAAAGTACCTAGAACTTCCTGGAGCCCTTTTCTCAGTAGATTTGACAATGGCACTGTGCCTTCATGTACACAGTAGCAAAGTAAAATCGGAAGACTGCGGGTGGGGTGGGGGGGGGGGGAAGAAAGGGTACAACATCAATCGAATCATGTGTGTGGTTATGGACTGCCCAAGTTTAGGAGTTTTGGTGATAAGATCCAATGATCAGCACCTACTGTTTGTGTGACCGATGGATACAAATATCTCTAGTGTCACCAAGTCGCAAGCTAATGTAAATTCAAGCATTGTTCCATCCTGGCAGGTGTTCGTCCAGTCACCCTCACCATCACGCTCAACAAGAATGCTGAGATTTAATTCCTCTGGGGTCAGTCAAATGTGGCTTAGTGGAGGTGGCCTTGTGGAGGTCTCACCCCACTCAGAGTACTGGATGTCCTACAAAAGATGAGGCAGAGGTCCGGATGATCAACTGCTGAAGATGCAGTACTGATCAGGCTTTGTTGAATCTTTCATGGCAAATGGACTTTCATGCTTCAGTTTATACATCTTTTTTCAAGACCAACAATTTGGAGGTACCACAGATGCTGGTCATGAGAAGATCCTGTACATCGATCTGTTGTATTCCTATGCCTTCATGTGCAGTAGTTGCTAAATAAAATTGGTATCCATCTGCTCCATTTTAATGAAGTGCCCTCCCACCGACCCCTAAATTCCAGTGGAATGTCGAACTGAGATGTTTTGCAGGTATTAGGGACCATTTTAAGATAACTCCATGTCAGAAAACAGAAACAGTATTGGTCTTGCACTATGTCCAATATTACAATCCGTTGAAGTCAGTGCCGACTCATCCAGAGTTGGGTGTCCTACCTGATCCCATGGACTTCCCACCCCACTCTGTGTTAGGTTACAATTATCGGCATAACTTTAACATTCACTTTGCTGTATCCCACTTTTGCATGATCACCAAGGACAGTTTGAAAACTTTCTGGATGTGAGGAGCAGCATGTTGGATTAAAAAGCTCTTTGCAGTGCAGTTCCATATGCTTTGTGGTAGCAGCCAATGCAAGTTGCCTATGGAGTGCTGTAGGTTTTGGTCAGCAAAACAATGATCCCTTTCTTTGTTTACTTATTGAAGACCATTGAAGCAACTAGAGGGGTAAATTGCAGTTGTAAACCAAGATCTGGCCTGAAAGCAAAGAGTTTTATTGTTTTACAGGAGGCCTTCCCTTCAAGTAGTTGTGGGGAGGATCCAAGACTTGCATAATTTTGAAAATCAAAATCATGGAATTTTGAATCATTTGCATAGTTTACACCCAAACTCCCAACACACGTGTGTGGGCCAAGTGCATTGGGATCCATCATGCAAAGCCCACCTGAAGCCTCTATTTAACCCCCAATTACCTCTTGTGGCCTCTTCCTTTTCATTGCATAGTGTGTGCTATGAGTTGATGATGTCATCAGTTATGCAAATTAATTAATCTGACTTTATGGGTTGTGATTGGCTCATAGGTCACAGCAAGCGCCTCAGGAGCTGTGTCAGGTCCACATGATCAACATCATAATGGAACATTCCAGAGGAAAGTTGTTGACTAAAATGGCTGCTCTACTTGCCAAGCAGATTTTCTGTAACTCACAACTGTATCCCTTGTAGTTTTTTGGCATTACCTCACTGATGGAATAAACAGAGCATTCAACAGTCCATGAGGAGACCAGCACATCCTCTGCACTGCTTAATCCCCATCATTTATGGAATAATTTGCACTCTCACAGCACATCGATTTACTGTAAAGTGCCAGCATATTTTTATCATTTTAAAATCTGACTGCTCCCTCAATGGAAAACTAAGGCCATTTGTTTGAAGTTAACTGTGTGCCATTTCCGAGTGCAATAATGGAACCAGTGTGTTTCAGCCATAGAGAATCAGTCATGTTATTTATTTTAATATTTTTTATGCAGAATGGCAGTTGCCAAAACTGGACTGCCCTGTAATAACCCAAAGAAGTTTACAGTAAGGTCTTGGAGATGCGCCAGATATTTTACGTACAGTATACTGGAGGCTTTTAAGAATATTCTAATGGAACACTTGCTGCAGGCCAGCTTTTCTAGACCTTCATCTTTGTGCTATTGTCAATTGTTTGGAAGAGTTGTATTGAGGCACACACCAAATATGTACTCTTCTCTAATTTCTCCATCTTGTCCTTATGGGACTCAAAGAAAGATAAAGGATCTTACATTGTTGTTTTGTTTTCCTCTTCGATTTTGTGTTACAAAAAATGTTTATCCCTACCTCAACCTAAAGTGCTGACCAGAGATATGGCTGACCAGAGATATGGCAATCCTTACCCAAAAGGACAGAGGAAAAGTGCATGCCTTTACTTCACACTCACTTTCAAACTGTGTTACCCCTTTGGTCAAGGTGATTAAGATGCAGCTATTTCGCAGCAACACTTATTTGTTTAATTTAGAGAGCTCACAGGCTATTTACTTCTAAGTCTGAAGAAAATTGGAGTACAGTTTCATGTGTGCTTTTGCTGTTGCCACATTCATGTGACCGGTGGCCATTTGTTTTGAGAATTGACAGTCTATTTGACCTGCCTGGAGCATTGTTCCAATAATTCTGATCTTGTTCTTGCTCAATATCAGTGCATATACTTACCACAATAGGTGTCAAAGGATAGTGATCTGGGGTGAGAACCCTGGTCACTTTTACCCTTGACTTCCTTGCCCAGAGGCATGCTAGTACACCATCACTGCTCAGTTTAAGATTACTCAGCAACAACCTGGGATTGTGACACTTAGCTTGTTTTTAAAAATTATTTCACAGGCTATGGGTGTCACTGGCCAGGCCAGCATTTCGTGTCCATTCTTAATTGCCCTCGAGAAGATAGTGATTAGCTGCCTTCTTGAACCGCTGCAGTCCATGCTGTTAGGAAGGGAGTTACAGGATTTTAACCCAGTAACGGTGAAGGAATAGCGATATATTTCTCGAAGTCAGAATGGTGTGTGACCTGGAGGGGAAGTTTCATGTGGTGGTGTTCCCAGGAATCTGTTGGCCTTGTCCTCTGTGGTAGAGGTTGCGGGTTTGATAGGTGCTGTCAAAGGAGTCTTGGTGATTTGCTTCAGTGCATCTTGTAGACAATACACACTGCTGCCACTTTGCATTGGTGGTAAAGGGAGTGGGTGTTGAAGGTGGTGGATGAGGTAACAATTAAACGGGCTGATTGTCCCAGATTGTGGTTTGGTCAATTTATGTAGTAGTACACTAAGCCGGTTTAACCAACCGGCCGACCTTCATGACCCATGCCGGTCAACCTTTGAAAAAAATCATGAGGGCTGTACTCAAACTCGCCATACTTAGTCTTCAAATGTCTTTGAAGTTTTGAAGGTTTTAGACTCTCATTTGCCAGTACCTCCCTGTAAATAACACACATGGGCTTTGCATCCTGATTTGCATTGGCACCATTAACAAAGACCATACCTTGCAAAGTCGCCGTTATACTGCTTTGTTCCCGATTTCAATATTTTCTTTGTTTAAAGCGATCCATTTTCAGTTCTTCCCAGTCCTATTGCCTTGCTTGCTTGGAGCTAGAAAATGGAGGAATCTCTCCTCCGTGATTTTGTGCCAGGACGCGTGACATCAGTGTACATGCAGGGCACGTGACCTGTTCTCTGTCACTGCTTCTGGCCTAAAGACTACATTGTTCCATTTAAAAGCCAGTTGCGGGCGGCATTCTTCATTTAATAGCTGTTCCGGCCATTGCGTGCTTTCCCAACAACCAGGAACACCGCAACCTTCCCAACACCACCTGCGACCACCCGTGGGTCATGAACCGCAGTTTGAAAAACCCTGGGTTAACTCTTAATAACAAGAAAGGTATGAACATGTGACCAACCAAAAGCTAACTTAAACCATGCAATAACAAATTAATTCTTGTAAATTTGGATGATTATATGTATAATAGATGGCAAACTTCAAACTTAACTAGTCATTTTTCCAAAAAATCTAGTTCTGTAACTGTGTAATAGGTTAAAAAAGTTTGGGCAATTTGCAAATATCACTGCATTTTCACATTTTGTGTTTTACAGAAATGATCTTTTATTGTCACACGTATGATGTTATTATGAAAAGCCCCATTCCCGGCACCTGTTCGGGTAAGCCGGTACGGGAATTGAACCTGCGCTGCTGGCCTTGTTCTGCATTACAAACCAGCTGTCTAGCCCACTGAGCTAAACTGGATCAACTCCCAATGAATATATACCTGACCTAAATGTATGTCTATAGTGTACAAAAAAGCCCTTTACATTCGCACCCACTCTATGGAATTCAAGGGCAGAATCTTGTGCCCTCCTCAGTGGTAAGTTTGGTGGGGTGGATGTGTAGGGACCCTGCAACCTTCCAGTCTCCACTTTGGTTAAGTCGGTGGGAGGAAGTCCCTGCCTTCCTGCCCCTCTACCATTAGAGACTCTGAAGTGGACGATTAATGCCTCCTGTGGTGGTAAAAGTTACCACACTCAAATCTGAGAGACTCGAGCAAGCAGAGATTGTATTTTGAGCATCTGCAAGGGATAGAGAGAAAACCAGCCAGCCAAGGAGCCTCTGTCAATGTTACAGGTTTTGTAGAACATATTTATATTTCTTCACTCCCTGGTTCCCCGTTATCTCAAGTTCCAGCCTTGAGGGCTTCATTGTTTCCATGGTGACTCGATCATCTTATCTGGGCTCCAGTTCAACATAACTTCTTGTCCTATTCAGCAATGAATGTCTGGGAAAGCTGTTACTGTTACAAGCACTGAGCTAGACATCTCTGAAACTATTCTTGGCAAAGGATCCCATTATGCCGAGAAAGAGCTCCCATAAATATATTTGCCTATTCAAAAGCTATTAATGCACATTTGAATATCAATCCGTATGAAATTAGTAATCCCACTTCACCACTTGAGGATCCTATCCTGCTGCCATTGGTACTAACCCAGTGACAGTCAGGGGGTTTGCCATGTGGGGACCATGCCAAGAGAATGCTGTTGGGGATGCTTATGGGCCTCGAGAAGGATTCCTCATTCAAAGGCAGTCAGTGCCTGATCAAGGGACCTGGCATTGAGAAGAAGGTGGGGCCCGCTGACAGCCACCTTCTGCCCCTGCTGCTTTCTCTCTCTCTTCCGCAAACCCCCCCCACCACCACCACCACCACCACCATCACCACCACATACTACCTCTCTGACCATCATTCACCTCTGGTCTGAGATGCAGAGACGGTCCTGGGCTTTGTATTGGCAGTAGCTATTGCCTCCCTGGTCATTCAATATAACAGCCGGTCTCTGATAGGCTGGCAGCTCTCGGAGGGTGGGAGCCCCTCCTCTGGGGTCCTTGATCCTGGGAGAAGGCTCACCACTGGCCTGTCAAGTACCTGAATGAACCAAGATGCGGCAAAATTAGATGACATAGGTCTCCTACCGGGCCTCCTGCTGGGAGTCAAAACTCTCGTTGCCTCCATAGGATTTTATCCCAAATGTCCAAGCCTCACCACACTCACTCCTGCTACAAAAAACTCTAGTTGCCATCCTCACCCGTGGAAAAGATTCTGAGCTACATCTGCTCTCTGTGTTTTTAAAACTTATTTATATTTAGCATATTCATTTCACTTAAATATACCTATACTGGTGCTAAATAACCATATTTTAAACATATCAGGAAATTTAACCCGCAGGGCAGATAAACTGGGGGCATGTAGGATCTGCAGGTGCACAAGATATATCTGTCGAAGAGAAAGGTGCACAATGTCGATCTGGTGGAGAGCAGAACAAAGTGAAGAACAAAGAGGAGATCAATAGAGGGGTCAAGATCACAGAAAGCGCTGTCCAAGTGAGAAGATCTACAGACAGAGTCTTAGTTACTTGGCCAATCTGAATAGGTGCGCTTCTGCAGGCTCAGATGGAGATAGAAGATGCAGTGTTCTTCAAGTTAAACCACACTGCTGGACCTAGTGGTCATGTTTTGCCTGTCACTGTGAAAAGTCACCACTGCCCTCAATCTCTTGCTCCTTCCAGTGCACCAGCAGAGCGATACATCTGGAATAATATGCTGGTTACAGCAATAATGCCCATAAATTACAGGATTGTTGTTAAAAGCCCACCTGGTTCATGCATGTCCTTCAGGAAAGGAAGTGAGAGATATCTTTATCTGGTCTGGGCTATTCATGAATCCAGACCCACATCAATGTGGTTGATTCTTAACTGTCTTCTGAAATGGTTGAGCAAACCATCAGGGACAATAAATGCTGGCTTTGTCAGCAACACCTACATTTTGTGAATCTTTAAAAATATATATTTATTAGGATTTTACATTATATAAACAGACGTACAAAGTAATACAACACATAAGGAGAGCAAGAACAATGGCCCAACATACATGGGCACAAAATGGAACAGGAGAACAACATCACAGCTGGCTTGGTACAATCGTTGGGTGAAACCGAATAACCCCGTGATCCCACCAGAAACCAAGGGAAGAGCAGGATAAAGTCAGAAAAACATGACAGGACAGCACGCACCCTCTCATGTTACACTACTGGCAGCCAGATTGGGCACACTCCAGCACACAAACCCTTCGGCTCCAGCAACACCACAGGCATCAGCAGCCCAACATTGCCATCTCTTAGAGATATCAGACTCATTGCACTCGTGCAGAGGCCAAGAATGGATACATCATACCCAGCACCACAAAAGAAAGTCCACGAAAACCCCAGTCCTAAAGGGAAGTTACACGAGTGTCCCAAAACATAATCTAACCCACCACCAGGCCCAGAACAGAACCAATGTGGATTATATAGCCAAAGCATAATGGAGAGGACCAACAGCAACAAGTCCAAGTTGTTCTCAGACCCAGGGTCCCCCATGGAAGAAGACGAAGAGAGAAAAAGCCATAGCTACCAGAACCGATCGTCTGGATAATAAGACCTCAGAACCCAGTCCAGGTCCTGACTCATCACAGAACTCATGGAGGGACCACACACATCGAGGAGGAATAGACCACTCAACTGATGAGCAGACAACACCACCCCCCCCCCCCCCCCCCCAAGGAGAACGACAGGATGCCACCCACGAAGCCCAAAACCTGAGTCAGGATAATCATTCCAATCCCAGTCAAAGCGTTTGGTGGTTGGAGGGGGGGGGCGGGGGGGCAATTCTGGCCTTCAGTGACTGTCTGTGTGGAATTTGTATGTTCTCCCTGTGTCTGCGTGGGTTAAGGAAACTTGGTGAGTTACTGCAGTGCATCTTGTAGGTGGTACACAGGGCTGCCACTGTTCGTCGGTGGAGAGATTGAATGTTTGTGGAAGGGATAGCAATCAAGCGGGCTGCTTTGTCCTGGATGGTATTGAACCTCTTGAATGTTGTTGGAGCTGCACTCATCCAGGCAAGTGGAGAGTATTCCATTGCTCTCCTGACTGGTGCCTTGTAGATGTTGGACAGGCTTGGGGAGATCAGGAGGTGAGTTACTCGCTGTAGGATTCCTAACCTTTGACTTGCCCTGGTAGCCACAGTTCAGTTTCTGATCAATGGTAACCCCCAGGATGTTGATTGTGGGGGATTCAGCGATGGTAATGCCAATGATTACATTTTCTTTTGTACGAGATGGTCATTGCCTGGCACTTGTGTGGAGCAAATGTTACTTGCCACTTGTCAGCCCAAGCCTGGATATTGTCCAGGTCCTGCTGCATTTGCACATGGATTGCTTCATTATCTGAGAGTTGCGAATGGTGCAGAACATTGTGCAGTCATCTGCAAACATTCCCCACTTCTGACCTTATGATGGAAGGCAGGTCATTGATGAAGCAGCTGAAGATGATTGGGCCTAGGACACTACCCTGAGGAACTGAGCTGAAGGCACTGGATACTGCAAAGACAATGGGCCCTGACAACATTCTGGTAATCACACAACTGTCTATGCACCTTACCAAGCTGTTCCAGTCCATCTATAACAGTGACATCTACTCAACATTGTGGAAAATTGCCCAGGTATGTCCTATCCACAAAAATCAGGACCAACTCCAATCCGGGCCAATTACAGCCCCATCAATATCCTCTCGATCATCACCGGTGTGATGGAAGTTGTCATTAACTAACTGTGGTATCAAGCCGCTATTACCAATAACCTGCTCTCTTGATGCTCAGTTTATGTGGTCTTTAAGGGTCAATCAACTTACTAGAATAACATAAATAAATTCAGGGATAAATTAAAAGCGGTCGCTCCTGGTAGGGGCACTGTCCAAAAATAACAAAGAGCAATGGAAACTTAGCAAGCATCAATTCAAAATGTGATAAGAGTGGTTGATAAAGCAATCCAACCACTGCGGTGCCCACCAGGCATGGAACGCCTCGAGGGTACCCGTGGACACCGCATGCTTCCTCTCCAGGGACACCCAGCCACGAATAAAAGCTGCTCAGTTTATGTTCTACCAGGGCCACTCAGTATTGCAATATCACGTTAAGAGAATATTCAAATGATGTACACATGTCATCAAGGAACGAGAATGTAAAGCAACATGTGACCAATGGGCTGTGTTGCTGGTGGTTGTTACATGTGTTGAATTGCTAGAGTACACCTATTTGTGAAACATTCCTGTAACATTTATATAAATCTTCAAATAAATATAACCTACTTACTATTTATCAATCCTGTGAGTGTGATTGGTGAGTTTACTTAGACAAGCCAGAAATGCACCATGGTGGTAACAGTGTGAGTTTGATGACCACAGGAGGAGCCACAGACAAGATTTGGTGCAAGACAGGCTATGCACAGCAAAGGCAGATGCTGTAAGTACATTGATTCCCTGGAAAACACAGTCCCTCTACAGACAGTACTTTGCGGAACAGTGAATACTGACAAGATTTGTGGGATAGCTGGATCAATGGTGATTCGGAACAACAAGTCATTTCAGGGTTGCGCTGTAGAGCCATTAAGGTGTCTTGCCATTCCTGTGAAAGGGTCAAAAAGTGTGTGCAATGGGGAAAATAGTGCCATTGGGATGAGTCTGGCATAAATCTGAACTGCAACCAGAAAATGGAGAAATAGAAAAAAAGTAACTGCATTGCTAACTTGTAAGTCTTGAGATTACAAATCTCCTTTAAGGCAGGAGCATTTGTAAAAGACAGGGAGCATCAGGAAGATGACAACCAAATTGTCCAGCATGAATGGGAAGATGACAGATGTCTGATCAGTTTAGGCTTTTTAAACAAAGAATGGAATTTTATTTTTTCGACTTGTCTGTCACAGAACTGCATAAACATCAGTGAAAACAAAGATAACCATTGGAAATGAAGGATGTAAAGAGTCAATACTTTTGGTCTCTCTGGGGAGCATTAGGAGGACCTTGCTAAGCTGTGGAACAGGCTGGAGGATCAGGTTTGTGTAAAGGTGAACTTCAGAATAAACCGGTTAGAGCTGATTACTTACAGATAACAGCCACAGAATCAATTGATCAGTTTTTCAGCAGGTGCTATGACTGCGATTTTTCAGAAGCTGATCTGTCTGAATGCAGTCTAGTCATAGCTTCAATGCTGGTCAAAGTCATCGATCAAAGAAAGGTCACAATATTGACTCTGGCTAAAAGATAGGAGAAAATCTGAAGCCATTGTGGATGGCCAACACCTGCAAGCATTGGGTGTGGCTATCAGTAATGGTGTGGTAGCAAAAACACACACACAAAGCAAGTTGTGTGGGAAATGCAGCCTCCTGCACCCACCATGACGCTGTCTTGCGTTCCTAGACCTTTGGAAGGAATGTGGTGTGTAAGGACATTGGGCTGGTCAATGCAGGAAATCTGGTTCCGCAGGCGTGACCAGAGGTTATAATAAGATATGACCAAACAAAGAAGATGTGGTGCATATTGGCAGCAACAAGAGGGACCAACATAAAAGCAAGCAGATACACAAGGTGCGCAGCCAAACAGATCAGCTTGAAGATTCAGCGTGGAGAGCTCTTCAGAATGAATAGACTTTCCACATTGTGCATGTGACGTGATGTGTGGATAAAGTCACGCCATTAAACACTTTTGTTACTATCAGCATCACATGCCCAAAGAAATGTGGCACATGCACACTTGCCACCAAAGTTGGCACAGGGACGAGTGCAACATTTAAAAATTAACTTTTGGGGTGCAGGCATTGCTGGCTAGACCAGCATTTATTGCCCACCCCTAATTACCCTTGAGATGATGGTGAGCCACCTTCTTGAACTGCTGTTGGTACACCCACAGTGCTGTTGGGGAGGAAATTCCAGGCTTCTGGTTCAGCGACAACAAACAATGGCAATATATTTTCAAGCAAGGATGGTGATTGGCTTGGAGGGTAGCTTCCAGGTGGTGGTGTTCCTATGTGTCTCCTGCCCTTGGGTTTGGATGGTTCTGTCTATGGAGGCTTGGTGGGTTCCTGAAATGCATCTTGTAAATAGTACACGCGGCTGCCACTTGTGTTGGTGGTGGAGGGAGTGAATGTTTTTGCAAGGGATACTAATCAAGCGGGCTTTGGTCCTTCTTGGTGTAAAGCTTCGTGAGTGTTGTTGGAGCTGCACACATCCAGCCAAGTCTGGAGTATTCATCACATTCCTGACTTGTGCCTTTTAGGTGGTGGACAGGTATTGGGGAGCCAGCTAGTGAATTACCCACCGCAGGATTCCTATTCTCTAACCTCTTCTTGTAGCCATGGTGTGTATGTGGCTAATCCAGTGCAGCGTCTAGTCAATGGTAGCCTCTCTCTTCTCTCTCTCTCTCTCTCTCTCTCTCTCTCTCTCCCCCCCCCCCCCCCCAGGATGTTAATAGTGGGGAAATTCAGTGATGCTATTGCCATTGAAAAGAACAGGTCACCCATCCATTATATCGATACATTGATATTGAAATGCAGTTCTGGTAGATCTGCGTGGACACCGCTTGTATTCTATCTGCAGGGTTGCAGTGCTGGGCTGATTTTTTAAAAATTTAGAGTACCCAATTTTTTTGCACAATTAAGGGATAATGTAGCATGACCAATCCACCTATCCTTCCTGCACATCTTTTGGGTTGTGGGGGTGAGACCCATGCAGACACTGGGAGAATATGCAAACTCCACACGGACAGTGACCCGGAGCCAGGATCAAAACTGGTCCTCAGCGCGTGAGGCAGCAGTGCTAACCATTACGCCACCGTACTGCCCCAACAGTCCTGGGTTGATAAGTGGCAAGTAACATTCAGACCATAGAAGTGTCAGACAATGACCATCTCCAACAACAGTGAATCTAACCATTTCCCCATGACATTCAATGGCATTATCATCACTGAATGCGTATGCATTGCTGCTGGTATTGCGGTGATGGCAAAAAAAACAAAAAAGAGCATGACCACAATTTACATTCATTGCAGCTCATTGCGAAGGGCTCATCTTCATTGGCAGGAGGTATCAAGTGAATGTGAGCCATATTAAGTTTTTTTGGCTCTATTTATTCAAGTTCTGGGATCAGTCCTGACCTAGGCAAAATTCAAGACGTACATCACATGCCCTGGACCGAGAGCATTTACACTGATTATTCAACAACTTAATGCTGTACATACCCAACGTTGCTAATTGAGCACCCTCTCTTGTTGAGGTAAGATGATCCATAAAACTGGCAGGAGGGCCTTCAATGCATGTTCGAGTCACTTAAACAGGCAATTTCAGACGAGACATATTCTGCAATGCTACGACTCAAAGAAGTAGACAAGCTTCGAGGTTGACACATCCTAAAAATGTTGAGGAGCGTGCATTATGCAAAATGGAAACCAATTATATTTGTCCCCAAATGTCTACCGTAAGCATTCACAACACTTTTCCCAGTTAGCCCAAATCTGAATGTTGTCTAGGTCTTGATGTATGCAGGCACAGACGGCTTCAGTATCTGAGGAGTTATGAATGGTATTTAACTCTGTGCAATTGTCACCGAATATACCCACTTTTTAAAAAATATAAATTTAGAGTACCCTATTATTTTTTTTTCAATTAAGAGGCAACTTAGCATGGCCAGTCCACCTACCCTTCGCATCTTTGGGTTGTGGGGGTGAGACCCACGCAGACACGGTGAGAATGTGAAAACTCCACGGACAGTGACCCGGGGCCAGGATTGAACCCGGGTCCTCGGCACTGTGAGGCAGCAGTGCTAACCACTGCACCACCGTGCCGCCGAATATACCCACTTTTGTCGTTATGCTAGAGGGTAGGTCATTGATGAAGTAACTTAGGACACTGCCCTGAGGATCTCCTGCAGTGATATACTTGAGTGATTGACCTCCAACAACAAGGCCATTCAATCTCCCCTCCCCTCTGGAATTCAATTCTTTTATCCATGTTTGAATCCAGGCTGTCATAGGGTCTGGAGCTGAGTGGTCCTGGCAGAACCGTCCAGTTAGAAGTAGATACTATAGCGTGTCAGTTCTGCAAGCCAGGGAATAAAATGTTACCTGAGTTTGAGAGCGAGTTACATCTCCAAGAGTGACTCTTTGAGAGTGCCAACTTGTTTGAAAAATCGTGGGGAATACATTGCTTGTATGCTGTTTGGGATTCTCTGACCTTTTGGACAGGGAATGTTCTGTCGCTTGTCCACCTTCTTGGTCAGGTTTTAATGTAAATATAATGAAAATAACACTGACAACTTAAGATCTGTATCTTTAATTCTGCCTTCATATAGTCATTGTTAGATATTCCTTTGTTGTTAGAAGTTGATGTGTGAATGAGAAGAGGTGTGTTTTGCCAGCAGGTTTTTTGGCTGTCGGTGAATTTCTCCAAAAGTGCAACTGCTTGTTTGCAAACAAAGTAAATGACTTTTCCTAAAGGCTGTGCTGTTTGAGAAAGAATTGTGAGGTACTGAGTGGCTGACTAAACATTAATGTCATTAGTATTTTCATGACTCTTTAAAAAAAATCTAACAATTAGTAATGAACCAAATGTATTATGGTATATTTGAATGGATTTGCTCAAAAATAGGTAGGCATAGAAACAAATGTGACGGGGAATATTGGGCGGCACCGTGGCACAGTGGCTAGCACTGCTGCTTCAAGGCGCCAGGGACCTGGTTCGATCCCGGCCCCGGGTCATTGTCCATGTAGAGTTCACACATTCTCCCTGTGTCTGCATGGGTCTCACCCCCACAACCCAAAGATGTGCAGGGTAGTTGGATTGACTACGCTAAATTGCCCCTTAATTGGAAAAATGAATTGGGTACTCTAAATTTATTTTAAAAATAGAAAAAAACAGGAACAGGGGCTATTATTTGAGATGTAAGAGAGTCATTTTTTGGCACAGAGAAAGACCTGGGGCGAAATTCTCCGTTATCGGCGGAAACTCCGCCGATCGGCGCAAAAAACGGCGCAAATCCCACTTGCGTCACGTCATAAAAATGGGCCGATAGTCTGCGGCCCGAAATGGGCTAGCAGCGACGTAACGGGATCCGCGCTTGCGCAGTGGTTCACGCCGTGCAGCGTCATACGCGCTGCACGGCGTGACGGCTCATAAGGCCGCGCAGCTCCCCCCCACCCGACCGGAACAGCCGACCGCAACACCCGACTTGATGGCTGGCCGTCGCTCAGCCCCGAGGTTCGAGTCACGCGATGTGGAGGCGCTCCTGGATGCGGTGGAGCAGAGGAGGGACGCCCTGTATCCCGGGCACGGCCGCAGAGTTGCCCCACGCCACAGCCGGCGTCTGTGGAGGGAGGTGGCAGAGGCCGTCACCGCTGTGGCCCTAACACCACGGACAGGCACCCAGTGCCACAAGAAGGTGAACGACCTCGTCAGAGCAGGCAGGGTGAGCGTCCCCCATATCCCCCATATCCCCTCTCCCCCAAATCCCCCCCTCCCCCATATCCCCCCCTCCCCCATATCCCCCTCCCCCATATCCCCCATATCCCCCCCTCCCCCATATCCCCCTCCCCATATCCCCCATATCCCCCCTCCCCATATCCCCCTCCCCCATATCCCCCCTCCCCCATATCCCCCCTCCCCCATATCCCCCCTCCCCCATATCCCCCATATCCCCCATATCCCCTCTCCCCCAAATCCCCCCCTCCCCCATATCCCACCCTCCCCCATATCCCCCCCCTCCCCCATATCCCCCATATCCCCCATATCCCCCCTCCCCCATATCCCCCATATCCCCCCTCCCCCATATCCCCCATATTCCCCCTCCCCCATATCCCCCCTCCCCCATATCCCCCATATCCCCCCTCCCCCATATCCCCCCTCCCCCATATCCCCCATATCCCCCATATCCCCCCTCCCCCATATCCCCCCTCCCCCATATCCCCCATATCCCCCCCTCCCCCATATCCCCCATATTCCCCCTCCCCCATATCCCCCCTCCCCCATATCCCCCATATCCCCCCTCCCCCATATCCCCCATATCCCCCCTCCCCCATATCCCCCCTCCACCATATCCCCCATATTCCTCCCTCCCCCATATCCCCCATATCCCCCCTCCCCCATATCCCCCATATCCCCCCTCCCCCATATCCCCCCCTCCCCCATATCCCCCATATCCCCAAGTGAATCCAGCCCTAACCTTAACCTCTGCAATGCACGCGCAACCGATGGCGTGCATTCATATACCTGCCTAACACTGTTGCCTTTTACCCCTGCCACCCCCCCCCCCCCAGGAGAAGCGCGCACACAACAATAGGGAGCATGTGAGGACTGGAGGAGGGCCCGCTGATGAGAGGCCACTGACCGTACACGAGGAAAGGGCCCTGGAACTGGCTGGCGGACCTGAGGACCGGGAGGTTGCTGATGCAGAGGTCGGGGCCCCACGAGCAAGTGAGCCACCAACAGCCCGTCCCCATATCCCCCCTCCCCTATATCCCCCTCTCCCGTATCACCTGATCACTGCCTGATGTCTAACCATGCATGCTTCATTGTGTATCGCAGGACCAAACGTCCAGGCACCCATCCCCGCAGATGCAGACCGCCCGCAGGATGCCCCTCGGAGACCACGGGAGACGGAGAGACCCGCACCCTCCAGCATGCGACGCCCGCAGGATGCCCCTCGGAGACCACGGGAGACGGAGAGACCCGAACCCTCCAGCATGCGACGCCCGCAGGATGCCCCTCGGAGACCACGGGAGACGGAGAGACCCGAACCCTCCAGCATGCGACGCCCGCAGGATGCCCCTCGGAGACCACGGGAGACGGAGAGACCCGAACCCTCCAGCATGCGACGCCCGCAGGATGCCCCTCGGAGACCACGGGAGACGGAGAGACCCGAACCCTCCAGCATGCGACGCCCGCAGGATGCCCCTCGGAGACCACGGGAGACGGAGAGACCCGAACCCTCCAGCATGCGACGCCCGCAGGATGCCCCTCGGAGACCACGGGAGACGGAGAGACCTGGAGCAACAGGGAGACGACACCCCCGTCACGTGCGGGAGCGACCACCCAGCGATGAGGGGGGCAGCCACAGGCCCCCGTCACATCCGAGCCAGGACACCACTATCCAGGACACCCCTACCCGGGACACCACTACCCGGGACACCCCTACCCGGGACACCACTACCCGGGACACCACTACCCGGGACACCCCTACCCGGGAAGACGAAATACCGGACAGTGACTCAGAGTGGATGGGTGGAGACGAACCCCCACCCCAAAGTGCCATGGACTCAGAGTGGGACGAAGAGCACGACACAACGCCACTGCTGTCACCAACACCCTCCACCATCGCAGAAACACTCACCACGGTTGGGCACTTTAGTGATGAGGCGTCTGGTACACTCACTGGTGCGCACAACACAGCCGTCCCGGTACAGCAGGTGGAGGTAGGAGCAGCAGAGGGACCGGGCGGTCGGAGGGCAGCCCAGGCCAAGCGAACATCTGCCGCCCAGATGGATCCCGGGTTCCTGCAGTTACCACACCCACACATAGATCCGATGCAACCACCGACACGGAGACGAGCGAATAGGGTGACGGGTGGCTTGCGGCGGCTGCGGTCGCAGGTGGAGGAGTCCACCCGCGTCCAGGAGCTGGGAGTGGTCCCGGTCATGCGTGCCACCCAGGCTGACACCGCACGGGTGGCGTCCGCGGTGGAGGCAATGGGTGCGACGGTGTCAGACATGGGGAACGGTTTGCGAGGCCTGGGGCCTTCCGTGCAGGCGGCGTCTGTGGCCCAGGAAATGGCTGCCCTCTCACAGGAGGCCATGAGCCAGTGCCAGCGCCAGATGGCAGAGGCGCTCAACGCCATAGCCCAGTCTCAGCAGGCCATAGCCCAGTCTCTGCAGGCCATGGCCCAGTCTCTGCAGGCCATGGCCCAGTCTCAGCAGGCCATCGCTGAGGGCATCGGCGCCAGTGGCCATGTGCGAGCTGGCGTCGCACTGTCACAGACAGGGTTTGACAACCCCCTGGGCTCCATGGCTGCAAACCTGCAGACCCCTGTCGATACCAGCACGGGCCTCCAGGACTGGCAGCGCCAGATGTCGGGGGCGCGTCGGATGGCCAGTCCGTTCGCATCCCCCACCCATGTAGAGGCCTGGGGGCCATCGGGCACCCCGAGGGAGGAGGAGGTGGTGTGGTCCGTCCCGGCTCCCTCTGTAGGGGAGGTCCCGGTACACCGCGACACCTCGGACTCCCCCCCTTCCGTCCCAGGTGCATCGGGTGGGCAACGGGCAGGACAGGCTGGCAGCTCGCCATCCCAGTCGCCCGGGCCGCAGCCTGGCCCATCTAGGCCAGGACGCCCCAGGAAACGGCCGCCAAAGGGATCCAGTGTCAGAGGGCAGGAATCACAGGAGTCCACCTCCAGTTCTGCTGTACCGTCTGGGGAACCACGTAGACGTAGTCAAAGGGCCCGTAAGGCCAAACAATTAGACACTGAGTAAGTTGGCACGGGTGCAGGGCACAGATGAGTTTTAGGCGCTAGGGCACGTGCATGAACTCCTTTGGTTATTAAAGTCAATGTTACACCTACCGAAGCTGCCTTTGTGCTCTGTCCAAAGTGTGCGGGGGTGTCATGTACGTTGAGCGCAAGTGTGTGTGTGAGGGGTGGTCTTACCTCAGCCCCAGGTGAGTCTGCCCCCTTCCCCCTGGGCCGCCATCAACATCCCCCGGGCAGAGGACGGGACCGTGCGCTGCAGTGTCACAGCCGCATGCAGGGATGGTCCGGGTGGATGGTGGTACTGTGGCCATGGGTCAGACATAGTCCAACGATGTAGAGCCAGGAGCTCATCGGAGGCGGGTTGTCATCATTCTCCATGGCCTGCGATAGACACGCGTCCACCCGCAACTGGGTGAGCCCGGCCCGTTGTGCCGCCGGTGGATCGGCAATTGGGAGTGGGGGGGTGGTGTGCATGCGGGTGGGGTGTGTGGGGTTGGGGAGGGGGGTGAGGGTGCTGGGTGGGTGGATGGGTGGGGGGTGTGGGTGGTCGGCTGTTGTCATGGTGTGCGGTCTGTGGCCATACTACCCGATTCCCACGCCCATCTAGTCAGTGAAGCGGGCGTCTATCAGTCTGTCCCGTGCCCGCTGGGCCAGCCGGTAACGGTGGACAGCCACCCGTCTGTGTCTACCCCGTCTGCCCTGACCATTGCCCCCATCCCCCTCATCTGGGGAGGACTGGGCCTCTTCCTGCTGCTCCTCCACTCCGCCCTCCTCTGCCTGCGGCACATCGCCCCTCTGCTGGGCTATGTTGTGCAGGACGCAGCACACCACAATGATGCGGCCGACCCTATCTGACCGATACTGGAGGGTGCCCCCAGAGAGGTCCAGGCACCTGAAACGCATCTTCAGCACGCCAAAGCACCTCTCGATCACTCCCCTTGTCGCTACATGGGCATCATTGTAGCGGTTCTCCGCCTCATTGCGTGGCCTCCGTATAGGCGTCATCAGCCACGATCGCAATGGGTAGCCCCTGTCGCCCAGCAACCAGCCCCTCAGCCGGGGATGGGGTCCCTCGTACATGCCGGGGATGGATGACCGCGACAACACGAATGAGTCGTGTACACTGCCTGGGTGACGGGCGCAGACGTGCAGGATCATCATGCGGTGGTCGCAGACCACCTGTACGTTCATCGAATAGGTCCCTTTCCTATTAGTGAACACGGCCCTGTTATCTGCAGGTGGCCGCACGGCGACGTGCATCCCATCGATCGCGCCCTGGACCATGGGGAACCCGGCAACGGCAGAGAAGCCCACGGCCCGGGCATCTTGGCTGGCCCGGTCCACGGGGAAGCGGATGTAGCGGTGCGCCATGGCATAAAGGGCATCTGTCACTGCCCGGATGCACCGATGCACCGATGTCTGCGATATGCCGGACAGGTCCCCACTCGGTGCCTGGAATGACCCCGTTGCATAAAAGTTCAGGGCCACCGTAACCTTGACGGACACGGGGAGAGGGTGTCCCCCGCCAGTGCCACGCGGTGACAGGTGTGCCAGCAGGTGGCAGATGTGTGCCACGGTTTCCCGGCTCATCCGGAGTCTCCTCCTGCATTCCCGGTCCGTGAGGTCCTGGTATGACTGCCGGGGCCGGTACACACTGGGCGCCCTCGGGTGCCTCCGTTGCCGTGGGGCCGCGACGTCCTCCTCCCCCTCCTCGTCCTGTCGGTCAGGTGTCCCTGCAGCCTGGGCGGCTGCCGCCTGCCCCTCTGCGGCAGCCTGCGCCGCCTCTCTGGCACGCTCCTCCTCCTCCTCATCCAGGGCAACATAGACATGAGCGGCTGCCACCACGGCGGCCAACATCGCTGGATGGTCTGAAAACATGACGGCCTGGTGGGGGGGAGGGGAACGACGACATGTCATCATTGCCCATATCCCCTCCTCCCCCCAGCCAGGTGGCATGGACCGCATGGGTCCAACTGTTGGAGGCTGGCACCTGGCCAGGTGGACCAACTCATTTGCCCTCCCATCACCCACCCCGGCACGGACCCCCTCCCCAACCCCCAACCTCCACCCCGGCACGGACCCCCCCCCAACCTCCACCCCGGCACGGACCCCCTCCACAACCCCCAACCTCCACCCCGGCACGGACCCCCCCCCCAACCTCCACCCCGGCACGGACCCCTCCACAACCCCCAACCTCCACCCCAGCATGGACCCCCCCCCCAACCCCCAACCTCCACCCCGGCACGGACCCCCTCCCCAACCCCCAACCTCCACCCCAGCACGGACCCCCAACCCCCAACCTCCACCCCGGCACGGACCCCCTCCCCAACCCCCAACCTCCACCCCAGCACGGACCCCCCCCCAACCTCCACCCCGGCACGGACCCCCTCCCCAACCCCCAACCTCCACCCCAGCACGGACCCCCCCCCCAACCTCCACCCCGGCACGGACCCCCTCCACAACCCCCAACCTCCACCCCGGCACGGACCCCCCCCCCAACCTCCACCCCGGCACGGACCCCCTCCACAACCCCCAACCTCCACCCCAGCACGGACCCCCCCCCCAACCCCCAACCTCCACCCCGGCACGGACCCCCTCCCCAACCCCCAACCTCCACCCCAGCACGGACCCCCCCCCCAACCTCCACCCCGGCACGGACCCCCTCCCCAACCCCCAACCTCCACCCCGGCACGGACCCCCCCCCAACCTCCACCCCGGCACGGACCCCCTCCCCAACCCCCAACCTCCACCCCGGCACGGACCCCCCCCCAACCTCCACCCCGGCACGGACCCCCTCCACAACCCCCAACCTCCACCCCAGCACGGACCCCCCCCCCCAACCCCCAACCTCCACCCCGGCACGGACCCCCTCCCCAACCCCCAACCTCCACCCCAGCACGGACCCCGCCCCCAACCTCCACCCCGGCACGGACCCCCTCCACAACCCCCAACCTCCACCCCGGCACGGACCCCCCCCCCCCAACCTCCACCCCGGCACGGACCCCCTCCACAACCCCCAACCTCCACCCCAGCACGGACCCCCCCCCCAACCCCCAACCTCCACCCCGGCACGGACCCCCTCCCCAACACCCACCCCAGCACGGACCCCCCCCCAACCTCCACCCCGGCACGGACCCCCCCCCCCAACCCCCAACCTCCACCCCGGCACGGACCCCCTCCCCAACACCCACCCCAGCACGGACCCCCCCCCAACCTCCACCCCGGCACGGACCCCCCCCCCAACCCCCAACCTCCACCCCGGCACGGACCCCCTCCCCAACACCCACCCCAGCACGGACCCCCCCCCAACCTCCACCCCGGCACGGACCCCCCCCCCCCAACCCCCAACCTCCACCCCGGCACGGACCCCCTCCCCAACACCCACCCCAGCACGGACCCCCCCCCAACCTCCACCCCGGCACGGACCCCCCCCCCCCAACCCCCAACCTCCACCCCGGCACGGACCCCCTCCACAACCCCCAACCTCCACCCCGGCACGGACCCCCTCCCGGCACTCCCCCGGAGCCCAGCCCACCCCCCCCCCCCCCCCCCCCGGCACACACACACAAGCCGAGACACACCTCTCCTCAGGCAATCAGTCTGCGGCCACGCCATTTCCTGCCCAGAGCCAACCCCCCAGGCCGTCACTCACCTCCTCGCTGGTCGGCGTGAGCCTGGAGCACCGGGTCACGCCGATGAAAAGGAGGTTTGATTCACGTCGATGTGAACGGTCATCACGTCGACGGGACTTCGGCCCATCCGGAAGGGAGAATATCGGCAGGCCGAAAATCGGCTGCCTTGCGCAGACCCGTGACATTCTCCGCGGCAGCAGCGCCATTAACGCCCCGCCGACTTTTCTTCCTTCGGAGACTTCGGCGGGGGCGGGGGCGGGATTCACGGCGGCCAACGGCCATTCTCCGACCCGGCGGGGGGTCGGAGAATGACGCCCCTGCTTCTCGTTCCAGGCTGGAGAATTGTTCTATTCCCAGCCGGACGTCCTTCACCCTGAAAATGATCAGTTTGAATGATCTGCTAATGCAGTTATACTTGTAAATATTTTGATGTGCACCACCCATGCAACAGCGCCACCTCCCCCCCCCCCCCCCCCCCCCCCCAAACCACCACCACCACCCACAACCCCTTCACTCCCCCACACAACTGTCCACTACCAACCCTACACCACAGAATAATTGGGCCTGGGACCTCACTAGAGGAAGGAGGTGTTGCGGGAGGACGCTGGAAAAGTAAGTGCTTCAAGTTGGCACTTCCTACCTCGGAGTAGGTTCCTGTTCCTGTGGGGAGCTGAATCACTTGTCATACCCGTTATTTGCACTTGCATGGGGCTGAATGCCTCCTCCTAGTACAGGTAAAAGCAGCTCCCGTTTGAACAAATATGCTATTCCAGTTGGAGATTTATGTGCACTTCCTTCCATTTTGGGCCTTTAGGTCTGAAAAGGGGGTACTCCCAATGGCCAATTAAAAAAAATAAAAAATTTTAATTTTAATTTTTCCAATTTAGGGGGCAAAGTAGCATGGCCAATCCACGACCCTGCACATCTTTGGGTTGTGAGAATGAGACACAGGGGAATGTGCTATCTCCACACGGACAGTGAATCGGGGCCTTGATCAAACTCAGGTCCTTGGTGCCATGAGGCAGCAGTGCTAACCACTGTGCCACCATACTGCCTCCTCCATTGACCAAATTAATGCCCAGTGCACTTGCTTTCAACAGGTTACTTTGTTGCACAGAACTGCCAGCACTCTTTTTTAAATTTAGAGTACCCAATTCATTTTTTCCAATTAAGGGGCAATTAAGTGTGGCCAATCCACCTAGCTTGCACATTTTTGGGTTGTGGGGGCGAAACCCTCGCAAACACAGGGAGAATGTGCAAACTCCATAAACACATCCACTAAAGCATGGTTTACTACCTCTGGAAATTTTGGGGTTGTGCATACAAACGTGAAAGTGCAGAGCATCTCTGGGGGGGGGGGGGGGCGCTGGGCGATCTGGCCCCGGGGGGTGCCCCCACGGTGGCCTGGCCCGCGATCGGGGCCCACCAATCCGCGGGCGGGCCTGTGCCGTGGGGGCACTCTTTTACTACGCGTCAGCCGTGTAGGTCTCCGCGGTGGCCGAGGCATAGGTGACCCCCCTGTGCATGCGCGGGGATGACATCAGCAGCCGCTGATGCTCCCGCGCATGCGCGGACTTCCGCCGGCCGGCGGTGTCCCTTCGGCCCCGGCTGGCGTGGCGCCAAATGCCGTCCATGCCAGCCAGCGGGACGGCAACCACTCCGGCGCGGGCCTAGCCCCTAAAGGTGAGGGCTTGGCCCCTGAAGGTGTGGAGAAATCCGCACCTTTGGGGCGGTCCGACGCCGGAGTGGTTCACGCCACTCCATCCCGCCCTGCCGGTAGGGGAGAATCCCGCCCCAGGTTTCTGAAATCTATTTGCGATTTTTGAGGATGCAAGTAGCAGGATTGATTGATGGAACCTAAACTGAAAGCATTTCATGAGGTGAGGAAATCTTTTTACACTGTCGGTTGTGAATCTTTGGTATTCTCTCTCCCACTGAGCTGTGGATGTTTGGTTGATAAGTATATTAAAGACTGAGGTTGAGAGATATTTGGGTATTAAGGGATATGGAATAAATGGGAAAGTGGAGTCGATGTAGTTCAGTCATGATCTTATTGAATTGCAGAGCAGGCCTGAGGGGCAGTAAAACATGCTGCTGTTCTTATTTCTTATATTTTAAAAAACTTTGGTGCCAGAGCTCAGAGCAAAATAAATCAATAAAACAATGTTTGTTGTAGGAGAATGAAACTACAAGACGGAACTTTTTAATGAATTGAAGGGAAATTCGGGAATGGTGTATACTGGATGGCCAATTGAGGAGCAAACATTTTTCACAATTACCCAAAGTTAATATGATTCTGAGTTTCTAGGTTTAATTATCATGCTGAAGGACATGTTAAGCAAAAACTGAAACATTTCCTCTTGCAACTGAAGTGAATTTGATGGGATCAATTAATCTAGATCAGTTTTCCACACTTAAGCAGCTGGATCAAGGACTGCGATAGTGAGTTCCTTTGTATCCTGCCTTTCGTCCGCCCCATCCTGTTGTACTGTACTGTACTGTGGGCTAACGGGCAAAAAAATATGAAGTTGGTCTTCCAGTTGACAAATAGACCAAAGTTAGGCCAATCTGAATTAGCCTGTTTTTTGGGGGGATTTGGAAATCCTTTCAGAAACACTTTTTTATTGGGAATTTACACCTCATCATCATAACTGGCAATCTTCTGATAGGGAAGGAATGTTAGGCATTTTTGGACTGTAGAATTTTATATTTGGTACAAGATGTACTTTATGATAGTAAGAAATATCAGTAATGTCTGCAAGTGATTTTCCATGAACAGTGATAGAAATGAAGGATTCACAATTCTCGCGCTTTCTTTCCTGTCTTTATTCACCCATTTTGCAGAGGTCAAAAGAGCACACTGTTTTGGTAGATGTTTTTAAACGGACAATGCCTCATGGTTGAGTTCCATACTTGGAAATGCCCTTGCCAATGGAATTACCTTTTCAGTGCATCCTTGCTTTTGAAGCATATTAGTTTTAAGTTAGAGGGTGGCATGTGGTGCAATGGTTAGCACTGGGACTACGGCGCTGAGGACTCTGGTTCGAATCCCGGCCCTGGGTCACTGTCTGTGTGGAGTTTGCACATTCTCCCCGTGTCTGCATGGGTTTCACTTAACAACCCAAAGATTTTTTATTTTTTTAAATGACTTTTTCTGAGCTACAAAGCCAGGGCTCAGAGTGTGGTCAGGGGCGAACCCTTAATCCAGCTCCTAGCCTGCTCCAAAAACCAATTCAAATTCAAATTGAATCCAATTCATGGTCCCCACAAGAGAGACATACCAGATCTGAGCCAAAAGACAAAGAAGCAATCCCACAACCCAAAGATGTGCAGATGCGCTGGTTAGGTGGATTGGCTACACTAAATTGCCCCTTAATTGGAAAAAATATAATTGGGTACTCTAAATTTATATTTTTAAAAATTAGTTTTAAATTATAAGAAACAAAAAGAGCCAACATGTAGAGCCCACTCCATGCACAAAATTGTATCCAGCCCCAAATGTCCCACTGTTCCACCCCTTCATTTACAACCACGGACGATATGTGTCAGTGGATGGGACTTATTCAGCCAAGTGGACTGGAAAATGAGAAAAGTACAAAATCTAGCTCTCCAGATTTTTCTTCTCTTTAAATCTATCCAGAAGCAGTGGTGTCAACTCAACCTGAATCTGTGAAATGGTTGTCCTTGTCAGCTATACATCACATTTTAAATAATAGTCATTCAAATTACTTTAACTCATCAGTGTAAGAATAAAAAGATTAATGAAAAAAACTAATAAATTCAATCTTTGCACATCTAAAGCAATTTGAATGATAAGTACTTCTGACGATATTGACTGTTATGCAGTATGTCAGCCACTGCTTCATTAAAAGGGCACATCATCAGAGAGAGTGTAGCACCTGAACAGGACAGCAAATATTTTTCTGAAAATTCCTGTCTTTCCCCAGCGAAGGCTGATCAAAACCAATGTTGTTTTCTGCTATTTTCTGTAGCGGTCATTGCTTGAATTTGCATTTCAGCATCTCATGGTTTTACATTAGCTGTTGCAGCTAACTGTTCAAGGGCTTTTTCTCTCTCAAATGCAGTGCTCATTCAAAACTCTTGTCCAACATTATGTCAGAAAGTCAGTTAGTTGAACAAGAAAATGTAAATCAAAACTTCCGGTGGCGGCTATGAGGGAGTAAGTTGCACACTTGGTGGCTCCCGCTCCGGTCAGACTTTTGGACCTTTTCCCCCGACTTTTTTGCGCTTTTAAGTGCTGGATTGGAAAGTAATAGCACTCAGGCACTGAATCCATACAGAGGTGTATGGAGCTAAGAAGTAGGAAGGATTGCAAACAGCTGAAGAAGTGGACAAGCAAGAGCAAAAGGGTAGGCTGTGAGTGAAACCAATATGGCCGATGTCCAGACCCGGGCACCGCCAGCTCAGCCGACAATGGAGCACTTATTGCAGGTTATGCAGGAGAACATCCTAGCACTGAAAAGTGATCATTTGGAACAGCTCCAGAAACCGTTTGACCGAATGGAGAAAAGGTTGGATGCCCAGGCTGAGAAGATCCAGGAGCTGGAGAAGACGGTGGGAGGGCAGGCGGACTTTCAAACGGTGGCGGACATGGAGATTCGAAGGTTGAGAGACCAACAAAACATTCTCCTGGGAAAGCTGGAGGACCTGGAGAACAGGTCTCACCGGCAGAATTTAAGAATTGTTGGCCTCCCGGAGGGGGCCGAGGGGCTGGATGCTGCCACGTATGTGGCAGATATGTTCCAGAAGCTGCTGGGGAACGAGGTGTTCCCTCGCCCGCCGGAGGTGGACAGGGCACATAGAGCGCAGGTGAGGCAGCCGTGGCGAGGGGGTCCCTCACGAGTGATGGTGGTCCGGTTCCACAGGTTCCTGGATAAAGGAGCGGGTTCTTCAATGGGCCAAG